>NC_059410.1:9258259-9884301 GCF_905220565.1 Melitaea cinxia
AGTGCTTTTGGGAGTAATCTTTGATGAGGCGTATTTATGAGACGTTGACGAGACTTTGTCGCAACACCATCTATCGGAATCCAGTAAAACTACTTTGGTGAATATCGATCAAATGTTACATGGCCACATCTACTATAACGTAGTGAGCTGTATTATCCACTACTAATAGAAAGCTGGTGCTTGTCTTATGGTCCCATTTAAATTCGCTCGAGATCTGATGACAACTTTTTGAGTAATCTGTTGTAACGCATATTTACTTGACTATTTTTCATCTACTTATGTTGTTGTACTTGTCGATGTATTTGAAGTCGGTTTTTCTTTCGTTTGTGAGCAAATACAATTAATATTTATTTCTGTTTACTACCTATAAAAATAATTTAAGTGACAAAAAAAAAACCAAAAAATGTAGGGACGTAATAAAACAAAAACATTATTACATAAATGGAAAATTTATTTTAAATTTATAATAACCTTAAACTTAACAAACTAATCTATAAGAAATATATCTGCCTGCAGTTTCTGAGGATCGAATAATTTTTACGACCTGAAACAAAAATGTTCTTTTATTAAACTAGTTGTGCCTGTGAAATTTAACAAAAAAGTTAGTATTCAGTTTGCAGTTATAAAATAAATAAATCTGTAAATTAAAAGTAGCCTAAGTTACTCCTTACTACAGAAAGACAACAATTGTAAAATTTGTTATTTTAGTATATGTACCATGTACGCATACATATACATTTAGTAATAAGCGGTTATTTTAATATTACAAATACACTCCAATTTTATTTGTATAGATGTTATATATGAAGGTGAGCGTTGATGCGCATCTCAAAGGGGGCCTCCTTAAACCTACACCTGGGTCGCAAGTCCTAGGCACTGCTCTGAGTTACTCCATCTACCACACGATGGATTCGGCACCCGCACGGTGAACCGTGAAACCATCGAATACTAAGAAGTTAGTCTTCGCCCCCTTAACTAATAACTATCTCACCTTCCGTGCTGCGTTATCTTTCTGTTAAGTGAATCCTGTGTTATAATAATTTGGTGATATCATTGAATTGTGTCTATTTGTTGAGTCAACATTACCCACTGAAGCCCACAGTAAACTGAGTACTCTGAGACGATGAGAAAGAGAAATATACCTTCAAGCCGAAAAGTATACCTTCTCCTTCTTCTTTAATATCCGACATATATTTTAATAAAAATATAAAAGTTTATAAAACAATAAATCATATTTAATGTTAATTTTTATACATCTCCATGAAATAATCCATTTCAGTCAGTACTCATCATAACTTTATTCCTTTATTACTAATTTAGGACCTTTATTATTATTGACATTTTGTTCTATTCCATCAAATTCGAGTTGAAGTTAGAACTTAGTAAGGTAAGTAGATAAGTATCTTAACTATATAGATGTCAATGTAGGGGAGTAATTGTGATAGTGAGATCTCTTGGATATATGACAAATCAAAAATACACTCAATTATTTATTACTGAAATGTGACAGGAAGCAACATACACCACAATACACACACAGGGTACCCAGACAACAATATCTTCATTAGCTATTACGGTGGGGTCCAAATGTTAAACTAAGTTTTCATAAGACACTGTTTGACAGTTTAACAGAAAAATGAAATTTTTACAACCATGTCATATAATAATATATGACTTAATTTATTTAGTTTTTTGTGAGAATAAAACTTCTGACTCTCCTATTATACTCTTACTATTATATAGATTAAGGTAAAGGCTAGAGATGTACAGTGTACGGTTTGACACAAGTCAGAATCGATTCCCACTTTGGTCTCGTATACTCGAGTACCCAAGGATTCGAATCTGAAACGATTCGATCAAAGAATTCGAGTCCGATTTAAAAACATTCGTCGTCCAGGGTACTACTGGTCGCTGTGCAGGCTACTCTGATCTTGTTTTTTTTTTTTACTTGCGTCTCAGATTAGGTATTCTAGTACTAGGTTAGAATTGCGGACTCGAGTCACCATTCGAACACTGTATAAGCCGACGACTTGGCTCGAGTCCACTAAATAGCGACTCGGCACATCTATAGTAAAGACTATAATAACATCAAATTATGATCCTTAATCAGTACTTACACTTTTTTTTATCGAATAGTGATTCTCTAGAAATATAATAATTATGCTTTATAATATTATGCATAAAAAGTACAGGTTGTAATGGTTTACTGACCTGTCCTCTCTTAAGACCGAAATATCTTGCAACTGGATCTCCTGCCTGTATTCTCATCAACATATTTTCCTTTAATTTACTGTAAAAAAAAATATGTTCCTATTTATTGCATTACATTTGAAAAAAGAAATTAATAAATTGAGTCTGATGTTATAACACGAATTTACTCTGTAAATGGGCAGTATGTACAGAGTACATACATACTCTGTATATTCAATTTGTTTCAATATATATTTTTACACATTCATCATGTATTTAACGTATATTAACATAAATAAATCAGTGTAAAAACAGCACTCGTGGAGTAAAGTCATTTCGCACCTTAACTCCTCCTATAATATTGCACGTGTACAAACAGTTCCGTACAAATACTTTTAAAGCTTAACCATCATGCATATTGAATAACAAAAAAAAAACAAGAATTCAATTAATAAAAAGACAATCTTTATTTTATTGTTTTTTTGGGGATTTTATATTAATCGAAATGTCAGTCTCGTTAACTAATTTTTCCTACGTTTATAAAAAACACTCTCAAATCATTAAATTTAATCATTAAATGAAACAACTTTTTTCGGATTTTATCGCGGTTTATTATTATCTTTTGATTCCCGACGTTTCGGATACTTTACAGCAACCATGGTCACGGGGGGACTGCTGGTTGCTGTAAAGTATCCGAAACGTCGGGAATCAAAAGATAATAATAAACCGCGATAAAATCCGAAAAAAGTTGTTTCATTAAATGAGTAAAATTCGCGTAAACATTAGAAAACAATATGTTAATCATTAAATTTGCAATCAAAGTCATATTTGTACTAATTAATTAATTTATTTTAAAAGTGAAACTACCACTGATTTAGAATGTAGATTCTACAGAGCAGAACTGCCAAAAAATCCACAGTAGCTCTTTTAAAAAAAAACTGTGTTTTATTATTAACAGTATAATCTTGTAATAGATACTCACTATCTTGCCAGTAATTCTTGTTTCTCATCGGGTGTCAATACAATGTGCTCTGGTACTAATTCGTGTTCAGTTATATTAATCAAGAGTTCCGATTCGAGAAATTGTTCTAGAATATATTTTGGCGCCATGTCCACTAAGGACTGTTTTGCAGAGGGTGTCATACCTAAAAAACAGAGAAAATAAGTTTTTTTCTTAAAAAAGTATTCAGAGGCATTTATTTATTTTTTTTAAATTATTAACATAATTATATTTTAAAATTGAATTTTTTCTTGAGTAACAACATGTCTTACATACATAGTTGTCTGTTCCTAAGGTAGTAAGTAGTAAGGCAACTTAATGCTAGTGTTTTAAGTAACACTCAGCTATTAGATAGCAATTTTTTTAACCGACTTCCAAAACAGGAGGATGTTCTCAATTCGACTGTATTTTTTTTTATGTTTGTTACATCAGAGCTTTTGACTGGATGGAGCGATTTCGACAAATTTTCTTTTGATCGAAAGGTGGTGTGCGTCATTTGGTCCCATTTAAATTTATTTGAGATCTAACAACTACTTTTTGAGCTATATCTAATAATGCGTTTTTACTTGACGCTTTTCTCGTCGACCTACATTGTGTTATACCACATAACTTTCTACTGGATGTACCGATTTTGATAATTCTTTTTTTGTTGGAAAGAGGATATCCCTAGTTTGGTACCATGATAAGGAAACCAGGATCTGATGATGGGATCTTAGAGAAATCGAGGGAAACCCTCGAAAATCCACAATAACTTTTTACTAGGTGTACCGATTTTGATAAATTTTAATTTTATCGAAAGCTGATGTTTATCATGTGGTCACATTGAAATTTTATCGAGATCTGATATGTACTTTTTGAGTAATCTTTGATAACGTGTATTTACTTGACTATTTTTTCGTCGATCTACTTTGTATTACTCGTCGATGTAATTGAAGGCGGTTTTTTCAATTATTTTAAAATATAAATATTACATCCAGGCTGGGGGCAAGGTATCGAACCGGATGTAAGTAGAAGAATATATAGTAGGGTTACAGCAAAATATACCTACACGTTATAAAAAACTCAAATATTTATAATTTAAATACCTGCTTGAACAACAACAATAGCTCTATGAATATTCTCTTCTTGCATCCTAGTACAGTAAGTTTTGATAGTTTTAATTCCTATTTTGGCTTCGTCAGGGAAGAAGACAAACATCTGGTCTGTGGGATCGTCATTATGAGCAACTAGCACGATAAGATCACTTCTAGATGGTCGCTTTTCACTGAAATTATAAAAAATAAAATGTTAACACCAAACAATTGTATTAATTACTATTGCTTGAACTGTAAAATTTGTACTAAATATTTAAAAAGCTATAACCTTTTTATATTATGACTGTATTTTTATAACTGACATTTATTTTGTCATTACTTTCAAAAATACATATTATTAAATGCTGAACTGAAATTTAAAATAATAAAATTTATTTTGAATCTTACATTAATAGATCTACAAAATTATCCCCTATTATTACCCCCTACTAGGGCAACATATATATGTTTGCATTGTACCAAAATATCAACATGCAAGGTTTGGAAGAAAAAATAAAACAAAGCATAATGAACAGAACAATTTCAGAAACCACAAAATTGTATGTAGGTAAGCTTTTTAATTTTACATTTTAAAATTATACAATAATTTTATCATACTTAACCTATACCTATTGTATATGTGTAGATAGAGGTGTTGTTTCATCTCAATCATTTTTCGTCATAGAATATTGATTAAAAAGATTTAAAGGAGGAGGTTACTCAATTCAACGGTATATTTTTTTTATGTATTCATAGATAACTTTGTCGTTTAAGAACCAATTTAGATGATTCTTTTTTTGTTGGAAAAGAGATATCCCAAGGGTGGTACCATGATAAAGAAATCAGGATCTGATGATGGCATCCCAAAGAAATCGAGGGGAACCTTTGAAAATTGTAGTGGCAACTAGTGCATTTGTTAATTTTTTTTTGTCTAACCACGTGTCCACGTTTACTTGTCGATGCAACTGAAGTCTGTTTTTTGTCGTTTGCTAGCAAACACAATTTTTAGATACGGTTATTATGTACAATATAGGTAGATTTTTTTATCGGAGGCTAAATTTTTGTTAAACCCCGCTGTTACAGAGATATCATAGTTGAAGTTTTGAGGTTAAAATTAACCTACCACCTTTAAGGTTAGAGTAACGCTTGGCTCCGGCGCTGCGGGAAGTGCAGCCCTTCCGCCCTTGCGTGCGAAAGCACGCTTACTCATGCTCCGTTCCGCAGCGGAGGCTGGTCTCCGAAGGCACCTCTCCTCTACACATTCGTTCGCGCGCTTTCGCACGGCGGGCGAGGGCTGCTCTCCCTCCGCACCTCCGGCTTAAAAAAAACACTCTAGGGGTAGAGCAGACTAAGACCACGTGGACAGTGGGGTGCTCCGATTCGGTTTTGGGTATTTTTCGAATTTCTAAACCTATATTCTAGAACGCAATGTTACTAATTTTATTAGAATATTATATCTGACGCGTTATTTTGTTTAAAAGTGTCGATTTGTCAGTCGTTAAAGGTCAGTTCGTATCGTATTTTGATCTTGCAGTAAAGATCGTTTTTACGTAAATTTGTTCGAAAATAACGCTTGATAGTCGCAGTACGGAGCATGAGTACACTTACCGCAGCACCGGAATTAAGGTAGAGTCAGAAATAACAAAAATTTAACCTCCGATAAAAAAATCTACCTATATTGTACATTATAGCCAAAATAATTTATAGCTAATCAACAATAATAACCATTTAGAAATATAATTTACTGACCTAGGCTTATCACCAAATTGTTCTTTAAACTGATCCAAAGTTTGATCCAACTCGTCTTGAGTCACTAAATAACCTCGGTCATGGCACAACTGTAACAAAATATTATTATGGTATATTTAAAAAATACTTTATAAAGTAACAAAAACGCAATAATATAACCTCTCAACTAACCTGCATAACAGTTTTACGAATACGCCATAATTTATAAGTTTCCGCATCATCATCCATTATGAAAAATTTTAGTAGACGTACTAAAAAAATTAATTTACAGTATTTTATTTATAATCGCATATGACAAAAATAAATACAAAAAGTCTACAAACTAGGACCAAACTTAGTTAACACCACTAACGTAAATGACAAATTGACAATAAGTCAATACCGTGAGGTCTATGTTGGGTCCAAGAGCAAAGAGTATATAACCGTGGCTCCACACATGGCTATTTGTGTTTGCGTATTTGCCATATTTGACAAATAACTTCCATGTGTGGAGAGTGTATTTGCCAAATTTATTGCCGTATTAACCTATTTGGCAAATATGGCCAATAACAAATACGGCTTACCGAACTTCTGTCGGTTTTGCAAGGCACATCAAAGGCCAATATCAAAAAATATGTTTAATTTTTTGATATTTGGCTCCATGTGTAGACGGTCGTATCGTCTATTTGCCCGTACGTCAAATATTTTGTCAAAAACAACAAATACTGAACAGCAAACACAAATAGCCATGTGTGGAGCCACCTTAAAGGTCCATGTGCCCATGAACCAAAGACAAAGAGTATACAATCTCTAGTCTATACATTTATACACTAATACGGTTGCAAAAGCTGGCAACAATGTTTTCATTGCTTAAAATTAATAATATTTTTCACCGAACCGACAGACGCAGGGCTATCAATTTATCAATCCGCTAATATAATTACCTAATCCTACTGAACTAATATGCACTGTGCTGTGTGGCTACGGCACTAAAGAATTTAGCCACCCCCTCTCTTCCCGTGGGTGTCGTAAGAGGCGACTAAGGGATAACACAGTTCCGCTACCATCTTGGAACTTGAAAAGCCGACCGATGGCGGGATAACCATCCAACTGCTGGCTTTGAAATGCACAGGCCGAAGACGGCTAGCAGCGTCTTTGTTGCGACAAAGCCAGCCCTGCGGTCACCAACCCACGCGTGGTGAATATAGGCAAAACACATGAGTACAGCCATGGACTGCGATACGCTGAAGTGTTAAATAAGACCTACTTGTTATCAAGCACCTAAATAACAAAGTGGCTTCTCAAATGCACAGACCGAGGACGGGCAGCAGCGTCTTCGGTGCGACAAAGTCAGCCCTGCGGTCACCAACCCGCCTGCCCAGCGTGGTGACTATGGGCAAAAACCCCCATGAGTTCGAACTTAAAAATAAGGCCCTCAGTTCCCGGCAGCCCCACTATTCCCGGCTACGGCAGCGGCCATGGTAACGGTGGGGTAGAGGGTGCCAAGAATCACCGGGGTACGGGAGGCTGCCATAGAAAAATATTCCTGGCTACGTATGATGGACGCACGCTACGGTTGGACCATCACCTCACCGAACTTGAGGTAGAACTTAGTCACATTAAGTGGAGCATACTGGGGTTGTCTGAAGTCCGAAGAGAGGGAGAGGACACGATGATCCTGGACTCCGGGCACTTGTTCTACTTCCGTGAAGGTGATGGGCTTTCCCAAGGTGGCGTCGGTTTTCTGGTCCACAAGACTCTCACTCACAACGTTGTGGAAGTTAGTAGTGTGTCGACCCGGGTAGCGTACCTTGTACTTAAGCTCACCGACAGGTATTCCATGAAAGTGATACAGGTATATGCGCCGACCTCGGCACACTCTGACGATGAAGTCGAAGCCTTGTATGAAGATATTACAAGGGCCATACATGGCACGACTTCGACCTTCTACAGCGTTGTTATGGGAGACTTCAACGCTAAAGTGGGAGTACAAGGCCGCGACGGATCGAACATCGGACCACACGGATTGGGGCACAGGAATCACAGGGGGCAGACACTTGTCAACTTCCTCGAATCGGAGGGGCTCTTCTTGATGAACGCATTTTTTGAGAAGAAGCCCCAAAGGAGGTGGACATGGCAAAGCCCCGATACTGTGACGAGGAACGAGATAGATTTCATCATAGCGGATAAAAGGCATATATTCAGAGATGTCTCAGTGGTTAACAGGTTTAACACCGGCAGCGACCACCGGCTAGTACGGGGCACTCTGAATATATATATGTCTCCGAAAGGAGCGGACCCGCTTGATGAAATCTACTCTCCGACCTACGCTGTCCCAAATACTATGTGGCTCCGAGCAGTTTCAGTTGGAACTCCAAAACCGATTCGATTCGCTGGAAACTACTAGCGACGTGGACGAGATAACCGACAACGTGGTGAAGACGGTGTGTACACTGGGTCGCAGGCACTTTCCACCAACAAAACCAATGAAGCAGTCCAAACTTTCTCCCGAAGTCTTGGATCTGATGCGGCAGACGCGCGAGTTGCCGGCTGCTTCGCCAGAACAGAGGGCTCTTTCCAAAAGGATACGGAAGCTTGTACGCCGAGACCTCCGCTGCTCAAATACGAGAGAGATTGCTACTCTGATTGAGCAGAATAGGGGGTCCAAAGTTTTCCAAAGACCATTGGGGAGAAGCCTTCTTGCGAAGCTAAAAACAGCGGATGGCAGAACCGTCTGCTCTCGCCCTCAGATCCGAGGAGAGGTTGAGAAATTTTATGGACAGCTGTACTCATTGAGCGCACGCAAGCCTGCGACTTGGGACACCGAAGATCCACGGGCACCATTGTTGCGCCATTATTCGGAGTGTATCCCGGACTTCGAAGAGGATGAGATTGGTGCAGCGCTCGGGCAGCTTAAAAACGGAAGGGCCCCAGGGGATGACGGAGTTACCACTGAACTCCTTAAAGCCGCAGGGTGACCAGTCCTGAAAGCCTTGGCAAGACTATTTAACGCCGTCATCCACCGAGGTACCACGCCGGAGGCGTGGTCCAGGAGTGTGGTGGTGCTGTTCTTTAAGAGAGGCGATAAGTCTCTGTTAAAGAATTACAGACCGATCTCACTTCTGAGCCACGTCTATAAGCTGTTTTCGAGGGTTGTTACGAATTGTCTCGTTAGAAGATTCGACGAATTCCAACCACCGGAGCAGGCTGGGTTTCGAAATGGCTACAGCACCGTAGACCACATCCATACTGTTCGGCAGATTATTCAAAAGACGGAAGAATATAATCAACCGCTGTGTATGGCATTTGTGGACTACGAGAAAGCCTTCGACTCTGTCGAGACCTGGGCTGTCCTGGACTCTCTGCAGAGATGTCATATCGATTGGCGATATATCGATGTACTGAAATCTATGTACGACGCGGCGACGATGACCGTTCCACCAATGACCAAAGAACAAGACCTATTTCCCTCCGACGCGGGGTAAGACAGGGGGATGTAATATCACCGAAACTGTTTACCACTGCGCTAGAGGATGTTTTTAAGACCTTAGATTGGGGGGAACGAGGCATCAACGTCAACGGTGAATTCATCTCTCACCTTCGTTTCGCCGACGATATTGTCATCTTGGATAAGACGAAAGTCATGTTTAACAACCAAGTCATACCGATACCGGTATCGGTCGATGGTACCCTTCTCGAAGTTGTTCAGGATTATATTTACCTAGGCCATACTATCCAACTGGGCCGCAACAACTTCGAGAGGGAGGCCGATAGGAGGATTCGGTTGGGCTGGGCGGCGTTTGGCAGGCTTCGTCGAGTCTTCACTTCGAAGATTCCGCAATGCTTGAAAACAAAAGTCTTCGAACAATGCGTCCTGCCTGTGTTAACATAAGCAGCCGAGACGTGGACACTGACGAAGGGACTGGTTCACAAGTTTAGGGTCGCTCAACGTGCAATGGAACGGGCTATGCTTGGGGTTTCTCTTAAAGATAGGATTAGAAATGAGACCATCCGCGAGAGAACGAAAGTAACCGACGTAGCCTACAGAATTAGCAAGTTGAAGTGGCAGTGGGCTGGTCATTTGTGTCGCAGGACCGATGGCCGTTGGAGTAGACGGGTCCTAGAGTGGAGACCGCGTCTTGGCAAACGCAGTGTGGGACGTCCTCCGGCCCGTTGGACCGACGATATACGTAAGATTGCCGGTGTCGGCTGGATGAGGATTGCGGAAGACCGGGATGTCTGGCGCGAACTTGGGGAGGCCTATGTCCAGCAGTGGACTGAGATAGGCTGAAGTGAGTGACTGAACTAATATTAGGTCTTTTCGAAAATAGTCTGGACCTTTATGAGTAATGACAAATTAGTACATATTCACATTTTTGTTTTACTAGTTATTAAAATAAAATGTACCCTGTACTAGAAAGACTGTAAAGGGCTGTGCCTTAATTTAGACTACAATTTTTGTACTAGTAACTATTATTTTTTTCCACCCAGGGACTTAAAAGTTAAGGGTGGCTAGTTAGTGGCTCCGCGACAAAAAATGAACATTTTTACACGATGTTTTACTTTCGCTGTCGAGGTACCGGGAAGAGTTTTGAAGTAAAACTTCTTTCTACACGCTTGACTTGAGGAGTACGCTGGTGAATGGGTGACGAGAGCGTTTCGAAAAGTGTGATTAGGTAACGCGAACGGACGTTAAGAGGCAGATATACCTAAGTAAGATGGAGCTAAAAAAAGTTTTACTACAGTCATGTGGTCTAAAGCACTCTTTTATTTTGTCAAGCTATTCATTTAAGTCCAGAAGGCATCAATACTATACAGTGACTGCATAATTTTTTATTCAAAGGAACCATATAAAGCCACGACATCGCTGAAGCCAAAAACTAACGTTAAAATTCTTCTCTGCAGAATCTACATTCCGAATCGGTAGTAGCTTAACTTTTACAAAAATAATAATTTATTTTTAGTTTTAATTTGTAAAATGACGATTCGAAAGTGCTCTTGAGGCCTATTTGAATAAAGCTGTTTCTGATTTTGAGTTTGATAAGTTTAGATCTTTTGTCAAACTCGTCACCAGGGATGTGCTTCTCCTTCGACTCTGATTCACATCTATGGTTCTGCTCTTCCAAATGATCAGTATCTCCTCGTCAACGATTGAGTCAGCCTAAAAATTTCACTTTTATGATTGACTTCAGCCAGCCATAACCAAGTAACGAAGTTATACTTCATTGGCTAGCGAACTTCACGCTGCTAACTTCTTCTTCGTTGACTACCTAATTTTAGAGTGTCGGTTTTTTGTGACGGTGTACGCGCGCATCGTAAAAATTTACTTTCATCATTTTTCCCTAATGCGCCAAAAGAAGTATAACTTCTAAAATAAAGTAATATGTATTGTGTCATAGTAATTTCATGGTAGTAATTAATAACCAAAATACGTCCAAGTTTACTTTGAAGTTTGATTTATCACAAAAGAAAATATATATATAAACAAATATAATAATGTGTGAAAATGGTAACGTATTCAATCGCGTTGATCACGGTCTTTATTACACAGGTCAGAACACTAAGACTAATTTCAATGGTGAGAGACTAGTACGATAATGTCTAACTTTTCGTTTACTTCAATGGCGCTGTACGTTGCTGTACGTCACTACTATGGCTTAGTGCGTCACGTGGTGCGGTGGTGACCTTCATTGTTATTGGCTATCATGGAGCTTGGAGTTGGCTATATTGAGTGACGGTCTTCATTGTCATTGGTTATATTGAGTGACGTTTCATTGTATTGGTTATATTGACTGACTTTTCATTGTAATTTGTTATATTTAAAAAAATAAATGCATGACGTGTAATAGAAAAAGAGACAGAATGCTATTCTGTCTTCGTTGCACAGCACCATGGTCTTAAGGGGGTCATAGACGTGCGAGTAGTGGCTCGACAACCTTTTTCGCTAGTGTGTCACCCTAAATACGCGTACTTTAAAACCGCCGAGTAAGTTCATTGGCAATCCGACAAGTTTGAAAGTTTGCTCATAACCCGCCTGCGCTCGTACGTGTGACAGCACTGCGAGCCGCAAGCCGCCATTTTTAACCATCTTCCAAAAAAGTAGGATGTTCTCATTCGATTGTCCTATTTTTATGTATGTTATCTCAGAAGTTTTGACAAGGTGGACTGGTATTCCATGATTTTTATTTTAATCGAAAGGTAGTGTGTGTCGTGTGGTCAATTTGGTTGCGATCTAACAAGTAATTTTTGAGTTATATCTAATAATGCGTATTTACTTGACTGTTTTTTCGTTTACCTACGATGTGTTACTGGTCGATGTAATTGAAGTCGGTTTTTTTTTTTCGTTTGTGAGCAAACACAATTATGTATTGCCATTCCGTGGACGCGCAACGCTTGTAGTGTAGGTGTATTTGTAATTTTTGTTACTTTTGATTGTGAAATTACTCAAAATGAATTATTTCCGAACTTCGTCTTTTTTTGGGGTTTTAAAATGTAATTCGATACAATTCCTAAATAATACAAAATTCTTCCGTCGACGACATCGTAATACAGTATGAGTAAGCTTCACGTGTGTCACCGACATCGAGTCGAGTAAGTTCGCGATCTTAAAAACCGCGTTCATTAAGTTCGTATCACCTGCTTTATGAACGAAGCGATCGTCATGCCACTCATGCCTCTGGCGGCTTTTAACAATTAAGCCAACGTACCCCCACCACTATAGTTTCCCGACCTGTGTAATAAGACCGCGGTATGGATTACATGTATGTAATCCATGCATATTTGCGGAGATCCTATGACAAAACCAAGTTAAACTTTGGCTTATGCTGTACGAGGAACGTTGCTTGAATATTCATTTAGTAGTACCTGGAAGCGCTCGAAGCTAACGCTAATCTATTTTAGAAATTATCGATTTTTTATTGGTGGATTACATATGTATGTAATACATGCGATCACTCCGGGGCTATTTCAAACAAAAAAATCTTTGTTAACTAAGCTTGCTTAATAGAAATTAAGCTTACCCTACGAATATTTTATGAAAGTATTCAATTTCTTTTTCAATAATATGCTCTTTCTCTGTTATCATTAAATAATAGGTGGAATCAGAATAATTATATTGTTAAAAATAAAAGCAAAACAGTAAAATATAACATCATAATAAATTTAAGAAAGTGTTTAATCGTCAAAATCGTTGTAGTCTAGTTCTAGGTTTAATATAGTAAAAACAAGTTTTAATAAAAATTAATATTTTAACTTTTTGTTTCCTTAACTACTTGATAAATTTTAAACCAATTGTAAGATTAGTGATGTTTACTAAATACAAAAAAAAAATATTTATAAAAAAGTACAATATAATAATAATAGTAAATACTCATTGTACACCATAAATAAACATAACTAAAAAGTGATACATGCAAAGAAAGATGTACAAAGGCGGTCTTATCGCTAAGAGCGATTTCTTCCGGACAACCTTTGGGCATAGGATATAGCGTAGAAAAGGAGAAGCGGTAGGGAAGTTTACAAACAGTTGATAAAGACTTCGCATATAGTTAACAAGCAATATGATATTAAAAGAAGTAAATATACATACATATACACATACATATACATATATACACAATATACATACACATATACAAATAAATATATAACAAAATACTATATAATATTTTATGGAGATGCTAATGATATTTATGAGGTACCTATTTAGTGACAAAAAATGCGCCTTTAGATATTTTTTAAAACAAAAAAGAGATTGAGCTTTTGTTAAAGAGAGAGGAAGAGAGTTCCAAATTTGTACAACTTTAATAGAAAAGGAGTTTGAATATATATTATAATAATAAAATATATAATTATAATTATGAACTTTTATTAAAATTTGAATTTAAAATTTAGAGTAAAAGTGTTAGCACGCGTAAATTTTCGTTTCATTTATTCATTACCTATTTTATTTTTTACCTGTCCAAAGTGTCCAAATACTCGTCTACTCAGTCTGTGTCTGTGACTTTTCTTTATCTGAAATCCGAAAGTTTTTAATAAAAATACAATTTTATTAGATGTAAGATAAAGGTGTAGATTACAAACAAATATTAACAATGGCTGGAATTAAAGGTATGTTTAATGTTAGCCGTTTTTGTCAATTTTTCATTAAGTAGACCAATCCTGTTTTCTTGTATGACTCATTTATTATATTTACAAACAATTTGTATTATAATATTAATGTTTAATTTATCAACAAAAACTTTTTCTTTTTCATGTTTTCAACGTACTAATACACACGACAATAGGGTAAGTTTAATTACATGTATCTTTATCAATGTAAAATCAATAAAGAGTATTTTTTTGCAAGACATGTCAAAGTGGGTACTTAATTCCAATTGAAATTAATATTACCATTAATTTTGATTAATTTTTTATTACATATGAAATTATTATATCACATTAACATTTACTTACACATCAACACCTGATATGAAGAACATTGTAACTGATTTTGTTAAGTTTTCAGGAGAACATTTTACATTTTTTTTCATTTAAAAAGTGGCCAAGTGATATTAAATAAAGCCGCATCCGTAATAAAGTAAATGGTCCTACTATTAATTTTTACATTCTGTAGTATGAACCTGACCATGTTGTGATACATCAAACGGAAAGCTGGTTTTGTTCAATTTACAATAATTAAAAATACTATTATTTTAGTTTAATAACATTGAACAGTTCCAATAATGCAGTATATCAACTTAATGTATATTATAAGCTGCTGTGATGTCGAAATTTGAGTAAAAAATATGGTATTTGATCTTACAATGTTACTGTGTTCAAAGACCAATATTATCGCTATTATTATATATTTTTAATTTCGTGACCAAAATTTCAATATTTTTTTAATCAGAAATCTGGACTAACTTGAATTACAATGAAATTTTCCCAGATTGAACTATACCTTTTTCCCCTCAGAATTTGGATGGTATAGTTAGAAAACATTGTTTCATTTGTTACAGTATTCTTCACATCAGGTCTCCATAAATACTTTTAGTTTCAATTTTAAAGTAAGACATCGAGAAAGTAAAATAATTTTATAATATTTCTAGATTGGTGTCTTTGGCTTTCGCGGGCTCGATAGGGATGACTTTTGTTATATTAGCTTGTGCCTTACCACAGTATAAGTAAGTATACTTTATGAAATCTATAGCTTTATTAATTTAAAAATACATAAAATATTATACATATATTTTTCAATGTAGTTGAAAAGTAGATAGTAGTCACAGAAACTGAATAATCTACAAGTGGTTACGAATTTGAGACCCGTACCAGATAAATATTTGTATAGGCCAAATAGATGTTTGTGCTTGTATTGTGTTTGTTTCGGGACCCTAAAGAAAGGATTCAGACCCTAGTAGGCGCCATTGAATGTGAGGCATTTATTTATTAAGAAACATTATGTAGTTTCAAAATATTAAAAAATATTATATAATAAGCTTAAGGCTAATTTAAGTTTCTTCCATCTGTATAATCATAATTGTCTCATTTTAATATGATAGTTATTATCAATATTATATATCTTTTTATTTCTTTTACATTGAGTTGTACTCAAGGCTAAAGGTCACTGATTAAATCCAATCATACAGTTTTTACCTATTCTTTTTAATGCAGTTACTACAAGAGCATAATAGATGTAAAAATTTTATGTATATGTGCTTTTAATAAAAGTCTTAATTTATATTCAAAATCAAAAACAATAAATTATTTGTTTAAAGTAGGCTTCAAAAGCACTTTTAAATTATTATTTTACTAATTAAAATATTTGTATACAACAGTTTTAAAACTGTCGCCAATTTTAAAAATATGATTAATTTTTTAGGTATTGGTGGCCATTCTTTGTAGTTCTTTTCTACATATTATGCCCCATACCGACTATGATAGCAAGACGTCACACAGATAGCGCTGGCGGTACAAACTCACCGTGTATGGAGACAGCGATATTCATAACCATGGGAATTCTTGTCAGTTCCTTTGCTTTACCAATTGTGCTTGCTCGTGCTGGAGCGGTATGTATTTTTATCAAAATGTTGCAATACTAATACACTAAATAATGTACTCTGAAACTACTGAAACATAATTATTCTTTCACCTATTGAAATATATTATCTCGAACAGAGATTCCAAACCTGTTATAGTGCACCCCTAGGGATACTGTGGGTCTCTCAGAGTATGTGAAATTTATATTGGTGATTGCAGAAAAAATGAGGTTAAACAAAAAAAAAGTTGAGCATTATAGTATTGTGTCTACAATATGACATCTGAAATGAATTTTATTAGTACTGACTGATTAAAGTGCTATGGCAGAAACAAAAGACATTTTTGGAAGTAGATATGGAGTTATGAGGGTTATCAAAAACTTATCAAAAAATGTAAGGTTTTTTTAAAGGGTAACAAAAAAATCTAGATCTAAAACATAAAAAACGAAACGGTTTGTAAAAGTAGAATAGTGCCCAAAAAAACAAACACATTATTATTATTATTATCAGACCTTTATTGCTGATAGAGTTAACATCGTTTCATACAATTCACGTTGATCGCCAACTTTTGACTTGAACCGATTTCGATGAATTTTGTATTAATTGAAAGGTGTTGCGTGTCATTTGGTCCCATTTAAATTTAATTGAGATTTGACGAGTACTTTTATAGTTATATCTAATAATGCGTATTTACTTGACTAATTTTTTGTCGACCTATGTTGTATTAAACCGCATAAATTTTTACTGGATTTATCGATTTTGATAATTCATACTTTAACCCAAAGCGAATACTTGTCTTATGGTCACATTTAATTTTGATCGAGACCTAATAACTACTTTTTTAGTAATCTTATAAAGCGCGCATTTACTTGACTATTTTTTCGTCTACTTATGTTATCTCGTCACGCTAAGCAATGACACCACCCCTTATTTGCGAATGTATTTTATGGAGAACCCCTTACACAATCTAAGGTGGAGAATGATTTTATCATTAAGAACACCTATTGCACAATTTTGGAGTATACTTCTTAAGAATCGTTTTTTATATAAGGCCCCCAGTATGAAAAAAATAACGCGAGATGGCGTTATTTGATTCGCTTATTTACCATTTGATATGGTATTAATATTTTTCTTAGACTAGTAAGCCTTCCTTGGGCCTATTTAGACAGTCGATCTGAAGGAGTAAAGTCGTGCATCGGAGCTGACACATACTTTTTAATAATGTATTTTGTTATAAAGTATATATAAAATATGAAAGCTAATTTAAATATTTTCAGATTATTTGGGGTGCTTGCTATTTGACTCTGGCTGGTAACGTGATTGTATACTTAACCATCCTCGGATTCTTCACAATCTTTGATATGGACGACTCTGATTATGCAATGTGGTGAGAGATCTAAAAAATATTGTCTTTACCATAGACAATTTACCAGAGACAATTGTAATACGATCTTTTTGAATGAATAAACAATGTTGTGGTTATATCTATCGATGTTACTTTTAAGTCTGATGTACTGATACTGATATTCGTAATCGAAAATTTTAGTTGATTCATTATATTTTAAGTCAAATATTTAGTTGTTTCATTCTAGTTTAGAAATATCTATGGTTAATATCTAAAACCATCTTCAATAGCAGATTAATCTACTTAATTAAGTGTATGAAGAACTATATAGGTGTATTTTTTTACATAGTAGAAAATAGAATTCACAATTATTTTAAACCCATCTTATAAAATACAATAATAAACTTATCAGGCTTTAAGTTGTTATTCATTTAAAAGTTATTTACATTTTTTTTTTTAATTTTTTTTTCAATGAGAATAAACTGAAAATAAGTATTTTGGTTTTTTTTTATTCATACTCTAATATTATTCCATTTTATATATGATTGTTTTTTTTTTAATTAAAACTAATAAATGAGATTATGTATGACATTATATATATTTCATCTGATTTATTTATCTAAAAGTGTGAAATAATTCAAAATTAACTATAATTTTATTTTAAAAATATGGAAGAAGATACTACTAAATTTTTATAGGTATTTGAAAGATTATAAATTATTATTAACTAAAAATAAAAATAAGGCTTTAATGGTAAAATTGGTCTTCTGCTTTTAACTGCATAAGTGTATATTACAGGATTTTAAAGGTGTAAATTATATCAAAATCTTTATAAAAAGTCTAGAGACATTTTTATTTTCCTCGAATATGTATGGAAGTAGTAACACTTGGTGTTTCTAGTTTTAAATTTCCTGTTTTTTATTTCAATATTTACATTCCTGTAATGTATATTGTGTAAATATATAGTATTATTAGAATTGGGTCACAATAAAAATGTTACTACATGTTTTTAGTGTTTTATTATCTTTGGACATCCAGGGATGTTGCCATTTTTTGAAACTTGTTACTATGGTCAGTTGGCATTTGATTTATTATATAATATTCCGTCATATTTGTTGGTGTACCAAATAAATAAATATTTGGAAAATGTTTTAAAGCACAGTACCTATATAACTCAAATTCCAGTTTTGAGCTAGGCTAATAGCTAACTGTCTACCAATCATTGAAATTATGTAATAAAAAGTTAGTAATCTATACACCTATACAAATATACAAAATTGGAGTGTCTGTTTGCAATATTAAAATAATCGCTTTTTACTAAGGCACATGGACTACATGGTATATACACCAAAATAACATTTTTTACAATTTTTGTTTGTTTGTCTGTCTGTTTGTTCCGGATGTACTGGCAGATAGTTGATGTAGTAAGGAGTAACTTAGGCTACTTTTATTTTAGAAATTTATTTATTTTATAACTCTGAGAACTGAACAATAACTATTTTCTAATTCCACGTGGACGAAGTCGCAGGCATAGCTAGTTAGAAAATATATTCGATGGAGAATAACATTTGTATTTGAGAAAGTAACTAACAAAGTATCTGTTATGATTCCACGTCTAAGCAACAGAATCGATTTGATACAATTTGACAAGATTTAGATTTAAGAGAAGACATAGGCTAAAAAAAAAATTCCCTTTAAAAAAAATGTCCTGAAGTAGTTGAAAGAAGAGATGAACAACTAACATTTTAGGGAATAAAACAGTGAACTTTGTTATTTAGGTGCTTGATAACAAGTAGGTCTTATTTAACACTTCAGCGTATCGCAGTTCACGGCTGGACTCATTTGTTTTATTCCATATGTTACTGCCAATTTAAGACTTAATAGTTTTTTTTAATACTAGTATTTGTACAGCTAGACATTACACACCAAGTACCAACGATAGCTATTGTAATTCATTATTTTACACAAAAAAACCAAATAATTGTATTTGTTAACGTTGAACGACAATGAGTATATGTATAGGGTATTGAACTTGTGACGTATTGGACGAGTTCGGTCTTACATACGTCATACACGACTTTTGTTTTTAAACATATTACGTCACCAAAATGGCTGATAGGGTTTTCGTGGAATTAAGAAAGGTTTAAAATGTAATTTAATTTTATGGCATGAAAGCGTGTTTATTTTGCCGATTTTTTTTGTGGCTTTTCATTAGAAAACCAACAAAAAAAATCATTCAAATTCAAATATTTAATCAACTTTTTGTTTTTACGACTTCATTAAATATGAATACTCGATATTAAAATGCAACAGATTGAAAACTGTAGTCAACAAATATAAAAAGTAATAAAATGAAAGAAGTCTTATTACTTATCTCCTTTTTTATTATGTTCTTCCAGAAATATGTACATTTGATTATGATTATTTATATTAAAAGTATAACCAGTGCGCTTGCAATGATCAAAAGAAAAATTAATGTATCTGTAGTAAGACAGCAATTTAGATATATATGTTCAACAGAAATATAAATATTTTTTAAAAGATAATGTTTTGTAAAAAGGAACGCCGTATTAGAATTAATCATCTTCTTATCGCTGACGCCTGACATATTGGATTTGTCATTCGAATGTATTGCTATTATTCTCCCACGTCAAAAATATTTTAAAGTTATTGCCGCACCCTGTGATAGTAAAATATTATTACTACTAGTATTAAAATGGGTGATCATTTACCAGCATGTGTTATCGACGTGGGTACTGGCTATACAAAATTGGGGTTCGCCGGTAATAAAGAACCACAGTTTATCATTCCGTCAGCCATAGCGATAAAAGAAACTGCTAAAGTTGGTGACCAAAGTACTAGGCGTATGACTAAGGCGGTAGAGGATTTGGATTTCTTTATTGGTGACGAAGCCTTTGAAGCCACAGGCTATTCCGTTAAATATCCGGTCCGTCATGGTCTTGTGGAGGATTGGGATCTAATGGAAAGGTATATCGAGCAATGTATTTTCAAGTATTTGCGTGCAGAACCTGAAGACCATCACTTTTTAATTACTGAACCACCGTTAAACACTCCCGAAAACAGAGAATATTTAGCTGAGATAATGTTTGAGTCATTCAATGTGCCAGGTTTGTACATAGCTGTGCAAGCTGTGCTTGCCCTTGCTGCGTCGTGGAAATCGCGTACATCAGCCGGACGTACTTTTACAGGAATTGTAGTTGACAGTGGTGATGGTGTAACTCATATTGTGCCTGTAGCTGAAGGATATGTTATTGGGTCATGTATCAAACACATTCCTATTGCGGGTAGAAATATCACCTCATTTATTCAATCACTTCTAAGAGAACGTGAAGTAGGTATTCCACCAGAACAAAGCTTAGAGACAGCGAAGGCAATCAAAGAAAGGTACAGCTATATCTGTCCTGACATTGCTAAAGAGTTTGCAAAATATGATTCTGATCCTGCTAAATGGATGAAAAAGTATACAGGTATAAACGCTATCACAAAGAATCCATTCTCAGTGGATGTTGGATATGAAAGATTCTTAGGACCTGAAATTTTCTTCCATCCTGAGTTTTCCAATGCTGATTTTACTGTGCCTCTAAATGAGATGGTAGATGAAGTTATTCAGAGCTGTCCCATTGATGTACGGAGAGGTTTATATGGAAATATTGTTTTATCTGGAGGTTCTACAATGTTTAGGGATTTTGGAAGAAGACTCCAACGAGATATTAAAAGAACTGTTGATGCTCGTTTGAAATTATCGACAATGCTCTCAGAAGGACGCATCACACCTAAACCTATTGATGTCCAAGTTATATCACACAACATGCAACGTTATGCAGTATGGTTTGGTGGCAGTATGTTAGGCTCAACTCCTGAATTTTATCAAGTGTGCCACAGTAAACAAGCATACATGGAGTACGGCCCAAGCATTTGCAGGCATAATCCAGTTTTTGGAACCATGACATAAATATGTTAGTATTGTCAGTATTGAAAGTAAATTAATTATGAATTATTAATTTTATAAAATTATTATTTTCACTAGATTTACATACATTTTATAAGCATAAATATGAACAATAAAACTGCACATCATTTGATTGTATTCAAGTTTTTAATAGTTTTGTCGTTATTTTTATTTTATTATTAATAGATAACTATTATTTCAATATTATTTTAGCTGGACGTGGAAAATTAATAAGCATTTAATGTATTGCATTCCAGCTTTTTACCAAATATAGACTTTGAAATATAAACTGTTTTATTTTGTGCCGTTGTATTTTGTTTGTTAACAAGAAAATCCATTAGGTTACACTCAGTGGTAGCACGAGACCTAAATTTAATGGTACAAATACAATTCTCCTTGCTGCACTGTCCTGCTATAGAAGAATGGTTTATAACCCTTTACAACCGAAGAAAATAATTTACTTAGCTTTTTTTGAAATTCACATGACTATTTCATGGGCGTCTAAATATTATGTAAAAAATATTTAAAAAAATCCTGAAGTCTCTGGTTTCCTGAAAACTTACCCTCACGAGCGTGGGGCTTAGGAGATGGCTCGAGATGTGAGTTTTGTCTAGTTTGTGGATATATTTTTATATTATCTAAAGGAAAATTAAATTAATTGAACAGTCTTTATAATCATTTATTGACGATATTAATAATGAGTAATTTTTATACATTTGGTTGAATGTTTTTGACAAAACAATCAACAATCTTATTAGAAAACTAAAATATTTCTTTCTTACTTAGGTTATTAATCTTTTTTAGTAAAAAACTTATAAAAATTGGTTGTCAAAGCACAGTTTTTCAACAATACTGGCCTTGGTCAATTTTTTCTACTTGACGAAGTTTGCTTCGACCAGTAAAAGGTATCATTTGCTCATCTTTTGAGTAGTAGCTGGGTGCTCTCCAATCGGTTACACGGTTCTTTGACCTTTTCTAGGGTTGGTTGCACCTTCTACAGAGCATTGCTTTTTTCAGCTTCTGTTGGCGTGTCGCTGTCGACAACGTGAAGTGTATTACGTAGAGTTAGAAACCTGTCTCTGGTCATGGTGTCGCTGACCAATGCCAGTTTCAGTCAAGTTTTCCAGTACTTACATAGATAGTTTTTGATAGGGAATACGGCCCATGATTAGTTGAAGAACAAAGAGTTTCACTATTTCCAATCTGGTAGTTTTGAATTCAATGCAGGGTTTGCAATGGTATAGATTCGTGTACCTAGCAACTTTTTCCAGGAGTGAATCATCAAAGTAGTCACGGAAATAATCAATCGGAGATTTGCGGATCGGCGAACTTGATTTATCATAAACAGAGTGTAATCATGAGCTTTATCTGTATATACAGTTTCTACTCACACTCTCTCACCTGTCTCTCTTCTTCCTTTAGCCTGTCCTCTTCCTCTAGCCTGTCTTCTTCCCGTAACCTGCCCTCTATCTCTTGCACTAGCCAGTCCTCTATATATTTTTCTACCTGATTTGCCTCTACAGGATCCCCTGCTTCTGGATATTGTTAGTATAAGTGGTGGTGCCTCATCCACTTAAGAGGACTCATCGCCAGAACCAGATCCACTCTCTTCTAGATGGTCTTAGACTCTCGCCATAATATCTTCCTCATCATCGGCAAATTCCTCAATTTCCGAGTCATTTCCATCTGCTAATATTTGCGCTACTCGATCATCCCTTAGGGGTGTTCCTAAAAATTAAGATAAAGCCCTTGTAAAACGATCATAAATACAGGAAAATCCTGTTAATGTACAAAAAAGTTATGAATATCCATTCAGTACATAACACCTAACCTACACGATTGTGCGTCTTTGATTTTGAGTCACAATATATGCCTAAGTAAGCGTGCTAGGTACAAATTAGATACATATAGGTATAAAACAACACTTATTTAAGTAAATCACACAAATGAAACTATAAAAATTGGAATAATTTTATAGAAAATATATTACTTACCTGGGCGAGTTCGCGCGCCAAAAAAGGCAGCCATCCTTCACTGTGGTTACGGGCGACTAACGGGTTCAAATATGATCACAAGAGGTCCGCGCGAGTTTTTTCTAAGAAAAGTATAGTCTCACGATCTATCGAGGCCGGTTGCGTCTCGAAAAATCAATTTGCGTACGTGCCAGAATTTTTGAAAATCAAGTCTCACTATCATATCAAGTCGGGTGTAAAGGGATAAAATAAAAAACACTTGAAATTGATATAAGCTTTCATGCGCCGAAGAGTAATAAACTTAAAAAATTATTATCTTAATTTTTTCGCAAACAAGTAAACAAAAGTAAAGCCTGACTGACAGTAAGCGGATATCATAGCCTGTAGACACCAGCAACACAGGAGCATCACAAGTGTGTTTCCGATCCTACTCAGGAACTTGTTTCCTTACAAGAGCAACAGTCCTACTTAAGTACAAAATCATTAATTGGTTTTTTTTTTAATGGTAATGTAGGTACTTACCTAGTCTGAATGCTCTAGATTTTTAGCACAATATGTCCTGCTGTATACTACCTCAATATATAATAATATGTATAATAGGTATAATAAATTGTTACATTTTTGAATAATCTTTATACATTTATAATAAAATGGTAGGAAAGTCAAAACTGTACATTGAATATTTTTTTAAAATAATACTTGGGGTGTGATCTACAATCGATACCGAAGCCAAAAATATAGTTTTTAGAATTTTTTTCTGTTTGTCTCTTTGTCTGTTTGTCTGTATGTATGTCCGGGATAAACTCAAAAAGTACTGCATGGATTTACTTCAAATTTGGCACGAATATTATTAAGAAGTCGGGTCAACATATAGGCTACATATTATCACGCTATCACCTACGGGGAACGAGCAGTGAACCTTTATTTCCTCAACGCATTCTGTAACAACGTGTAATCTAACGACGCATATTTGAATGTTGTTGTTATTATGTTAATAACCATGCTATATAAGCTAGCTTCACACTATAAAAATCACGCAATATAAGTAACTAAATCGATAAACATAATTAAATGAATATAAGTAGATAAGACAATATTAAAGCAGCGCCATCTATGAGATTTTTCTGTAGATATGAGATGTAAAGAAGAAACGGGTAAATGAATGTTTTAAAAGGTATAATCGTAGGTATTTTTGGTGCTGTATAGCGTTCACACAGACGTCGCACTATGGGAAAATCGCGTATGTTTCGTCTCAAAACTCCGTATCTCAGTTGTTTCAAAACTAAATGAGCTGTAATTTTGCACCCATATACTTTTATGTACAAAGTTTAATATAAATAATTTTGATTTTGAAAATTCTATTTATTAATTAATTTAAGAAATAAAACCTAAAAAAAATACATGCATTCATATCATATTCATTCATTCATATTGAAAAATAAACAAAATTTGTCTTTTTTTTGTAATTTCACCGTTCATAACCTTAACCATTACCATTACCAAGAAACATTGACGCGTCCGTGAAACAGAAAGTACATAGCTCTGAAAAGAGCTATTTTAATGTTCGTGAAACAAGATTGTTAGCTCTGAAAAGAACTGTTTGAGGATAGCACAGCACACCATGCAAGCAGATGCACCAGCAATCACATGCACAGAAGTCATCAAGCTAACTTGCACGTATTCTTCATGCATATCTTCACGAAGTACAATCGCGCCGCCGCCGAGTAAAGTACACGTCAGACATCTGTTCACCGCGCCGATCGCGGCCGAAAAGAGCGAGCCACGGGAACGTATGTTCTATTTATAACACGTGGTTCAATAAGTCCCGAGACTAAGTACTAAAAAAAGATCTTTTTTATAAAATTAATTTTTATTCATCAACATAGTCTCCTCCAAGAGCGATACAGTCCCTCCAACGCTTTTCTAACTTTTCTATCCCATGTGTGTAGAACGATTTGTCTTTGGCTTCAAAATAAGCCTCCGTTGCTGCGATAACTTCACTATTTGAGTCAAATTTCTTACCCTGAAGCATTTTTTTGAGGTCTGCAAACAGCCAGTAATCGCTGGGGGCCAAGTCTTGCAAATAAGGGGGATGAGGAAGCAATTCGAAGGCCAATTCGTTAATTTTGGCCATCGTTCTCACGGACTTGTGACAAGGCGCGTTGTCCTGGTGAAACACCATTTTCTTTTTGTTCATGTGAGGCCGTTTATCCGCAATTTCGTACTTCAATCGCTCCAATAAGCACATGTAATAGTCACTATTTATATTTTGCCCCTTTTCAAGGTAGTCGATGAAAAGTATTCCATGCGCATCCCAAAATATAGACGCCATAACCTTACCGGCCGATTTCTGAGTCTTTGGACGCTTCGGGCGGCTTTCACCAGCCGCTCTCCACTCCGCTGCCTGCCGATTGGATTCCGGAGTGAAATGGCATATCCAGGTTTCATCCATTGTTACATACCGACGTAAAAAATCCTTTTTATTATGATTCATCAGCGCCAAACATCGCTCTGAATCATTGATACGTTGTTCCTTTTGATTAGTTGTAAGCAAACGCGGCACCCACTTAGAAAAAAGCTTTTTCATGGCCAAATTTTTATGTAAAATAGTGAAAACACTACCAGCTGAAATCTTCACTATCTCGGCTATCTCTCGCACTTTTACCTTCCGATCTTCCAATACGATTTTGAGGACTTGGTTAATATTTTGTTGAGTCACTGCTTCATTTGGACGACCTGAGCGTTCCCCATCATTGGTGTCCATGCGACCGCGTTTGAAGTCGGCATACCACCGACAAATGGTTGCTTTAGAGGGAGCTGATCCTGCATAACATTTTATAAGCCATTGCTGTGCTTCAACGGTATTTTTTCCCATTAAAAAACAATGTTTTATCAACACGCGACACTCGTTTTTTTCCATTGTATCGAAATGACAACCGTAGCGTCACTTAAATGTTTCAAAATCAATAATTTTATTGTTCCATTTTTAAAAATTTTACACATATTCATTACATTGATAGCCAGTACTTTTTAAAAATCAAAAGAGTTTTTAATATATGCGCCATTTCCAGGTTAGTCTCGGGACTTATTGAACGATCTAGTAGTTATCGCTCTGCGCTACCGTGCCTCCGACTCGCAACGAAGCGCATGAGTCATCGACGGCGGCACGCGGGGAAAAAGAGAGCCACACGCGAGAAAGAGACGCAAGGCTTAGACAATAAACATCTGCGATTGGTCATAAAAACTTATCAACTATTGTGATACTTACTTTTTATTATTAATCATTTTATTATACTAGCTGTGCCCGCGGCTTCGCCCGCGTTTAAATCAGTGAGTCACAAAGTTGTCCCGGCAAACTTGCCACGATGTCCTTAGATGGCGAAGTGGCTTCTTCCGGACCTGGATAGATATAATATCATAAATAACGGTTCGTTATTAAACAGGTTTGTTATTTTTGTTGGCGTCCTGTCGTGTTGGCGCATTGGCGCGTTGGCACGTTGGCGCATTGGCATGTTGGCGTGTTGGCGCATTGGTGTGTTGGGGTGTTGGCGTGTTGGCGTGTTGGCGTATTGGCGTGTTGGCGTATTTGCGTGTTGGCGTGTTGACGTATTGGCACATTGGCGCGTTGGCGTGTTGGTACATTGGCGTGTTGGCGTGTTGGCGTATTGGCGTGTTGGCGTATTGGCACATTGGCGTGTTGGCGTGTTGGAATGTTGGCGTGTTGGCGTGTTGGCGTGTTGGCGTATTGGCGTGTTGGCGTATTGGCGTATTGGCGTGTTGGCGTGTTGGCGTATTGGCGTGTTGGAGTGTTGGCGTGTTGGAGTGTTGGCGTGTTGGCGCATTGGCGTGTTGGCGTTTTGACGTGTTGGAGTGTTGGCGTATTGGCGTATTGGCGTGTTGGCGTATTGGCGTATTAGCGTGTTGGCGTATTGGCGCGTTGGCGTATTGGCACATTGGCGTGTTGGCGTGTTGGCGTATTGGCGTGTTGGCGTATTGGCGTATTGGCGTGTTGGCGTGTTGGCGTATTGGCGTGTTGCAGTGTTGGCGTGTTGGCGCATTGGCGTGTTGGCGTGTTGGCGTTTTGACGTGTTGGAGTGTTGGCGTATTGGCGTATTAGCGTGTTGGCGTATTGGCGCGTTGGCGTATTGGCACATTGGCGTGTTGGCGTGTTGGCGCATTGGCGTATTGGCGTGTTGGCGTGTGGCGTATTGGCATATTGGCGTATTGGCGTGTTGGCATGTTGGCATGTTGGCGTGTTGGTACATTGGCGTGTTGGCGTGTTGGCGTATTGGCGTGTTGGCGTATTGGCACATTGGCGTGTTGGCGTGTTTGCGTGTTGGCGTGTTGGCGTATTGGCGTATTGGCGTGTTGGCATTTTGGCGTGTTGGACTGTTGGCGTGTTGGCGTGTTGGCGTGTTGGCGTATTGGCACATTTCCGTATTGGCACATTGGCGTATTGGCATATTGACTTGTTGGCGTGTTGGCGTATTGGCACATTGGCGTGTTGGCGTGTTGGCGCATTGGCGTATTGGCGTGTTGGCGTGTTGGCGTATTGGCGTATTAGTGTGTTGGCGTAATGGCGCGTTGGCGTATTGGCACATTGGCGTGTTGGCGTGTTGGCGCATTGGCGTATTGGCGTGTTGGCGTGTGGCGTATTGGCATATTGGCATATTGGCGTGTTGGCATTATGGCATGTTGGCGTGTTGGACTGTTGGCGCATTGGCTTATTGGCGTGTTGGCGTATTGGCGTGTTGGCGTATTGGCGTGTTGGCTTGTTGGCGCATTGGCGTATTGGCGTGTTGGCGTGTTGGCGTATTGGCGTGTTGGCGCATTGGCGCATTGGTGTATTGGCGTATTGGCGTATTGGCGTGTTGGCGTGTTGACGTGTTGGCATGTTGGAGTGTTGGCGTGTTGGCGTGTTGGAGTTTTGGCATGTTGGCGTGTTGGCGTATTGGCGTGTTTAAGTTAAGCGGACAATAAAAAAAATGTCGATATTTCCGATTTTAGTAATTTTCCAATATGCAATGAGTCAAAACTAACGAATGAAAACTATTGCTAACGGGCGTCAGATGTAGCCCGGACGACGACCACTGACTACTGCGCTCAGTCAGGCGCTATACACATTATATAATTTATATGTAGAAAGCCGGTAGAGATAACTCTAGAAGAAGTCTCTTCCAGCTAACCTGCGGTTGTTGTTTTATTTATTTTTTATTTTATTACTGATCAAAATTTCAAGTTTATCTATAATCTATACATCTATATATCTATCTATAATATATATAAACGCGAAAGGTCATTCATCACGAAATCTCCGAAACTATAACACCTACAAACTTGAAATTTGACAGGTAGGCTCCTTATAGGACGTAGACATCCGCTAAGAACGGATTTTACGAAACTCAACCCCTAAAGGGGTAAAATAGGGGTTGGAAGTTTGTATGAGAGTCCCATGTTTTTGAAGTAAGAGACTTGAAATTTAAAACGTATGCTCTATAGATGGTGAAAAGGTGTGTAAATAATGTATCTTTAGAAATCAACTCCCTTTTGGGGTTAAAACGGGGGATGTTACGTTGACTCACTCATCACGAAATCTCCGAAACTATAAAACTTACAAACTTGAAATTTAGCAGGTAGGCTCCTTATAGGGCGTAAACTACTGCTAAGAATGGATTTGACGAAACTCGACCCCTAAGGGGGTAAAACAGGGTTGGAAGTTTGTATGAAAGTCCTATGTTTTAGAAGTAAGAGACTTGAAATTTAAAACGTATGCTCTATAGATGATAACAAGGTGTTCAAATAATGTATCTTTAGAAATCAACTCCCTTTTGGGGTTAAAACGGGGGATGTTACGTTGACTCACTCATCACGAAATCTCTGAAAATATAACAATTAAAACTTGAAATTTGGCAGATAGGTTCCTTATAGGTCGTAGACATCCGCTAAGAATGGATTTTATGAAATTCGACCTCTAAGGGGATAAAATGGGGTTGGAAGTTTGTATTAAAGTCCTGTATTTTTGAAGTAAGAGACTTGAAATTTAAAATGTATGCTCTATAGATGATAACAAGGTGTTCAAATAATGTATCTTTAGAAATCAACTCCCTTTTGGGGTTAAAACGGGGGATGTTACGTTGACTCACTCATCACGAAATCTTCGAAACTATAAAACTTACAAACTTGAAATTTAGCAGGTAGGCTCCTTATAGGGCGTAAACTACTGCTAAGAATGGATCTGACGAAACTCGACCCCTAAGGGGGTAAAACGGGGGTTGGAAGTTTGTATGAAAGTCCTATGTTTTTGAAGTAAGAGATTTGAAATTTAAAATGTATGCTCTATAGATGATAACAAGGTGTTCAAATAATGTATCTTTAGAAATCAACTCCCTTTTGGGGTTAAAACGGGCGATGTTACGTTGACTCACTCATCACGAAATCTCCGAAACTATAATACTTACAAACTTGAAATTTAGCAGGTAGGCTCCTTATAGGGCGTAAACTACTGCTAAGAATGGATTTGACGAAACTCGACCCCTAAGGGGGTAAAACGGGGTTGGAAGTTTGTATGAAAGTCCTATGTTTTAGAAGTAAGAGACTTGAAATTTAAAACGTATGCTCTATAGATGATAACAAGGTGTTCAAATAATGTATCTTTAGAAATCAACTCCCTTTTGGGGTTAAAACGGGGGATGATAGGTTGATTCACTCATCACGAAATCTCCGAAACTATAACAGCTTCAAACTTGAAATTTGGCAGGTACGTTTCTTATAGGGCGTATACATTTGCTAAGAACGAATTTTATGAAACTCGAGCTCTAAGGGGATAAAACGGGAGTTGGAAGTTTGTATGAAAGTCCTATGTTTTTGAAGTAAATGACTTGAAATATAAAATGTATATACGTATATATAGATAGTGAGGAGGTGTCCAAATAATGCGTCGTAATCTATATATATAAAAAAGAAAGGTCACTGACTAACTCATTATGAGAACTCAAAAAACGCTGGAGGGTCCATCCATCCAGGATGTACCCTCCAGCCATTATAGTCAGTAGACGTCCGCAAAGAACTCATTTTGCGATATTCCACCGCTATGGGGGGTTTAATTGGGGTTAACATATTTGTATAAAACATATACAGTAACTATAAGTTCGCCTGATAGGTTATTTATACTGCAGCCTGAAAATAAAGCTAAGAATGTGGTGTATAGAGAGGTTTTATAAAAACAACTATTAAATTATACTACATTGCGCCTTTTAAAAAGTTACTCAGTGTGCAAGTAAGCATTTTAAGTGACTGAAATAAAAAAATAATTTGCGGTAAACATCTTAATAGTAATGCATATCTTCTTAGCCACGCGGGTGTAGTCGCGGATAACAGTTAGTGTATTATAAAACAAAGTCCCCAAAAGTGTATGTGATCGATTCCCTCAAAATCTACTTAACGGATTTTCATGCGGTTCAAGAGGAAGGTTTACGGAACGGCTAAGCCGATTTTGGTGAAATTTTCACTGGAAGTTTGCCAGGAAAACTTTGTAACACACTGATTACAACGCAGGCGAAGCCGCGGGCACAGCTAGTTCATTATATAAAAGCGAAAGGTCACTCATCACGAAATCTCCGAAACTATAACACTTACAAACTTGAAATTTGGCAAGTAGGCTTCTTATAAGATGTAGGCATCCGCTAAGAACGGATTTTACGAAAATCGACTCCTAAGGGGGTAAAATGGGGGTTGGGAGTTTGTATGAAAGTCCTATGTTTTTGAAGTTAGAGACTTGAAATTTAAAATGTATGCTCTACAGATCTCAAACTATAACTTCCTACCCCCGTTTTATCCCCTTAGGGGTCGAGTTTCATAAAATCCGTTCTTAGCGAATGTCTACGCCCTATAAGGAACCTACCTGCCAAATTTCAAGTTTTTAGCTGTTATAGTTTCGAAAATTTTGTGATGAGTGAGTCAACCTACCATCCCCCGTTTTAACCCCAAAAGAGAGTTGATTTCTAAAGATATATTATTTAGACACCTTCTTACCATCTGTAGAGCATACATTTTAAATTACTTCAAAAACATAGGACTTTCATACAAACTCCAAACAAGACAAAAAAAGTGCAAATATGTGCAATTTTTTTGTTTCTCCTTGCGTTAGCTAATGTATAAAGATCTTAATACAACAAATATCTCAACAGCGGCAAGCAGCGGTAATGGGTAAACGTCTTGTTAAAAAAAAATTAACCCTAAATTCACACCATATTAAACTATATTGGTTAAATTTATTTTATCAAACTAATATATATAATACTAATTACGAAACGTTAAGAGGAGATTATAAGCATTTTAAAAATGTATAATACTTATACATTTATATCAAAAACTTTCGAGTAATGTGGCGTTGAATTGTAGTAACGCATTACGTTAAAATTACGTTATTGAACATGAGTTAGCTTTGAAGCCTATTTATATACATTATAAAAAAAAAAAAAAAAAAAAAAAAAAAAAAAAAAAAAAAAAAAAAAAAAAAAAAAAAAAAAATAGGATAAAGAAAGCTTATTTATTAGAGTATATTAATTTATTATTTTTATTCCATAACAACGACTTTCTCATGAAACGGTTTTGAGACGGCTTTGTATGGGGCTTTCCCATAGTGCGACGTCGCGGGCAGCAGCTAGTTAATTATAAACATAGAAACTAATAACAACATGCTCTAAATTTATGGAAAAGAATTTGCTCTACAACTGAACTGTGGTCTTGTTCAATCGGTTGAATTTAATATTTAAATAAGAGATAATGTTCTGCAAATAGCAAATAAAATTGATGCAATGAATATACTCATAATAACAAAATAAAACCGACTTCAAAAAGGAAACTAAAAAGTGAAAAATAAATTTACTTAGTACAAAGTAATTCGTATTTTGATTTAGTTAATCAGAAATGATTAAATAAATATTTTATAATTTTGAAGTCGGTGCCAAGTAAAACAATAACTACTCTAGTATCTATTCGTAAGTTGTATTCAGTTTTCTTTCATAATTTGTTGCATTGACTATTAGGTTGAATACTGTTATTATTCTGTTATTGTTTTGACATATCTAATAATATTTTTTGTACTTGTTTGTTGTGTGTGTGTGTGTGTTGTTTGTATTTGTTATTGTAGCCAGGTTGTTGTAGTATTTACTTGGCACCAACTTCAAAATTATAAAATATTTATTTAATCATTTCTGATTAACTAAATCAAAATACGAATTACTTTGTACTAAGTAAATTTATTTTTCACTTTTTAGTTTCCTTTTTGAAGTCGGTTTTATTTTGTTAAAAATTATTTTATTTTACAATTTTTAGTGATGGGTAGACCTAACAAGAATGCTTTTTCTCTTATGTCGGGGGTTCGGAAACATACACAATACACAAGCACAAACACCCAGATCATGACAAACATCTATATGGCCAATACAAATGTCTGTCGTGCGCGGGGATTGAACCCACTAACGCCAGCGCAACAGCCGGTGCTGTGACCGCTGCGCTAACGCGTCGACATACTATGAGTAAAGTTCGCTATCAGGTGTACGTAATAACAACCGGGACTGACAGCTTAGCATGTTCTCCGAGGCTAGGTTGGGAGAACCACAAGGATTAACAACTAGACCGAAAATAAATATTTGTATAAACATAAATATCCACTCCGAGCAGGAATAGAACCCGCGACCGTCGGTGTTTAGGCGCCGCCGACATGGCACATGCATTATTATATCAAAGCGGTCGTCAAACAGCAAAAGGTAACTCTGTAAATTGTTGAGAAATTCCCTCGAGTGTTTATGGGCTCCATCATCAAACCTGGTCATGCGACACAGATGATCACACAGCAGGTAATTGCTATAAATCGTTGAAAAGTTCTTTCGACTATCTTTCGTCTCCATCATCAGACTTTAATGGCACTTGTAACTCATATAGGTGCAAAGTTTTCATCAATAGAAACGAATTAAGTTCAAACAGCAGGTAATTGCTATAAGTCGTTGAAGAGTACCCTCGACTATCTTTCGTCTCCATCATCAGACTGAAATGGCACTTATAACTCATATATATGCAAAGTTCTCATCAATAGAAACGAATTAAGTTCAAACAGCAGGTAATTGCTATAAATCGTTAAAGAGTTTCCTCGACTATCTTTCGTCTCCATCATCAGACTTTAATGGCACTTGTAACTCATATAGGTACAAAGTTCTCATCAATAGAAACGAATTAAGTTCAAACAGCAGGTAATTGCTATAAGTCGTTGAAGAGTACCCTCGACTATCTTTTGTCTCCATCATCAGACTGAAATGGAACTTATAACTCATAGATATGCAAAGTTCTCATCAATAGAAACGAATTAAATTCAAACAGCAGGTAATTGCTATAAATCGTTAAAGAGTTCCCTCGTCTAACTTTTGTCTCCATCATCAGACTGTAATGGCACTTATAACTCATACAGGTGCAAAGTTCTCATCAATAAAAACGAATTGAGTTCAAAAAGCAGGTAATTGCTATAAATTGTTGAAGAGTTCCCTCGACTATCTTTCTTCTCCATCATCAGATCGACTCCAGACCTTTATTAAATAGTAGTGCTTTATAGCACTTAATGAAAACATGATTAAATTTACTAGTCACCCTTACGATTTTTGAAAGTTTCCCTCGATTTCTCTGGGATCCCATCATCAGATCCTGGTTTCCTTATTATGGTATATTATGGTACCAAAGTATGAATATCTCCTTTCCAACAAAAAAAGAATTATCCAAATCGGTCCTTAAACGAAGAAGTTATCTCCGAACATACATAAAAATATATATATATATACGGTCGAATTGAGTAACCTTCTCCTTTTTTTGAAGTCGGTTAATAAAAATCGATGATTATTCATTTCTGATCCTGTACAATAAACATCTGTACCAAATAATACAATTTTATTCGTTTTTAAAAGGTAAACAATTTTTTTTGTGGTTATTTTTGGAACACCAGATGAAAATAATTTTAACACATGTATTTTTTGTAGTCACTCCGTGTGTTCTAACAAACTGTACACTGCTTGTAGGCTATCATCCATCCACGCAGTGACTGTTCATGTGCGCGTGCTTTGGGAAACAAAACATTAAAAGTCCTTTGGATATTTGTACAAAATACAAATATCTATCTCGAACGGGAATCGAACCGTCTCTTGACGACCGCTCTGGTTTGACCGTAACGGTCTGTGTGCCGTATCGGTGGCGTCTAAACAGCAGGTTCGATTTTCGCTCGGAGTGGATATTTGTGTTTATATACAAATATCCTCACCGTGCCTTGGAGAGCAAGTGAAGCTATCGGTCCGATAGGTACCGATGTACACTTAATAGCGATCATATTCACTCAGAGCTACTCATAGTAGGAAATATATCCACCAACCCGCATTAAAGCAGCGTGATGGATTAAACTCTGATCCTACTCCTACATGGTGAAAGAGGTAGCAGTGGGATATTAAAGGCTGAAGCGTATCACAATTACCTCAGGATGGTTTGGATGTCTGTTCTTATTTGTCTTCTCACCGTGTTTCGGAGAGCACGTTAAGCTATCGGTCCCAGTGGTTTCATATACACTTGATAGCGATCGCTACTTATACGTAGTAGGCAATATATCCGCTTACCCGCAGTAGAGTAACGTGGTTGATTAAGCTCCGATCCTTCTCCATACGGAGAAAGAGGCGTATGCCCAGCTGTGGGATGTTAATGATGTGGAAGCTGAATCGATCGATCCATCATATATATTGAAAAAGTAAAAGATTAATCTCTGCTTTCACGAAATTCAAATACTTCTTATTTTCTCCGACATCTGAAGATGTATGTATGTATCGTGTAATTAATAAATACGCTTTTTAGCTCACTGTAATTAGGGCTTGCGGTACGTAAGTTTCTACAGCCTACTATTTAATTTTTTCCGTTCTACGTTTAGATATTTTATTTAATCAATTCTTATATATTTAGTTAAACAATACTTTTGTTTTAATTCTTTTGAAGCTACAATATTGTCATGTAGAATGTCGTAAAAGAGTCATAAAGACGGATGAGCTCGATGTGGTTAGAAAAAGGGTCAGCTTTATTTTGCTCAAGGGCTAATTACTTTCAGTCACTTTATTGTTGCGTGGAAAATACAAGTCACAATTTAGAAGGGTAGCCTGAATTAAATTTAGTTTCTTTTTGACGGCAAAAAATATTAACAAATAAGATCATTGAGCCTAATAAGTACCGGGTTTTTGAAAATCCTTATAATTCTTATAAATCAAGTTTGGAAAGTGTGTTTATTTATAAAAAATAATCAAATAAACTATTTTTATCGGAAAATTAGCTGACCCAGTTGTTTTGACATATATATTATTAACCCGCTTAATCCCCTTGTAACTTAGGGGTATGAAAAATATATTTTATTCTTTAATAATTATCATATCAAAAATCAACCGTTCCAGTGGAGATCGAACCTGCATCTTCGACTCACCGTGTCGGTGCTCTAGCCCATTAAGCTATGGAGCGATGTGTTACGTCGAAATTTTTGATATGATGATTGTATATTCGGTTCTAAGCGACCGCGGCCGCTGGAACGATCAATTTTTGATATGATACTTTTAAAAATGTTTAGAATTCCCTCATGCGTGGGTAACACATAAATAAATAATACGAATTGAAAAATAGATGTTGGCCGATTCTAAGACCTACCCGATACACACAAAATTTCATAAAAATTGGTCAGCCGTGTTGGAGGAATTTGGAAACAATCACCGCGACACGAGAATTTTATATATAGAAGATTATTGATTATTATTAATGAAGAATTATATTAGAAGAATTAAACATGAAAGACCAGTTACTGTCAAAAAAAAGAAATTTTAAAAGCTCGTCTATAGTCCTTAATGAGCACTGGGTCTCTATATAAAGTTCATAATTATACTGCAAGATTTTAAGTGTTGTGTGTCACAAAATCTGATCATTAAAAAAAAGTGGCGTTAAACAAACTACCAAGTTCGTGGTTTTCGAATAATGTTGTCGTGCTTCTTATAAAGCATAGGTCACAGCACTGGTTTGTGGCTGAAGTTCTGGTGATTGCGGCTTCGATACGCGCACATGACAAATATGTATATTAGCCATACAGATGTTTGCCGTGGTCTGGGTGTTTGTGCAGTCCTTGTGAGTCTCCCGATCGCGCCTCAGAGAGCACGTTAAGTACGTAGGTTAAGTAGTAAGGTAGTTAAGTTAGTTACTATGTACATCTGAAAGCGATCGTTACTCATAGTATGGGATATATTCACCAACCCGATTTGTAGCAGCGTGGTGGATTAAGCTCTGATCCTTTTCCTACATGGGGAAAGAGGATATTACATGCTGAAACGTATGCTTTTTTTAATCACAGTCTGGAATTTATTAAGTGTTTGAAAATAACTTTTGGCAACAAACACCGATGCTATGTGGTTACGGCATCAAAGAATATAGCCACCCCCTCTCTTCCTGTGTCGTAAGAGGCGACTAAGGCATAACACAGTTCCACTATTACCTCGGAACTTAAAAAGCCGACCGATGGCGGGATTACCATCCAACTGCTGGCTTTGAAATACATAGGCCGAAGACGGGCAGCAGCGTCTTCGGTGTGACAAAGCCAGCCCTGCGGTCACCAACCCGCCTGCCCAGCGTGGTGATTATGGGCAAAACACATGAGTTCATCATCATTTTTGGCGTGAACTTGTGGAGGCCTATGTCCAGTAGTGGACTGCGAAAGGCTGCTGTGATGATGATGATGATATGTGATGAACAAACGCCGCGATATGGCAGTCCTTGCAGAAAAAGATTAAAAAAATATGTACATATATTCATAGTGTATATTTACTTCATAATATCATCATCACTAAAATAATAATAGTAGTATTTATTTATTTTTATTGAATATCTTCAAAGATCGCAATCCACTAAGCAATCGCGCTTGCATCTTCAGCGGAATTTCAATGTGTCTGACAAGAAAAATCATTATAACTGTCCAGCTATTGAAGTAAAATTTTTTTATAGGTCCCCAAAGTAACATATATAAATTTTAGCTTTTATACTATAATAAAAGTATAATTATAATTTATTAAATTTTAGGGGTGTCCGGCAGGAAGTAGCCACTATCATAAGTGTTCGGTAATGGATGACGAGATTTCTAAAGTTATCCAGACGAAAATATAAAGAAATTGAGCTTTATACTTTGACGAATTTAAGGTTTACCGCTATTTTATACTCCTTTACTACCTGCCTGTTACCTGCCCAAGTAGCCACAACCCAAACTATAGTCGCCGGTCGATCTTACCTGTATAGGGGACATGCACAGAAAAACTTTCACCTTTTATAGAATAACGAAGGTCTGGCCGTCGTGGGCTTATTGTTGTTATTTAAAATATTTGACTTTTAAAATAGGAATGTAATTATAATGTACGTAGTTAAAGGTGGTTACACCTTTGTGTTTACGTTCTGTCTGTGCTAGTAGCGTATGATGCACACATGCATACGTATCGACGTTGCAATATGGCTGCAAAACAGTTAACTGTATCGTATCGTTGGGGATTTTTACAAAGCCGACTAATTAGTCGGCTCCCTCGGCTTACATGGCGTTTACAAAAGAGCCGATTTCCTAACTACTCCTGTCAATTCAATGCGTCGTTGGTGCCAGCATCTACGCAGGGATTTAAAAATAATGGGAAAAATTACTTCCGTGCTAACGGTATTTCAGTTAGTGTTTTTCACTATGACCGTGTCTATAGCTGTTGTTACTACGTTTAAAAAATAGTTTATATAGTATATTACTTACATATAAATTTATTAATATCGAATAAAATAAAAACGTGTTTTATTTATACCTCTCAGGTATTTTTTGATTATTCTAGACAATTTACTTTAGGTGGTGAAATTGCAACTAACACAATTCCACAACAAACATACGTCGTCTAAAGTGTCCTATCTTCGTTCCTCAGTTCCATTTGAGTATTTGCTTCGCAAGAAGTAAGAAAAGTAAATAAAACAGTCGGATTCAGTGCTACGCAAAGTTCAGACCGAGGAAATGCGGTAATAGGAAATCTTGCCAACTTTTCAAAGGTTAAGAACGAATGTAGTTTCCGGCTTACGAGCTTTATTAACTTAAATTTAATAATGTATGCCTTCTTTGCTTTTACTCTTTTTTTAGAAAAAAAATACATTTTAAATTTTTTAACGTAATTTTAAAAGTATTTTTGATTATCAATGTCACAGGCATGGTATAGTAAAGATACATATTTATTATCATAATTTTTACCGTTGTACGATGATATATGTAGGGTAAGGTTGCTCAAGTCGTACCCCCTAAGGAAATAATGTTGTAGTATTTAATGCATTTCAAATAAAACAAAATCTTTTGCATGAACATAATCTTCATTTAGTTACCTTTTGATCAATATTCATAGAAATTTAAAAGTCACTTAGCAACATAGATATTTTAACGATTTTCACAAATGTACCTTCGGTACGATTAAGGCACCTAGTCGCCTAATTCGTACCACCTATAGCCTAAATCGTACTTAGAATAAGTCTTTAGTTAAGACATTATAAACGATATAGAAAAATACTTAAGTAATAACAAGAGATCACATTAAAATAAACAAAATTTACAAACAAATTAGTCTGAATTTCTAACATCAACTTAAAATATCTTTCTTTGGTTAATAGTCACAAAATCAGTCATAGTGACCTACGAACTAAACTAAAAATAAAAAACAAAATTCAGCTCAGCCTATTTCAGTCCACTGCTGGACATAGGCCTCCCCAAGTTCGTGCCAGACAAAACAAAAGCAAAAAGCCAAGAAGCAAAATTATAACATGTTAATCATACAAAGATAAGTTTAGACAATTCTTGTGGTTGAACACAGATATCACAAACGTATTTTTTTATTTTACTTTCGATGCCAGCACATCGGTCATGTACCCAACCTTTACATTTTAGATACTGAATCATATTTTCTTGATAATCTTTCTTACATAGTTGACATAGCCACGATTCTTTTCCTTTTATTTATTTGTTCTTCTTAGATGTTCCGTCCATCTTACTTCTCTTTGTGGGTTTATTTTCTGTTTTGATTTTTTTAATATCCAATACATGCTTCTTTCTTTTATTTATGTTTTCCTTGGTTTCTAATTCATTTTTGTGGCGACTGGAAGTTAATTCCATTGCTGGTTTAGTACCTTTATTATTTTTTTAATAAATGTTGTTATGCAAGGAACAGGAGATAATATGCTTAAGTGAGTTAGCCTGCTTTTCTCTTTTCTCTATTAAAATGATGGGGTAATTGAAATTTTTCGGCAAGCTCGAACGCAAGTTTTCTAAATTCAGTCGTAGTTAACCCGAAAAAACAAGACTCCAAATTTATCAAATGCTGTGCCAACATCTCCTCCATATCTGACGACATATCATTAGGTCTTCCAAATTTAGTTGTCTTATTCAATCCTTTCAAATGTCTCCGTATTGTAGGTTTTGGTATATTATGTCTTCTACAAGCTTCATTAAATCCGATTTCACCTTTCCGATGCTTCTCTAAAGTTTCGTTCATATCTTCCCGCTTCAAACTATTATAAAGGTTAAAAAAATTAAGTAAATTAAACACACAATTTTCTAAACGCCTAAGTCGTACCGGTACGAGTAAAGAATTCTGCACAGGTACGACTTATGCAGTGAGGTATTCTAAGTTTCAAAACAAAATTATTGTTATAACCTAAAAAAAATCTATTGTTTGTTAAAAAATCTATTGTACCTAAACGACTGCCAAATTATCATTAAAAATAGACGTAAACAAAAAAATAAGTTGAAAATTACATTCCTTTTAAAAAAAACTTACGAATGAGCTGAAAATTTTATTGAAAACTGTTGAAAAAATTTATTTTTTGATTATATTTGCTCCGCAACACGGCCGGCCGTCCAATTGTTTTCCCGTGCTTGCTTGGCTATTTAGTTCAGATCTACCTCATCACATGACAATTTTTATACGCGACAGCTGGGATATCACCGAGGTACGACTTAGGCGGTAGTACGACTTGAGCAACCTTACCCTAATAGATATTTACTCGTAGTAGGGTACAAACAACGATCGAACTTATGTTTTAAGTTATGTAAAATTGATGGACGAACAGATAGCCAAATATGGAACTCAAATTGGAGGCTAGAATTATATTTTTCGGCAGTACAATGCTGTTGTTCATAATACAAACTCGTTAAAGACTATTTTTCAGAACACAATATTCAAATTTAAAAGTGACCAGCTCGCTCCTCTGATATTATTGAAAATTGTTAGCGTAAGCTAGTAAGTACGTGCTGTGTACTGAAATTGGAAACTGAATTGGAATTTAGCAATGTTGAACAACAAAAAAATGCTATCCAAGATGAGTGGAAAAAGTTAGATCCAGATTATATTAAAATCCTATATGTAAAGCTGCCGTAGAGACTGATAAAAATAGAGGAGGATGTACTCATTACTAAAATAAAAATTAAAAACTTTCATCACTTCTTTTATTTATTTTTCTCCTAACTGTGCGATAGTTTTTTTTGTCGCACCTTTCGAGCAGCATGATCTGGCGCGGAACCTATAAGAACCTATAAGGAAACAATTGCTGTCTCTTTCTAACATTGACATGAATTCCTTGATTAACCGTCTTCAATCGTAGAATTGTAAAGCTAAAAAAGTAGTTTTATTAAGAGTTATTATAAAAAATGTGTATTATGCTAGTTTTGTCGCGGCGTTTAGAAAAAAGAGAGAACAGAGATTTAAATAATTGTGTTTGCTCGCAAACAAAAAAAAACGTCTTCAATTACACCGACAAGTGCTACAACGTAAGTACACGAAAAAATAGTCAAGTAAATACGTGTTATCAAAGAGTAGGGGAGAGCGGGGCTGAAAGTGCCGGAGGTAAGTTGTGCCGACGCAAATATCTTGAAAATAGAAAGAGATAGATTTACGATCGTATTGCGTCGCGAAATGCCTAAAAGTCGGGCACACACGGCTGCCATTTTAATTGCATCAGCGACGCGGACCGTGTGGCTGTGCGTGTGAGGGTCCTCCAGCGACACGTAAGTAAATATTTTCGACAATACTTTTTGGTCTCAAGCTAGTATTTTTCTTGCTTTTAATATGAGAGTTTTAGTAAAAGGTTTGTTATTTATCCTAGTTTGTTATACAGTGTAATTTTTATGCTTTGAGAAGAGTGATTTTTGTATATGAGACAAAATATCACACTATCACGAGCGGGGTAAAATGTGCCGTTCACGTGGGGCTGGTTTTGCCGCGGCACAACCAACCCCTAAGCAAACTTTATTGTATAAATCGACCCTCACAAAGTATAGAAAACTTACCTGTCTCTCCAAATAATCGAGAAAGGACTCCTGAATATCTTGATGAGTCAAATTATGTGGGTAGCAATGTTGAGATTGAAACTAGTCAACCATCAGGTAATCAACAAGAGACACGTCAGTGCTGTCAGGAGCCTATCCCTTGCTGCAGCTTCCAGCTTCCTCAGTCAGCTGATAACAACACAGGAAATAAAACTACAGAAAATTTCTCACTAGAGCTAATAAGACCTCTGCCTAAAGCATCTCCTAGATTAACTGCACATAGTAAAGGACGTAAAAGAAAGACGGCTGTTCTTACGGACACTCCAGAGAAAAATGCGTTGGCCAAAGAGCAGGCTACTAAAAAGAAGAAGAAAGAAAGTGAGACTAAAAAGAAAGTTAAGGGAAAAGCCAAAGGAAAAGGCAAACAAATAAAAAAACCGACTAAGCCCGTTAAGAAAAGAGTTTTACAAGATGACAGTTGAACAAGAATGGTACTGTATCATATGTTTTGATGTCTATTCTAACTCTGCCCCTGGAGAAAAATGGATTGAATGCAGAGAATGTAAGAATTGGGCCCATTTGCAATGTATTGAAGATGAAGAAAGCCAAGCATTTGTATGTCCTAATTGTTATTCTGATTAGTCATTCCGAGAATTTTGATAATCTTTTTTGATTCCTTAAAAACACTCAAGATACTGATAAATAAGAGACTGGAAGAACTCTGTGATTTTATAATTTAAGAGAAATCTTTATTATTTTTTGTGATACAGTCCTTAAGGACTGATAATTTTAATAATTGATCTCAATCGTATAAAAATAAGTACAAACTATTGATTAAAATATTTTATTTTAATATTTTATTAATATATGTTACAAAAAAGTATATTTTAAAAACTAATTTATAGTAAAAAGTATAAGCAATAAATATATTATTATAAAATTGATGTATTTTAATTCTACATATATTTTAATTCATGTAAAACACCTAAAATTATCAACGGCACAACCAACCTCAGCTACGGCACAACTTACCCCAAAGTGGGGTTGGTTGTGCCTTGCCGCCGCTGTATAAAAAAATCACTTTTTCTTAAAAACTATTAGAAATATGCAAAATCTGTAGGTAAATTCGTAATCTACACTAAATTTGGCTTAGGATGAACCACTATTTTCAGACATAGTACTTGTTTAATCCGAATTATATAAAGATTTGTCAAAATCGACACTTTCAGCCCCGCTCTCCCCTACTCAAAAACAAGTCATCAGATCTCGATGTTAAATTTAAATAGGTCCATATGATATCCATCAGCTTTCGATTAAAAAAGGAACCATAAAAATCAGTACACCCAGTGAAAAATTATGCGGTATAAAATACAACGTAGGTCAACGAATAATAGTAATACGTAGCTGAGCCGGTCGCTTTTATTGGAACGATTGGAACGAAGTTCCTTACGGCAGGCTTGACATTTGCCTGGGCGACCGAACTGAAAAAAATGTGATACTAAAACCGTAAAAAAATATATATAACGGAAGTGACGTGATGTCAGTCACACGACTGTATAATATGACGTTTGTAAAACTAAAATATTACTAGTAAACTTTTTGAAAATTATTTATGTAATTTTATACCGTCGACAAAAATAAATAAAGACATATGTTTTTATTTCACTTAATAGTTCGAATTATTATTATTATTATTATTTTGTTTGATTTATTTTATTTTACGGTATTTGTTATTTTCTAAAATTCTAAATTTCCTAAATACTTTTATGTACTTTATTAAAAACCAATCAACAAAATTAAAAAAAAATCAAGAACTAGAATATATATATATTTTTCATTTTTTTTTCAATTGTGTTGCTTCTATACTATCCGAAGGAACTTCATTCCTACCTGGTGTCCCATGCCACCACATAATTTTTTTATTTAATTGTAAGTCACTTGTTTATATTTGTTTATAAATAAAAATAAATAAAATAAGAAGGAAAAGAAGCCTAACAATCATTATGAGATTGATTATATTTTAATTGCTTTTCGCTACGACATCATGAGAAAACATCTTTAATGGCATATTAAGCTGGATATCTTAGCACCAGCCTGGTCTTTTCTTAGTAAGTTTAATTTTATTTCATGAATTGGATGGGTGGATGGATGAATTAGATGCTGTCACTCCCGATTTAGTTGGATTTGATGAAAAAGAAACTGCAATAAAATAAATTTAGATAAATATAGTTATGTTTATCAACCCTTGTCAATAATAATAGCCCAACCTCTACAAAACGGGTACCATTCAGTGCCCCGAGCGTAAAGGACTTCTTTAGAAGTGAACCTATGAGGATGCGGATATCAAGGTCACCTTAACGTAGAGTTGGCACTTTGACTGAATACGAATACTTTTCTATGTAACTAAATTAGCTACATAGCTATTTATTCGATTTCGAAAAAGGTTAAGGCATTTCGTATGAATTTGGTGTAATTTTATACATGCATTTAAATAGTTTTAAAATTTTATATGTAAATGATTTTAAATTATATATATAAATGATTCTAATGTAATTACTATGTACTTGTTAGTACTATAGATTAATTATTGTAAAATTGAAGGTCAAATTTGCATGAATTATTTTTTAATATGTTATTTTCCTTAGTTAAGCTATTCAATGGTAAGAACACTGTGAATCGATAATAGATGGGCGATGGTTTAATTACAGGTTGGTTCCGTTTTATTTTTAAATGTTTCTGAATCTATAATTCATGCTTTATTGTGAAAAATATAATAACACGTAGAACGTCGTTTCGGAAAATATTTTAAGACGTGTAAATATCGCCATTCAGTAGTGTTTCAGGGTTTGGGTTAAGTTTTGATTGTCTTCCCTCTTCGGAAAAAAATCTTTTAGCAAGAAGTGAAACAGTCAGGATTTTTTTTAGATCTTTAACAATTTTTCTTAGCTATTTTGAATTCATAATCATAAAAACAAGAAACTACAAGTTACACAACCATAAGTAGTTGTACAGTTAGTATAGCTAACTGTCGAAAAACATTCTTAAAATTAGGTATTGGTATGCGAGCTTGACTGTACTGCGTGGATGCTTATGAATGCGTCTTCCGAGCGGGTTCCGTAGTAATTGCAAAGTGCACCATTGTTTTTGTCTTGCCCTTTGCGCTCGTACGCCGTAGGCTTCCCATCTTTATAATACATATTTTGAGATAATTTTCCACGCAGACAGTTTTTTCAAAAGAATTTGATGGGAGACCGAGTTTTAAGAATGAATATCTCGTCAGCTGCAAGGTACGAAATATTGTTTTGTACAGGAAATGAAAAAGAGTTTTGAATACATTACGAATGACTTTGACGCTTAATACCTTTGTTATTAGGTTTATATTTCGATGTGAGTAAATATTTTAAATAATATTTTGATTTGCATGATTAAATTCCTACTTATTTTTCACTTATCTCGAGTATGTTATATGTACTCGTATGTTGGCATCTAATTATCATATAATTGAACTTTTTGAGATTCGTGAAGCTTTACACGATTGTTGTAATGAAATTTATTATTGAACGATTATTGGTGTATGTTAAATAAAATGCTATATTATTTTGATAGATACCACAACTTGACCTAATTATAAAATAACATATTTAATTTTGAATTGTATTAATTAGGGGTTTTAAAAGTCACCTCTTAACTTTATTTACTATGAGAGGTAGGTAAATAAGTATATTGTTTTCCAAAACAATTTTTAAATTAAAATAGGTATGTCCCCAACCTTTTTATGAAATAACTTCGCATAAATACTCTACTTACTTAAAGTTAACGTTTCAAAAAAAAAAAAAACTGTATTTGACCGATTAAGCTTCGAAATATTTTCATTTAATGGTAAGTTTAGAAAAGTTAATGTTTAGAAAACAGTTTAAACTTTTCCTTCAATTAAAATAAAACTTGATAAAAAAAGTAAGCTTTTTGAATAATATTTACATTCATCTATTGCTCAGTAAAATGTTCAAAAAAGTCTTCTATCACATGAATATGATTTATATAGTAGGTACCTGAAACATCACACATCCACACTAGCTTACTGTATTCTGATTTTAGCTCAGTCGTCCAAAATATCTTTTAAAATCAATACTCAGTAAGTCTGGCTGTATATTATGGTTTCATGTGTGCCAGTTACACTGTGAAAGTGTTACAAGTATTTCGTTCTTAGTATGACAACTATAATAGTGGATCAATTGAAAATTAAATATTTTATCAATCTTAAAATAATGTGAATTAGGTAGGTACATAATAATTGAGGTTTGAAGTAATGTAAAATACTCAATTAGTCAAAATTATATTTTTCACTGCACATTCGGTATAGCATAACTTCAACGTTATTAAAAATGTGAAAAAACCGAAGAAAATAACAACAAATTTTAAATAGCGTGATGAGGCATACGTTATAGTCTCATATCCGTATTTAATTGCGCTACTTTTCCTGAACTGTCTCTTTTCATTGGCAGCGTGCCTTAAATAAAACGAGGCTTAAACGAGTTACCCGTAACTAAGACATCTGCCAACTCATTAAAACCGCCCTTATTTAGTAGAGTTGTGAAAGTGACGGGCCTCATATAAATCGGTACTCTGAACAATGTGCAGTAACAGCCAATATAACGGAGGTTATAATCGGGTATATTGGTTGGTTCGATGGAAACGGCTCATGGAGTGTCCGTATTTGGTGATAGGGAATTTCTATTAGATCGGCTTAAATGAGTTTTGCACGCCCTAATGGTTTATGCTACGGTCAGCGTGGCAATTAATCGCGATGCGTGCTTTCGTTTAATTTTTTTTCCGGATTTCGTTACATCAGAGATACGTAACGTACAGATTATTTATTAATATTTTGCAACGTTATGCTTAGAACTGGATTAGGATGATATTATTATTGGAAAGAATTTACTCATAACGATATATAAATTTATACGAATACATAGTGCTATATCGTACTATTAACAGAGGAAATCTTTTAAGGAAATGAAGTTTAAAAAAATCAAATATACGCGTAAAAATCATTTATTTTAATCCAGAAGCCAGAGCATGATTTTAGCATCAAGGAGTCTTAATCTAAGCATTGATAATACTAAACTACTTACTGCAGGAAAAATTATGAGTTCACAATTATAGTTATAAATATTAAATATTGTTTTAGGAAATAATATTCGACTAAACATAAATGTAATACTAAATAAGTTATCTAGTGTAATTTGTTACACTAATCGTTTTGGACAAGGGCCTTAGCTTGATGGATTTTCATGAAAATAGCTTTAGGACGTGGCCTTCATGCCTTATAAGATGTAGTGATGATGAAATGTGTTACAACATTAAGTAAATAATGACATATTTATTATATAAGCATCTGGAGGGAAACATTAATACGTAGTCTTACCTCGTGACTGTAAATAATAATATTTTTTATTTATTTTTATTTATTAATACTTTATCGTACACCACAAATACATTTTTAACATTAAACAGATTAAAGATAGTTACAGACTGTAAAGTACAATGGGCGGAATGTGGATATTTAGCCATTTCAAAGACAACCCAATTGAAGGAAGAATAGATTTAAATATAGGCTCGAGACAGGGTAGGTGGTGCGGTTATATGATAAACTTACATGCTAATATATACATACTAATATTCATACAGAAAACACATATAAATGCACCTTACTATAACCGTATTATAAACTAATAAATAAAAAATAATTATTATTATAATAGATAATTTAATAATAGTTATACATAATAAATTCAAGTAAATAATAATGTGTGTCATAACTACAATAAAATTATATGTCTATTTATAATTTTTAATCTCAATACACAGGTACTTTTTGTACATAACTGAAATCTATGTACAAGTAAATATTAACTTATCAAAAAAGAATTGTGTTTACTATGTGATTAACTAGATTACTAATGAGATTTTAAATATTAAATTCAATATTTCAAAGTAGATTTTACTTTATTTATACACTAGCTGTGCCCGCGACTTCGTCCGCGTGGAATTTAACAAAAAAGTTATCGTTCAATTCGAAGAGTTATCAAATAAAATTAAATTTCTAAAATAAAAACAGCCTAAGTTACTCCTTACCACATCAGCTATCTGCTAGTAAAAGTCCTGTCAAAAGCGGTCCAGCTGTTTCAGAGACTAGCCGGAACAAACAGACAGACAGTCAGATAAAATTGTAAAAAATGTTATTTTGGTATATGTACCGTGTATACATCCATATGTATTTAGTAAAAAGCAGTTATTTTAATATTACAAATAGACATTCCAATTTTATTTATTTGTACCTTTAGATAACATAAAAGTTAAAAAATGTTGAATATTTAATATATTAACTAGAGATGCCACGAATATTCGGCAATTATTCGGTATTCGGCTGTTCGGCCTCTTTTTTTTCGTTATTCGGTATTCGGCCGAATATGGTTAAGCATTTGGCCGAATACCGAATAGCATTTTTTTTATTACTTACTAATTGTTTTTCCGCGACTTCGCGTAAATTATAGCCCATGTCCTTTCTTAGGCTCTAGGGTATCTGTGTACCAAATTTCATTTAAATCGGTTCAGCAGTTTGGGCGTGAAATCATGATAAACAGATTTACTTCCTTATTTATGATAAAATACAGTAAGGATTACCAAATAAATTATGAAAAAACTCAAAATATTACTCACAAAGTTATTTATTTAACCAAAAAAGAACTAACAAATTAATATTTAAAATCTACCAGTTGTAGCATATATTTTTATTAGCACGTGGTTTCGTTCCTGCTGATGTATAATAGCACAGTTATGCACTAGCGTTGCTATTTACTTTTTCTATGCGACTGATTTAATTTTTTGGAATACCCTCGTATCGTATTACGTTGCGGTGCACCTTAGGGGGTGGTTGTGTCGCGACACACTGGGTTTGCTGTATATAAGGCTCAGGACGTGTGTTACGGGCCCTTTTTTGCTCTTTTCTTTTTTGGGTTGGATTCTCTCGCCGTCTTAAGATCTGAGTGCAATTAATTGTGGGTGAGTCATTGTAGTTCTTATAGGTTTAAGCTTTGCTGAAGTGTAAGTTGATTTTGTGAGTTGTTGAAAAAGAAGATCAAGATTCTGTAGGATTTTTTTTTTACTCTCTCTCTTGTGTCTCGTGTTAGGAGTTGTGGGTGTCTCTATAACCCAACGAACAATTTTTAGCACGTAGCACAGTGGTAAGAAACAAACACAACAAACAAACTGCCAGTTTATTGTCTTCACTATAAATTTTATAATAGTTGCAAATAGGCGATTTCTTATTAAATTGATTCATTTTGCTTTTTTCGAACAAACGATGATATTTCTTATGGTAATCAATCACGTTAAATATTATACGAGTATTTTAGTATACAGTACGTACGATGCACTAACGATCAACAAATAAAGCAGGTTGTGACACGACCGTGACCTAATCACAATCACAAATGAAAATATGAAAGAAAACCGCCCGCGCCTACCAAACGTATTAGGTACTTCAGCGATGCAAGTTTAAACTCGTACTTACGGTGACGAGTTGTGTCTTGTCGCCCGCGAAAAGTACTAAGTGTGGCCGAATATTCGGCTGCCGAATGTTCGGCGCTTCGGCCAAGAGCCTCGCCGAACATTCGGTATTCGGTATTCGGCAAAATTACTATTCGTGGCATCTCTAATATTAACATTATATGTAAACATTTGATTTACAAAAATAACGTTTACACCCTTAAAAATACGAGTTATCCGCAATGTACGAGTATGTTGATATAGGATCTGTCAAAGACAGTGATTAATCACTGGATCCTAAACAAAGTTACGCCACTAACGATTACTAATGATCGCACCTTAGCAACTCCATAGTACCGAGATTGGTTATAGTAAGCAATCTATGTGTTTACTTTTCCGGTCTACGGACGTTTTTACAGCTTTCAACGTTATATACATGCTTTATTATTATCTTGTTGACGAATAGTTACAATGTTTTTAGTTTGTATAACGTCCTTGTATGATCCTTTAATATCCTTATATTATATGATCATTATATGATCTTGTAATATCCTTATTTAAAATAAGGGGAATAATAACAGGTAATAAATACTGAATAGTTATAATAGATGCAAATTTCATCTTAACTCGATTGATGTAAATTTTTAAGGATACAAATTAAAATAAAATAAAGTTAATGTAACCGTTTGATCGCAATGTAGATAATAATAATCAAAAGGAAAAAAAGAACAATTTACCAAATCTACATGGTTACCAACTTGTAAGAGTTCGCTTTTGACGATATATGGTATATTGACAATGTTAACAGACTTAAAAAAGAGGAGTTTTACAATTTATCATATACATATATTAATACGCTAAGGTTAAGATGTTTGTCTCCCTTTTTAGAAAAAAAAACCACACAATTACTCCATATAAATTATATATCATTTTATCGGTAAATGCTTGCTTTACCGGCATCAACTAATAAAAAAAAATATTGATTTTGTTTTTGTAAATTAATTAATTATTAAAATTATATATATGACGGCTTTAACTTTGAAACAACTTCAACATGATTGACGCTCCGTAAATTTTTTGTTCAATTTGAATTCAAGGTCACGTATAAATATTTTTGTCTTCTTAAAGTGATAATTATAATACTTATTTAGAGCGAATAATTCGCACGGGTATAGCTAGTTATTTGATTATTCTATTTTTAATCGAAAAGTGATGCTTGATAGTGGTTCCATTTCAATTGGATAAAGTTACGACTAGTATTTTTTGGGCTATAGAAACTATGTCAATTCATCAAATTCAATTTCACAAAAAATGAGGCGAATCCCTAAAATTTTCAATAATTGTCCCCAAGGAGGAGGAGAGGAGGCAAAAGATTTCAATTTAAATAAAAACAACTCACCTAATTAATGGATGCTCCCTTGCGAGCAATATATCAATACGTATATTTATAGTTATTTGAGCAAAAAAATATGATAATTTTTTTTTAAATATTTTGATATGAAAGAAAAATACATTGTACTGATAATGAATAAAATGAGTGTATGCTTGTATATTTATATGAGCATGCTAGCCGACCCTACAAACGATGTTTTGCCATATATATTATTAGTCCCCCCTTGGTCTTATAAGTTAGATGTATGAAAAATAGATGTTGACCAATTCTGAGACCCACCCGATATGCACACAAAATTTCTTAGAAAATCAGTCCAGCCGTTTGGGAGGATTATTGTAAGATTTTTCATTGAATTTTTCGTTCAATCACAATGAAATATAGCCTATGTAACTCCTGAATAGTGTAGCTTTCTGTTTGTGAAAGAATTTTCGTGATCGGATCAATATTTGCGAAGATTACCCCCTACAAACAAACAAAGCTAGAAACTTTACCTCTTTATAATATTAGTATATAGCATTTATTATTCAGTAGATTTCAATACATACTGCAAGTCAAGCGAAGAAGTTGTTTCATATGCAATGGTCTGGAACGGAATTTTATCCCTGTACGTTCAGAAGTTCACCTATCAGATGCAGGGAGCCTAAACCGAGTTATGTAGTATGCATAGGTCGTCGTAGACTTAATACAATACAATACAATACAATACAATACAAATACTCTTTATTGTAAACTAACACAGCAAATTTTTACATCGAAAGAAAAAATATAAATATGTATAAAGAAGTTGTTATCGCTAAAAGAGCGATCTCTTCCAGACAACCTCTAGCATGAAAAGGACATAACAAATAATTAAACGGCATGGAGGTGTACATATACTATTTACGTAGAAGAAGAAGACGTTCAAGAGAATTCGCGACCGCAACGCACCGCACCGCACCGCATCGCACCGCACCGCACCGCGCTGCAACGCACCGCACCGCACCGCACCGTATCGCACCGCACCGCAGTAAATATGTTTATAAATCTATAATAATATTGGTTATTACTATTCATACAATATTCCACATCATATTCCATGTAAACACAATCTATTATTGAAACACCGTGTGGGTTAGTTGGTTAAACTTTAGTAATGTTACTAAGATTAACTAAGAGCTCCTTAGAGCTTTGAACATGCGGGTATTTAACTATCAACTAAGGTTTCCTCATCAGTGACTTAAGAATTTAATCTATTTTGTCCAACAAAGACTAACAACTCGCTAATATCTTAACTTAGATCTTATTAGTTAATTATACTAAAACTTAAATAAGGATGAGGTGAACTGATTTTATTATCATAGAGAAAAAAGTATTTCACTTACGTTTTAGGTAAAGAACTTCGTGAATTGATTTGATGATCATCAGTTTTGGCTTTCAAATCTATATTCATATCAAAACAATAGGTCCGTTTTGACATTTGTCGATTCAAGTTTATATGAGTATTTGATCGATTTGATGGTGTAATGTAAAGTGCATTGGTTTAAAGGTCTGATTAGAAAATTAGACTTAAGCTTTAATATTGTAGGTAAATTGAAACGATACAATGGTGCAAAACATCAATTTGTCTTTAATATAATTTCTTAATATTTTTTTCTAATGTTTACGCAAATTTCTCTCATTATAATGAAACTTTTTCAGATTTTATCGCGGTTTATTAGGTTCTGGACATGGTCCTTCCGTGACCATAGTTGCTGTACAATATCCGAAACGTCGGGCATGTAAAAAAATTGACTAGCCCGTTGGTGTAGTTCGTAGTGGCCCTGTCTTCTGTTCTCCGGGTTCCGGGTTCGATTCCTGCCTGAGTCTTGCCTAATATTTGTATTTATATATTTATTATTTCTATGTATATCAAAAAATATAGTTATAACAGTCACGTGTTACCTGTAACACAAACATTAAGTTGCTTATCATAGGAACAGGCGCCTGTGTGTATATGTTATAAGTATATAAAAAAAAAAACTTTTTAGTTACAATAACATGCACTCAATTGCAAAAAAAATACTTTTTGAATAATCTTTGATAACGTGGTTATTTGGTTAATTATTATTTAGTCTACCTATGTTGTGTTACTTGTCGATGTAATTGAAGTCGGTTTTTTTTCAATTGCGAGCAAACACTATTATTTTTAGTGGAGATCATTACACAATATTTAATTACTATAAAATCGAACAATGCTGGCAAAATTCAGTAATTAATTACTTTCAACACTATTATTTAAAAAAAAGACTTAGAACGTAACTGTTTTTGAGACCTTGTAATAATTATGAATTGCACTCTGCTATAAAGTTAGCGCGAAAAAAATACTCACAAAATGTCCGTTTTTTTTTTTTAAAATACGTTATGTTATTAATAATTCTTTTATTGTTTCTTAAAGTTTCGTACCAAGTTCTAGGGCATTTTTCAAATCTCAAAACGGGCCTATTATTTTGTGATAACTATAGTACTAACTAAAACTAAAACTATTTAATTGTGATTAAAAATTATGTTGGAAGAGGCTTAAGCTTAATCATCTGTACAAATAAAAAAATTGGAGTGTCTGTTTGTAATATTAAATTGAACGCTTTTAACTAAATGTATATGGATGTAAATACATATACCAAAAAGACATTTTTTAAATTTTTTGTCTGTCTGCTACGGCTGGACCGATTTTGACGGGACTTTCATTGGCAAATAGCTGATGTAGTAAGTAGGAGTAACTTAGGCTACTTTTATTTTGGAAATTCATTTATTTTATAACTCTGCGAACTAAACAATAACTTTTTGTTCAGTTTGCTGCGCGGCACGCCGACTAAGTCGCGGGCACAGCTAGTTTATATATAAGTTTGTTGAGACAAAGCAACTCCTTGTGTCACGTGAGTCTATTGCACTCATCAGAAGAATTTATCAAATTGATGTTACGTGTTGGTTATTGACGAAATATTTTTTACATATTATGAATACAACGTTTACATTTTGTTGGTAGCAATCGACGATATTGTTTAAAATCATTTTTTTAAGTAAAAGATATTTACTTTTGTAAACCTATCTTTTTTAAAGTAATGGCAATACCCATCTTATATTTTGTCGAGCTTTATACCCTGGCAGATAGGATAGTGAATCAGCGAAATGCAATGCTAGATCTCCTCGCGTCCAATACAATAACGCTATCCCGGATTGTCACAATACTACGTTGCTTTTAATAAGTTTGTGTAACTGTCACATTTAGTTTTTTCGGCGCGGACAGTACTGCTATTTATTAATATCTATAACACGTTACAGGAACATTTTAAATGATGCATGTGGTCTAAAACTATTAATAAAAAATACTAGACTATTTTCGATTGTGTCGATATTTATGTCTAGGTACTAATCCGTTACATCATATTTTGTTTGGATTTATATAGTATCTGTCTTAAAGTAAAATAACTGTTAAGATTAAAAATCAAAATCATTGTGCGTATAAACTGATTTTTGAAAAGTGCTCGTAAACTGATTTTTATGTTAAGCTATGATGTTCCTTGCAATTGGCCCCCTAATCAGCTGACTCTTTCTACTTCCAGATATACATAAATATACTAAAAATTTCATTGTTTATACATTTGCTTGTGTTTCAAACATTACTTTTTAACCTATATATATTATATAATATATGTATAAAATAACGAAAGTAATTGTTTTGTGTTCGATGCACTCGGTATATTCGGACTTGAAGGTAAATTTTTTGTGATGTTGTTGAAATGGATTAATATATATCTGTATTCAACAAGTGTGAGATGAGAAAGTTCAGTTATATTCGTCACACGAAATCTTCATGTAATTTCTAGCGTCATTTTTGCACCTTATCGTAAAAAATATGAAGAATCCAACGCTACATATTAAACAGAAATGTGTAAGTCGTAATAAGTCGTATCTGTAAATGTATTGTATTGGCGTAAAAAATCGTATCACTCGTAAAAGCTGTCTATACGATCCTATCCTTTTAAGAAGGTTAAATAGACGCGACCTCCCTACCTGTCAACAATGGGCCACCCAAGCCTCGCTGGGGGAAACTTGTTTTGCACCGTAGCCATCCTTTTCCTGAAATTCGGTACACTGAAAAAAACACTTTTTTGAATGTTCATCCGAATGATAATGTCTTCATTTAGATTATCGTTTAACTTATCTTAATGCTCTAAATATTTCTTCTCGACATTAAAATTTTATTTTTTTAAGTATAACGTTTATTTTTTGGACGTGGGTTGCGGGGTTTAACTCTCGCCGTTATAAGATTTAAACGTATTCGATTTTGTCTGTAAAAATAGTCTTAAGTAGATAGGAGAAGTATCTGTTTTGGTGTAAATCACCTGTTATACGATAGATGACGCCACAAGTTTAAGACGCCAATATTTTTAATGTTTGCGTTAGTAAACTATTAAAATAATACTGTAACTAATCTCTACTCATACTAGTAGAATACGCATTTTAAAAATATTATAAAAATATTATTTATTTAGGTCGTAATATCGTCTAATTAGTTAAGACCCGTTTTACGTCGTTTCAGTGATAACCATGTACTTTCAGAGTGTATGTGTTCATAAATAATTAATAAGTTACTAACATAGTTCATATTTATTAGAAACAATTATAATAAAAGTAAATTGGTGTAAATAATTAAAGTCCCGCTCTCATTTCTATTAAAAACTTGTATAAGTTATTGACAGAAGCAGCTCTTTCCCCTATGTATGTACATATTAAAATATTTAGTAAAAGACAAAAATGAAGGGGAAGAGGTATAGTGGTTCCACTTCCGCCACTTACAGTAAGTACTGACCTTCCGTCGTTGAAGCTTCCTCAACAGAGATCGGTTTTTTATAGTGTGTCTGCATTTTTTCTATAAAAACATTTAATATGGTTGTAGGACCAAAGTTCAGTAGGTGTGAAAGATGTAACAGCCAAATAATATATTTATGTCAAAGCCATCAGGAAGGTGATCCCTAATCTCAACTAAGAGAACGTCTCTATAAAGACGAGTCATTTGCAATAAACACACATTACGATAACACATAAGCGATCAATTCTTAAATACTATGGAAGAAATTCATAGTGAAATTCAACGCTGCTGTAACATATCACTTCGACCATCGCAATGTCGTCTGCAACGCTAAGTAACATTCTTTCATAGTTTCGGTATAGTTAGTTAATGAACGAGAGACATCTTTCAAGACATCGTTTTACGTCAATCAAAATTAGCTCAGCAGTACCAAAAAAGTATGACGCATACATTACTCTAGGCTAGACAGAACGAGAGACTCAGTATTCTAACCGCAGTTGTATACAATAGCCTCTACCTCAATGTCACAGTAGGAAGGACACTGTACGAGTAGGTAGGTACGTATTACGACTTATATCGCAACGCAGAGGATCGCGCCTTGCCTATGCGTCACTTATACGAACTCAAGACAACATCGAGACAGTACTATTATCTGCAGCGAACGGATCCAACCACAGCGTCTTGTCTCAATATCGAATCATCAAGAATTCACTAGAGTAAATTTATCATAGAGTACATCATAGAGTACATCATAGAGTACGTATCGATATTATATTAAGAATTAGGATATCGTTACAATACGTTTAAAGATAAGTTCTGAACAAATCTGTTTCTGTCCTCAAAAACGCGTGATTTTTAATTTCATAGTACTGTGTAAGTATAAACAAGGCCATATTTAATTCTTATAAAGTTTATTATTAACTTTACAAAGTGAAAAAGGTACTAATTTGGGGTAGAAACAATGTTTTCAACCTAATTGGATTTCCTTAAATTAGATTTCTAAACTACTTATTTATTGAAAGTAATCGCTACGCCATTTAAAGAACAAACGAAGGGGAAGTTCAACTCGCGTCAATTGGACGAGAAGAACGAAAGTTATTTATTCTCTAGCTCACTACATTTTATCTGAACTTTAAGTTGAATTTATCTTTATTTAAATGTATACTAGGCCAACATAAAATAAATTTGTTGAAATTATGGCTATTTTATGATCAATTTTCTCCATTTGCGTGGCAGAAATCATAAAGCACCGTTACACTGGAAGATTAGGTTTCTAAAGGCGAGTTTTTATGTACAATATATTTTAAGTCTTTCTATTTATTAATTTCAAATTAATTTTAGTTGATAAATAGATTAATGAAGAAGATAATAATATATGAAAAAATAACTCACATTATAACATCCTAAGGTTGTATGTTACAAAGTAGAACTTTATAATGTAAAGAAAAATGTCATCTACTCTTAGAAATAAAACTAAACGCGAATGAATACGGGCGCTTATTCTAGTGTAGCCTATGTTATAATCGTATTGCTTTAATAATACTCCACGTGAGTTGTTTCTACCTAATGTATTCAATTTAGGTAAACGTATTAAGGAAGTAATAAAGGCGTCGAAGGTTTTAGGGTAGGAAATAAAAGTGCTTTGCTTTTAACCATAGAACTACCAATAAATCAGGCTATAACATGTTACTGCTGTAATTAAAAATAGGTTCCATTCTTTTTTGAAATTATATATAATAATTGCTTACTATTATAACTTAAGTACTATAATTATACTATACAGGCAAGTAATATTTTTTTTTCTGGACAGCTCCGTTAAAAACTTTTGTACATTATTGATCAGTGTGTAGCGTGGTCCACTGTTGGCAATAGACCTCTTTCTCTATGTAGGAGAAGGAATTGAAGTTTAATCCACCACGCTGCTCTACTCGGGGTTGGCGGATATGATCTCTATTATGAGTAACGATCACTATCAGGTATTTATGCGCACCGACAGTTTAACGTGACGTGCTCTAGTCACGGTGGGGAGAGCCACAAGGACAGACATCCAAACTGGAAAGAAAAATTTGTCCAAATACAAATATCCATCCCGAGCGGGAATCGAACAAGCGAACCGTCGGTGTTTAAGGCGACTACTAGCACCATTACACCAGAGCGGTTGTTATTATTTCACAATGTATTAGTAAAACCGTATCTATATCGGTCAGTTGCAGGACCTTTCAAACTATACGAGTATAAGCTTTCTCGAAGGCTCTGTGTAATCTGGTACAAAAATTAGTAGGAAAGCTATTAATTATTCTGTAGAGATTTTAATATCAACATTCGTTTAAGTTTTTTAATACTATATTTTTGTATGTGGAGAGAACTGTATGAATTTTCGTTAACATTAAAATGATAATAAAATGTTGAAAATGTGTAAACAAAATATGTTTATTGATATATTAGAGAAGGGTTAACAATGTTCATATGTAATAAAAGAGTGCGCGCGTACAAAGTCACATGTCAGAAGTGAAATTTCTTTGACAAACTAATTTTCTCTCGTATTATGCTTGATAAAATGTAACAATTATTCTACTTGCAACTATCTATGTGCGGAGGGTTATAAAAACATAGTAAAAAGTTATGAAAATAAATTAAAATGCACCCCACGTTTTTTACTCTGAATTGAATTATTCTCTTAATAACTTAAATTTTATAATAATTTTATGTTGAAGTAATTAATTATGATTGATTGTTCGATCTTCTACTACTGTAATATAAACTCTTTGTAATTAAAAATTATTTTTGTGTAATATATAATAGCATTCCTTGATAAATTTCATTTAAAACACTAGAAGAATTTTTAAATCGTCCTAGTAGTTCTTTCAACCATAATTTTCAACTTTATTATATTGATATAGATTGTTTTATACTACTAGACTAACGAGCGTACATTCAGCTTGATGGCAAGTAGTTACCGTAGCCTATGGACGAACGCAAGACCAGGAAAGTTACAGGCGCGTTGCCAACCCCTGATCTTCGCCAGTAGCTCGTGAACTAGTGATGAGTAAGGTACTCACCACTGTAACACAACACTACTTAGGAGTAATATTAGATGGCTGTGATTTCCTGTAACGTTAATGTACTTCCTCCTTCGATTTGCACCGAAATTTCGAGATAAATATTTCATACCCTAACCTACCGCAATAAAAATTTCATTCATTAGCTTCTATTTTGACGTAAACTTGCAGTCGCGCCTCAGATTGCAACGTGGTCGTTGCATTTTAAAAGATGGGCGAGTTAAGATCGCCACTTGACGTTTTCGTTATGCGCATGCGCGAAAACTCAGGGCCGCCTATCAAATATTAAATTAATAATTCAATTGAATCACTTAGCTTTAAGTTTTGACGATGTTACTTGATTGGATTAAATTAAGTATAAGTACGTCATGTCAGCGTTGAAAGCAACGTATGGACGATATATTTTAGCTTTATATAATTTTATAACTAAATCAGCGATTTTATGTTATATAAGAAAATATGAAATGTAATAGCTATTTACAACTTCTCTGATATGATTGTGTAAATTTTATTGAAAAGGTTAATAATATCCAAATATAATTATAATTAAATTTACATACCAAAACTTTAAATTGAACGAAATTTTACTAAATGTTGCTATGCATATGTTCGGACTAAATAAATATAACCATTTGTTTTAAATGGTTCTGTTATTTTTAATGTCCTATCATGTACATTTTCGTTAGTGTGTAACGTTGTTGCTGTTAAGTTTCGTCTTAGTCCTACATTTTAATTCAAGAATGTCATCACCTATTTTGATCATTAAAGGATCTCATAACGGTTAATCTTAAGGCAAGCCAGCTCGTGCCGCCTTATTGCTAGGGCTATTATCACTGGATTTGCTAATTTACAATCTACGAATGAATATTTAATTCCTGTGTGTCACCCCTGAAAATTCGGCATGTCGTAGTACCGAGCAGGGATTATGTGGTATAGTTAAAGGGGTAGATGTGGTACATATTTTTATAATCATGTAAGAGTGTGTTTTTAATAATATGACTAAATTATTATAATGTAATTTAATTAGAAAAATTTATAGGTATTAAAATTTATTGCAGTTTTCAAAATAAGATCTTAAAAAGACTGATGCACAATATAAATGTATATTATATTTGATATGAGAAAAATAACTTAATTTTTTAATAAAAGTAAATCGTAGTTTATGCCTACGTGCGCATCTACGACATTCGGGGTAGGCTACGCGCGGCGGGCGGAGCGGGAGGGGAGAGCGACGCAGCCTCCCATCCCGGCAACGATTACTGATTAGTGAGGCGGCCTGAGCGGCGGGCCCCGCACGAGCTCGACATGCCGCCTGCCGCTCCACTGCTCGTCTGAACATCTCACCGTCACCTATACACCCGAAAATACCCCGCGCGTATCACCGATTGATTATTGCGAAGAACAGCTGATCACGTGCCGCGTGTACATGTGCTCCGTTACTATTACTACGTAGTGCAACATGAATGTATTTGGTGGTTGACACTTGTGTGTGTGTATTACGTAGCCGCGAGGTAAAGGTAAGTGACTTATCGGACGTTGTCCCCTACTATTTCGTTACTAAATAAGCATTGCACATGTCTATGAGTTACGTTATACGGATGCAAACTTCATTAATGTGTACGCAGACGTTTATGTTTGTGATCACTGCGGATGGGAGTTTTTTTGACGCTAGCAAAGTTAACTTAAAAGCTGTAAACTCGGTTTTATGATTGTTACATAGTTCTATAGACGATTAAGACCGTCCTAGCTGTACTTACTTACTAAACAACACAATCTCTGTAGGACGAATCGTCGGAATCAATGTTTTGTACGTGTTTTGCGTATCACGCGAATTGAGGTTATAAACAATGTGGTTCTTTAAAAACAAAGAAATTAAATACTCTATATTAAAAATATTCTTTATTGTTGCAATTTTATGAAGAAATGTTATCCATTTTAATAATTATTTCCGACGGGTTCGTCCCGTTTTAGTAGAGGATCCCTTTCTCTTTATTCATTAAATTTTTTAAATAAGACTTCATATTAATTAAGATTTTTCGGTCACAAAATGAATTCCTATAAAAAATTAAAAACTTTATTTCAGCAGCTTTAAAATGTTCTTTGTTTCGCTTTTGAAAATGTGATGAGAGACCCTGAAAGATTTCTTTTTACGCCTTTACGAACTAGGTATCAAGGTTGACTGTCACTAAGTTCTTTTAGAGATTTTATGAACATGATATGACCTTACATTAATTTCTTCATAAAAATACTGACTGCAATTAATAAACACTCTAATAAATACCTTGTTTGTTTAATTTTTATTAGATTAATTCTACATGAATTATTATTTTTTGTTTTGTATTTGTTTTTGTATACATAAATTTATACCACATAGGTTTGTTAGATACGCTAGTATTTAGCCTATATTGAGATTTGAGTTCAGGTGACTAGTGTGTACCTGTGTGTTGTGTTGTGTACTTAAACTATAACCGGTGCTTTAAGAAATACGATTATTAGTTAATCCTGATAAAATTAGTTTAAATGATTAATGTCGGCATTTACTGGTCAGAGTGTTTTTTTTTTTGTATCAAAAGCCTATTTGTACTATTTACCAAGATACGAGTCAAGTAGAGCTGCAGTGACTAGGTATAATAAGTAAGCGCATGTGAAACCGCGCATATCGGCTATACATAAAATTTGGGTTAATATTATAGCTTAGGTATACATACGTATGTAGACCCATGTAGATTATTGAAAATTGAAAAGGATAAAAATTATATTTGGAATATCAACACACGAGACATGATGAAGATGTAATAACGCTATCAAATGGAATTGAAAAGAGTACAAAATTAATACTCGTGACCTTAAATCTCGTATAGTTAATAAAGCCAGTTTTTTATGGATCACATGTTTTATATAATAAATTATATTGTTTTAAATATTTTTCATTATTATTTATTAAAATAAGAAATCTAAGCTATTTTAGAACGAAAGTTAGAATAATCTGACTGACAAAATACAAGGTAATTTTGGTAATCAGGACTCTTTTAAAATGTAATGTCGCAACCAACTGGATAAAATATTTGTTCAGTTGGACGGCTGATCCTTTCATTCAGTAACTCCATTTTACTGCACAGCTAGTTCTGCTTTGAGGGCGAATTCGTTTTCCGCTCGTAGCGGATATAAATATTAGTTTCTTTAGATAAATATTTGTTTTTGGCCTTGGTTGTTGTTAAACAAATGTTCATGTAGATTCTTTCACTATGCCACGGATACCAATTGAAGCTGGTTTCCTGATTAATACAATACATACTTCATAATGATTTTTATTATATTATACACATTGTCCAACCTTTGTTGGAATTAGGTGACATTGCAAATTTTCTTATTTTGATAGATATGTTTACGTTTGACCACTATTTCACCTGATGATAAGTGAAAATGCGGTCTAGGATAGAGCACGCTTACCTAGATGTAACCTGTTCAGTCGCGACTTAAAGATCCCCAGGTTATAGTTTTCCGGAAACACAGTTATAAAGACATTCAATAAATTGTAATGGATACAAGGCTTATTTATTTAATTTACACCTAGGAGAGGGAGGCCTATACCCAGCAGTGGAATGTTATAGGCTAAATTGACAAAGTCATATCTGGGGGTCAACTCCCACCAACTCCAAGTTTTCTGTATTCACTTCGTCGCTTTAGCCTATCGTAGTCCACTGCTGGACGTAGACCTCCCAAGTTTGCGCCGATATTCCCGCTTATCCGCAGGCCTCATCCAGCCCCAAACGGCGATCTTAAGTAAGTCATTGGTCAGTGGTTGGAGGGCGTCACACACTGCGTTTGCCAACACGCCGTCTGCACTCCAGGACACGTCTGTTCCAGCGGCTATCGATTCTGTGACAGAGGTGACCAGCTTACCGCCACTTGGTTATTCCACTGGCTATGTCGTTTAATTTGTTCTTTCGCGAATAGTCCCATTTCTGATCCTATCTTTGAGAGAGAACCCAAGCATAAAACTTTCCATAGCTCGTTGAGTGAGTTTAAACTTATGGACTAGTCCTTTCATCAGTATCCATGTTAACCCTTAACCGGAATCGTGGGTCCATTTTGACCCGACAACGACAAAAAAATCGTTTAATTTCAAAACGCGAATATCAACACTTTTGCGCGCCAACGTAATGTCATTACGTCGCTTGTTGCGACGGGTACCGGATGCGTAGCGCTTTGAATTTACTGGAAGTGTAAGTACGAGCCGTCGTTGGGTCCAATCGGACCCACGATTCCAGGTACGTTTTTTTTTCAAATGTGTATACATATATTTTAAATTATTTTGACACAATTCTGAAATAATGGCGCGTAGTCTTAGCGAAAACGATATCTAGAAGCTATTGTTGGATGAAAATGATACAGAACCAGAACCTTTGAGTGGTTTCGAACCTTGTGACGAAGAAAACATAAGTGACAATGAAAATTCGGAACATGAAGCCACTTTTCAATCAAGTGACTATTCATCTGACGATAATGTCGAAGATGAAAGTAGAGGAGAAGGTAATGCACTGTCATCTAAAACTTACTATAGAGGGCAAAAATAGGTTTAAGTGGTCTAGGACATCGCCTAGTAGCTCTAGAATCAGAAGCCACAACATTATTACTGACCTACCTGGGGTCGTTGGTCCAGCTCGTGATAAACAACAACGAGCAACAAGAAAGAAGAGCAGTTTATTCTTCATTTTCAGTGGATCTGAAGAATAGAATTGATAATTTCCTGGGGCCAGCTGTTGATGTACCGCAAAATGATACACAACAAGAAACTTCCACTCAAAGTGGGTCACGAAAGAGAGGAAGATGCTATTTATGTGGTCCAAAGATTGAAAATAAACAATCGCAAAAGTGTGGTAGATGCTGCAATTTATATGTAAGCTTCACGTACAAAAAAAATGTTTGTATAGCAAGTGCCTTACATAGAATAAGTAAAAGACCGATAACAATTTTACGGTTTTAGAATAGGTTGTCATTTTTTTTATTTTCAGTTGATCTCACAAAGAATTTATATTTTTGTTAACTTGAAGATACGTAGAACTCTAAACTATTGTAAAATTTTAAAGCTTTTTTGTTTTTATTATTTTTTGATATGGCCAAAGAAGAAGACCAGATAAAAATGACCAAATGTAGAACCTAAGATTAAAAGTGAAAAAAAATATATAATTTCATAATGTAAATGAATAAAAGTTCATTTATATATTACATAACAATTGTTTTAATGTATTTATAACCCATCTAAGTGATAATTTCTTCTGTATTAAATAATAGCTTGGATTTTAATTAAAGGGTCCATTTGGACCCAAGATTCCAGTAATGTAGAACAATTTAGCGATTCCGGTTAAGGGTTAAAGACTTTTGTCTTACCCACTAAAACCCAGCGGTGCCCTCATCGTCATAGTGGGGGGCAGCCTTCGCCTATAGAGCGCCCACAAGCTCCATTAAGATTCAACGGATCCTGATCAAGGCAGCTCAGACCAACAGAATCCTCCTATCGACTTCCTTTTCGATGTTGTTTTATTTAACCCACCTTTAAAACAAAGCTCTTCGCAGATAACTCTTTTTTACACATTGTCTAACCTTTGTTGGAATAAGGCGACATTGTTAATTTATAATAATATTTGCTTCTAACCGCTCGTATTGATTTTTTTTAAATAAAAAATATCCTAGTATATATTTCAATACCTCCTCTTGGATACCAATTGAAAGTTATTGAAAGTTTAGTTTCCTGATTAATACAATACATACTTCATAATGATTTTGTACAAAATGATATGTGTACAAAGTTTCATAACGATCGGTTCAGTAGTTTTTGCGTGAAAGCGTAACAAACAAACTCACATTCACATTTATAATATTAGTATGGATTTTTTCCTGTAGGTATACACATAAATGAACAAATTTACGTACCTTATTTAACTATAAGGTACTTAAATATATGATCTTACATAACATACACACTGAAATTATTGTAAAACTTATAATGAGGTTGTGAATTTTTTGAATCAATCATGTTTGATGTAATTAAAGTAAGCTTTTTATTGTATATAATTATAATTCTATTTTTGTTTAGATTAATCTAGTTAAAAGCGATATATTCTAAATACATTTGTATTACTTATTATATAATATTTACTTTTGTGTTTTTTGCGCACTCTTCCTGAAAGATTTACCTTAATATATTTTTATAAAGTAACCTTTAAGAGATCATGCAAAAATTCATACCTTAAGAGGGGTGAAGTATTCTTCGTTCTCTTGTTGGTAGCAAATTAAAGTTTAAAAGATACAACCATTACGATATAATCTTTTAATTTTTAAATATTTCTATATTTCAAAGTACTTTAAATTTTATTTTTGCTGAGAAGAAGTTCAAATAAAATGGGTGTATTTTTAGTATTTGGATTACTTTGAACATGTTGTATGTATGGTTTATTTCTGCGCGAGCAAAGCAACAAGCAACAACCAGTTATGTATTTGCATAAGAAATGAGTAAGATTGAAACGAAGAACGAAATATTGAAGATAAACAAGCGTAGGGCTGAAAAAATATAGCCTCGTAAGACTGAGCGAGGATTTTTGCTAAGTGTTCCCAACAGATTTTACCTTGTTTAATAAATTGTAATTTTGTTTTGTTTACGTTCTTAAGTCTGCTATTTCTATTTTTCTTTTTTTAATTTAGGATATTTCTAGGTCGAGATATACTTGAATAAAACTTTTATGGATAGTAGAATAAATTATTATTTTAGCAATATATATATCCCAAAGGGATAGAAGGGAAGGGATATATAAATTGTACTACAAATATTTCGTTTTCAAACTTTATTAATTAGTGCTGTTGATATAATTTCTAGAAAGACTTTTGTAAGAAGTCTTTAAGTTAAACGTAATATTATCAAATTTATTTTTAGGCACACAACCCTAGCCAAAAACTTGTTTGTGATACAATACAAAGAAAAGTAATAAATATATAAATTGATAATGAATAAATAACGCAACAGTTCATCTAGGATTCGTTCGGTTGTTATGAAAAGCTTGGTCAGCAAGATCTTGTAACTCAATGTCTCTACCAACCTTTGCTAATGCGTGCCAATTATCCTTTCTAAACAACGATTTGATGACGAAGTATTTTTTTTACATGGGTCAAAAAAAACATTCTGATTTATTCTAGTTAATTTATAGCATAGTATATATATTACACAATTTTGTTTAACGATATATTATGTAAAATAAGTCAGACATTGATTTTAAAATGCTCTAATCTAACATTATTTTACCTAACTAAAATGTTATGTATGATATACATCTTCTAATTGATTTTAACAGGAATGGGCGAGTGACGATGGTGAATTCAACGCTCTGACCCTCCCCTCTCCTGAGCCTCGCATCCAAAACCCGAGAGCTTTCAACTCAAATGGCAAATACGTTTCGATATCCTGAAAAAGTGGCTTTCTGTGGACAGTTCAAACAATAGGCTGCGAAATTTGTTCATACGGTCTGATCGAAGCAATATTTTCTTTTATTTACTTTTTTACTTTACTTTTGTGTCAAACCCTGACCCACTATAGAATAATTGTTAAAAAGTTGTTCGATCAAACTCTCGACTTCATAGAAAATTAAGTAAAACAGATTCTAAAGTATATGTAACCGATCCATTAATCTATATATCGAACATTGCCAACTCACAAAACTAAAAAATGACGACAGGGATTTTATTGAAGACATAGACCTTGAGAGAGATTCGAGAAAATTTGTATAAAATCCTCTTACAGATTTGGTTTACGTCACATGTCTTGGATATAAGTAAAATCTTTTGAAAGAACACACCACTACATTTGTCCAAATACATATTAGAGAACAGAGACCAATATAATTATTTCAAGAAGTGAAAGTGATCAACTCTGCTTACACCTGGTTTAGTATAGGTTTTAGTATTCTGGATGGTAAAGAAATTGGTAATAGTTTCAGCATCACTCTACTTACTTTTTTCCAGTTGTATCATAAATTAGTTAAAATGCCTATTTTATAAGTGACGGCACTAAAATATGGTCTCGGTAGTGACTCGGCGGGCGATTGAGAGAGCTGTTTTTGATATAATATTATTACGGCAATGTTATTAAAGTATTATACATGTTTTATTACCAAATAAATGGTTGTCCCCCCTTTAGTAATTTACTTCATAATTATAACACTGAAAGATACTTAAAGGTGATAATAAGCAACCAGTCCACTCTTTTAATGAACTTAATTACATTTTCATTGTGATATTTCATTATAAATTAACCAGGAATTAAATTAACAGTAATATTAATAATATGGAATAATCAATCCAAAGTAATTTAACGCTTTAATTAATTCATTACTATTGATACTTCATAATCCAAACTGAGGACAACGTGATATGACAACAAATTCGAGGAATTATTGAAACAAAACCATAATAAAAGATGTATTAAAGTGATATATTTATTCATATTTTTTTAAGAATATGTCTTTTTAATTTGTTTATGTTTTATTTATTTTGAAATATTATCCGCCAATCCGCATTGGAGCAGCGTGGTGGATTAAACTCTGATCCTTCTCCTACATGGGGAAAGAGGCCAATGCCCAGTAGTGGGATATTACAGGCTGAAGCGATTACATTGTTTTTTTTATTTTTTTTATGTCACTGGGTCGGCAAACAAGCGTACGGCTCACCTGATGGTAAGCGATTACCGTAGCTTATAGACACGTGCAACACCAGAAGCATCGCAAGCGCGTTGCCGACCCAATCCCCAATCCCTCCAGGAGCTCTGGTCACCTTACTCACCAACAGGAACACAATACTGCTTGAAAACAGTATTATTTTGCTGTGATCTTCTGTAAGGTCGAGGTACTACCTCAGTCGGGCTGCTCCATATTTTAAGCAGGAAATTCCTGCTGTGCCCTACCTCAATTATTATATATTGTATTATTTATTGTATTTTAATACTTAAATATTAATTTTATTCAGACTTATTCCAGTACGCTCAATAAGAGCAGAAAAATTGACGGTGGTAAAAGAAATTTGAATGGTTCGATTCAGGAAATAATGGAGCGAAAAGCGAAAAGCACTGTGTGGCTACGGCAGTAAAGAATATAGCCCACCCCCCTTCTCCACCCGTGGGTGTCGTAAGAGGCGACTAAGGGATAGCACAGTTCCACTACCATCTTGGAACTTATAAAGCCTACCGATAGCAGGATAACCATCCTACTGCTGGCTTTGAAATACACAGGCCGAGCAGCGCCTTCGGTGCGACAAAGTCAGCCCTGTGGTCACCAACCCGCTTGCCCTGTGGTCACTATGGGCAACACAAATGAGTTCACGCCATTTCTGGCGCGAACTTGTTGAGGCGTATGTCCAGCGGTGGACTGAGATAGGCTGAAATGATAATGATGATAATTATTGTAATTAAATATCACTTCTTCACGATACTTGAAACTTATGCTCTTCCTTGATTAGAGGTTCAGTAGATTGCAAAATGAGCTAGTTGAGGTTGATGCTCCCTACTAAATATCGTTTGTCAGCATTCCCGCTACCAAAGCAACGGTAAGCTGACTATAAATTAATAATTATTATAAATATTTGTAAATTAAGTAGTTAATAAAATGAATTTTTGTATTAGATTTAATACATAGCTGTAGTCTTTGTTTCAATAAATAATTACATATTTTAATCTCCGTGTTCTCAATAACTTAATTAGCTCGTTTCAAAAGACTAATTATTAAGTTTTTATAGTAAGTACTGTTTCAGTATAACTAAATATAACATATAATATAAAAAGAAAAAATTATATGTATATAGCAATGGATGTAACAAATGTTTTACGGCTGCTTAAGTTGGTGTAATAAAAAAGATTTGTTCACGTTAGTGCAATAAAAAAGGGTAAGAGTCTCACAACCGCTGTATATATTAATAAATTGCGAAGTAAAAATAAAAGCTAAAATTTGGCTTATATATTCTTTTCGACATAACCTTCAATTTAATTCAATACTTTAGGAAACGCGATAAGTTTCCCTCCGTGCTTCATAACGACGCTTCTCGAATACAAGCTGCCTTATCGTCTGAATTCCGAATATATTCACAGCGAAAAATATTTCAGAAGTAATTTAGATTATGCACGTCTTTCGGTAATCTAAAAATCATACATATAAGAAAAAGAGTAATAAAAATTTGTAGATAACACTTTCTATCTACTGGAATTCGCATCACATGGCAAGATCTCTTGAGACTAGTGATCAAAATAATTTTAAATGTTTTTGTTAAACTAAAAATATATCTAAATAGCCGTAAAGATGTATGATTAAGTTAGGTGAGGTTTTTATTCTTGGCCAGATAGTAAGAAATAAGCACTTTTTTGGAACATACGCACTTCCATAGAAAATAAACAAAAGCCTAACATTTCATGCACATTAAATGAAATAGTCGAAAGTTGCCATATTTTTCATAATTAGTGCAATAAATTTGTGGCTTTATTACTTCTATAATGATGAACGTATAATATGATCTGACTTTTATGTTTATTAGAGAAACAGTAGGAATAGCGAATTGTCTGTTCATTTGTGATTTCAATTAAAATAAAGTAAATCATTTCTTTTTTCAAGGATTTAACTAATTTTCTGAAAATGTCCCTACAGCACCTGTCAAACATAAATATAATGAAAACTGCATTCAGCTAGAGCAATTACCGCTAAATATCTAAGTTTGTGTGAGCTCTGAACATGGAAATTGGTTATTTTAATTAACCGCCGGTAACGTGTTTGGTACTGTGGTTTAAACTAATCTATATGTTGATCGATTGGATGAAAACTAATGACATATAATAATTTCATTAAACGCTTTTCTAATGGAAACAGTGACAGTCAATTTTTTCGCTTATATGTTTAAATGATCTTTAGTATATACATTTCAATTTAGCAGACTTGCACTTTATTGTGTCAAATCTAATTCTTTACTCTAAAGATTGAACGGGAAAAATATAGGAAAGATTTCTAGAAAATATATTAAAAATACTGTTAGAAACAGGATCAAATTGTCGATCGTAGGTAGAGTCAAACTTAGTAATCTGTAGTCGTCGCTATTTCAAGCGACTGCTATACTGGATTGAATTGTGGTTTTAGTGCGCTGTCTTTGTTCAATTGGCGACTATTTGTATCACTGATAAAAATAAACTTTAATTTATTTTCTACTACAAATTTCAAAGCCTTTGTTAGAAATTTGTATGCCCTTTCAATTGTATTAAACAAATAATAATATAAATACATTAAACGTTGTTATTTAGTATTAATTAAAAAAGGGTTAATTTAAAAAAGAGCGTTATACATTAGGAAGGAGAAATAAAACGTTATTCAATAAATTAGGAACAGCATTAAAATAAAACTTGCGCCGAATACAAGGGCGAATTCAAACAGGAAGGCGTCAACGAGCTAGTCAGGCGTCAGGCATCACGTTTCAAGATGGCGGCAGCTCGGTTGGCACTTTGGCGGGAAACGTGACAGCAGCTTAGTTCGTTCGAAATCGGGATATAGGAAACGCCATCAAAATTCATAAACCCGTCACGCTGTTTATTAATATGCGCTTTTTGCAGTAGTTGTATATATTCATTTTTTATGAAGTTAATTTTAATAATATTTCAATGAATCTAAAAGTAAAAATGTTAGTAAAATATTCCTTACATTAATAAATTAATATTATTGAACTTAATTTAAAATTCATTCTTTCATGCCCGCTGATAAGAAAATTTTTATGATAAAAATATCAAGAGAGAGTTGATTAAAAATAATAAAAAATACTTTAATTGTATGCTGAATTTGAGTAATTAGTTTTGACCAAATAACGATATAGTAATGTCTTTGTTCTAGCGCATCGTGTTTCAGCACACTCCAGTGAATACACGGAATTCGAATGAAAGCCACGGCTACTATGCTTGCTAAGATTATGTCTATTGGTTTTTCAATTCCTACTATCACCTCACACTCTCCCTATATACTTTTATAATGATTATTTTTCTCGTGCAAATTTTCAATCTTTAATAAAATAGATACTTTCTCATTCAAAAATGTAAATTCGAATACATTTTTTAAAATTTGTAGTGAATGACCTAAATAAGTGTACATTTGTAGTGAATGTGTACCGAAGTAGACATCGCCTTTTTTTTTTGAAGTAAAACTTCTTTACGCACGTTTGAGTAAGCTGGTGAATGCGTGAGAAGAGCGTTACGAAAAATGTGATCGGGCGAGGCGAACGGAGCAAGAGAGAGAGGTGCGAGAACATATGTTTTTTTATCTTTCTCTCATAGCCACTTACGTTTCGTATATATAAGACACAGTGTGGGCCTATTGTGCAGGCCTCTTGCTAAAAAAGTTTCATTTCAGTCGTGTGGTCTAAGGCACACCCGTTTTTATTATTTTTTTTTTAATTTTTTTACTGACCAGTAACAAACAACCAAAGTTATTTTTTTTTAAACTAGCTGCCTCTCGCGGTGTCATGATAAAATAAAATGTGTAGCCTATGGGTCTCCACCTATCTATGGACCAAGTTTCATTATTAGTTCGTTAGTTTATAAACTAACAGCTTATAACATTGTACATCTTCAGAAATTATTATTAGTAAAATTATTTAACCGTCTTTCAAAAAGGTTTTATTGTATTTAAAGTTCATTGATAGATCTATTTGTACTGTAATGTCAGAACATTTAAGGGATGTTAAGCTGTTGTAATAACTTATGTGTTCCAATTCATCACATTCACTTCAGCCTATCGCAGTCCACTGCTGGACATAGGCCTCCCCAAGTTCGCGCCACACATCCCGGTCTTCCGCAATCCTCATCCAGCCTACACCGGCAATTTTACGTAGATCGTCGGTCCAACGGGCCGGAGGACGTCCCACACTGCGTTTGCCAAGACGCGGTCTCCACTCTAGGACCCGTCTACTCCAACGATGTGTTCCAATACTCTGAGGAATTTGCATGCGAGGAACAGATCGATCTCGGTCAATGTGGTAGGTACATCTCACTGTGATTTGTGGCTCACCAACATATACCTTTATTACATGTAGCATTGTAATCGTAATAAAAAATATATTTTAAATTTCAAATGTTTATTAGAAAGTTGTTGACTGTGATTGGTAAAGAAAAATTAATTTTTATTTTCAGTTGATCAGTAAGTACATGGAATAAGTTGCTAGAATAACTTTCAGGTACATCTCTGGTATTAAAATAAAACTAAGCTTTCCTTCAGATCTATTTATAGTTTTATTCATTCACTTTATAAAGATATCAACTAAGACTAGTGGGTGAAATTTGATACAGGGCTGTTGTTTTAGATATAGTATTACAAATCTTACTTGTTTTTGTTATTTAATTAGTGTTGTTGTATTTGTCGATATCTTCGGTAAATAGGTTGTAATCTTATATTGTTGTTTTCAGTCTAATACAAACTCTAACAAAACATTTAAATAGAACTATATTTTTTTCCGGTATAAAGTTTATTATCTTCTTGGCCATTTCAACAAGACACATCAAAGAGATGTAGGTACATATAATGTGTTTATGTAAAACTAAATAAATACATATTACATAAATTACTATGTATGTCATAACATTAAATGTATCTTACATTACTACATAATATTACTATCTAATGCTAAAACGAAGGGTCTTATTAAATGACAATTAGATAATATTAATATTAGGCATCTGTTCAAAATTATATCATTAATGAGGATTTAAGCTTAATCTAAATTGTATCAAATAATGTCATTGTATAAAGTTGAGGTTACATATGTCACAACTTGATTTCGATTGAGTTGTAATTCCCATCAAGACACATAAATACACGACGAGGCATCACATGGCTGGCATAAATTAATTATAAGTTTAGACGTTGGATTTATGTTACATATAAATCATAATTATGTATATAACATTCACTGACATAATATTTAACAAAGAGTTGTATAGAAGTTCGTTTCAGGAATCTCAAGCTACATACATACCTAATTAGTGTTGTATTCACCGAAGTATTACATTGATTATTTGGCATCATCATCATCATCACTTCAGCCTATCGCTATCCACTGCTGGAGGCCTCCACAAGTTCGCACCAAAAACGGCGTGAACTCATGTGTGTTGCCCATGTGTGTGTCTGTGTGTGTGTGTGTGTGTGTGTGATCGCAGAGCTGGCTTTGTCGCACCGAAGACGCTGCTGCCCGTCTTTGACCTGTGTATTTCAAAGGCAGCAGTTGGATGGTTATCCCACCATCAGTCGGCTTTTTAAGTTCCAAGGTGGTAGTGAAACTTTGTTATCGCAGAACGCGAAGGAAGGAGGTGGTTATATTCTTTACTGCCATAGCCACACAGCTTATTATTTGGCATACGATTCCAAAAACTTATTGATACAGTTTGTTAGTATTGATAGTCATAGTGTTAGTTGCCTGTATCGGGGGAGGTAGAGAAAGGGAAGGAGGCCGCTGTCTTCAAATTTTGTTACTCATAAGAAAAGAAGCTATAAAAATGGCGTAATGTGGCTAAATACATTATGACAATTTTCTGTAAGTGTGGTTACCTCAGTGAAGCATAACACAATTAACTTATTAGTTAAGGATTTCTACAATACAATATATTCACTGATTGTGGAAAAATATTTATCTATGTAAATAAAAATAAATAGATATGTACATAATATGTACGCACACAGCCTACAAATGACAGCAACGAATTTGATAATTCTCTTTTTGTTTTTTATTCGCAAGACAAGGTTTGTGTAACGGAAAATAATAAAAAAAAACTTTATATTTTCACAAAAAAAGTTGGTGGGGTAGTTGAACCTAATAGGTACAAAATAAAATAATAAATAACTTAGAAAATATAAAAAAGCGTGTTTGTCTGTAATTCACACACGGCAGAGGTGAAACTATTGAAAAGACGTAGGAAGGTAAGGTCAATTTGTTCTGTCAACGATGATCAGGGTCTCGTGAAAAAAGGTTCTAAGCGCCATGCAAAAAACACGTTGCTTACGCGCTTTGACCAGTAATGTATTCTATCTCATTCTTTCTTGTACATTTGTGTGTTTGTTTCTTTATTGTGACGCATTTTAACGAAAACGAAACGATGAAACGTCATCGAGTCATCGTCAACGTCAAACCACGACGATTCTAAAAAAGTTTCACTTCAAAAATTGATTTTTAATACAGTAACTACTACAACTATTATGTAAGATTATCCCGAATTATCCTGATTTTGCGTAGAATATAAATTTGTTTATATGAATAACTTTACTTAATTTGTTTACAGTTACTTAATAAGTCTTTGTATCCACGCACTAACGAGATTGCTTGGAACAAAATTGATAACTCAATAATGTTTACCGCGTCTGTAGTTCGACTATAGTAATGTCATAGTTAATCCGTATAATTGAGGAAAATTGTGGTGTTCGAATCTAAATTTATATCTGTATTTTTAGTATGAATAAATATACTACTTAAAATTAATCAAAAGCGAGTTGGTTTCAAATGAAGTCTGGTTCAAAATAGGTTTTGTAAAGTTAAGTTTATAAAACGAATAGTTGAATCGACTGTATATAATTATAAATTTCTGTATAAATTTTAATCACATATACAATATTAATATACAAGTGGTCGTCTAGTGGTCAAAATTCGATCATAATTTAACCACAGACTAATATTAAACTAAAGAGTATATATGCGTGTATGTATCAAGTTTATGGTTGTGTGTGTAATGTTTTTTTATTGATTTAATATATTTTTATGCATTAACTACTAAAAACTAAAGGGCAACTGTATAGTGCTGTACCTGTAGGTACCTGTAAAAAGAAAAGAGACATTACATTAACAATTTTTGTTAGCTTTAAATCTAAAGTCATCACGTCGCGTAAACGCCTTACCATAATTATATCTCGAGATTGTTTTATCTGGAAGGAATTTCAGGTAACTTTGCAAGTGGAGGAAATTCGTGTAATTAACCGCACTGATGTATTTTTTGGCTAAATTATGTGAGAAAAATTTAGAGACAGCTTTTTTTTTTCGCCCCATGGATCATTGCAAAGTATATGTTTAAAATATTTCCACGCATTTTGAATTGTGTATCACCGAAAGTTCACTAAACTTACGCAATCACGAACTCTTGATTTAGTAAAGAATTTTGAGAATCTCGTAAATTCGAGATTTATTATATTAATATTTTACTAACCGAATTGTATTTATTTTTTCCAAACATGCTACAACAGGTATAAATATGCTTTGTATATTTTATAAATATATTCAAAATGTAAAAAAATTCTTCAATAAATTGAAATAGTTTTAATATAATTTGAGAAATATCTACTAACAACACGCGTGTAATTTTTTAGGCCCCTGGTGAGAATCTGATAATATTATCACCAATAAACCAATTTAAAATACACATAAAAATTTTATATTATAGAAGTTTTTTTGTGTATCATTTAAAAACTCTCGCATATGTTTACATACAGTATTAGATAATGGTTTGCCAGATTTAGTTGATTTTATCAACTCTCGTCTTTTCTCGATAAAATAAGAAATATATGTCAAAAGGAATTCTCATCATAATATTACATTTCTAGAAAAATAAAAATACAAATAATTTTAATCGTTTATAAAAAAACAATAAACTTCTTTTCATATTCATTCATTTTTCATTATTTCAATTTTAAGGCCTCCTATTTGACATTAGTGTAACCAGAAACCGACATATTATACATTTTATTTTAAGAGATAAAAATTATTCCTGTAAAACTTTTATCTGGGGGCACGGTAGTGCCCCCGCCAAGACGAGCAAAAAAAAAAAAAAAAACGAAAAGCACTACCTCTGGGGGCTCGGTAGTGCCCCCGCCAAGACGAGCCAAAAAAAAAAAAAACGAAAAGCACTACCTATCTTTTCTCGAAGTGCTTCGTCGTTTTTTTGAACCCCCATAACTTGGGTTTGGATTATACTAGATAAACAAAATTCTCGGAATATAATGTCAATAGTGGACTTATTAAACATATAAAGTTTCAATTACATAGCTCTTATACTTTAGATTTTATTGATATCTAAAAAAACCCGATTTCGTCACTCACTGATGATCATCAAAATTCTTAGAGAACTTCCTGAAGTCCCAGAAAGCTGAAATTTGGTATGTAAGCTAGTATTAGTACACAAACAATAAAAAAATTCCAAAACTTGGCACTTTTACCCCCCAACCCCGTTACTACCGGCTGCCGATGTTGTAGATGACGACTTTCCTGTCTCATTTATATATATATATATATATATATATATATATATATATATATATATATATTCTCTTTTTATTTTTATTTGTATTATATGTATATCAATTATTCTTCTTCTTTTTATTTTTTCTTTAATAGAACTATTGTATAACAAAAAAGTAATAAACAGTGAATAAATTTTTCACCTTACGCCCACGTGAAGGTAGCGAAACGGCCAAGCCACATATTTTGACTAAGGTGTAGAGTTTGTGAAGTTAGGGCTTGTAGAGTTAGGACGTGTAGAGTTAGAAGCTTGGCTCTACATGAGATCTGATAACTTTTTGACAGTGCGAGCCATATGATCTCGTCTTGGCAACATTTTACATGAAAATGTTTTTGGTGAGATTGATACTTCTTATACGGTTTACCAAAATATAAAATGTTTGGAAATGCTAACTTAATTCGCTAAATTTGGATAATTTTAATATTAAAATTACACAGTTAAATGGGTATAACATATCTATAGTAGCTAAATATTCAGGATAGTAAAAAAAATGATATTATATATTTCCTTAATAATAATCTTCAACGACCACTCTTGTGTAGTGGTGCGTGTGTCGGCGCCTACACACAGGCGTCCGATTAGCGTTCGGGATGGACATTTGTTTTTACAAATCTTTCTTTCCGGTTTGGATGTCTCCCTTGTGAGTCCCCCCACCGTGTCTCAGAGAGCACATAAAGTTGTCGATCCCGGTTGTTATTATAAATACCTGATAGCGATCGTTACTGCGTAAGAAATATATCTGCTAATCCGCAGTGGAGCCGCGGGGTGGATTAAGCTCCGATTCTTCTCCAACATCCAGGAAGAAGCATTGGTAAAGGCTAAAAATTGGTAAATTTTCTAGAATATTATTCAATTTCATTAGTATTCATCAATGTTATATTTAGTGATGTGTAGCACAAAAAGTATCAATAACATAAAAGTAAGATGATAAGACCGCTTTAATTTTAATTAGTAAGATGTTTATTTTATTAGACTATATTATTTTTAATTTACAAAAGTAAACAAAGAGAAAACCACCATAATAGCATTTTCTTTTCCTCTGTTGCCTCTCAAAAGCTCTCACGAAGTACCAAAGTCTAATTTATAAACTTGCGGTAAGAACCGACCATCCTCGTCTTCACGAATAACTTCAGCACGAAACATTGGTAACAAATAATTTAAAAAAAACATGGATTTTTTATATATTATTTCATTAAAATATAAATACAATTTGTATTCGATTTTTATGTGTTAATTAACGGAAGCGAAAAACGTAGCTATCTGTATTTTTGACACAGATTTTAATATGGTCTAAAAAAAATTGATTTTTTCTGTTTTTAGTCGACTGCCAAAAAAGGAGGAAGTTCCTAATTCGATTGAATTTTTTTATGTAAGTATGTTGACTCAGAACTTTTGACTGGGTTAACTGATTTCGATATTTTTTTTAAATAGAGAGGTCGCGTGTCATGTGGTTCCTTTTAAATTTAATTAAGATATAACAAGTACTTTTCGAGTTATATCTAATAATACGTCTTTACTTGACTAATTTTGTTCGACCTACGTTGTATTTTATCACAGTACTAGTCACTATAGTATACCGATTTTAATGATTCTTGTTTTATTCGAAAGCTGATAGTTGTCAGGTATTCCGATTTAAATTTTTTTGAGATCTGATCACTATTTTTTGAGTAATCCCTCATAACGCGTATTTACTTCACATTTTTTTTTTGGCTGATTATTAAATTATTTGAATAAAATGTTATTGGATAAGGAAGTTCCTTTCTCCTCACGTGTTTATAATAAATATAGGTATAATGACCTATCTGACGAATTTTATAAAATAGGTATAATTTTTAAAATATTACTTGATTTTTTCTTCAAATTGTTTAAATTTACATACTTTCATACTTTTATAAATACCACGGATGAAACAGTTCTGTTTTAAACCAAGAAGCGAAATTAAAATAAATTACACTTTAAGATATACGATATATATATATTTCGTAAACTGTAATTTATTTTATATAGAATATTTTTGTATACAAGCTAATATTCAAATAGCGTTGTCATAGCAAATAAAGCATTAGTTTGCGGAAAGATATATCTAAGAATGAATAAACGAAATACGTTTTACTTTCTTAACATCCGTCGTGTTTACGTTCGACGAAGCGTCGACTGCATTTGCAAGTTGCTTCTTGGTTCAATTCGTCGGTCGTCTATTAGTGCAAGTTGCCGGCTTATAAACTTACCGTGTTTATAAAAGTTATTCGTGCTCAAAAATTAAAGTTCGTCATTTTAAAGTAACACGTTGCAAAGTATCCGGAAAAATTATTTTAAAGTTTTTCATAGATACTATTCTGTAAAAGAGTCAAGTCAAGCAGAGTCTATAAATAATTTTAAAAATCTTTTGCACAAATACTACTTAACTCTTATATAGCTTTAAATATATGTATTCTATTGGTATATTGTTTTTATTTGTTGAATGTGAAGCGTTTATTTATTTATTTGTATGTTTGTATAAATGTATTTTGTATGTATGTAATATGTATATGTTTATGTAGGTATATACCGTTTACATGTATGAATATTGTATTATATATAACTATGTTTAGTATTATAAATTAATTAAATTTGTGTAATAAACTTGCGTTGTTGATTGTGCACTATTACCGACATATTTTTCCTATACTACTTTTATTAAAGGGTGTCGGGAAGAGATCGCTATAAGCGATAAGGCCGCCTTTGTATACATTATTTTTTTTATATCTAATCGTTCTAAAATGTATCTTATTTTTTTTTGCGTACAATAGAGTTTAATAAAATAAAATAAAATAAAATAAAATAAAATAAAATAAAGTTAGTAGTGGAAACCATAATAATTATTATTTATCTAAAGTTACAGTAGGGTTGTAAAAGTTTTATTGTGTAAATCAATGTTTGGCCGATTAAAAAATAGATAAATAGATAGATATGAAGTGAAATGACTTATTTCACAAATATATGTTTGTGTCTACCGGCAGCTTTGTTTGAAATTCTATACACTTTTCCCATTGAAGCGCTTTTATCAGTTTCAAAGAGAAATTTCATACTAAATGAAGCATTCATTTGCGGTATTAGAGGTACATACATATAGTAGAATGAATAAGCGAAAACACTTTTAGTTAGCTAAACCCAATTTGTTTCGTTCGAAGTAGTTGATTTTCAATTATCGTACTGTTCAAGAAACTAAACAGCGTGGTTTAAATTTACGTCTTAAGCTCTTATTTTCGTATATATACTTTTCCAAATAAAATTTTATCATGGTTGTATTTAATTATCAAATGACATGGCAGACAAATAAATTAAATTAATGATCATCATTACAGCCTATACAGTCCACTGCTGGACATAGGCCTCCACAAGTTCACGCCAAAAATAACGTGAACTCATGTGTTTTGCCCATATTCACCACGCTGGGCAGGCGGGTTGGTGACCGCAGTACTGGCTTTGTCGCACCGAAGACGCTGCTGCCCGTCTTCGGCCTGTGTATTTCAAAGCCAGCAGTTGGATGGTTATCCCGCTACCGGTCGGCTTTTTAAGTTCCAAGGTGGTAGCGGAACTGTGTTATCCCTTAGTCGCCTCTTACGACACCCACGGGAAGAGAGAGGGTGGCTATATTCTTTAGTACCGTAGCCACACGGTAAATTAATGATATTGATGTTTAAAATAAAAAATAATGAGTAAAATTTAAAAGAAAAATATCTCAAATATTTTGAAAGCCTTATACATTAAAACATTTAAGTTTATTTTTTTCTAGAAATTTTATTTTTATAAATAAATAAATAATCTACACACACGGTCGTCTGTTCCTAAAGTAAGCAACTTAATGCTTGTGTGGTAACAGCCGACTAGTATAGCTACTTTTTTTTTTCGATAAACTTATTTATAAATAAATAAATATCTTATAACATACACAGATGGTCGTCTTTCCTATGGTAAGCAACTTAATGCTTGTGTAAACAGCCGGCTGAAATAGCTTTTTTTTGATAAATGTACATAGAAATATTACATATATAAATATATAAATACAAATATTACAGACTCGTGGTGGGAATCGAACCACAACCCCCGGAGCAGAAAGCAGGGCCACTACAAACTACGCCTGGCTAGTCAGTTTATTTAAATAATATTAATATTTTTATAATATAAATAAATTTAAGTAAAAATTGTTTTAAATATATAATAGAAGAATATTTCATTTGCGTTATGTTTCGATATTTTCAGATTATTTCATGTTTATGGTCATAGTCGATTCGAGTTCGCGCCGTAACATCATATATTTTTATTAGGCTTTAACCGCGAGTCCAGAGGCTTCTAACGCAAACATAAATCTGAATCGGATTGTTATATACTGAAAGAAGTAGACATAAATAAGCAAAATCTTCATTTCTTATGATCTAGAGAGCACGCAGTGTTTCATCTTTATGTTCTGCTCAGTTTTACTATCTTTAATTGACGTTTAATAATTTTTTTTCTATAATAACAGGATTTAGGGTAAACATATTTTTTTAGGGACAAAATTACTTCGGTATAATCTCATTTTTATAAATCAACAAGAAATATATCTTTCTTTTTAATCGACTTCCAAAAACGGAGGAAGTTCTCAATTCGCCTGTATTTTTTTTTTCTTCTTTATCTTCAGTAAAAGAATTTTATTACACAAGATATTAGTGACAAATAAATTAATATACTTTTTGTCGGACCTCTATGCGTCAGGTAGGTAATTGTTTGCACTGTTTATCTTGCTGGTACGATATCGCCCGCATTTATCCGGTTGACCGAGTACTGAATGCGAGCAATGCGCAGACTAAATGTGTTCACTAAAATAAACTACGTTGAATAACTATAAAATTCGTTTGTGAACATTTTGTTGTAGTGTTTTAGTTATAAATACTAAATCTAAATTGCAGAATTTAAGTAGCGAAAACATGTAATTTGTCTGTGGACTTATTATTTGGATACTAACCCATAAGTATCTGGTTCATCGGTCACATCATCATTCGGTCACCAACTCGCCTGCCCAGCGTGGTGATTATGAGCAAAACACATGAGTTCACGCCATTTTTGGCGCGAACTTGTGAAGGCCTATCTCCAGCAGTGGACTGCGATAGGCTAATGTGTTTTATTTATTTATTTACTTATTACATTTTCTACAGGCTTCATTTTGTCGTTTTGTATTAAATTTATATCTTTAAACTTGTAGGTGAATTTTTGTCAGATTGTTATATATAAATATACTGAAAGAAATACACATAAATAAGCAAAATCTTCATTTCTTATGATCTAGAGAGCACGCGTTTTTCATGCTTATTTTCTGCTCGATTTTACTATCATCAATTGACGTTTAATTTTTTTTTTCTTCTAGAATAACAGGATTTTGAGTAAATATATATTTTTTTAGAAAAAAAAGTATTTCGGTATAAAGCTCATTCTTATAAATTAACAAGAAACATATCGTTATATTTTTTCTTTCTCTTATAATATGCTGTTTTAAATAATTTTAAGAATAAAAATAGCAATGTTAATTTAAAACCTAATGTTTAATTGTGTTGAAAAGAATAGTTTGGAAACGTATGTAGTACTATTGTATCTGATTGCTTATTTTATTGTTTTATGCTAATGCTAGGTAGTATAATAATATATAGGCATATAATAATAGGTAGTATAGTAAGGTATATATATATATATATATATATATATATATATATATATATATATATATATAGGTAGGTCATTGGTAGTGGTAATAAATAAGATTCTACAAGAAGTATGTTAAAGTCAAGAAATACTTTTGATAAATGTGAATTTCGTATTTATAACTGGCAGTTGGCCAGAACAATGCCTGATCTTGAACGTAGGTTTTAGAATAAATTGGGTCATATGGTTAAAATCTTGAAAAATACCTGACGTTGAGTAAATTTATTATCATAATATTAAAATGATTTATACTGTCAACCAATATGCAATCTAGGGAACAAAACTTCGATTAAAATTTAACGGGCGTATATGGAATACTAGCTGATATGATATATATGGAGTACTAGCTGATATGATATATATGGAATACTAGCTGATATGATATATATGGAATACTAGCTGATATGATATATATGGAATACTTGCTGATATGATATATATGGAATACTAGCTCTTCTTTTGGATGTTAGATTGAGATGAAAACTACAAAATATTTTAAGTTGGACCTCAAGGATCAAAAACAAGAAATTTTTATTTCATTTCGTCTACCAGATTGTGCGTGACAGCGCAGCTATATACAGATAGATAACCAAACAAAAATTATAAATATCATTCTTATGGCTTGCATTACTGTTGTAACGATATATATATATATATGTGTGTGTGTGTGTGTATGTATAATTCATTTCTCCTAGTAACTATTTAACGAGTGTTTAATTTCTGTTCGTAAATTCTATTCCCGTTTACATCAAATGTTTTTATTGACTTTCAAATAATTAGTAAAGGTTTGATATTACCGTTTCCGTTGGATGTATTTCCGAACTCCTATATACATAGAATATTGACTGGGTGCTTTTGGCTTAGATATTTTATAAACCCCGATGACCCCGAAAACTTTGTTTTGCCATATATATTATTAACCCCCTAAACCCCCTATAACTTAGGGGTGTGAAAAAGAGATGTTGGCCGATTCTCAGACCTACTCGATATGCACACAAAATTTTATAAAAATCGGTCGACACGTTTCGAAGGAGTATTGTAACTAACATTATGACACGAGAATTTTATATATAAGATTAAGTGTGCCCGCGACTTCGTCCGCATGGAATTTAACAAAATAGTTATTGCTTAGTACGCAGAGTAAGAAAATTAACAAAATCTTACGTAATAGTGGCCTACATTACTCCTTATTACATCAGCTATCTGCCAGTGAAAGTCCCGTCAAAAACGGTCCAGTCGTTTCAGAGATTAGTCAGAACAAACAGATAGACAGACAAAAATTATAAAAATAATTTTGTTATATGTACCGTCTATACATTAGTACTACTAATTTAGAAAAAAGCGGATCTTTTAATATTACAAACAGAGACTCCAATTTTATTTATTTGTATACATTTATATCAATCTTGATTCAATTGAATAAATATTTCCTGAAATGTGATTTCAACATGGGTATCGTATTAATTTTATTCATCTGTTCAGATGTAGAATAGGTCAACTGTCAAATAAAATAAATTCGGTGAATTCATGGACATAGATTATTTATTAGGCTAATTTGAAGCTTCAAATTGTGGTGAGAAGAATTTGTAACAAATTTAAATATTAATGCAATTTTGAGAGGGATTAAATAAACGTAACTAAACTGAACTAAATCATCCCCTGGAACTCTCTCTTCTTCGTAGTGGGGAAAGGATCATGATTAACGGTCACAATAAGATGTCTAAGTTAAGAACCGGTACAGATGGCATTACGTATATTCTGAGACAAGGTGGGAAGGTTTACAAAGACCTGCATGCAGATCGTAAATAAATGTTTGTAGAAATACAAAGAAACCTCGATCGGGAATCGAACCCGTGATCTCAACAATTGTTATATAATACGCAATCGGTAATTATTACTTTCATTGAATATCACTTTTCCGTAAAAAAATTTTTTTCTGCACATACATACATTTAATAACATATTTGAAGCTTTATATTTAAAAGTTAAATGTAAATTTGACGTTGACCCCATCGAGTGGAATATAACTGAAAAGGTCTTTTAAAATACAGCTGAGGTTTCCTCAGACATATTTCATATAAAATCTCCGCTTTAGGATCACGATGCCTTAAAGTTAACTTGATTTGTGACTACTCTTTTATTTTACCTTTATGTTCTAAAGATGAAGATAATACTAAAAGACTTTTAGCAAAATATTTTGTGCTCAATGCAAGCTTTATCTTTGAATTTATGTACTAAATTATCGTAGAACTAAGTCGATACAGAGAGTCAACATTAATATATGTGCATTCATATTTACTATATATATATATATATATATATATATATATATATATATATATATATATATATATACTTAAATTTCTATATATATATATATATATATATATATATATATATATATAGAAATTTAAGTACTTTTAGTAAATCAAAATAAAAAATAGCTTTATTCAAATCGGCTTCAAAAGCACTTTCTAATTGTCATTTAACAAAATTAAAATTTTAATAGATTTTAAAAGTGAAGCTACCACCGGTTGGGAATACAGATTCTGCAGAGAAGAATCAGCAAAAAACTCCGAAGTTGCTTTAAAAATATATAAACTGTGCTTTTATACAAATTGCTTGAAATACAGCGTCACTAAATCCACACTTTTATTATCATTTATGTAATCCTGCACCGAATAAAAGCTTTAACTATTCATTTAATTTTAATACAAACTTTAAATTTATCGTCAGACAATTTCAATACCGTTTGTGGGATTTTTTTATAAATATGACTAGGTACCATAACTCAAAAAGAACGTTTACTTTGCGCAGTCGGAAACTTGGAGTTGTAATTTTGTTATTCCTTCTCGTGTTTACGCTGCAATTATTACTATTTATACCAAAACAATCGATATTCTTTTGAATATATATAATATTGTTATAAATATATTGTGATGCAATTGTTAATATGTCTAACTTATTAACACATTCCACAGAGAGACTCGAGAGCTCTAAGATAAATAATTTTTACTCATGATATTTGATGATGTTTACAAATTTACTATACATGTGACTTGTGTGAAAATGATGTACATGATATTAGGTACATATATCTCGGCGATTGTCAATTTTATTGTTACACGTATTTTGTATCAATATTTTTGTAAATTGGTGCTTTTACTTGTGTTTGGTTGCAAGTATAGTACCTATTAGTGAAAGGAAGTATAAACATATTTATTTTAAACAAAACTTAATGTGATTATAGGCTACAAAATATCCTAATAATCTTCCTATTAAGAAAAATGACTATTATCGTTTTTTATTTAATCTATCAGGCTCGAAAGTGTGAGAAAATAGAAGTCCACGCCACTGTTGATGACACAGCTGCTGATGTTGGGACAAAATAATGAGCCCCTGCTTTGATCTGCGATTGTTATAGCTTAGTACGCCTAAAACTTAGTTGACCTCCGCCACTTTTTGTGAAGTATAAATAAATAGTCAAGTAAAACAATACATACATCTGACCTAAATATACGAACTCTCAGGCGTCCGTTACTTTGTATATTATCTCATTACGCAACTAAATATTTGTTAAAATTTTCCAATGTAATTAATTTAATTTTTCAACGTTTCAGCACATTTAAAAACATTAGCTCACATGAGGATACACTTACTTATCTCCTACAACATCCTTAGTTTATAATAGATGAAAGATGTCAAACTTACACGTAACTACTGTTGTGGAAACTCCCGGAGGCTTCTGCTTTATAATTTATATCTAAGTTACTAAAGCAACATAATGTTTCTCAGTGAGATTATGTATTAAACATTATACTTGTCTAAGAACGGAGTTAAGCTAACTCTCATCCAACTCGTGTATCAAGTATCTCAAGTTTACGTGATTATAATCATAAAATTGGAATGATTTCAAAACTACAGACGCTTCTTTATATATATATATATATATATATATATATATATATATATATATATATATATATATATATATATATATATATATATATATATATATATATATATATATATTTTAATTAAACATATCGGAAAAAATAATAATTGAAAAAAACAAAAACAAATATATTAAATTAGGTTATCAGAATACCCAAAAACCAATCCCTAGATGGAAAACGGCAATATCAATAATCCTTCAAGTATTGGCAGTACAAACATCCAATTCGCAAACGATAACCATCTGACAAGGAACTCCGCGTTTCCCTCACTTCTTATTACGGTATTACCAAAAGGGGAGGATTAGATATAGTTTGGGGATCTTAATAAATTGGTTGGGTAGTTCGTGGCCCTCAAATGGGTTAATCGGTTGGAGTCGTAGGCGGCAGCTGCACCTGACGGTCTGAATTACGGTATTACCGCTGTAATAGGCACGATACGGGTATAAAAAGCAGTCGGCACAACTTGCGATTTTGCGTTCTAGTATTTTTTATTTCAATTTTAGAATATTTTTAGGAAAAATAAAAGATAAGGCGCATACAACATATATATTTCTTAATTATTATGTTAGATATTTGCTATCTACCTCAATACCTACCTCAACGTCAATATTTATTAATTATAATATGACGATGCTAGATTTCCTGTTGTATGATGAAAGGAAATTCAGAACAAAAGTAATGTGTAAAAGTAAGTGTTAATCTAAATGGTCTTAGCTATATTATATATTATTAGACTGAACTTCAGTGAAATCTGGAGTAATCTTTAGCAGATATTATTTTTCTTATCATAAAAGTTATGCCGTTAGCCTAGGTAATTATCGAAGTTCGTTAAGAAAAAAACTAAGTCGTTTATAACAACTGGAAATGTTTCCAAAAGAAAAAAAAACGAGTGCCTTAGACCACACAACTGAAATAAAATGTTCTTTAGCAATAGGCCTGCCCAATTATGAGCGAAAGAGAGAAAGAAAATGTGTGCTCGCGCCTCTCTCTCTTGCTCATTCGCCTTGCCCGATCACACTTTTAGTAGCACTCACGTCACACATTCAGCAGCTTACTTCCCAAGTCAAGCGTGCGTAAAGAAATTTTACTTCAAAATAATTTTATAAGTATTAAAAACGTATACATCGCGTTCTTTTTTTTACTGGAATAAAAAGTAAGATAAATTTAACTATTAATAATGTATGTTACTTTCCGCAATATTTAGGTAAATATAATTATAAAGAATAAAAAAAAAAAAAAAAACATTAATTTTATATAGACACACATATTATATATCCCTTTAATTTCGTTACAAGAGGGAACGGCATCTGTCAGACGCTACATAAAAATGTCATTATTGACATTTTGAACGGAGGGCCGTCAGACCCGTGTTGTTTGCGAATGGTAATATATTTTATTAAATTAATCTGAATGAATGAAAAGTATATTTTATTAAACGACAGCTAGATGACCTCGCAGATGTAGATAAAAGGGAAATATTTTATTCGTTTAAAATTGAAACACCATTTTTGACCTTTATTTTCATATTATTATAAACAGGAATATTAATAATAAAAAAAAAAAGTTTCGATTTTTTTCTTTGTTTGTGAAATGGAGAAGCTCGAAGTCGTTTGTGAGTTTTTTTTTCACTTGAAATTTTTTTTAGAATGCTAAACTATCATTAAATGACAGACTCTATTTTAATGATAGATAAGGCAAAGGCATGAGCAAAAAGCTAGTTTTACATACATATATATGGAAATTTTTTATATTTCGTATAAGCAGGGTACTTGGCAGTTCATAGTTCATCACAATTAAATTATGAAGCGCGTCAAGGGTAATGTGGCGTGTGACCCAACGCAATTAAACCTCACCATCGTCTGCTAGAACTAAGCACCCGCTTAGAGGGTCTTGAGGCCTCTTGGAGCATTCTCTCTGAGATGTTTATACCCTTTTGCCACCTCTATGCACGCGTTTTATGAAGATCTAAGAATTTTTATTTTAATGTGAAATTTGAAGAGCAAGTTTCATAAGGTGAAAAAATTTATTATTGTTATGTTGGATGTCACCACCCGTTTGATATATAGTAAGATACATATAATATAATTAACACTTGTATAATAAATTAACATATACTTACATATATAAGTATAAGCGGGTAGAGGATTACATCCCGCTAGGGAGATCAAACGGCCCGGGGGTTAGGGCTGTAGACTGAGAAACCGGCGAACAATCCTAGCCGAGTCGAGTAACATCGCCTTCTGCGTCCTGGCTGCGAGCACACCGTCCCGGATCCCCAGTTGCCTTAGATGGTGAGCAAGGCTAACCGGGATCAAATCGTTGGTAGATCGACAATCTCGTGCGACAGATCCAGATATTTACGGTTTTTCTCAGTTTCGGCTTTAACGAGGTTCTCGTCATGCGGGATGGTGATGTCCACAAAAAACAACCTCGACCGTGTCGTGTCGGCGATAGGCAAGTCCCAGTAGAGCCGGACTCCGTCGCGTTCGAGTACAGGTACCGGTGAGTACTGACAATACGGCATTATTATTATTATGGTTCGTTTAAGAAAAACATTATCAGGTTTATTTCGTCATTACAATAATAAGACGGATACTCTACTTAGTAGTAGCTGTGTTTACTAAACAATAACAGGGCCAAAACATTTCATTTTTAATTTAAAACTTAGATTACGATATGATAATTTTGAGTGGTTTTCCATAAAAACAGAAAATACCTAAAATTGCTTGAAGGTGTCAAAATGAAAAAATAAAATGTAATTTCATTGAGATAAAAGTAATTTCAAAAGGTATATTATTAAAAGATCTTAAGAGTAGATGCTGAAACAAAAGACTGTGTTTTTTTTATTTTGTAATGTCATTCGTAAATGTATGCACGTGCACAGACGGACGCTTTCAAGTTATTCGTCGACCTAAATTGAAATGGCTCGAGTTCTTATTTCCAGCTTCTCACAATTCACAAGAGATGGGGTCCTGTTTTACGAAACAAAAGAATAAAGTGTTTTTATAACTTTAAAAGAAATAGATGAAAGCTCCGTTATGGAAAATAAAATGTTAGGATTTACTGACACTAATTACGTATATTACGTAAAATTATATATAAATTTTATGCAGGTGAAGTGTTAATTTAATTGTGTATTATTTATTTTTATTGCCCGCGACTTTGTCCGCGTCGAATTTAAAAAAAAAGTTATTGTTCAGTAGTAAGTAAAAGTAGCCTGAGTTACGTCAGTGAAAGTCCTGTCAAAATGAGTTCAGCCGTTTCAGAGATTACCCGGAACAAACAGACAGACAGACAGACAGACAAAAATTGTAAATAAAATATTTTGGTATATGTACCGTATGTATACGCCGATATATATAAAGAAACCATAGAAAATGCATGTTTCGGAACATGGCCTTTTATTATCAGATTGATATATTTATCATATTACAACTTATACGAAACTTTTTTTTTCTCGCGACCTTCTGCACGATGGGCAAAGTGATCCAAAATCTATCACCGAGCATGAATCGTGCCGTAATCTGTAATGAAATAGCCTGTACATAGGGTATGTGGTGAAGTTATGAAGGGTATCTGTAACTTGGTTCTCCATCCGCCAACAGCGGAGTGAAAAATGTAAGTAATAAGACGTTGTGATGCAGAGGCACGTAGCTTGTTACGAGCAGCGACGTGAGCGCTATGCACTTACCGACGCACACCCTTGTGCATTTACAGGTACAGCTCATGTGAATTAAATCACAAGAATGTCATAAATGTCATATGTATTATGACAGTCGATATAGGTAATAAGTGTAGTCAATTATGTAATTTTTATATTATCTTATACTATTAAACGAGCAATTCTTGTATATATATATATAATCTGAATCTCGGAAACGGCTCCAACGATTTTCATGAAATTTAGTATACAGGGGATTACGGGGGAGATAAATAAATCTAGCTAGGATTCATTTTTAGAAAATGTCGTTTTATCCCTGTTTTTAGGCAATGAAAAAATGGCTACAATATCGTTAGAATAAGAAGGTAAATTTCGCAACTGTCAATAAAGTTGTAATAGCTCAGGGGAAATCGGCCGATCGCGCTCGGCCGAAAAGATCATGGTTCGAATCCTCACGTATTCCAGATCGATTATCGTTTTTTTTTCTTTTTTTTTCTAAAAAAAATAAAATCGAAAAATATTACTCATATTTTATCAATATGTAAGTCGTATTTAAATATGATTTTAAAAAAACACGATTTACTAAAAATACCGAGCTAAGCTCGGTCACCCAGGTCCTATGTTTAATACAAGATCGTACTCTTTTTTTAAGCGAATTCAAAAAGAAGGTTTCTCGATTCTATCGAGATATATATATATGCATATGTATATGTTTGTGTGTGTGTGTTCGCGGATTACTTCGTCGTTTATGAACAGATTTCTTTTGTTGGAGAGGAGATATGGCCAAGGATGGTACCATGATAAGGAAACTAGAATCTGATGATGGCATCCCAGATTAATTGAGGGAACCTGACTTTCGTAAATTTTAGTGGCGACTAGTGCGTTTATTACTTGTCAATGTAATTGAAGTTGGTTTCTTGTTTGCAGGCAAACACAATTATAGTCATACAATAACGTCCTATTTTTTTTAATGGAAAAAATGAAAGGACATTGTTGTTATCAAACGTAAAACAGGTCCTGACTAACTGATGGATATGATATCGCGACTAAATAAATTTAAACGCTATATTATATTCTCTTAGAGGAAAGATAATCTACTGACATTCAGTACAAATTTTATATAGTTTCTTTTTCGTTAAGTTTGTTCATTTGTTGAATGTACTAAATCGATTCAGTATTTTCTTTAGAAAACCTGTTTACAAACGGAGCTTAAGATTTGTAAGTATAACGTACACAGTTACGAATGAAAATATACAGTTCGCTTAAATATAAAAGTCTTTCAAAAATATTGGAAATATATGATTGAAATGTCTTTACGCTGTACGCTTAAGTGATAGTCTATATAAATATAATATGCCACAAAATATTTTAGTACAAGCTCTAGAAATATTGCATTACGATAAGGGTTTAAAATGAAGTAGTTTTGGAAGTAAAGCAACCAGTATCGGTGATAAAAGAATATTACGATATTAAAAGCTAATTCGTTGTTCATCGATTTTGAAGAGATGTCGCAGTGACAAACTGCCAATAAAATGCTGTAAATACATCATGTAATATATGTGTAGCACTTTTTATTTGTTATTGTGAAGCTCTAATTTAAAATACATAAATTTTTTTATATAGTTTAATAGACTAAGAGTCCGCCAACCCGCATTGAAGCAGCGTGGTGGATTAAGCTCTGATCCTTTTCCTGCATGGGAAAAGGGGCCTATGCCCAACAGTGGGATATTACAGGCTGAATCGTAGCGTAGACTAAGAGTAAGAGAATAAGAATTATCTGCCTATCGTCCTTATACATTTTTACAATAATAATATTCGTAAAAAGTAGGATGATGTAATTAAGATCTCGCTTTTAACATTTTACTCTCAATGGTACTTACCTACTAGCATGTGAATCATGTGTCGAATACAATTAGAAATGCTCAGATGACGTCTAACATCTGTATAGTCAGTACAAATATTTACCAAGCGTAGATATTGAATCAACGACCACTAACGCATTTGTCCGTAGCTGAGACAACTGCTCAATATGTCGTGAAATAAAACATTTATTGACCAAAATACAAAATGATGTGAAATGTATTAAAGCAATTTATAAATAACTAGTTGTTTTCTGCGTGCGTTGCTACGTTTTTTTTGGTCGTACCAACTCAGTAACCTTTGTGGGCTCCTGCACAACATATTGCTGAAGGTCATGACATGATCAAATGCATAGTTTACGATTCTATAAAGGACATACAGACAAACATTAATTTTTATATATATAGATAATAGTTAATAGTTTAACTGGCTTTAATGTTCTCAGTATTTTATATTTTATACTTAAAGTAAGATATATTTTAAAAAATAACGTTATTGTTAAATAATAGTGTGTCTAGATAATAATGTCTCCAAAGAGTTGTTAAATAAGATTAGAATCGTTCTACTTATAAACGGTCATTTTAGAGCACTGTTATGCACAGATCCTGGTCCTGTGCCAGGAAAATGGTAAATGGAATTAGATCCATACAAAGGCAGATAGTATAGCAGGCAGATGTTTGTGTACCAAACTCCATACATACAAATTTGAACTGACGTGAAAATTTCATAAATGTTACATAAGTACACAAACATTTACAATGTTCGTAAATTAAATTGACAAGGGATTTACATCTACCGTAATATTGTATGCTTAATAACATTACAAAATTAAACTATGCAATGTTTTACATTTAGAAATTTCAAACATAGAATTTATGACATTACGTAATGAAATTCGAGAACTTTCTCGAACACTAATTTTTTAAATCATATTTTATTTCTCAATCCTAAATTATTAATTGTATAAAATCTTATTAATCTTGAAACACGTCAATGTGTCCAAATCCAATAATTTAGGGTTATTGATAACGATTGGCTCGAGGAGATGTTATTGCCAAAGGTTTCGGCCTTAATCCTTGTTAAACTAATAGGGTGCGCTCTGGGTTAGACATTTATACATATAATAAATATCTACAAATAATCTTATTTTGAGTACTTAAACAAAATCTGTAGCGAAAAATATAAATTTTGATTTACAATATGTATTAAGATGCTATTTTATATAAATATGTTAACATGCACACGCGGTATGGTATGCAACCTAATGTCTGTACAGGTTTCAGTTGATTGATATAAATGCATAAACATATATATTGTAGTAATAAATAAAACGTGTTTAAATAATAAATACTAATGTCCCGGGGCAGGAATTAAACCCACAAGAGCCGTAGAAAGCAAGGCACAACTCCGCTAACGGTCTAGTCATATATTCCACAAGCTAAATGTTGGTTTAAGAATAAAATAAGTCGTATATAACATTCTTTTTACGTAGAAAATCACGTTTAGCAAACGTTAATCAAACTGCAAGTGTGCTTACCGCTTACAATTTGAGATGATGAATTCATTTAATAAAAGACCGAGACCAGCACGTACGCCACGTCGCCAGAAATACATTTGCACCCACATCTGCAGCCAGATATGCACCCGAAGCACTTTTATTGATATTTCTTGGTATCTGAATTGATTTTCAGGTTTTTATTGTATGCAAGTTTCTAGTTATTAGGCAAAGTAAGTGGGAAAACTCAAAGCGTTATTAAGCTTTTTGTGTGTTACGGATAAGTTCATAATTTGAACGAAAGAGTACCTGGTATCTACATTATGTACATCTTAAAGTTTATCATTACAATATCGACAAAAAAATAGTATTATTACTACGGAAAATGATTAGGCAAAGTATGCGATGCTGCAACGATTCTGTGCTTGATAGTAGAGTCCCGTGTTAAACTGAACATAACAGAGCAGCTAGAAATTCAACGATGCAGAAATGGTCGTTGATTTTACTTAATGATTATATGTAATTCACAATTACGAACTTACCTTTCGACGTATTTTAGTACTTAATAGGCCTTTTAAGAGTGTAAAATCTAAAATTTATATATGCCGTATAGGGATAAAATCTCTTTCATTTTGTAATTATCTTAAAAGAAAAGATTTCTGTATACCATTACAACACTATTATTATCACTACATCATCATTATCGTTTGGGAGTACTCGAGCGGAACGTTTGCATCAAATTGATTTGAATTTGACAATGATATGTGATAATAAAAATATTTTGCAACCCTCACTGAATCGGAAATGTGTGAGAAATTAAATAACATTATTCGTTTTTTAGAATTTGGTTAGATGTTTTGATGAAAAGAGGTTGTATTAGAAGTTTCCTTATCAAATATAAAATATCAAAAGTTTTTTACGGTGTTTTATTATTTGAATAATGATATTTAAAATCAAATTCTTAAGACTTAACAAATAAAATAAATTAACTTTCTCGAAACGTAAAGGAATACTTCGAAAACAAGAAAGGAAATATTTTTTCAAAGATAATACAATATCTAAAACGAATTTATTTTTTGTCGTGTTCCTGTGACATTGTGTTAAAGGCAAAGAAAAGTTAGTTAAAAGTTTCTCTTCAAGTTTCCTCGGAAGGTTTCAAAAAAATCAGAGTCTTGAAAGAACTGAGAAGTTTACAAGTAACTGTTAGAAGTAAAATCATATTACGTAACGAATGATTTTTTTCAATGGAATGTACATTTGCAAACGACCAACCGATCCGCGTGGTTTGACATGAATGACTGTGTTGACATAATTAGTTTCTATTCCGCTTTCTTTCAATGTATCTTTCAAGACATTTTTAAAACTCGCTAAATAAGGTTTTTTTTTAGTTTAATAAATGATTTAATCAAGAATGTTTGGTATATATTTAGAAGACCTACAAAGGATAACACCTACAAAGGATACGAAGGACATACAAAGGATACAATTAAAGAACTCATTGAAAAGGGAACATAATACAGCCTTTTATATTGTAGCCATGGACCGCATAGTAATTAAAATTAAAGGCAAAGTTATTTTCATTCTAGTTGAAGTTTTTTTAAAGTTCTTCTTCATCTATATTCATTGAATTAGGAATTTAGTTTACATATTAATCAACATTAAATTCAAAAATAAAACGACTATATTATTTAATTATATGTATTATAAATATCTATACGCTTTTATTTTACATAATATGCCAACCGCACTACATGTACATATATACCTAAATTAACTAATAATAATAATTTGTAGATTTAATGGTTATCACATTAAACATGTGCCTTCTAATGGTATAAGAGTCAAATCAATGGTAGAAATAATGGTTATGTAACAGTAAAAACTGGGATGCGTAGTTAAAACTTTTAAAAAAGATACCCACCAGGTAGCGTAATAACACAATTAACGATACCTGGCAAATATGGTTAAAGTACGGCTTCAATAAATACAGGACGTGTATTCTGTTAAGAGTGACTCCCGGAAGATCTATTTATACAACATTTTATACATAATCCACTTAGACCAAATTTAATCCCCATACAAGACACAGATTTTTTAATCAGCTACCTTACGAAATCTTCATTTTCAATAATATTAATGATAAGGAATGTTCTTATCATTAATATTATTGAAAAAGGTAACTAAAAAAAAATTAAATCTATATCTATACCTATACAAATAAATTAAATTGGAGTATCTGTTTGTAATATTAAAATAACTGCTTTTTACTAAATGCATATAAATATATGTATACACGGTACATATACCAAAACAACATTTTTTAAAAATTTTGTGTGTATGTCTATCTGTTTGTTACGGCTAATCTCTGTAACGGCTGGACCGATTTTGACGAGACTTTAACTGGCAGTTAGCTGATGTAGTAAGGAATAACTCAGGCTACTAACTTATTTTAGAAAATTATTTATTTTATAACTCTGCGAATTAAAAAATAACTTTTTGTTAAATTCCACGCGAGCGAATTCGCGGTCACAGCTAGTACACAATAAATTTATTCCTTTTGCTATTGATATAATAGTTGCTTTAAATCATTACAAAGTTACTAACTGCCTGGAAACTTCAATTCTATTAAATTTATTCGAAAACAAAAACAATATTTATACTCTCAAGTTTTAATAACTTCATCTTGGCCAATAACAGCGCATTTTATCTGAAAAATATTTTATTTAATTGGAATTCTTCTTGTTACGTGCCATTCGATAGCGCTGGGAAATATGTCAAGTGTTTGCTTTCATCGGACCTTTTTATCGATAATAATCGTTTTATATAATATCTTATGTAATGTAAATACCTATGTTTAACTAGCACGTAGGCGTAGTTTGCAATGACTCTGCTACTTTTGTTTCGGGGATTTTGGGTATCGGTTCTCGCCTCGTCCTTGGGTTATTATATATGTGTCTTGGGGTATTATCTGTATATATATTTACCTACATGTATATTTATAATAAAATCTATTTATCTATATCAACTGACTGATACCTAAAATACAAATTTAGTTTCTTGTCTTAGGAACAGATAATATACATATGATATTTTATTTATATAAATAATCATTAAAACTTTACATATCCTTCCACTGACTTCATACATTTTATTAAACGAAAATGTTTTCACGTTTACTCTTTATTTATTATCTTTGTTCAATAACAGGTAAAACATATCAAAATCTGTCAAGGAAAGTAAAAGTAGTATGGATGTGGGTAGTTTCGTACAACCGTTCAAAACCCCGCTAAAACACCAAAAAATGATACACACTTACTATAGATATAGTAATAGTTCATTTTTATTGTTATACAGATTTATTCATTGTTGCAAAGACTATATATATTCGGTAAAAATATAAAATTTTTAGCATTTGTGATTTGTAAGCAAATATGCAGCTACAGAGCTACAGACACATGCTATAGACACATGACCAGACGAATAGCAGTCTTAGTAATACGACATTTAGGTTTTTGAACCCTAAAAAGTTTAGTGTACTTTTAATTTCACCGTAAATTTATTTAACATATAATATAAATGAAACAGTAATAAAACAAAATTATAAAAATATTTTCTAATTTCATGCAGTCTAACTTTCTCGCAGAATGCAGTAGGTGTATTCATATTATACTGCAGTGCGAAAATGTTCGTTAAACATTTTTGTTATTACGAGACTTAGGTTAATTGCCATTTTTATTTATGTCTACACTTACTCTCACTTTTTAAGAACGAACTACGCGTGTATGTACTACGTTATATAAGTAAAGTAATTACGTTATTTACCTAAAATGTTGTGATATATTTTGTTTTGCAGTTTATAAATAATAATTTATATAATAGATTACATAGCATACGTAAATGACCTACTAAATGTTATACAACTCTCCGAAATATATCAGTTTGCAGACGACACTTGCCTGGTTTCCAAAGGTAGGAACACAGAAGAAGCACTTTATTGGCTCCAAGAATATTTTGATATGCTATTGAAATGGTCTCATAACGCCGGTTTAGTACTAAACGCTAATAAAACCATATTAATATATTATCTCGACTTGCCAGACTGGGAAAAAAAATGCCTGATTGCACATAATCATGAATGCTTACGTAATTTTATAAATAGTAGCTCTCGAAATGTTGAATATCACTGTAAATCAATAGAAGTAATAAGCAGTAAACTTATCAAGGACTGATTATTAATAAAACAGGGTTAGTTGGAAAGACCATATAAATCACATCTGTGACAAAATAGGAGCTATCCTGGCGAAGTTTTCATTGCTGAAATTGAACATACCATACTCAATCAGACTACCACTTCACAAGTCTCTGGTTGAGTCGATAATAAGTTATGTCGATATAAGTATATAATATTAACTAGCTGTATCGCGCGGTTTTACCCGCGTCAATTTGAGAAAAAAAATAGAATATAGTCTTCCTCGGTAAATGAGCTATTCAACAAAAAGAAATTATCAATTCGAACCAGAACAGTTTCTGAGATTAGCGCGTTTAAACAAACAAAAATTCTTTGCCACTTTATAATATTAGTATAGATGTATAGATTTACTCGAATAATTGTCTTATTAATAGGAAACGTTTTGTTATTTCATATTTATCTGGGCTATTTGTACTCGTGCGCGGTAAACATGGTTTTTCCTGCGTATTTCCCGATTTTGCGGGAATTCCGAGATAAAAAGTAGCCTGTATGTTGCTCCACAACCTCCTCTGTCTTCCAGTGTAAGTCCCGCAAAAATCGGTTCAGAAAGACAGACAGACAAAAATCTTAAAAAAAATTCTCACGTTTTAGTATCGTGTAATAACTATGTGCGCTTAAATACACAGCTATTTTAAAATCACACACAGACACTTAATTTTATCTATATGTGTGTAGATTGTGGCGTTTTTTAATATGTAATGGAATGTACAATTATGGACAGTTCAGTTACTACGAGTAATATATCAAAAATGATAAGTGTAAACATAGAATCATATACATAATTGAAAATTCCACTGTTAGAGCAATGCACAATAATCCTATTGCGAACAACATTTATCGAATGAATTGGATGATTTGGTACCCCGAGCACCGAAATCCAAGGCACCACTTCATTTTGTAGCAGCGAATCTAAACAACGCGTTTCGGAAAATTAACGTCATACGTATAATGCTATCTATTCTTTTTAGAAATTGAGTTTCAGTTATCTCGTAATAGAACACTTTCTGTTATGACAGTACTCACTTTATGTCCAATATAACCCTTGAGCGTTAATATACGAGTTCGTTACACGTGATTCTCTTTTACTTTGGTTTTGATATTGTGCGTGACGTAAACCTATTGTGCCTAGATTGTAATATTTAAGAATAATATTCAAAGTTAGTTAAAGGGCAAATGTTACTTGAACAAAAATAAATTGATAGTGATTTATTTTTATAATTACGTATCTATTTTTTATTTTAATTATAATAGTTTTTTTCCAAAGGTGCTAACATTGTTACACGAAGCGCTTAAAATTCTTACTTTTACAAAGCTTAGCTATCCGAAAAAAGGCAAAACAGTAAAATTAAACCAATAATCCATTCACCGAACAATATTGGCTCGCGGTTGCAGGAAGATTCCGTTAATTTTGTCTAACGATTCTACTTGGCCTATTTTGGGTGAAAATAAAACAATACTAAAAGCGGAATGGCTTTGATATAAGAATATAATTAGTTTAATTTATTCAAAATGGTGAACAAGTTTAGAATTCAAATGTCAGCGAATTTTAGTACTTTTATTTAGAACCTAGAATATATAATTATAATGTTTTTATTTAAACACATAATTGACAAGAGCTAAAAATGCCTGGTGCCATTTCTACCACAAATAAAAATAGTAAACATTTGTAAGGGATAAACAATACATGTATTTCAATGTAATACTGCAAAGCCAGTACTGCGGTCACCAACCCGCCTGCCCAGCGTGGTGACTATGGGCAAAACACACGAGTTCACGTTATTTTTGGCGTAAACTTGTGGAGGCCTATGTCCAGCAGTGGACTGTATAGGCTGTAATGATGAAACAATACATGTATACTGATAAACGGATACATCATCTTATATATAAAATTCTCGTGTCACATAGTTAGTTAAAATACTCCTCTGAAACGAGTGGACAGATTTAAAAAAAATTAGTGTGCATATCGCGTAGGTCTGAGAATCGGCCAACACACCCCTAAGTTTCAAGGGGGGGGGGATTAAGGGGGTAATAACATACATGGTAAAATAACGTTTGCGGGGTCAGCTAGTATGTATATAAGTTAGACATTGGTTTTGAATGAAAAAATGAGTTTACATTATAAATAACAAGTAAATAAATCGTTAAAATAAGTTCAGTAATTTTTTTCTTTACAATAAAATGGTAATTTGTGTAAAAAAAAACTTTTAATATCGAACTATTGTGTTACGTAATTAAACCTTTTAAATAACCAACTTTCACAGCTTTACAATACTAATAAAACAATATTTAACTATAATTTATAAGGGTTTGCGTTTGTTTTGTGTACTTCCGGAACCCCGACAGAGTATTCTCAGTATAGGTGATAATAGTATTAACTACTAAATTATTTATAATACTAGCTGACCAGGAGAACTTCGTGCCACTATATTTTTTTCGTGCATGACCAGATTTTTATTATAAGCACCATGTCCTGACTATAACTAAAAAAAAGAATAATCTAATTTGGTTCATTTTTCCGTAAGTTATACTTATTACAGGTAAATACATTTCAGTGAGTCTTTTTTATTTAAATATATAAACGAAATTTAAACCATTTTTTGATGGTTAGAATATAAAAATCGTTTGCTATAGATAAGTAACCGAATAAAAGACCGGCACTCTCACTATTATCGACAAAGTCCGTCCATTTTTAGGCCTAAATTAAATAAAGGCCATAAAAGTTAATAAGAGCAACCGCTGATATTTGTACGTGTAATGGATGGGCAATTCTGTGGTCTAATGCGATCGGGTTGCGTCGCTCGAGACGTCTATTGCCTCATTAATATCCGGTCATGTGTACATATGGTACGTATTGTAGCCTTTCACACTATGTGTGTCGGGTAGTTTATGGCGCCTGCCATTGGATTTTTTTGGTTTTAGTTTATAACCAACTTCGTATATGGAGGTTCCAATTCGGACTATTGTTTTTTTTTTTTCTTAATTTCTGTTCTTTTGAAAAACATTTTAACGATTGTTTTTACCAAATAAAGATACATAGTTATGATTTCCAAGGACGATTTATATTTACGTAAATAAATTTACTTAAAGCCAAATATATATAGTGTATTGAATAACAATAATCATTATATTTGTTTTCATTTCAATCATAATTTTAAATTGCCTTGACTTGTCAGTGGCCAGCGCGATTTTCCTTTCCACATGCTTAAGTTCCTTACTTATAATTGATATGAATGACATGTTTATATACGAAAGAAAATTCAATATATAGAGATGCACTGATATACTAAAAGTACGCCGACAAGCCTATTAATTTAAGAGGCCTGCTGAAAAAGTAATTTATAATAAATAAAATATTTGTCTTAATCAGAACGTACGTAACAGCTCTTTATTCTACTCATACTATATTACATGCACTGCTTAAATCAGAACAAAAAATAATAAAGTAACCCTCTATATTTTATACTCTGTACATCATATTTAAATATTTCATATCCTATGACACTTACCCCATTGTGGCAAATCTGCGCCATCCTTTGCGCTAAAATCCGTTAAGCCGATTAGCTAATATAATGTGCCGCTAATAATAAGTACAGAAATACAAGTATGAATATATACAAACATTCATAGATATGCTCGATAATTGTGTTTGCGCGCAAACGAAAAAAAACCGACTTCAATTACATCGACAAGTAATACAACGCAGATCGACGAAAAAATAGTCAAGCAAGTACGCGTTATCAAAGATTACTCAAAAAGTAGTTATCAGATCTCGATAAAATTTATATGTGACCACATGATAAACATCAGCTTTTGATTAAATTAAAAATTATCAAAATCGGTACACCCAGTAAAAAGTTATTGCGGATTTTCGAGAGTTTCCCTCGATTTCTCTGAGATCCCATCATCAAATCCTGGTTTCCTTATCACAGTACCAAACTAGGGATATCCCCTTTCCAACAAAAAAAGAATTATCAAAATCGGTACATCCAATAGAAAGTTATGTGGTATAATACAACGTAGGTCGACAAAAAAAGCGTCAAGTAAAAACGCATTATTGGATATAACTCGAAAAGTAGTTGTTAGATCTCAAATAAATTTAAATGGGACCAATTGGCACACACCACCTTTCGATTAAAATAAAATTTGTCGAAATCGGTCTACCCGGTCAAAAGTTCTGATGTAACATACATAAAAAAAAAAAAAATACAGGCGAATTGAGAACCTCCTCCTTTTTTGGAAGTCGGTTAAAAAAGTGTAACCATCCTTCAGCTGTCGGGTAATAAGATTTTATTTACCACAAATTTTTATCCCAGCACTTATTTAGAATTGCAATTTAGAAATGTAGGTTTGATTAATAACATGATCCTAGCAAAGAAAATGCGGCTTGAGAGCTGAAATGTACTTCTAAGTATAATTTAATAACCAATGAAGAAAAAGAGGATACTATTATTTTGACGAGAGTTTTTGATATCTCGTAGAAGTCTTTACGAAAAAGTTCGATTATGACGAATATTCTAGCAGTTGTACCTTGACATCAATAAAAATTGTACTTAAATGAAATTAGTCAATTTAGTTAATGATACTGCTAATAGCGTCCTTAGCTTTTGAACTTATTTGATATAATGTAGTGATTTATTTTATAAGATTATGTTTTTTTTAATAATATAAGAAAACAGTACAATTAATAACTTTTTTGCATAGTTTCTACAGCCCTGCAATTAAATAACTAAAATTAATATTAAAAAATGAATTTAAAAAATAAAATTAAAAAACTAAAATTATACATATTTCTCATTTGATGTAGATGTTCTATTTTTATGTTGCTTTTATTTTGCCCTATCTGTGCATTAATATTACATCCTTGAATTTAAAATAAAAATATTTTTGTAATGAAAGTAAATTATACAAAAGGTAGAGTTGGTTTAGAATTCAAAATGTAGCAGGGAATGTAGTACACGATGCGCTTCTACTATACTCGTATACACTGGAGCAAGGCTGGACTTAAACAGGTACTTAAATATTCAAGACTTGTCTGAGGTCATTCGTTCATTAAATTCATATTTACAAAGATAGAACTAAAACTAGGTCGGATTAGTGGTAGGTTATGACTGAACCAGTTATAAAGTTGACAATTTTGTTAATTCATAATGAAAGCCATATACAATCGTTGTATATTATACAAAACACACGTTGTATACTAAATAATTGTGTTTGCAGCCTAACGAAAAAAAAACCGACTTCAATTATATCGACAAGTAATACAACGTAGGTAGACGAAAAAGTACTCAAGTAAATACGCATTATCAAAGATTACTCCAAAATTTGTAATCAGATCTCGATGAAATTTAAATGTGACCACATGATAAACATCGGCTTTCGATTAAATTAAAAATCATCAAAATCGGTACACCTAGTAAAAAGTTATGCAGATTTTCGAGAGTTTCCCTCGATTTCTCTGGGATCCTTTCATCAGATCCTGGTTTCCTTATCATGGTATCACACCAGGAATTTCTCCTTTCCAACAAAAAAAGAATTATCAAAATCGGTTCATAAACAATGGAGTTATCCCTGAACATACATAAAAAATATATACATACGGTCGAATTGAGTAACCTCCTCTTTTTTTGAAGTCGGTTAAAAATAGCCTAAATTGTGGAAATTGTTTGCTTAAATGCGCCTTTACCTATTTCGTTTTGATAATATACATTTTTACGCTAGATTTGCCAGTTTATTGAGGACATTTACATGCTATAAAACCAAGTTACGACTCGTAAGAGTCTCAATCAATCTGAACAGAAGTTCGAAGCGGATGAATTCAATATCTTGAAAATAGGAAAGTTATGTTTCGCATTTTTTTTTAATGTTGTGCAGTTTCAACACAATAGTTTCCTTCAAAAATTAAAGATAATAAGTATAGATAGACCGCATTATAACACGCGGTCGTCGGTCACAATTCACATGTATTATTTACAGGTCACAACTATATATAATAATGAAACTTATTCATGTTTGAACAACTTTGAAACGTGTAACGTTCTAGCTGTTCAGTGCATATGACAGCGTTTTCACAGAAACTTCGTATGTAGGTAAACTTGTTGCAAGTTAAACTCCTCATTGACCGTAGGCAAAACAAGAATATACCATACCAATATACCATATGTATTTGTAATTCGGAAGAATTTGCAGGACTTGGTTATTGGGAATAAAAGTTTTAAAGTTGAGTCGACCTTCGACGCATGTGGCGTATTGGTACATTATTATAATACACGAAGTACGTGTCACAGTTGTTTTTTCTATCCATTAAAACAATCTTCAAAAATAAATTTATCTATTTGTTTTCATTTTTATTCGAATGATTTTAAAGTATAATTGACGTAAATTTTTTAAACATGTTTACCAAATTTAGATATATTTTTATAAAAAGTTATAATTAAATAATCCAGGTACATGTGCTACTTATAAAGTTAAAAAGGAAAATAACTGTAAAATATTTTAAATAAAAAAGTTAAACTATAAAAAAAGCTTAGAAATTTTTTTATTCTTAAAGTTATAAATTATAAAGCGAACCTTAAGATATACTCTAAAACAAAATCTTAAGCTTATTTTTTACCCACGAGGTATATTATTGTGTTAAAAATATATGAATTGTGTTTTTATATGAGCAGCTTAAACTTTTCAAAGATTAAAAAATGTATGGATTATTTTCAACGGACCAATCCCAGCTATAATTTAGCAGGCATTGGAGCAGAATAAGTTCTTTTATGAGACCCAGGCGGAATTACTGAAGTTGTGGCAATGCACGCTATCGTACGCTGAGGCAGACATTTTTTACTGTTTATTTCTCTACAGTTTCTTTTTGTAACAATATTACATGCTTAATCTAGAAAAAAGAAAAAACAATTTTTTGTACTTATTAATTTGTTTTTAGACTAGATACTTAAATTTTTCTTTTAAATATTTAAGAAAGAATTCAACATAATTTATTGTAAAATTGATATTAATGATTCTCATTTATTTGAGAAATCAGTTCAAAAATTTACTAATATAAATTTATTGAATGCGAAAGTTTGCTGGATGGGTGTTTGGTACTCTTTTACCCAAAAATATTGATCTGAATGTAATGAATCTTTCTACGTATAGCTGAATGACACATGGGTATCTTTTAATCCCCAGGGGATAGGAAATAACGCGAATCGAACCGCGAGGTGAAGCTAGTTATGTTAAAAACGTTAAGGTACGTTATCTACTATACTTTCACAACCAAATCTCTATTTCAATAATAGTTAATTTTCATATGCATCAGTAGATTCTTTCATAACATACAACAATACAACAATTTAAGAACGAAAATTATGTTGAGAATTTTTTTTTTATATGTAATAAAGGTTTTTTGGTAAAAAAGTGAAGCATATAAAGTATATGTTGTCTCAAATGTAACAGACTCGTTACTTAAAGTTGTATTACTTCGTTTGAATTTTGCTTAGTTAAATATTTATAGGTGTTTGTTGTGACTAAGTGTGAAGCAAATAGATATTCCTTCGATCCCAGAGGTAGTAAACTTCACAGAAATAATTATGTATTGCACATTTAATATTGTTGTTATGCTAATACCTACTTTAATCTCATTCTTTGGTATGCTTCATAAAATTAAAAATTAATACATACATACCGAAGTATTGATTACATTTGAATACCTCGAATTACCGGTGAGATTGTTCAAGATTCTGATGAATCCGTTATCTAAATGAATTTCATTATGACAATTAAAATATGTGTAAAAAATATTTTTTTTTGTTACATAGTGGTTAAAAAAATATTTTTGAAAATATTTTAATAAAACGAGCAAAATCGGAAAAAATCTTTAGTGTCCATAAAGTAATAGAACGTAGTCAGCATGAATAGTAAATTCAGACGACAAATAAATCTTTCAGATAGTTTCAGACAAAAGATGTTGTATCTCTGCGCTGCGAATCATAACAAAGATTAATGTACGAAATGCATATTTTGAGAGCACTCTGAGAAATATTTTCAATACAACATCCGTTACTATGTGAAACTTTAGAGTTATACTAAAAGCAAGTTATGTGTTTGACTCGGTTTATTAATTTTAGGATTTAATAAATTTGAAAAACTATTTGCAACTTAAAAAGACTTATTTATAAAGAAAATGATACCGAATAAATAATTTCACGTCCAAAAGTAAAGCAAATGCGAGTGAAATTATGCGGGAATTAAAATAGTGATAGAATTGTATATATTTTTATTATTTATTTCTTCTAGACTCATCAACACGTGATTCATAATATCTTATTTTACAATACTTATTCAATAAGTCATATCCTACAATCAAACATACAACTAATTCTGTTTAAAAAAATGTAAAACATTTTTTATGTATAACTCTGTCAAAAGTGGCAACTTTAATTTATTTGTCCCGTTTTACTCTTGTCACGTTTCTTAATTTCCAGAAACATAAAGAGTTATTTATTTTTGTGTCAGTTCCAAATACTGTCAATTTTAAAAATCATAGTACATTAATTTTATTCCTAAAAATAACTTTGTACATCTTTCTTTGCATGTATCATTTTTTTTGTAATGTTTTTTTGTGGTGTACAATAAAGTCAGTACGAAAAGTGTATTTATTATTATTATTATTAGTATTCAAGTCGAAATATTTTAAACGCAATTATAAAACGATTAGTTAATTTCAATTCTTATTATTAATCAAATTTTTATCTATCTCTTTATCAAATTCGTTCAATAGTTACATTTAACGGGACATACCAGATAATTATTTTTAAATACTTGATATTTTGTATAAATGAAAGTGTTAAAGTAAAAGCTTAAACAGTTCTATTACAATTTTCTTGAAAAAAGCATCAAGAAAATGCAAACCTGTTAATGGTTAGTTTCCGAGTTGACAGAAACGACTATTAGGCAGCATACGTTGCCATCAGTAAGTAAGCTTGCGGCAATGCCGATGCCTCTGGCAAGCTATTTGTCAAAGGTGTCCGTTCGCTCGGCGTAAACCAGAGTTTGAAAATCTATACATATAATAAAATGGTAGGGAAGTCAAAACTGAATATTTTTTTAAAAGAATACTTGGGGTGTGATCTACAATCGATACCGAAGCTACAAATATTGTTTTTAGAATTTTTGTCTCTTTGTCTGTTTTTCTGTATGTATATTCGGGATAAACTCAAAAAGTACTGCATGGATTTATTTAAAATTTGGCACGAATATTATTAACAAGTCGGGTCAACATATAGGCTACATATTATCACGCTATCACCTACGGGGAACGAGCAGTGAACCTTGATTTCTTCAACGCATTCTGTAACAACGTGTAATCTAACGACGCATATTTGAATGTTGTTGTTATTGTGTTAATAACCATGCTATAAGCTAGCTTCACACTATAAATAAAGACATTCTGTAGTATATTTAGTATCAGCATTGCAGCCGTGCGAAGCCGAAGAGGGTCGCTAGTATATAATATTTTCTAAATTTCAATTTATCTGATGACTGTTCATGTAAACTTTTTTATAAATTAACTAAGCTGACTAATTATTACAAAAACTGTATGTATTTATTAATTATATGTTCTACAACATTTATACAATAAAGCTTGATTAGAATAATTTTAACAAAAACAAGAAAATCTTTATGTAAGACCAGGCCTTGGTAATTAATTACATGTAAGGTCAAATGTGGTATACGGAAATTTTAATATGAGTAAGTAAGAATAGATACAGGATAAATACATAAGGGGTGGTTAAGTTATAATCATTGATAAACCTACAACTACGTCCACGAATCAATATAATAAATGAATCAGTAAGCTGTGTCTAATTGCATTTTACTTCTATTCTTAGTACTAAAAGACAAACGGAATATTGAAAATATATCAACTAAGTAGAGTTATATTAATAAATAAAATACAAGTATTTTAAGGGTTGCTTATTTGTTATCTTCATTAGTAACTAATATTGAAGTTCGTATTACATATGTATATTTCGAAGTAATTAATTTATGGTCAAATTGTTTATATTATTGCGTAGCATAGCAAATTGAAATAGCGTATTGCGGTCCAGCTAATCTCTATCCATCATTACTCAATAAATACAAATACACAACTCTCCACAAATATAAATAGATCAATATATGCGCCGAATTGTTTCATTGAACAAAACATATCTATAATTCAATGTTTTGACCTAAGGGTCAAATTCCAGTTTTTGATAATGTTTGACATTTGATAAAATAAAAATAAAAAACATTAACAAGGAACACAATACATAAATAAAAATGTTTCTATTACAAATTTTGCTAAATATGAATTGAGAATTTATGATATTTTTAGATGACTGGCATTATGTAATTAAACTAAACGAAAAATGATTAACCTTAACTAGTTTTATCACTCTAAATTATTATTATCCGTATATTATAATCCAATAATTGCGTCAAATCTCATCCAAAACAGGACAAATCGTTCGTATACTTTAAAATATTTAAATTTAAAATTCGGACTTTGTTCTTAAACTTTATTAATTAGTAAATATGTTCCATAATGTTCTAGATTACTTTTTGTCATTAAAATGTATGTATTAAACATGTATTAAACAAAAAGCAAACATAACTGTATAATTTAAAAATATCTGTAAAATACACATGAGTAAAAACTCAATTGGGTGTTTCACTTGCTGGAACTGCAATAGGTACTGATGCTATAGTGATCATCTACAAAAACTTTTTTCATTACCATACAAACAAATAGTCTTGAAACTGGTTCCGAAAGCAGGGTACGTATTAATTCACCTCAAGGTAGAGTAAAATGGTACCCAGGTGTAACGGTAACTCGTACCCCGTAAACGACAATTTATAAACGACTCCATCTTGTAAGTAGGTCAAAAGGATAGGGAATCATATTTACGACAAGAATTATGATATAATGTGTACTACTGAGATTTAACCCGTTTATGTAAGATAGAGGGTTATGAATATTTATAAATAATAAATATTTGTGTTTGCTATGTCGCGACGACAAATATTGTCACGTCTCTTAGCAGATTGATATTGATGTCTTTACTTCAGTTCTTGAATGACTGTGTTTACTTTCTAATATTTATTGAAATGTAAATAAATTATTAGATACATAAAGTGAGTATATATGTATATTATATAAAACACGCATATATTATATACATACTCCACACACACACATACACACATATGAGTGTGTGCACCACAGAGTAGCGTCGTGGATTAAGCTCCAATCCTTCTCTTATATGGAGAGAGAGGCCTATGTCCAATAGTGGGATGTTACAGGCTGAATGCAAGAATGTATTTTTAAAATGTAGCCTTGTCATAGTATCAAAACTAGCCAGTTGCAAAAAACAACCAAAAAGATTTTACTACTAGAAAATACGAAATACTATTTCCCCGACCTATATATATATTTATAAAGATCGATTTGATGGTTTACTTCTCAAAGTTAAGTGCACAAAACAATTCTAACCAGGATAAATTAAAACATAATTCAAATTATTTCTACACCTGTGTCATCGACAAAGTATAAAATGTAACGAAATATATAAAAATACAAATTCAATCACAAATATTAATAATTATTTTTTACTTTATTTGGAAATATTAATTTAAAATAGTAAATGAAAAAAAAAAACATATTTGATACAAAAATATTTTTTATGTTAATCCTTAACCAGTCCGTAAGACATAGCGATTTAGAGAAAGAAGTGTTAAATAATAAACATATTTTAATTTCAGATTTTATATTTTATTAAAGTATATTTTGCTAGTATACCTCGTTGCTTCATATATGTTTATGTAATATCTGAACTTTCACGCATTTATTCCAGTGTAGACTATTGTCGATAACACGACATGTAATGGCTGTTAACTAGGTTTATTCAATTTATTTACAATATTTGTGGTTTGCAAAGTTACTGTCGTCGTAATATTCAATAATAATGGTAGAACGACTGATTCTACACAGTTATGTCGGAATCCAGAAAAACGTGCCATTCATGCAGATACATAATAAGACAATCATGTGTTTGCTTTACTTATAAACATTTTTACGAGTGGGAATCTAAAAAGCGATCTTTAGGAAATCCTCCATTGTTTGCGACCATTGTAGAAAAACAATTTCATTTATTTTAATTTAAACTATACAGTAAAAAAAATATATTAAATAAATAACGACATAAATAATACCTACAGAGAAATAATACAGAGATTTGTATGTGGTCGCGTGAAAAGGGTATTAAATAACTTAAAAAATAAGACCATAACTATATATTTGAGTATAACAATTACATCCACCTACGAATTTTTATACAACATTCAAAGCAACTTATTTAAAATAATACTTTCTAAATAAAAGAAATTTAAAAAAAAGTAATTCTATATAAAACCAATAAATAAAATTGACTTTAAGCGTACTAATAAGCAGTTAATACAATAAAACTAAAAACCTTGGTAATACCATACATTTTCACAATATAGCCAGTAAATCTGCGAACAAAGACGTTATACCATTGCGCAGTAAATCATCACAAAGATTAATGTGCAGTCTACCTATTTCGACAGTTGTCAGAGAAATATGTTCAATTATCATTGATATCGTGTCCTCGCTTGTAATAGGTATAATTTTGTCTTCTATAGCTCTCCAGGGGAGAGGCATTCATTCAATATTTTCGGTACGTTTAATACATAATTTTTGTGTATATTTCTGTATATATTACATATATATATTACAAATATTCGTCTACGTATTCGTTTTTAGCTAGGTTTTTCTAAACGCAGCAGATGAATTTATTGTAACTGGTTAGTTGCTGTTAGTTCCTGTCATTATGTAATTGATGATTTTGTCAATAGTTGTATATTTTAGAACACACTTTAATAAACAAGTATTAAAGTAAATTATGGCAGATTTTATCGTATTCTTCAAAGTGCTTGCGACCAATAAGCGAGAAAAGTTCTCTTAAGAATAAACAACTTTGAGAAAAAATTAAACCTTTTTTCATGTAAATAATATTAAGTAAGTCTTAAACATCCAAAGTTTTTCATCAAAGATTACAAACTTCAATGCGATCTCGATCGTAAAAGTTCCGTTTAGACGAACAGAGAATCATAAAAACCACGTAAGTAATTTTTTATGACAACCATTTATCTTTCCAGCCATTCCGTGTTAGCGTTTTTGTTGAAATTCAGTTTGGTTGTTCAGTTTCTCACATGTTTTTTTTTTTTTGCACAATCACGGGATACACACAGTGCCATAGTTGAATCTCTTTAGTTCTATACTATGATTCGCTCGCGGCGTCACCCGCGGGGATTACACAATTTGTGCTGTTCCGTTATCGCCCATTTAAATACGTCACTCAGAGATAATCCAGTATTCTTCTAGTTTTTTTTTTTTTAATTGGCCTACTACTTTTTGTCTTTATTCATTAACAAATTTCAAAATGCAACACTACAAATAATTCTTCTTTATAATATTAAATAAAAGTATATAAAGTTACATTGTGTTTTGATCTTAGATAGATTTAGTGCTTTTTTTAGTAGATAATAATATATTTTATAGCAATATGTACTTCCGATACGATATGATATGAACAATATGAAATTAGTACTTCAATATTTCTATAATAGAGGGTATTTCAAGAAGTACATAGACAATAATTTATTAATAATAGATTATCTATACATATGTATGTGACGCCGCGTTGGCGCAACGGTCACAGCCATGGATTGTGCCTGTTGTTCTGGCGGTTGCGGGTTCGATCCCCGCACATGACAATAATTTGTATTGGCCATACATGTGTTTGCCGTGGTCTGGATGTTTGTGCAGTCGTTGTGGGTCTGCCTACCGTGCCTCGAAGAGCACGTTAATCCGTCAGTCCCGGTCGGTATCGTGTACACCTGATAGCGATCGTTACTCATAGTAGGGAATATATCCGCCAACCCGCATTGGAGCAGCGTGGTGGATTAAGCTCTGATCCTTCTCCTACATGGGGAAAGAGGCCTATGCCCAGTAGTAGGATATTACAAGGCTGAAGCGATATGTATGTGAGGCTAGATACATATTTATTATAGTAAAAAATACGATATGTCAAAGAGATAATAGTTTTAGTAGCAAAATTTCTTCTACTTTACCTTTGAGTCAAAGAATTTAGAATCTGAACTTAATAAATCTTTGTCTTGGAAGCGTATCTCCGTAGTTCTGACCTACTTTTCTTAAGGGTAGTAACCCCAATGTTACGAACGGCAGAGAAACGAATTTGCACCTGTGTTCCAACTTCGTGGCCTGACAATAGTCTATTGAATAAGTTCTTTACTGAGATTTAAAAATCAAAGTCTACATTGAATAAAGAAAAATGTCAAGTTTTTAGTTTTTTGAGATGAAACTGAGCATGCACAGCAATATTAATACTAATATTATAAGAAATAAAAAGTGTTTTCTATTCATATAATAGGCATATAAACAAAATTGAAGTGCCTCCTGCGATTTCACATAACTGTTTATTAAGTTCATATAGTGATTGAAAGATTTTTAAAATTTTGTCTATCCGTATGTCTGACTTTCATGTGTCCAAGCTCATCTCAGAAATAGCTTAATTCCTTTTTATAGGACCTTTACTGGAAGATAGAGGAGGAGACCAGACCAGAATTTCCACGAAGCCGAGATTTACGTGGCAAAAAACTGCCTTTGCCGCGCGAAATATCTACCGTACTACCACATATATGAAATATCCAAATGTTTTTCTATTAAATACAACAACTTAAAACGATAACTATTCATATTGATTCTCCATCCAACACAAACGAAATCGCGGGCATAGCTAGTTGTGTTAGTAAACGCCCAAATTACTGGACTGATTTTATTTTTTTACTGTTTGATAGCGTCATTAAACAAAACACCACAACTGACCTATCAACGAAGACTTGTGTAAAATCACGGTGGACGTATAATTTTAAAATATTGTTACATTATTTCTAACTAGCGACCTGCCCGACCCGACTTCGCACGATTGCAACTATCATTGTTTCTCTACTATATTATGCATGTTTTATACATAAAACCTTAACTGGAATCACTCTATTTAATAAAGAAAACCGCATCAAAATCCGTTGCGTAGTTTTAAAGATCTAAGCATACAGACAGCGGGAAGCGACTTTGTTTTATACTATGTACCTAATGATTATTAAAGTGGATCGTATTGATTCGCATAAATTATTTTTTAATATTGCTCTTAATAATATACATTTCTTTCTTTACTCATCTATTTTTTATAAAAATGCCAAAATGTTTGACGTCCTTTCAATCTGTATGGGAAATTGAGGTAGGGCACCGCAGGAAATTTCCTGCTTAAAATATGAAGCAGCCTGACTGGGATAGGACCTCGACCTTGCAGAAGATTACAGCTAAATAATACTGTCTTCAAGCAGTGTTGTGTTGCTGTTGGTGATTAAGGTGACCAGAGCTTCTGGGGAACTTGGAGTTGCGATGCTTCAGATGTTGCAGATGTCTATATGCTCACCTGATGGTAATTACCATTAGGTGAACCGTACGCTTGTTTCCCGACCTAGTAACATAAAAAAAAAGCTTTTGTAAATTTTGCTATTCGTAATACTATTAACTTACATAAAATAAAGCAGTTAATTCTATTTACAGCTCTGAATTCCATTGCTTTATTATAATGTTTATAATGCATCAGAAAGCGATCCATAAAATAGAGAACCATACATACCAATCTTACAAACATTGAAACTCAATACTAGAAAATCGCGGGAAGCTTAGATAAATTTTATCGTCATTTTATACTTAATACATATACTTTGTAACAGGAACTTCTGGAAACAGATTGGATGCATTTTGCTAAAATTATCCTTTGTCTCTTTAGAAAAGGTATTCCATTTACAGTACTATAAATTTAATCCAACATAAATAAAACATGTCTGGCAGTCATTTGTCGTAGGTACAAATGACGGTGATACATAATTATGTGTGGCATATTCTACCTTTTATAAACAAGTTTTAAGTTTTAGTTAGTATATTTCTTTATCTCTTAAATTTACTGTTCATAAACATTACGATTTTGCTGTGTAGTTAAGGCAGTAAAGAATGTAGCCACCCCATCTCTTCCCGTGGGTGTCGTAACAGGTGACTAAGGGATAACACAGTTTTACTACCACCTTGAAATTTATAAAGCCGACTGATGGCAGGATAACCATCCGGCTGCTGGCTTTGAAATACACATGCCGAAGACGGGCAGCAGCGCTTTCGGTGCGACAAAGTCTGCCCTGCGGTCACCAACCCGCCTGCTCAGCATGGTGACTATGGGCAAAACACATGAGCTCGCGCCATAATGTTGGACGCGAACTTGGGGAGTTCTATGTCCAGATGTGGACTGCGATAGACTTAACTGACAATTCGATTTGCCTATGATTTTAATTAAGTGTTTTAAAAATATATAATTTAGCTAAGATTAAACAGGATACTTAGGGGCATAAATCTTAATTTTAGACATAAATCGATTGACCTAATAAGTGAGACAATACCCACTAAATTTGTCTAATTAACACGGTTACAAATTCAATTTAACGTTTTCGTAATAGCGATTCATGGTCTGGTCATTTCGGACACGTGCCGTCTGCCCCAGCGCCGCACAAATTAACATTAATGGTAATGAATACGGGGCATATTGATTCTACCATAGAACGACTTGGCGCTCGTGCTCAAGCTTAGCGTTATAAAATATAGTTAAAGAATATGTTAATATACTTGCCCCACCAATACGTATACATCTATTAAAGCTTGACGTATTTTTCTTAGCACTATTATATTTTTTATTCAGGCAACCACGGACTATATTTCTGTGGTCTGTGGTGTGGTCTGAACAAATAATCAGTACAACATTTATTTATCACTATAAAAAAAACAACAACACATCAAGTTTTCACATAAAATATACCAACCACATCATGAGAATATATGTAAAAAGGCGAAAGATTTGTGCGTTTTGAAGGGAAACTAGAATGAGTAAATATATATAATACATTTGTCTTACTGATTATTATATTATTATATATAGTAATAGCGACCCGCCCCGGCTTCGCACGGGTGCAATGCTGATACTAAATATACTACAGAATGTCTTTATTTAAAGTGTGAAGCTAGCTTATAGCATGGTTATTATTAACACAATAACAATTCGCGCATTCAAATATGCGTCGTTAGATTACGCGTTGTTACAGAATGCGTTGAAGAAATAAAGGTTCACTGCTCGTTCCCCGTAGGTGATAGCGTGATAATATGTAGTCTATATGTTGACACGACTTCTTAATAATATTCGTGCCAAATTTTAAGTAATTCCATGCAGTACTTTTTGAGTTTATCCCGGACATACATACAGAAAAACAGACAAACAGACAAAAAATCTACAAACCATATTTTTGGCTTTGATATCGATTGTAGATCACACCCTAAGTATTCTTTTAAAAAATATTTAATGTACAGTTTTGACTTTCCTACCATTTTATTATATGCATAGATTAAGGGTCTTTATGTATTGAGAAGTTTTATTTTATTTATTTTATTCGAAAACCAATAGCCTTACAATTCGTATATATATAATTTAACATAATATTAACAATAATAAGGCCAATAATAGGTTTTCCTATCTATACATCTTAGTATTGTTACAAAAGGGCAGTATTAAGAGCCGATATTAAAATGACTTGAAAAACAAAACAAAATTAAAGTTAATAGGATAGTAACATAAAAGAAATTTAATTACATTATTTAAAAATACAACGTGAAAACAAATTTAATTTGCCCCATTAATTAATTTAGACGTTCTTTTTAAGTATGAAATACTGTTAAGGGTGATAAGCTAATTTCGTTTGTCTTTTAAATTTGGAACTCTTGGTGTATAATGAAATTTGTTGGGATACCCTCGCCTCAAGTTAAATTTACCCTGTAGTTATGAAGAAAACAAAAAGAAATTCATTAATAAAGAAGAAAAATAACACTAAATTAACATTAAATTTTCTATATTAATGTTATAAATAGATAAGATTAGATTTTTTGTTTGTTTGTAACGAAAAAACTCAAAACAGTAGTTTTTTTTGTCAAAACTATTGAATGACTATGGACTTACGTTTAAAAATCGGTACTAATATTATAAAGGGAAACATTTGTATTACTGTATGTTTAAAATTTTGTAACGATGCTCAAAACGACTGGACCAATTTTAAAATTTATTTTTTTCAATTGAATGCTACGTTATCACTAAGTGATAAATAATAATGATCTATAATTTTTAATGAAGAAAACGAAAAAGACAATATTGTGTAATCCACTCGAACGAAGCTGCGGCCTGAAAGCTAGTACAGTATATACATTGAAATTGTTTGAATAAATTTGAACGTAAGATAATTTTGTTAATGTCTAATGATAATTAATGTCGAATAATATAACGTATTTCTAGTTTTTCTCTTGACTACAACCCTCCTAGAAAATACTACAAATACACAAAAGAAGAAAACAACAAATAAAAGAAAAATGGAGGAGGCCTTTACCCTATAGAGGGGTTCTCATTTATTTTAATCTAATTATTTTAATTTATTGATCAATTTTTTTAAAATATTTTCTATTCATTGTATCTCGCAATTATCAATCAATTTAAGTACATATTATATCGTAATTTCAATTTTTTATAAGACTGCAATTTTGAATGTAACTTTTTAATATTAATTTTAAAAATTTTAAACATTTTATTGCAAATATGATTTTAATTTAATTTATAGAGATTATTTTTAGTGAATTGGAAATATAATCAAATAAATCATATGATAATAGTTATATACTTTGTCAACGATAATGAATGCTAAATGAAAGGAGAAATAAAAGGAAAAAAATTTATTATGTATTAATAACGTATTTACCTTAAAAGTTGGCTTAAATTTTTAATCATGCCCCACGACTACTGCGGGAAAATTAAATAAAATTAAATAGAATTTTAGTGAACTCACACGATATTTGTGTTCATCTAATAAATGGATATTCTTTAATTTATTGTATACGTGATCAAGAAAGTTGTGTAGGTGTGAATACATATTAACAAGGAATGTTAATTACTTATCGAATATATAGGTGGGTCTGACACATTATGCATGATATAGGTACAATGCACAGCACAATTTCTAGCGTTTTATTAGAATGGTATGGGTGATTAACTACTTGTTTTTTTTTTTAATCAAAACATCTCTCGTATCAAAATTATCTAACTCAAATTGTAATTAAATTGATTAAAAAAAAGGTTTATTTAATATATAAGAACTAAAAAAAATACCCTTTTACAAAAAGTTTACATGGACAGTACTTATACTAAAAACAATGTAGTGAAAAATAACTTGTTGTCTTTGTAGCTCCGGTTAATCTTCAAAAAGTCTGGAACAATTTTTACGTGATTACTTATAAATTAGTCCCCAGTTAGTATGATAAAATAGTCCCCTATGTTAACTTTATTGTCGAAACAGTTTTTCCATAAAGTTTGAACCAAAGTAACAATATCTATGTGAACAATATTGTGGTTATCAGCCATTGCGTTCTGTTCGAAGATTTTACACTATAACTATAAAAAATTATCACAGACTTAAAGACCAAATGCTGTCCTAAATAGACTAATTTAACTTGCCGACGACACGTTTGCATAAATGGTTTGAAATTAGGAAGATCATTTCTTAGAAGCGTGGATGATATGACGTGATAAAGTTTGACGATGCCTAAAGTGTTTCAACTGAACCCTTCTTTTGCGAATCGGAATGCGCAGTCGGATAGCATCGAGATTTCCAATTAATAATTGAATTCCATTATAATAATTTAATAACTAATATTTATAATTATTATCACATAATTATCCTGTTAATACTTAATTAAACTTGTGTAATATGGCGAATTTAGTTCCCTTACAATATGAAAAAAGTAATATGAACGTGTTGCTGTGACAAAAGTAGAATGAAAATTTGAACTCTATATGTATGTAATTTTATTTATTTATTTATATACTTTATTTTCCAACAATATAAACAGTTGTAACAAAAGGCGGACTTAATGCCTGGTGGCATTCTCTCCCAGTCAACCTTTAGGCCAAACAGAAAATATTGTAGGCGTATAATTTTATCCTTACATTATTTATAAGTAAAAAAATCAACAATTTGATAAAATACAGATTAATATGTGACTCATATATTTGGTCCGGAATTCAAAGCTGCATGCTTAGCTAGAGATTCGTTCGTTTCTCACAGCTAGTAGCCAAATTTTCTCGATTTATTTATATGTTTTTTATGAATATATCAATAGTATGTCCTTATCTTGTAGGTCATCCAGTGCTAATATGGTAAAGACAAAATATTAATATACAATAAAAAAGGAATTATGAAAGACTATACGTACTGTACACATTTGTTATAATATAACTATATCCTAAGACCTGGCTTTGAATGACGCGAGTTTATTACGTTAAATCCTAAGTGATAACCCCACCCCACAAAGCCAAAAGGATAGATTCACTTTCCACCGACCGTACCGTTACACAACCTTTAGTCGACCGAATATTTAGCTTGATAAGCAGTTACTTATGTCGCCTGTACCATTTTTTAGCTTATTTTAGTATTTACCACTCCTGAATGAAAAAATAATAATTTTATTTCACTTTATGTGAGTTTTTTTAGTGATACCTTATAACTTTTTATTGCGTGTACCGATTTTGATGATTCTTTTTCAATTCGAAAGCTGGTACTTGTCATGTAGTTCCATTTTTATTTGATCGAGATCCGATGCGTGCTTTTTGAGTTGGCCCTAATAATAAGTAGTTAGTTGGAATCGACTACGTTGATCATATTATAACTTTTTTTATTTGTCAATGTAACTGAAGTAGGTTTTTTGTATAAGGACAAACAACTATTATATAATTTGTCATTATTACGGAAAGTTGTGTGACACGCATCATACTTTTACGGTTCATAGGAAAGGATAAGTCTTACTAATCTGAAATGCGATGTATTCAAAAGTAGTAATAATATACAATGTAATAGCGCAAGTAATCTAATACAAAAAAGTTTTCGTCTAATACTGGTCAAATATCACAACTAAAAAAATTAAAATTTAGAGTAGATAATTGCGTTTGCTCGCAAACGAAAAAAAAAGCTTCAATTATATCGACAAGTAATACAACGTAAGTAGAAAAAAAATCAAGTAAATGCGCATTATCAAAGATTACTCAAAAAGTAGTCATCCGCTCTAGATCAAATTTCAAAAAGACTACACGACAAGCATCAGCTTTTGATTAAAATGAAGATCATCAACAAGTACAAAGTTATAAGGTATAAACAACGCAGGTTGATGTAAAAATAGTGAAGTAAATACGCATTATTAGATATAACTCGAAAAGTACTCGAGAGATTTTAATTAAATTTAAACATGAATTGCACCACTTTTCAATCATCATCAAAATCAGTCTACCCAGTCAAAAGTTCTGAGGTAACTTACATTAAAAAAAAAACAATTGAATCGAGAACCTCCTCCTTTTTTGAAAGTCAGTTAAAAGTAGGCTGATTCATTTTTAGCAAGAGGATAACAATTCATCAAAATTCTGTCTTAGCACTTTTACCACCTTTTTAGACCTACCTGGTTTTTTGTTATTATCATTTTTATAATATTCTTTTAACAATAAGTATTTATTTAAGAAACAATATAATATCATAAATAAGACAAAATATGTATCTTTCTCGAATCTTCTTGCCTTAATTTTGAGAGTAAACTGAATTAATTCGTTTTTTTTTTCTTTACAGGAATCTTGGGAAGATGAAGCTCTGTTTATATTTACTGCTGAGTTTCTTGGGTAAGTTTCAATTTATTTTTTTCACTTCGTTCTTGATAAAACATTATAAAAAATTAGATAATGAATATGATATTTTGGTTTTGGTCTATTATTCTAAATGATGTTATTAATACTAAAATACTATTTTTATATTTGGTCTGTTATCAATTTCTATTTCTACCAGGATAATAACGTACAGCGTTTGTTTGTGTAATCAGACGTTGGAAAGTCAGGTGTAAAATTTCGTTACGTTGTTCAGGTTCATCATACTTACCGTTCCTATATATCACTTATAGAAGTGAAGTATTAATAAACCGACAAGTACCAAAACTCAATACAAGTAAAACAACGTCAAATATAACATAAAAGTAACATCAAAGAAGACAATTCCAAACTTCCCAGTTCACATAATAAAAGATCAGTCTTTACAATTTTGCATATGTCGGAATATATTATCTTGTTTCGTCTTTGTCGTTTATTTTCAGTTAATTTTCAAAAAGTGATGAAATAAATTCAGTGTTCCCGTGGATCGGTATTTCTTTGGACATACGTCCCTTGGGCGTGGACTGTTACCCCTAAGTTTATTATACTGCGTAAAATATACGAGTATGAAGTATTTTTTATAACTATGAAATAAGAAATATATTTCTAACACACATAAAAAAATACAGTCGGATTGAGAACCTCGTGCTTTTTTTGAAAGTCAGTTAATCTTATATATAAAATTCTTGTGTCACAGTGTTAGTTAAATTACTCCTCCGAAACGGCTGGACCGATTTTTATGAAATTTTGTGTGCATTACGGGTAGGTCTGAGAATCGGCCAAAATTTATTTTTCATACTCCTAAGCTATAAGGGGGGGGGGGGGATTATGGGGCTTAATAACATACCTATATGGCAAAACGTTAGCGGGGTCAGCTAGTAAAGTATAATAATACGTACTTTGCGGTTTTGAGTATTACTAGATACTCCACACATAAACTAGAATGTATCTCACTTAAATTTCATTCTTGAGCCGTAGCGTTAATAAAGTCTATAATTTTTCCCCATTAATTATTGTTATATTTAATTTAAATTGTTATATACCTCCTACTTTAAAATATATACTAAAAAACTATAACTCTCAATATCAAAATATTATATATATATATAAATCAATGTTTGACGGTATGTCCTTTATAGAATCGTAAACTATGCATTTGATCATGTCATGATCTTCAGCAAAGTTTTGTGCATTAGCCCACAAAGGTTTCTGAGTTGGTACGACCAAAAAAAGAATTTAAAAAAAGCGTAGCAACGCGTGCAGGTACAGCTAGTAAAAAATAAATTAGGTATAGGGTAAAATAGTTTATAAAAACACTTTAAGCTTTAATGAGCCATATACATATCAAAGTTTGTCGAATAAATGTTTGTCAAACAGAAATCTTCAGAATATCAAACGAGGGCCATATACAACATATATATAATGTTCTGCATGTTAAATTTTAGTTAGCTACTCGTTGCCCGAAACTCCCGTCATCGTGAAAGAAGTCTGTTTGCAATCTGTTAGTGAATTTTACGCTTGGTCGAGACACGCGATATACTCTTATTGAGTAAGAGATATTTGAGGAATATTCGTACTCTACCAAAACCCAATGATATGTAACGTAATGTAGTTTTATTTTTACGAAATACACAACTAATATAAGATTTCATTTATTCCTACTCAATATATATAAGACACGATGAATACAATCAAGGTACAATCAATGTGCCATTGGTTGTTTGTTAATTACGCTGTGCCAAAAACTAGGCCAAAAATCAGAACCACTACTTTTTTAATAATTAAAGAAACCAAATTCGGTAACATATGATAGAATATCTTGTAAAAAGATATATAGAAACAATATCTCTCATTTTTAATTGAAGTGACATTCTCATACTTGACTGTTTCGCTAGTTTTGTATTTTTTTTTTTGGGTATAGGTACGTGCATTTACTGTGTGGCTACGGCACTAAAGAATTTAGCCACCCCCTCTCTTCTCATGGGTGTCGTAAGAGGCGACTAAGGGATAACAAGGTTCTACAACCACCTTGGAACTTAAGAAGCCGACCGATGGCGGGATAACCATCCAACTGCTGGCTTTGAAATACACAGGCCGAAGACGGGCAGCAGCGTCTTCGGTGCAACAAAGCCAGTACTGCGGTCACCAACCCGCCTGCCCAGCGTGGTGACTATGGGCAAAACACATGAGTTCACGTTATTTTTGGCGTAAACTTGTGGAGGCCTATGTCCAGCAGTGGACTGTATAGGCTGTAATGATGACGTGCATTTATATTGATCATTACACATATAATTTGATGATTAATTAATTTATTTTTAATAATCTATAAGTTATCTATAAGTTTGTTAACCCGTTTATTAAGGAAAGTAATAACTGATTAAGTATATCAAGATACAATTATAACACGAAACTCAAAGTAAGTAACTATCTTGGTCTTGTTTATAGTTTCTAAAGTCTAGTTTACAATAAAATTTAACGATTATTATTGATTATTGGAATAGATACACTGTGAATAATATTGTTTATTAAAAATTATTATCCAAGTTTTGGAGTCAATTAAGTATATCAAATCAACTCTCTAATACCCAGGCCCCTGGCCTGTAAACCTGGCGCTAGTAAAATAATGGATTTTCATTCGGGATATTAACATTATTATTTTATTAATTATAAACAATACACTTGTTCAAATTTGTATAGAACTCAAATTAAGATCTAATTACAAACTAGACAAATAAGTAGGCGTTTATTAGCCACATTTCTAGTACATTTAAAACAACATTTTGTGTTCCTTTCACTCGGTCGTTCTGTTTAATTAAGAAGAACATATTTAATTTGTACACCAAGCCGAACCTAACAAAGGACCCAGTCGGAATGTTGTTACGTGGTAACTTGAGGAGAACAATGAGAGATAAGACGGGATAAGTTTTCTCGTAAACCCTTTACCGCACGCAGTGTTACGCGACACAAAAGATTTTTGAGAGGTTGCTTGGAAATATAGAACAAGTACAACTGCGGGACTTTTTTTATTTCTCTGTATTTTTTTTACTTTAAAAAAAAACATTTTAAATGCCTGAGTATTCTATTATAAGTATAATTAATACTATTGATTATTAAAAAGTCCTCATATTTTTAGCGACTTAAAAAAAGGAAAACATTCCACAATTTTCCAAAATTTTTCTTGCCTTTTTTGCGTTATTTTAGACGATTATGACCTAAGTTTTTTTTTAAACTTAATAATGTACATAGTGTCTCAAAGATAGCCTCAAAATTAATTAGAATCTAAAGGAACCTCTAGAGATAAAAAAATAGATTTCTGCAATTAGTGGCGGCAATTCATTCGTAGTTAAAATTATCATTGTAATGTTTTACCTATACCGCTTCAGCCTGTACTATCTCACTGCTGGGTATAGGCCTCTTTCCCCATGTAGGAGGAGGATCAAAGCTTAATCCACCCCGCTGCTCCAATGCGGGTTGGTGGATTTTTTCCCTACTATGAGTAACGATCGCTATCAGGTGTACATGATAGCAACCGGGACCGACGGCTTAACGTGCTCTCCGAGGCACGGTGGGGAGACCCACAAGGACTGCACAAACACCCAGACTACGGCAAACACCTGTATGGCCAATACAAATGTTTGTCATGTGCGGGGATCGAACCCGCACCCGCCAGCGCAACAGGTACAATCCATGGCTGTAACCGTTGCGCCAAAGCGGCGTAGTAAAGGAAGATCGAAACTTAATCCATCACACTGCCCCACAGCGGGTTTGCGGATAGTTTCCCTACCGCGACTAACAATACTCGTAACAACTAGAACCGCCAACTTTACGTGCTCTTCGAGGAACGGTCGATATACTCACAAGGACAAACATCCAGACTAGAAACACTAATTAGTACAATTACAAATATCTGCCCAGAACGGGTATCGAACTCACAACAACCGTTGTTTTCGGTGACTTTATACACCATTCTACCATTTGATTTATTTTTATATATTTTTACAAATACTAGTAATTGTAAAAATATATACAAACTTTAACATTGCCTCATATTGAACCACTGTCCCGAGCTGTCGCCCTCCCAAATTAGTTTTATAATGTAATAAACCCACCATTTAATGTTATTACATAGTGGCCAGTATATGTAATTAAATTCCTCAATCCACATTTCATTTTAATTAATGTTTACATTAGTCTCTTGAGCAAACGCTCGTTTCAACTAATTGAATAATATTATTTTGTTTAGAATATGGACTTTATTATTAATTAAGAGATGTAGTACGAAACTTTTACGATTCTTACTATTAGTTCACACCCTTAGTTTAATTATTTTTATATATATTTTGAATATCTTGTTAAAATTTTGATTTGTTTCAAAATATTGTCTTTATTCATTCAATTTTTAAATATATACATTTTTTAACTTGTGGTGGAGGACACTTGATGTTAATATAGGTTTCTCGAATTTTAGTTAATTATATAATTTTAATAACTTACCTAATTAATATTTTATATACGATAAATTTACCTAAATAGAAATAAACTTTAATTTTTTTAATACTTTTTTACTTCTTACTTTACTTATTTTATTTGAAATATAGTTTGTTTGTAAGCTGAACTGGGTTGAAACATGTGTCACATAGAGTTGTCAAGATAAAGTTTGTGCGCTGCCTGGTACTCGCACAGTGAAGGCAGCTTTAATGTTAATTGTTTGTCTAATACATATTGTGTTTATATATAGAGCTGTGACTGAACTGACTGAACTATAATCGATACTGAAGCAAAAAATATGTATACTTTTTTAACATTTTACCAACCTGTATCCTGTTTTTTTTCTAATTTTTTTTTCCATGTAAATTGTAATTTTAACAGCAGCCATTAACGTTAAGGTAGTTTAAACAAATCTGTTGTCACAATAATGTTAAAAATTGCGAAATTTATTATATTAAGTATATAAATTAAAAAAAAAATTAAATAAAATTTATTATATAAAGTAATAATCTAAAATGGCTGCATCTAATTTTTTTAAATTAAATTTAAATAGAAAACATCTGCGAAACCTACCAACAAACTTTAGTACACATTGTAAAAGAAAAAAACCCACTTTGGACAAAGACATCGTATTCAGTGCAGACCTTAGTTTTTTTCACCTTCAGCGCTTGTAAGCGTAAGATCTAAGAAAGAAATATGCATATTACTCCTCCAAGGATATCCCAAGGATATTATAACAAAGCCGTACAGAATGCTTTGTGCTAGTCTCTGACAAAGGTCGTATTTATACGCTTACCTTAGATTAAGACCGCGATAGCAGTAAAAACAAGAGAACGAAAGCATTAGATGTGTGGTTTTGATCTAAATTTCTGTATGCTTATGATTCTTTGGTTTTAGAAATCTCTTCACAAAAGAGAACTTATACAAAAGTTTACGACTAACAAATAAATAACATCGTAATTAAAAATATGCAAAAAACTGAACTTTGCTTTTTATATATTGTTAACAAATTAATAATACTTTTATATTTATATAAATATTTATACAACATATATCTACATAATTATAAGCATAAAAATTATTCCACAGTGTAATTATAAAGCTACTCATTATAATGAAACAACTTTTTCGGATTTTATCGCGGCTTATTAAGTTTTTTATGGATACTTTACAGCAACTATGGTCACGGGAGTATCCGAAACTTTGGGCATCTAAAAAACTTAATAAACCACGATAATATCCGAAAATGTTGTTTCATTATTATAACATGTAAATATTAGAAAAAAAATATAAAACTACTCATATTTAGCTACAAATAAATTCTATAATTACGAGTATAATTTTGTTTGCTACACTATCGTAATTTTAAAGCGAATCTAGTTGTAAGCCTATTCTAAATTTAGTACTATAATTATGTTAGGGCGTATAGATATATCAGCTACGCAATTGTGTACAATACACATAAAATTATCGAAGCGATGAGTTTCTGTTTCAACTGTAAATAAAATTATTATTCTGTATATTCATTCATGTTTTCATATGCAAATTACTTCAATGTACTATGAAATAATATTAGACTCGTTTCATAATGAACAGTAAACTTTACTGCACATTAATTGATTATTTTTATAATTATACATACGATTAGTTAATGGTGAATTTTAATAAATTACTTTTTCCGTTGGGTATTCGGTTCTCGCATGAGTCTGGGTGTAATATTTGTAGTATTTCTATCTATATTTATCAAAAAAATTGTTTGGTTATAACAGTCAGCTGTTACCAACACAAACATTTACATTACTTACCGTAAGAACAGATGACCGTGTTAGTGTGTTAACTATGTTATAAGACATTTACTATTTATTTATTTTATTTTATAATATTTCATGACGAATTATTTTAATACGCATCGAATTTGAGTTAAATTTAATTTAATATATTATCTAATCTGCGTAAAAATAAAATGAAATTTTTTGCTTCATTTCAATTTTTTTGTTAATCACTAGCTTTTATCCGTGGCTTATCCCAGGTGGTTTGAATTAAAATTGTTTTGAGAGAGTCTATGTTATGTAAAAAAGTTCTATGTTAACCATTCGAGACATAATACCTACAATGCTTATAATATCTATATATATCAAAATGAATGTTTGTCTGTATGTCCTTTATAGAATCGTAAACTATGCATTTGATCATGTCATGATCTTCAGCAAAGTGTTGTTCATGAGCTCACAAAGTTTTCGGAGATGGTACGACCAAAAAAAAAGCGTAGCAACGCGCGCAAGGTACGGTGAGTTCATTATAAAATTAAAGTTTTAAATGTATTCATCACAGCTTCTTAATGTGTAAGTAAGTCTAATAAATAAAACAAAATATAACATTAGCTACACCGTTTGCCAGCTCCAGTAATTTTAATATGAAAATTTCGCGATAAATTTTCTAGAATGGATGGAAAGTGTTTCGAGAACAGCTTGTTGCATCAGATCTTAATGATTCGTGAAATTTAAATGACATATTAACGTCTTAGGGCTGCTTTAAATGTCCGCTCCGGAAATTCTCAATGTACCTAGTTTTATTTCATAAATTTTTATGAATTATTTATTATTTATTTTAATGTTAATTTTTGCAAATAAAATAAGATTTTCTTTTAAGCGAGACTTATCGCGTTTATCGGCTATATGAAGATTAAATATTACTATAACCAGGCTATCTAAAACTATTTTAGAAACAAGCGATCGTGTTTGTATATTTAACTTATTTATTTCGACCACGTACCGGACGCCATAGTGACTTTACGACAAATAAAATAATTGAAACTAGTGTTCGCCCAGTTGTCAAAATTCGACCATAATTAATTTCAAATATAAGATTGAACATAATTAAGGTTCTGTTGTCAAAGACTATAATAATAATAATAATAATAAACAAAAGAGTATATATGCGTGTTGTGTCAAATACATAAATATAGTAGTGTATTTTTTTTCATTGATTTAATGTATTTTTATGCTTAATTTAAAAAAAAATATTAGCATTTTACACTCCTTCTCTATATAAACTACTAGCATCCCGCCCCGGCTTGCCAAAGATAATTAACAAAAATATCAAAATATTTTTTTCCTAACTTTTTTTAAAATATATCATAGACTATATCACACATATTTTATGCAAACAAACGAACAATCAAATCTTTCCTCTTTATAATATATATAAATATAGATAAGGGTGCGAAATTTCATATTCTACCGTACGTGCAATTTTCATACAAAATAGAATACAAAGGTTTTGCTTTACGTATTAATATATAGATAAAAGTATTATTAAAACTAAAATTAAGTGTTAGCAATAAGGATATTATGGATCATGGAATCAATTATGGGTGTTTTGGAAACATATGTTTATCACCCATTAAACTTGGTATTAACATCTTAAATTGATGTCATTTCGTTTTAACGGTTAAGATAGCATTATGTAACAATTTACACACCCCTTCGCAAGAAAATATTCTTTTGGAGAAGATACTAGGTGACGAGGATAGTCAAACTTATGGTTCACTAAGTAAAAACGTAAAAATAAATAGCAAGATAAGTTTGACATTCATGGTCGTCTGCTCTTAAACTAGGAAAAGTAAAATATATTTTTTAGTTAATAAACAACTATATAATATTTTATTTTATTGTAAATAATAACAAATCATTTAAATATTGCACCCAGAAACGAAGCAGGAATCCATAACAACAAAAGCTAGGTCAGTGCCAACTGTGGCAACGGAACAGGCTTGTCGTCAATTCGTGTAAATTGCTATGTTGTAAGATAAACGTTAAGATTACTTTTTAATCACGTTTTCTTATATCCATACTAGATACTTCTAGTGCGGCATATTATTTCGGAGATAGTTGGGGGTTGTTATTATGAGTATAACTATATATATTCGCATCGTCATAATCGTGAACCAGCACTCCTGCCTCCAGCAGGAGCCTTCCTGCTGTGATCCTGGACTTTATAGCGCTGCTGCTTCCAGATTCAATTTCTTAGAGCATTGCAGGAATATAATTTTGGTGAAACAAACTTTAAATTACAAATAACTGCGTTGTTTAGCCAGCACATTCCATTTGGAAGCGACTCTAGATCTTCCAGATTCAATAGCCAGTGGCTAAAGCGAGTGGATCGAAGGTCATAAACTATAAAATGGTCTATACTTCCTACATAACCAGCGCTTTTCTTACAAAATAGATATTTATATATTCAACTTCAATACGTAATTATACCCGATAATTATAATTCCATCTTAAAAGCTTTGTTTGATGATCAAGTGGAAGGAACGTAAGATCAGCAAAATCCTCTTTACAGTAACTAGCGAACTTGCTCAAAGTCTCAGCTAAGTGCCTTAAAAATTTAAGTCAATTTTACTCGTAACGGGCGCTCTCTTTTGTAACTCGTCTATGTAATTTGTCTATGTATTCCAGTAAAATTGTATGAGGCTTCTAATGCCCTGTGCATGGTTTAACTGCTTATAGTTTTAGTAAGATTATACTTAAACAACAAACTTGGAGATGTGATCTTTTGTTATAAATATTATATAAAATGAGTTAATTGTATTGAACCATACATTTCCTTTATCACATGAACTTTAGCTGATTATTTGCTTACAAGAAGAACATTGCACCTGCTTTGCCAATTTAACTGAGGTAGGGCACAGCAGGAAATTTCCTGCTCAATATATGAAGCAGCCCGACTGGGGTAGTACCTCCGCGCCCGCCTATTTAGACTTTACCGTCTTTATAATTACGAAATATATTAAAATAATAATTTTCTATTTTTGAATAAATTACACGAGCTTGATTGAGCTTTTGTTTTCGTTTTATTTCCATTTCTATTCAACAAAATATGTTATTATTTATAGGAGCTTTAAGAAATTACGATGTTATGGAAATATGTAATATAGTGGAATAGAATGTCCTTTTCCATTTGTCACCTACAGAAATTAAGACTTCGAACACCTGGAAATTCAACTGGAATTCAACATTTGGAAAATCAAACTATACGGCGTACGGAAATGCATATTCATTATTTTACTAATTTATATATAAATATGACGATGAGTAAGACAAAATGATATGCGTATATGATAAAAACATTAGAGAAATATAAAAACTTTTTCATTACAACCTTTATTACCTATATTACAAACCTATATTACAAACATAAACTAATTTCTTATAACAAATGATATTACAGACCTGTGCACGTGACTTATAGAAAATAAATCTCTCTGGAATAATATGTAAAGTGCGCTACGAGTGTACCGGCTTGGTTCATCTTGTACCGAGCTCGACTCTTCCAACGCGACCACATTAGCATTCGTAACACATAAAGATAATAGTTGGAACCGTATTACGTTCTCCCTGCGAGAAGTAGTTAAAATTATACATATATGTATACAACAAAATTGCACTAAGAATAAATTTGTGTAACTTAAGTTATATGTTAAGAAACCGTCGGTTTGGCCTAAAATGCAGAGTACAAAGTTTAAAGTAACAGCCCATTAAGGCTTTACTGAAAGGAAAAAGCGATGTACACTGCTGATAGAATAAGGTTAAGAGCTCGACTGAAACAAGAATGTGAACAAGTCAAGTATGCAGTGTGTTTATATGTACATATGCTCTGTGTACACGAGGAAGTTTTTTTTCTATTTTAAATTTTTATGTTTTCATTTGGGCAAATAAAAATAAGTAGGTCAGTTCGTTAAAAGAACGTCACATTAGTCGTACGCGTCAATTTGTTTTTAATAGGTACTATTAGATACCTTTATGTATTATTTTTTCAATACCCTATCTGTTGTGGATTTTATATCATGTTACAACGAGTTAAGGTTTTAGGAGCACAGGTTTGACTTAATATGTCTTTGAACTTTTAAGTATTGCTTTCTTTAAACATAATCTGTTGACTTTTTTTGCACCGAGTATAAACTATAAAATGCTACTGCATGCTGTGTAGTTACCCTCCTGTCCAGAGTGGTGACTATGGGCAACACACATGAGTTCACACCATTTTTGGTGCGAACTTGTGGAGGCCTATAACCAGCAGTGGATTGCGATAGGCTGAAGTGACGATGTGATGATGAAAGTAAGACTTTAAAAACGTTTACAAGTTCAGAAATACAATTGGTTATAATTTTTATATAAATAAAATAATGTACAGTTTTTACTGTGGAATATCCTTAATATATTACAGAGTTCGGTTTCTGTATTTTAAAACATGGCAACCATGCAAAACATATAATTCAAGGTCGAGTTTCAACAAACTTATCTCTTTCGACCACAGTCCGTTAGACTGACCGTACCACCGTTCTTATTTGAATGAGCCCTTTATGTCATTAGATCCCTTGTCGAGGAGTACAATGACGTATTGCTCATTATACTGGTCCATAATACTGAATCTGAAAGCTAAACCATTTTTTTTGTTTCTTTATTTAAACTCTTAAATCGCTTTGGACTTGTGGAATTGTTTTAAAATTTTATTTCTGCGCTAGAGATAATGATCGTTACGGTTTATTTTTCGTTAATATAATGATATATTGAGATCCCCTGTACACCAGCTAAAATCCTTATAATAATAAATTACAAGATCTATCAATCTTTAGACCTCATAAACCTTCCTTTAAACATCATGGAGTTAATAAAGCAGTCGATAACTGAGATGGCCCAGACGTTTAATATCAGAATGGCTGAGTTTCAAAAGGATCTTCAGATTGCTTCAACTCCACCATCAAGCCCCGTCTCCCACATAGCTGCTCAATTCACTGCGTTTCGCTCGTTTGTATTGTGTGCGCTTGAAAGTCTGCAAACTCAAATCGAGGCTATTTCGGGGCAATGCGACCAGATGGAAATGAGAACTAGGAAGAAAATGCTACTTATCCATGGTATACCTGAGGACAAAAGCATTAGTGGTATAGTAACTGTTTCACAAATCTTATCGAAACACCTAGATATACCTGATATTTCAGATGATACAATAAGTCGTTGTCTAAGATTTGGACGTCAGGATCCAACAAAACCTCGGCCAATCCTAGTGAAATTCCGTGAGATATCCTTAAAAAATAAAGTTTGGTTTGCTAAGAGCAAACTGAAGGGAACGGGTATTACAATCTCCGAATTTTTGACTAAGACTCGTCATGATGCCTTTCTAATGGCTCGAGAGCGTTTAGGCATCTCTAAATGCTGGACTAAAGATGGCACTATCATCTGCATTGGTCCAGACGGGACGCAGCATCGCATAACGAATGCTACTGAACTTCAGAGAATTTTGTCTGCTCAAACTGCTTCAACAACAGTTTCTGGTTCGGGCGCTGTTGTTTCCAAGAACACCAAACCAACAGGAGTAAGGCCAAAACGCTTAGCAAAAAAGTAACATAGTATTTTATAACCTTATTGCTTCTTTGTTTATGTCTCTTTATCAATATTTGTCACGTATTACTAATAACTAACCTTCACTTTTACCCGGTGTAACGTGATAATGAATATATCCGATTAGTCGATGTATTTTATTTTGTTATTGATTTTATTTATTAATTGCAATTCAAACTTTGTTTATGTGTCGGTAACTTGTATACTGCTATCTACCCTCCATATATAAAATACTATGTAATACGACAACTGACAAGTCATTTTAATTTGAACACAGATTAAATGTATAAATTGTTTAAAAGTATAACAGATAATTAATGTAACGAGCTGTTGTCAATAGATATGAGTTAAAGAGGACATACTTAGCATATAATATGGGTTTTTATTGTAATCGTAGTTTGTATTTCTTCTTTTAATATTATTTCTTTTTTATTATTTTTTTTTTTACTTACCGTTTTTTCCTTCGATTTTGTTCTTTTTTTTGTTTTTTTCGTCTTTTTTTTTTAATGTTTGTAATTTGTAATGTAACATTGCTCAAGTCATTTCTTCTAACAGCTGGTGAAAGAGGAGAGTAATTTTTTTTTTTTTTTTTGTACTTTTTTATTTTATTTTATTTTTATTATTTTTTTTTTATTTTGCAATTCATTATTATTGCTACCTAGAAATTATTGTCTGTATTAAATTATTGTCTATATTATATTATTATTATTATTATTATTATTTATATATTTGATATTTTTATTTATTTTTAATACTTATTACATATATTTATTTCTGTATTAAAGTATTATTTATTTATTGCTTTCAAACATCTAGTATACGCTTGTTTATTCATTTACCTATGGCAAATTATGACAGCTTCCTTGGCGACAATTTTTTGTCATGTTCTTCTGGTGACTCTGACAGTGATGAAAGTTTTCACAGTACATCCTACTCTTCCCTAAACGAAATTCTTAAGTCTCATTTCTCTGATGCCCAGAAAAATTTTAACGTGCTCCATATCAATGCCCAAAGTATTCCGGCTCACTATCCTGAGATGATAGCTTCATTTGACGCCCTTAATGTACAGGCAATTCTTATCTCTGAATCCTGGCTCAAACCTTACCTCCCTTCTACATCCTATTCTTTACCTGGCTTTCATTTGATACGTAACGATCGCAGTGATAGGACTGGGGGTGGTGTCGAAGTTATGGTATCTAATACTAAAATCCTTCTGGGTGTGTTTTACAGTCCTAACTCTAACGTAAACTTCTTTTCTACTTTTGAAAACTTACTCGAAACTTTTATTCCTGTATATGATCACAATATTATCATGGGCGACTTTAATACGTGCTTACTTAAGGATGATCATCGTAGTCGTCTTTTGAAATCGATAGCTAATTCTTGTAACCTTAAAATTCTTCCCCTTAACGCGACGCACACTTTTCCAAACTGTTCTTCATCTCTTTTAGATCTCATTCTAGTGTCTTCCCCTGATTTCGTTCATAATCATGGTCAATGTTCTACTGCTGACTTTTCCTATCATGATCTTATCTTTCTATCGTATAAATTAAGACCTCCTAAATTAAAACGTAAAATTATAATGCAGCGCAATTTTGGTGGAATTGATACAGAACGGTTTTTAGAAGATGCACAAAAAATAGATTGGTCCATTGTATTGGAGGCTGAATCGACTGATCTTAAAGTGTCAATGTTCAATTCTCTTCTTACCCATCTCTACGATATACATGCACCAAGTAGACCAGTTAAAATCCGGCACTGTCCGGCTCCATGGTTAACTGACGACATTAAAAAGTTAATTGCCAAGAAAAATCGTGCTAAGTTAAAACTGAAAAGTGACAATTCTGAGTTGAACTGCGAAAGATACAAGAGGTTGCGTAACCGCTGCAATAAGTTATGCAGAGATGCGCAGCGACACTACATCCACAGGTCCGTTGACAATGAAGATTCTGCCAAAGTGTGGAAATTTCTTAAAGCCATAGGAGTTGGTAAATCATCAAATCTTCAAAATCTTCCAACCTCTATAAATCTTGATTCGCTAAATAAACATTTTTCATCTAGTAACATGCTGGATAGCGTTAGCAAAACGATGACAACAAATTTTATTTCCTCTTTACCAACTCCTGAATATCCAACATTTAGTTTCTGTCCTTTTGCCCAGAGTGATGTTAGGAAGAATATATTGTCCATTGCATCGAATGCGGAGGGTTGCGATAGTGTTAGTCGTAAGATGATTATTCCCATCTTAGATATAATCTGCCCCATCATTACTAATATCCTAAATTCGTCTATCACATCTGGCACATTTCCACAGGACTGGAAATTGGCTAAAATTATTCCTATTCCCAAAAAAATTAAGCCAACAATTTTTTCCGATTTTCGTCCTATTTCGATTTTACCTTTCCTTTCAAAAGTTTTAGAACGTCTTGTTTATCAACAAATCAGTCTGTTTTTAAACAAAAACTGTATCCTTAGTCCTCTCCAGTCAGGTTTCCGCCCCGGTCATAGTACGACTACCGCTCTCGTAAAAATTACCGATGACATTCGCTGTGCAATGCACAATAAGCAGCTTACCGTACTGGTCCTTCTTGACTTCAGCAACGCTTTCAGCAGTGTTGATTTTGACCTACTGGTAAGTGTGCTAAGTTCACTTAACATATCTCCTTTGGCAGCGGACTGGTTTCGTAGTTACCTGCAAGGACGTCGGCAGCGCATACAATTTGACGAAAGTTTTTCTGACTGGTGTGACGTCAAAGCCGGTGTTCCGCAGGGTGGTGTGCTGTCTCCTCTCCTGTTTTCTATTTTTATAAACTCTATTACTTTCAATTTAAATTCTCTCTACCACTTATATGCAGACGACCTCCAACTTTACCAAACTTCGAATCTTGAGAATCTTCCTAATACTATAGCTGCGATTAATTCAGATTTGGCTACTGTCTCCGAATGGTGTAAGCAATATGGTCTAACGGTTAACCCATCAAAAAGTCAAGTAATCCTGATCGGTAGTCAGAAAATTACTGCAAAAATTGACTATACAAATTTGCCTCTTATCTCTTTTGATGGTGTTAAACTACTTTTTCTGGACAAAGTGAAGAACCTTGGTATCTACTTCGATCAAGCATTATCCTGGACTCACCAAATTAGTGAAGTGAGTAGGAAAATGTTTGCTGCTGCGGGGTCATTGAGACGTTTACGTAACTTTCTCCCTATTCCAACCAAAATTGCGCTTGCGAATTCACTTATGCTTTCGATTCTGGACTACGCTGACGTATGCTATCTCAACCTCACTGAATATCAGTTAAATAAACTTGAGCGACTTCAAAATGTTGCGATTCGGTTCATATTTGGCTTGCGTAAATACGACCACATTTCGGAATTTCGTAAAAAACTGAACTGGTTACCCATTCGTCTTCGCCGGAATTCTCATATATTGTCTCTTCTGTACTGTGTACTATTTCATCCGTCAACACCTGTTTACCTAAAGGATAAGTTCGAATTCCTTGGTTCACATAGTGAAATTTTAAGGTCATCAGAAAACCTTAAGCTGCGTGTACCCCTTCACAGAACAAACTTTTATAAAAACTCCTTTGCTGTGCAAGCTGTTTTGCTATGGAACGACTTACCCGTGGCCATAAGACGAGCTGAAAGTTTGTTTCTGTTTAAGAAGCATTTGAAAGCATATTACCTCAGTCTTTAATTATTTTAAACTCACTACATTCAATTGATAAAAGATCATAAAATTTGCCATGAATCTATATATTATACGATTACTGTATTTATATATTAGTGTGTATGTAAATGTTTTTATTTTATTTTTTTTATTGCGTACGTATGTGTATAATGTATATGTATATATAATTGTTATATATTCTATTTTTTTTTCTTTTACTTATTTAAATATGTATACCACCTGCCCATCTGAAAAGCAATATCCCTTTCATTATCAGGTTGTCTGGAAGAGATTGCTTTTTAGCAATAAGATCGCCTGGTTGTACAATTTGTTACTATAATTGCTTGTAATTTTAATTTTGTTCTTTATTTAAATGTGCAATAAAGTATATTATTATTATTATTATTATCGTTGTAAAAAAAGGTTGGATGTGCATCAATGGATTACCATTATGTTGGCTGATTATGACCTAGGGTGTCTAATTCTCGGGAGCGGCAAATATTGTTTAAATTTTATATTTGAAACATTACTATATACTCTTGTACAATTTCAAGGCATCAAATTCTCAGAACTTGACTATTTAACTGCATCTAAAACACCAATCATATATGTACATATAAAAGTATAAAAGACTGATAATGTCTACACAACGATCACAAACAGAATCTTATATTACCTTTACATTTATATTTTTTTATTTATAATTTCTTTCTTCCTATTCTAGTTCCTTCTACATGTATTTTTCTTCAATGTTATATATCATTTTTTATTATTGATCATTTCAATTATTAAATTTTTAAAAATTAGTCATTTCTTATAAAATATGTCATTCAAATTAGTTAGTTAAAAAATTTTTACATTACAATTTCTATTTAATAATTATTATTTGTTGTATTTACATCACGTTCTCAAAATTTCTTCCATTATCGTGTCTACAACAATAAATTATATATGAGACATAAACGAACACGTTACATTGTACAAGAACAAAAACTGCATACTACTGTAGTGCAACAGTTAATTAGAATAAAAAATAACATAAGCCATGGATTGTACCTGTTGCGCTGGCGGTTGCGGGTTCGATCCCCACACAGGACAAACATTTATATTGGCCATACAGGTGTTTGCTGTGGTCTGGGCGTTTGTGCAGTCCTTGTGGGTCTCCCCACCGTGCCTCGGAGAGCACGTTAAGCCGTCGGTCCCGGTTGTTATCATATACACCTGATAGCGATCGTTACTCATAGTAGGGAATATATCCGCCAACCCGCATTGGAGCAGCGTGGTGGATTAAGCTTTGATCCTTCTCCTACATGGGGAAAGAGGCCTATGCCCAGTGGTGGGATATTACAGGCTGAAGCGTACAAGTGAAACCATAATCTAGTCAGGAATATAATAATTAAATAATCTTTAAAATTCTGTTTACGTTCTTACGGATACGGCCATTAAACGGAAAAAATAAAAATAAATATTATTTGTTAAATAAGTCCTAAATGAAGGAACAATATTTTTAAATTTTGCCTTTGCATACCAAGTAATGATTTATTTTATGAGGCTGAAAATTAAAGAAACCTAAACGTGAGAGGAATAATGAGAGATAAATTAATTAACTTTCCAACCTTTCCATAATTACTTTTTGCGTTGCGTACTTACGTGTCCTAATACACTTTTGTAACTGTTAATTATTACACAGTAAATTTTTTTGGGACTCTGTAATCAAATACTGGACTTGTTTAACTTTGTATTTATTATCTGCCTTAAAATATTTTTCGTGTTGTTTTGATAAACGTTTCAATACAAAATATGGTATGTTTCTCAAAATAATATCCTATAGTTATAACTATCAATATATTCTTCTATTATTATTCATTACATGCAAATTTTTAAATACATTTGTCTTATAATATGTATTAATATTTGATACGATGAAACTAATTAAAATAAATTTAATTTTTTTTTATGTAAAATCCAAATAACTACTACTGAGCGGTTACCATGATATTAAAAAAACTGAGAAAAATAGAGGGGGTGTAAAAAAAAGAGGACTATTACGCGATTAGATTAATAACAGAATAAAACTTACAATACTGCATATGTACGATGACATGAATGTACAAAACGACTGACTACAAAATCAACAGAAATTGAACTAAAATGTAAAAAAGATTTTTTTAGGATACTGAGTAATAAGATCCCGGTGAAAAAGAAACCAATGTAACAGTTTTTAACTTGAAGCTCAACTTCAGTAACTATATTATAACAAGGTTGTTTTCTAATTTCAAAGTCTCCTGTAGCTCGAGTTTGAAACTTTTAACAAAATTTAAACTAGACCAAAACCGATAAACACTTTACAATTCAAATATTCTGTCTCTTGTTTAAGTTTAAGACTAGTTTTGATTTTATAATTTATGGGAGATTCGCGTGATTTAGACACGTTGGTTACTGTTCCACGTCTGTTGTTTATAAGCTATAAAAGATAATATGAAATCGATTCCTGGATAAACAGGCTTTCTGGTGTATTAAAATTTCAAAATTAGATTGGTAGGTAATATTGAGGGTTAAAGACGCACTTTTGATAATCCTGGTATTTTTAGTATTTTTTATTTTTGGTATTTTTTCAGCTGACTGACTGACTGACTGACTGGTATTTTTAACCCCTACGGTAATCACTTATCAACTGCTGGACAATATCCTTTTTTTGCCACCATAGTGGTATAAAAATAATTAGTTGACGAAGCGTTGGCGTAACGGTCTCAGCACTGGTTTGTGGCTGTTGCGCTGGCGGTTGCGGGTTCGATCCCCGCACACGTCTAACGTTTGTATTGGCCATACGGATATTTGCCGTGGTTTGGGCGTTTGTGCGTATTGTGTGTTTCCGGACCCCCAATAAAGGAGATAATCCTAGTGGGGACCGCTGAGTGTGAGGCGTTAATTTTTTTATTTTATTTAATTGGTGTTTAAAAAAACGTTACGACACAAGTGATAGCAATTAAATAGTAAGTATAAATTTATGTTGGATGAAACCGACCTTGTCCTGCCGGTTAACGTAGTTGGTAATAACCCTGTTTTCCAATATATAATAGGGTCGAAGGTTATACTGGGTATAATATTTACATGTCACTGGACATAGGCCTTCTCAAGTTCGCGCCAAACAATCTGGTTTTCCGCAATCGTCATCCAGCCACCACCGGCAATCTTACATAGATCGTCGTTACGTTGATCGCGGGCCGGAGGGCGCCTCACACTGCGATTGCTAACACGCAGTCTCCACTCCAGGACACGTCGGCTCCAACGACCAACGGTCCTGGGACACAGGTGACAAGCTCACTGCCACTTGAATTTGTTAATTCTGAGGGCTATGTCGGTTACTTTCGTTCTCTCGCGGATAGTCTCATTTCTGATCCTATTTTTGAGAGAGCACCAAGCGTAGCCAGCATTGTATATGCTATGTATACATTTAAATAAATATAAAAATACAAATATCAGTCACGTAATTACTTTTTTTAAACACAGTCATAAATTAAATTGCCTACAATATATATATACAAAGATGACCGTACGTGTAAACAGCAACATATTTATATGTTTATTTATGTTTTACACGTTTGAAAAATATTATAATGATGGAATCTTTTTCTACAATTTTTAATGTATTTTAATTATTATAAATATAATTTTATCTTGAAAGGGTCTTAAAGGGTCTTGATCTGAAGCAATATTATGCCATTACCTTTTTGAAGAAAATTAAAGTATGATCACTTTAATGCGTTCTCGAAAGAGAGATCAAAGGGACAAAGCAAAGTGTACACAATTGAATATTGTGCAGACCTTTGTGTATATTTTATGCTGCGCTTTTTAGCTTAGGGTGGTTTATAAAATTAGGTGGGTATTTACTTTTGGTCACTAAGTGATAAGAGTTTTACTTTTATTTTTAATATTTCTTTGTTTGTTAAAACATAATTTTCACTCAATAAGCATTGTTTGCAAATAAATTAATTTTGTCCTAGTGTTTATAGTATTCTAATTTTTAAGTTTTGCATTTTTTTTTATCATATTTCTGAAATTGAATTGGGAAACTTGTCCAGAGATTTTGGTGTAGTCGTTCGGAAGTTGTGCGCGAACATATTTTGGACATTTATTTTTATATACAGAGATATAGTAAGTAGTGTACATAATGTTATAAAAAAATCTAAAGAAAAAGCCTGAAATTTTCAAACGATTTAAATATTTCGCATGCTACGTAAAAAATCCACAGCCAACGTCGCGTTTATGGGGCTATGAAATACAGCGATTATCGTAAAGGCGACATTTTCGTCATTCAGGGCATGCTATTAGATAGCGGTGGGGGAACTGACATCCTTATCCCATAATATGGCGTATGTATTACCAGACGAAAAGCAGTGAATCCCTATTTTGTATATTCAGATACACATACGTACATATATGCTAAGCTTTCATCTAGTAATTTTAACAAGATTTAGAGCGTGTCTTTCTTTTGTGTGTTAAAATATTTTTGTGTTTTTTATTATCGCATTAGTATAAATGAACTAATATTCTTAAGATGCTTTGCAGCAAATTAAGCCCGCCTTTTGTACAATTCTTTAATGTATTGTGCAATAAAGTATTAATAAATAAATATTTTCTGTGTAATAAAAAAGTATTAAACGGCATCTAAAAATTATATAATTTAAAAAGAAAGAGCAAATAGGAACCGACAGTCAATTTGTAGTGGCGCCGATGACCCTCTTATTATCGGTTTATCATTAATAAGAAAAAGCGACATTGTGTCTGATTTTTGTATTGTTTATTTCTCTTTCTTGAAAGCAAAATCCTTTGTTTCAGAATATTACGTAAACTTTTTAGGCTTTTTTATTAACTTGTTTTTCTATCCATGTTTATAGACTTTGAAAATAATACGGAAATAACACTTATTATGTACGAACTAATGCAATAAATAATGTTATTATGGATTTTTTATTTGTTGTCGTCATTTTGTGTTAGTATAATTTATAATAACTTAGATTGATAGTGTGTACAATTGTATCTTTACATTTTTTATTTTACTTGTTCAAACAACCTAATTTTGAAGAAATTTATCTTTTTACCGATGTATTTTTCTACTGAGACTCTTTTTCTACTGATATCTATGAATGGATCATAAATTATCTTGTCTGTTTGAATAGGATTACACTATAACTGTTACCATATTCTCTAAATTACATATGATGAGAGAGTCTCAAATAAATCGAAAAAATAAAACTTGTTACATTTTTTACATATTTACATCGATATCATCAAGGTTCCTATTTTTTTCAAAGTTTATACTAGCAAAATAGTTGTATAGAAATATGACGAATTGATAAAGGACCTGATGATGAATTATTTATTTATACATATTTGAGAGAGCGCTTCATCAGTTATTAGTTAGCCAAAAGTGATACGAGATTGCTGATGGATGTCATTACGATAAAAATATGTCATTATGTTATATATGTGTGTATATATTGTTTTACACCAAAGTTATTCATAAAAATTAATAATTTTTTAATACTTATTTTTTATAATTATATTTTTTTTCAATCTCAACAAAACACGTATTTATAGTTAGTTGTGTTGTATAGACTTGGTCATTGATACAGGATTTTCATTCTATTAGGAGCCGATAAATGTGAAGAGATTATTTGAAAATTAACAAATCATACGTTTAATTATTTTTTTAATAATTTTTATTTAAGATCATTACAACATGCGATGAATAAACGCAATAACGTATGTGTTTTTTGTGCTTGGTTCATTCTACTAGGAACCGAAAAATGGGAAGAGTTTTTTTGATAACTAATCACACTTAATATCGCTTATATTTCACTCTATTAACTTAAAGTTAGAATGTATAGTGGAATTTAGGTATTGTCTTTTCATTACCTGTAACTAGGAGTTACTTAGTTGTAGCGCAGCGGGCGCTAACTCAATTTTGTTGTTAGCGCCAACTTGTTCACAAGTTTTAAAACCTATTAGACATCAGACACTATAAGGTTTTCAAATACAGGTAACTGTGTTTTAAAATAGGTTAAACATAAAGTGATGAGAAAATATTATTCTATGAAATAAAATTGCATTTTTAGTTTTAGATTAGATTTATTTCATTCAAATTGTTTTATTTAATAATTATCTGACTTGACAGACGCTATGCTGTCCTGTGAACTGTCGAATACGTGCAGTTAAATGGTCTTTATGTTTTCAACATTTTTCTAATTTTGGCGCGATTCAATTTTTCATTAAGTAAGAACCTTTACAACGCATAAGAAAAAATTATGAAAAATCCGAAGGAGTCCAGCTATCATCGAGTTTTGCACTTAGCAGCATACATGTATAATATAATAAAATATGTTATCCTGTGTTGAGTATCTAGAAACACCAAACAGACAGAACAAAAACACAATTGTAAGCATGTGTTTGCTTTTCATACCATCTACTTATAAAAAAATGTTAGGCCATTGGCATTACGAAATATCAAAAACCGCTGGACCCATAAAGGTAGGAGAGGTAATTTATACTTAGTAGACGTCTGCTAAGAACGGACTTTTCAATAGAGTCAGATTGAAGGGATCTAAGGGCTCTTACAACTTGCTTGAAATTTGCAGGAATATAGTAAGTAGTTAATAAATGTCTACTAAACACTAATTTCTAATCCCTAGATTAAAAGTTTAAATAATAATTCGTTATTTTTGAAGCTGAAAACATCAAATATTATTTCGGGACTATTAATTAAAAATGAGTGGACATGTTTAATTTTTTGTAATAAATCTAGCCTTAAATGGGTGAAATAGGGCATGAAATTTGTATGGAAATCTGAAAATCACTCACATCACAATCATTGATGTTTCTCATAAAAGTGCCTATTATTTATACATAAATATTATTTTACTCTTTCTTTAGACCCTTTCTTTAGGCTAGATCATCATTACAGCCTTTACAGTCCACTACTGGACATAAGACTCCACAAGTTTACGCCAAAAATAGCGTGAACTCATGTGTTTTGCCCATAGTCACCACGCTGGGCAGGCGGGTTGGTGACCGCAGGGCTGGCTTTGTCGCACCGAAGACGCTGCTGCCCGTCTTCGGCCTGTGTATTTCAAAGCCAGCAGTTGGATGGTTATCCCGCCATCGATCGGCTTTTCAAGTTCCAAGGTGGTAGCGGAACTATGTTATCCCTTAGTCGCCTCTTACGACACCCACGGGAAGAGAGGGGGTGGCTATATTCTTTAGTACCGTAGCCACACAGTACTTAGGCTAGATATCGGTTAAAAATAAATGTTGTTGTATACAATACTTTAACACCTCTACGTAAAAATTATCAATTTCTATGCACGCAAAACGTTATTAGAATTATCAAACACGCAACCGCTAACGCAACAGCTAGTTACTCGGGCCCCTTTGCGAATCTCTCGTTATTACCATTTACAAAACCATAACCGATATGCACTATAAATATTTGAAACAGACACCAAAAAATAAACGAATTTAGTAATCAATATATTGTTATATCGTATTTGTAGTTGTAATTTTCACTGTTTTCCATTTCACTTAAAACCACAAATATTAACTTAATAAAAGATATATGAAATCTCATACCACAATAAAGAACATATATGATTAGTGAATAAGACTATACACGTAGCCATCATAATAAAACGTGCCAACGGGACAATGTACAAAATAATCAGTTAAGGGTTATATCCAGACACAAACATTACGTGACCAGAAAACTTAGGGACACGTAACTTAATATTGCGATGTGGTACATAAATTGTTTGTTAAGAACAGTTTTGTGTACATACTTATCATATTAAATTCATATGGGTACAATAGAGATATTGTTTTAATATTGTTGTAATATTTAGATTGTTGTGTTTTATTTATGTAAATCTCTAAAAATGTATTTTTCTGAATTCCGTTTTTTTGTATGAACTTCTAGTAATCATATTGTTATAGTTTATGTCTAAAAATCATTTAAAATGACATTCTTTCCAGCAAGTCTTAGGGTTGTCTGGCAGAAAAGGCTGCATGTACATATGGTTATGCCATAAAAAATTATCGCTAGATTTAAGAATCGAATTTTTAAAAATTTAAATCAATATAAATTCTTAAGGAAAAGTTTATTTTACTATTTTTAGTGCATTTAAAATAAAATTTATCTTAACTCTGAATATTGATAAACATATTTTATATCTATAGATGTTTAATAAAATTTAAATAAATAAACAGATAAAAAGTAACCGAACAAATAAATTCCGTTTATATAGTCTTCATAAAAAAAATTGATATTTATAAATCTTTTTTTTTTATGAATAGTTTCGTACGCTTGAGTTTTATATTAGCATAAGGTAGTTCGCTATCTACATTCAATAAGAACTATTATTTATATTTCTTATTAAATGTAAATAAATACTGTTTATGTAAACTAATTAATATACTCACTACCTACAGATGGATATTTTAATATTTAACAAAGTATAACAGTCTTCATTTTCTTCTACTCATTTCATATTTTCTTAAATATTAAATTAAAATAAATTTTTATTACAGTTTGCGTGATAACGAGGCGATATAAAAAATTATTTTATTGTTCATAAATAAATAGGTAGAATACAAACCTACATACTTTTACAAGTAGTGTATTTATGTATGCAAAAGAAATGTATTTCAGATTAAGGCGTAACTGTCATCTGAACTAGTAATGAAAAAAAAATATTAATCTGTAATAAATAGAAGATCGGGTGGATCTTTTTTTGTATAAATATCTATTTCCGATCTGGTTTTCTGTCCTTGTGCGTTTTCCCACCGTATCTCGGATAACACGTAAAGCTGTTGGTCCCAGTTGTTATTATAAAAATCTGACAGAGATCGTTGCTCATAATGGGTAATATATCCACCAAACCACCGTTACAGTAGCGTAGTGGATTAAGCTTCAACTCTTTTCCTATATGGGGAATATAGCAGTGGGATGTCACAGACTCAGCCTATCGATTAATAAAATACAAGATTTTCGAAGGATGAATAAAAACTTATAAAAGTCACATAATATTAACAAACACTGAAACGTGTGTTAATTTGTTAAGTTTCACACATTTTTTCATATTTCGTTCACGTGCTCGCCCTCTAAATAACACGGCCTCACATTTAACATTTTGACGGGTAATTTGGCAGTGGAACACGTGCACAACCGCTGAAAAATAGCTCCGAAGATATTACATACACTCTCCGAACCACTACTTTCATCAAGACTGGGATATATTATATAACTATCGTTCTACTCTTTTTAAATTTATGATAATTAAGAGGATATAAAATCAATAAGTTCGTTTTATTGTGTACGACAGTAGTAAGTGATTTTAAAGATACATTGATGAAAATTATTACTTTTTCTTTTATTGTTGGAAATGAGATATCCTACGTGTGGTACCATGGAAGGAAACCAGGATCTGATGATGGGACCTCAGAGAAATCGAGGGAAACTCTCGAAAATCCGCGTAGCTTTTTGCTGGGTGTACTAATTTTGATGATTTTTAATTTAATCGAAAGCCGATGTTTATCATGTGGTTACATTTAAATTTCAAATTTTGGAGTAATCTTTGATAATGCGTATTTACTTGAATATTTTTTCGTCTACCTACGTTGTATTACTTTTCGATGTAATTGATGTCGGTTTTTTTTTCGTTTACCAGCTTACACATTTATATCAATCATTTATTATAAGTTTATTAAAGTCGTAAGACTTTAAAATATCATAATAAACGAAAATATAAGTAAACATATAAATAGTAAATGCAAATGACTAAAAAAAGGATTAATGTAAAAAAAAACCTTTTCAGTTAAAGAATAATTTTCTAACTGTAACTTCAAAACAACTTAATTTAAATCGATATTTATTTTCTTTTCTATTGTTCTTTAAAAGTTTATATGTTTTTAAAATTTATTAAGATTTATTATATTAAAATTTTCTTGCTATACAAGAATATTTTAGTTTCGATTTCAAAATTTGACTCGATGTTGTTGAAAATCGAGTTTCAAGATGTTTTTGACCACTTCCAAAAAAGGAGGAGGTTCTCAATTCGACTGTATTTTTTTAATGTATGTTACTTCAGAACTTTTGACTGGGTGGACAGATTTCGACAATTTTTTTTTTTTGATCGAAAGGTGGTGTGTATCATTTGGTTCCACTTAAATTTATTTGAGATCTAACAACAACATTTCGAGTTATAATATCTAATAATGCGTTTTTACTTGACTATTTTTTTGTCGACCTACATTGTATTTATACCGTATAGCTTTTTACTGGGTTACCGATTCTGATGATTTTTAATTTAATCGAAAGCTGATGTTTATTGTGTGGTCATATTTAAATTTCATCGAGATCTGACAACAACTTTTTTAAGTAATCTTTGATAACGCGTATTTACTTCACTATATTTTCGTCTCCCTACGTTGTATTACTTGTCGATGAAATTGAAGTCGGTTCTTTTCGTTTGCGAGCAAATACAATTATTTTTATTTTCAAACAACACACTTACCAAGTTAAAAATGTAACAATATGATATATCATATACTAGTCTAAGATCCAAACTAGACGTTATACTTATCAATCTGCTTAATGAATAAATAATTTCAGTACGCTACGACTACGATACGCTAAAGTAATGATGATGAAGTGATCTTTTTTAGTATGTTGACGATAAATCGCGAAAAGGTTGGCTAATTGCTTGCTAAAAGTCTGGTTTGAATGAGGGTTGTTGATATATTATAATATATTATAATATAGCCTGGCCAGGAATTATGTCAACCCACTTGCGATTATTTTTCTAATACACAAAAATAAACATTAAAATATTTTTATCCATGAAGCAGATGGATGAAGTTCGTCTCTAGTTCAGATCTCCTACTAACTGAATATATAAACATTTTCAACTTTCAATTGTTTTAACAGTTTGTTATAATTTGCATTCTCTGTTATTGAATAGAATTTATAACTTTAAAAAAAATTATGTTTAATCAGTTACACTTTGTTCTATTTTCGATTAAGAAAAACATAAAAAGGTTCTATATTATTATAGTCCAAAATAACTTCTGAATCTTCTGTAATAACTATAAATACATTATATACATTATATCTATATAAATAAATAAAATATGCAATGCTTGAAGACAAAAGTCTTCGAGCAATGTGTCTTGCCTGTGTTTACATACGGAGCCGAGACGTGGACACTGACGAAGGGACTGGTCCACAAATTTAAAGTCGGTCAACGTGCAATGGAACGGGCTATGCTTGGGGTTTCTCTCAAAGATAGGATTAGAAATGAGACTATCCGCGAAAGCACGAAAGTAACCGACATAGCCCACAGAATTAGCAAGTTGAAGTGGCAGTGGGCTGATCATCTGTGTCGCAGGACCGGATGGCCGTTGGAGTGGACGGGTCCTGGAGTGGAGACCGCGTCTTGGCAAACGCAGTGTGGGACGTACTCCGGCCCGTTGGACCAACGATCTACGTAAAAATGCCAGTGTAGGCTGGATGAGGATTGCGGAAAACTGGGATGTCTGGCGCGAACTTGGGGAGGCCTATGTCCAGCAGTGGACTGCAATAGGCTGAAGTGAGCGAAGTGAGTGAAATTAATAAAATAAGAGTGTCTGTACACGGTATATATACCAAAATAACATTGTTTACAGTTTTTGTCTGTCTGTCTGTCGGTCTGTCTATTTGTTCTGGCTAATCGGTAATCTCTGAAACGGCTGGACCTATTTTTACGGGACTTTTACTGGCAGATAGCTGATGTAGTAAGGAGTAACTTGGGCTACTTTTATTTTGGAAATTTATTCATTTTATAACACTGGGAACTGAACAATAACTTTTTTTTAATTTCCACGCGGACGAAGTCGCGGGCACAGCTAGTATACATATATATTTACATACATACAAAAAAAATGTCTTTAAAGTTAATACTTTACCCTGTTTCTTATAGTAGCAAGTCATTAGCCATGTCTAAATATCAACACACAACACAGGAAGTAACTGTAAGAGACAGCTCGTGAATAATAAAATCAGCCATTAATCTAATTACGCAACATGCGAGAAAACTTGAAATAATATTTTTAAGAGCGTTTCTAATAAGAGTGATCGTTGGTGACAGCGGTGATGAATGCTCGCATCAGATGGGACGCGGTTTTGTAAATAAATGGTATCAATCATTTTACACATAAAATCCTATCTAAATAAGCATATCATGCGGCAACACGTATTTGAGCGATGAATTGCGTTATATTTTATATTCTCACACTGTCTATTAATCATTAGATGTTTTTATCGTATTGTTCAGTTTTGTGACCACCCTTAATGGCGGAAGTTATAATATAATTTAATTTTATATCTTAAATCAAGATAAACACTCGTGTTCATCTTTATTCATTACGAAATCGGATGAGTAGGTGCTGTTCATTATATTACAATATTTATTTAAAATTGTAAATCATCATTTAATTTCAATCACAATTTAAATATTTAATAAGTAATAAAATTTATTTGTCACATCCAAATTACTTATTCAGAAACTCAAATACTCACTACACTGATTTCACTAATATAAATAAAATTTGCTGGACCCCTATCAACCGTGAAACTGCTTAAATTTTTCGCTGCGCTCTTTAAATCTATGTTTTCATCCTACACAAATTAAGTAGGTTTTTCTTGACGGTTTTTACTTGAATCATTTTTGTTGTAAGCAGTCCCTTAATTTCGGATCATCTATGTAATATCTATACGTTTAACTCTGTTTGAACGAAAAACCAACTTTGGTTTTCTTTCATCAGTAAGTCATTGCAGACTGCGTGCAACACGAAGGGCTGTAATTAGAGACCACTGCAGAGAGATCATCAACGCCGTGCAGAGAACTCAATTCTGCAAAACCGTGCCGTTAGCGGTCACCGAAAAGAATGCATTTTTTATCGTTCATTAGTTTAAGAAAAGCTATTAATTTGTGATTGTAGCTTCTCTTATCTCGTATATTTTTTTAATATAAAACTTAGAATCATATTTAATAATTATCTACGAATGTAATCGGTATCAGAAATGTTAAAGGTTCAAAGTCTAAGTTCAATTTGCATTTATAGAAGATCTCTCTGCGATCGTGTTTTGTCTCTTCTTCTTTATATTTTTAACCGATTTCCAAAAAAGGAGGAGGTTCTCAATTCGATTGTATTTTTTTTAATGTATGTTACTTCAGAACTTTTGACTGGGTGGACCAATTTCGATAAAAAAAATTTTTATCGAAAGGTAGTGCGTGTCATTTGTCCCATTTAAATTTGTTTGACATCTAACAAATACTTTTCGAGTTATATATATCTAATAATGCGTTTTACTTGACTATTTTTTCGTCTATCTACGTTGTGTTACTTGTCGATGTAATTGAAGTCGGTTTTTTTTTCGTTTGCGAGCAAAGACAATGACAGTTTGTAATAAAATAAAAATAGTTTGATGTCGAAAACAATAATCAATGTTTTGATAATACAGTAACATATAATGTTATTACACTACAACATATAACACTACGATCTATCATTTTAAATAAATTACTCCGAAAGAAGGTTATGTAACGCAAAAACAATTATTTAAATCCGATTTATTACGTCTAAGATAGGCACCTTAAGCGAGATAAACAAAGCCTACAACATACAATACTTTCAAATAACACCGTAATTAGTATAAATTTCCAAGTAAACAAATTTATATAAATATTTCATAGCACGTACATTGGAGAAAAAATATAGTACGTATTGTAAAGTATGTTTGTTTTGTTATTTCTATCGGTATGTACGCGTCGACCTAAATAGTTTTCTGCCTATGTTTAAAGTCACTTGAAACAATTTCTATTTATAAGAAAAAAATGTATCTATATCTTATCACTTTTAGGTGTATGCGTAAACTTTATATTGAAATGAATATTAAAACAGGTAAATACAATAGGAACTAGCAATTTTGAAAAGGACGAAGTTAAAGAGCAGTGAGTTGTGATAATATGGGAATAGTAAGAGGAATAAAGAATGTCAGAGAGGCAACACGAAAAAAGACGAATTAGGTGATAAATGTTCTTAGTAAAAATGGGTTAACTGTTAAGATGTTGTAATATATTGTTGGATATGAAGATAGAATAAAATAATATATTATAACAAGCACACATAATGTGGGCCAAGGATAGAACAATGAAATGTTTACTGTGTAATTATAAAAAAAACTCATACGAGAAACTACTGTATAATAAATGATGATATTACAAGTCTATATAAACTTAAAATGAATGCTACCCTGCAACTGTATGGCGAATGCTACTGCTAGTAACAATGGAATGCTAAATGAACCTTTTGTTTTAAAATAAACTTTAATTATGTACCTACTGTACACTGATTGAATATTACATACCTAGGATTATATATTATATGGAATAATGTTAAAGTAATTTTCTTCGAGTAACATTCTCAAAACGTAAAGTCGACTATTCGTAACCCCGTATTTGCCACGAAATTGAGTTGGAATATCCCAGAGAGAATAATACGTAATAACATGAACATTTCGAAAAGTGTGTACTTTAATGTTTGTGAGAATATTAGTTATAGGTACCATTTATGACTACGTAAAAGGCGAGGAAATGTATTAAGTTAATAAACGACCCAAAAAACAGGTGAAGCGTTTTAAGTAATTATAAAGCCGTAAGGCTCCTATTTACTTACAGCTTTATTTCTACTTTCTTAATTTTGTCTGGGTCTTGAAGATAACTTCATTAGCGAAAGTAATTCGTGGTTTTTCTCGAAAATTTTCCACACTAAACTTTCTCCATTGGCACGAAGTGTTCAATTCTTTTGAGTTTTTGTTTTCTTTTTTCCCGTTCCAATCGTGATTTTTTTTCACCTTATAATTTTCTTAGTACAATCGTTTTCCTGCGATCCCTAATGAATTCGAGATAACTAATGAACGCAATTTGTTTTAATGAAAATTGTAAGGTTGTTAGCGGCTTGTATTTTAAATGGCATATTTATAGATAAGATTTAGACCGCTTTATATTATCAGGTCACGTAATTTTGATTTATCAAGGCTTTTATTTGCAGTAATTTACGTTTATTATTATAATTAACGTTACAGGTTTAGTTGCTTTTGTTAACTTTAAAACATTGGCAAACAATACAGATAAATAACATTTTTTATATCATTTGATTTTTGACTAAATACTATAAATATAGGAGTATATAACTTATGTAAACGCTATATTAATAAAACCTCGTTTATTTTTTAAAAATAATAAATAAATCACAAGGAATAATTGTTGTTGTAAAAAAAATACAATAATTTTTCAGTTAAATTAAATATATTTTTTTTTGTTATTGATTTAAAAATTAAAGACATTAAATTAAATAATTATTTGTTATCGACCAAACTCTTACATTTTCTTAAACTGCCGTTTCTTTAACGAACGTTACAGCGTACTTACATGTCGGACGTATGTGTGTCTGGAGTATTAAATTTAAAATCATATCCTTTCATCGTTATATTCGAGCTCGCAAAATTCCTGTTTAAACATTTGAGCTAATAGATGGTTCATTTCCTAACATTTCGAACTAAACGTCAAACTTTCGCGGGAGGTGTGAATGTTCAAAAAGCAGTTTTCAATTAAAATTTGCCCTGAGTTCCTATGACAGACGTTTCATTAACCCGGTTCCATTTCGGTGTGTTTTCGTTGCTCTCTCATATTTCGATATATTACTATCTACACTATTTTACGTTATAAATGATTGTTTGTCTGTATGTCCTTTATAGAATCGTAAACTATGCATTTGATCATGTCATGATCTTCAGCAAGTTGTATGAGCCAACAAAGGTTTCTGAGTTGGTAAGACCAAAGAAAAAAATTAAAAAAAGCGTAGTAACGCGCGCAGGGTATAGCTAGTTTGTGTATATAATATTAGCAACATACTAACATCTATATGTTTATTACGATAATCTATTGCAATAAAAATTTCAGATTAGTAATTTTAAAACGAATTTCATTTTGTTTTCAATGTTGAATATAAAAATATAAGTTTTTATTACTCAAAAACTTTTACTTTTTTTTGTTGTCGTATTGTTGCTGTGGTCCAGCAACTGACTCATGCACCATCAGTCGTTGGTTTTAACCCTACACATGAAAACTGTATAATGTAAAACTGTATATTTGTATATACTATGCAGATGTCTGTCGTGATCTGGGAGTTTGTGCATGTACCTACGTTGTGTGTGTTTCTGGACCTCTGACACGGGAATAATATTCTTTTTAAGGCTTTTCTAATATGTATACTATTGAATACAGTAAATTTTTATTTTAATAAGTTAATAATTGCTAGGGTAATTTATGTAAATAAAATTTTATTTAATTCAAAATATTAATTAGAAAGAAAAGTTTTAATTTAAATAAATGGTGAAGCAAAATAAAACATGAATGTTTGTCTACATTCGTGGACGAGTTTGCTTCGCGCCTGCGAACGGTGTTCTATGCATAATTCAATATTTGTCAGATGCACTCTTGCATACATACCGCTACATTTGATAGTGTAAGCGCACATACGAATTCTTTTATACCAAAAACCGTATACCAAATAGCTCACAGTGCAAATCATTTAATAAATAAAATGTCTTTAAAGATAATATCTTTGGGCAAAAATATTTTTATCTTTTATATCCTATGAGTGTTGTGAAACGTACTTCTTTTGTAGTTCACAAAATCGTTACCACATTTTGCTTATTATAAGGGTTGATAAAACCTATGAAAATCAGATTTTTAGGTACAGCTACAAACCTTATAATACACTATTAATATAATACACTATTTCTTTAATTTCATTGCGTGTTATGCAAACGTTAAAAAATATTTGTAAATGTAAACAGCAAATGAATGTTGAATAAAGAAATACAAACTCGCGTCAACGATATGTTTGTGTAAAGGGTCGGGTTCGCCAATTTGTGAGCTCCAATGAGGCAAATGTGTTCGGGTGATTGACCTCGTCATGATACAATGTCCCACGGGAAATAGTGCTTGAATTAAAGTTCTGTTGACAAAAAATACGGGGTAAATCTATTGTTTACTCAGTCTAACAGCAAATTTTTAGTTTGACATTATTTAAAGTTTGATTAAGAGGGTTGTTTTAATCAGACCTGATTAAAATTTCTGATTAAAATATGTTGAATACATAACTTAGAGTAAATTTATTGTTTTATTTAAAATTAATAAAGCATTAATCGATACGATAAGCGAATACATTATTCTACTGCAGAGCTGATTAGCAGATATATGTATGTAGTAAAGAAATAGTTTAGACGTGTTTTTGCTAGATAGAAATAGTTTACTCGGCTTAGATACACTAAGTCGGCGTAGATACGCGAATGTTACTGTTAGTAATGCTTTAATCTTTGTAACTGCATTTTGTACGACGAATGAAAGAGCCGGAAATAAACATAACACATCTACTCATCCATAATATTCCATACTTCTTTTAACAATGTATAAAGACGCACATATAACATTGATTTTTTTACACATTTGCGTGAGAATACGCTATATTGACACCACGGCCATCTCTTTACCAGCTCTAGTTGCCTACTCCATCGCCATTTTTGTGTATATAAATGGTAAGCGGCCTAATCACGGCCTTTTTTTTCAATGAAACACACACCACTAATTGTAAATAGAAGCGATGTAAATAAAAATTATTATAAGATTTCATTATCCAACCCCGCGTGCGCTGAGTAGGGTCAAATAGACCCGTGATGTTTTAAAGTGTAGGTATTTCGTAAAATTTCTATGTGAGCGTGCCATACTTTAAAAGTACTTTTTTTTCGGTTAAAAGCGAGTAAAGTTTTTTTTATTTTTATCATATTACCGACATTCACGGGCTATTAGTTGCCCATGCCATTTTTAGTATATTTGTTACTATATGATGTGCATTTTTTTACAATAGTTTAATTTCAGACTAGCAGTTCTAAAACCGTCTAGAATTGCTAGAATCGTCCGATACTGACAGCTTTTTTTTGTTATAACGATATTAAATATGTAATAAATATGTAAAAATACATGGCTGTTTGTTTTTTTGCCACATTACTATGTACTACTACTACTACTAGTAATACGTACGTATTTAGCATGTTATTGAATTGCTATTAGTTTCAACCAGTACAATATACACTGCAATACTAATAAAACCATTATCCATTGGGAGATTACGTTCTAATAAGAGCAGTAAGATTTATTTAAATAAAAGATACATGTCCGCAGCAGCAGCAGGTTTAAATGGACTTCAAATGTGCTTCCAAATCCTCCTCTCCCTGGCCAGGTCACGTCGACACATTACTGATGTCCCGGGAATAGTTGATATTCAAAGCTTAAATGTAAAACCTCTTTTATGTATAGCACGTTTGAAATAGACAAAACTGTGATAGTATAATAATTTTAATGCGTTACGTGTTGTAATTTTTGTCCATATTATGATTAAAATAACAAGTATAGATTATTTTATTGTGAGTTTTTGAAGCTTTATGTTAATCAATGTGTTATGGTTATTGATGTTATTTATTTTTTTAAAAATTTTGCTTTACTTTTTTACGATTGTAAAACATATGATGTGGTCAAGCGGAAAGAACACTTGGATATTAATCAACAGGTCGCCAATTTGATTAAATAAATAGCTTAGTTGAAAATTAAAATGTAGAATTATTTTAAGAATACGCGCAGTTCGTTGTGACGATGCAGCAATACCTTAATTAAATGTGCACATTTTGGGAGAACTTCTGACACATATATTTATATCCATCAATTTACAATGGAACAGCATAGTAGATTTATCTTTCTGTTGTATGAGATAAATTTCTTAATAAGATAATAGATTTATTCTTATTTGATCAGTTATACAACATATTTACAGGAATACTTTCCATTAAATACTCAAAAAAAAACTTCTTTATGTAGTAATAGAAAATTGCAAATATTTTTATAATTAATATAATAAATATTTTATATAATAAATATTTTTATAAATTGCAATATATTCAGCTGCTGTGTTATATATAATAAGGCTTTAAACCATTGATAATATAAAACAAAACATATTTAAAAGAGAAATCAAAAGGCGATTTACTAACAAAAGCAATAATAAAAGTGTACCGGCATCACCCTTTTGGTTCTTTTATATGAACGTCAGCTGTAGTTGCGTTTCATTTCGCTAGACGTCACCCGTTTGAAAAGGTTGTCCAGCGCGAACGCTATAAGTGTATAATTTTTCAACTGAGAAAAATTAGAAAAATGTTGTTTTGCATTTAATAGCCGTATTTTTTTTTGTTATATTTGTTTTACTATCGACCCGCCCCGGCTTCGCACGGGTGCAATGCTGATACTAAATATACTACAGAATGTCTTTATTTATAGTGTGAAGCTATCTTATAGCATGGTTATTAACATAACAACAACATTCAAATATGCGTCGTGAGATTACACGTTGTTACAGAATGCGTTGAAGAAATAAAGGTTCACTGCTCGTTCCCCGTAGGAGATAGCGTGATAATACTCGTATGTAGCCTATATGTTGACCCGACTTCTTAATAATATTCGTGCCAAATTTGAAGTAAATCCATGCAGTACATTTTGAGTTTATCCCGGACATACATACAAACAAAGAGACAAAAATTCTAAAAACTATATTTTTGCCTTCGGTATCGATTGTAGATCAAACCTCAAGTATTCTTTTAAAAAAATATTCCATGTACAGTTTTGACTTTCCTACCATTTTATTATATTATGTATAGATTTTGTATATAATAGCTGTTGTCCCTACGATGATTGATCATTCCAGGTATAATAATTCTATTATTACTGACAGCAAGGAGTTTGATACTCTATAAATATTGGTAAATGTGTAACCTGGTGTCTCCAGTTTTGGTACTAGTCTTTATGGTCTTTCTACCATGCCTCAAAGAACACATACAATTTTTATGCATCGATTTTGTACTATTTGTTACAGTGGTACTACTTAGTAAACGAATTATCTGCCAGATCAAACAACTACAATCTATATTGAACTAAAGTATCCTTATACTCGTAGTATGATCTATGTAAATGGTCGCAAATTTAAATTCAGATAAGTACCTTAAGTACAAATCTGGTCAACGAAATTCTATTTATACTTAGCTAAACATGTATAACCACTAACCTGTAATGGGTTCTTCTATTAGATCAAGATCTTAATCCTTCTCTTTCATAGGGAAAAATCCTTTGGCAAAAATAGGAACATTTTAATTTTAGTACACAGCACTTTACTTAATACACTTTTTTTTAATACAGTTTAAAGCTCTCAAAAGTTATACCCAAAATTATATATTTCCATATAGCCATTGAAAATCAGCAAGCTTCCTTACTTTAGTTTAGATAGATGATTTAAGACTATAGCTTAAATTTGACTCGATTTGATTTTAGAATTAATTGAATACATAAAAAACATTTTTTTTTAAATCAAATTGATCTCCTACAATAAAAACGCAATCAAATTCGGCATACTTTATATTTTAGGCCTTCGGCAGTTACTCACCTTTACGAGGGTGAAGTCGTTTTTAAACGAGTTAGTGAGCACGCAATCTCAGCCCAAGTGCCGGATTTATTTATGTGCTGGAAACACGATTATTCTTTAAATTTAAGACGGCAGTAACTCGTACTTACATTATTTCACCGGTTACAGCTATAAAAGTTGGACGGTTAATATTTTTCGGTACATTAGATAAATTATTCCATTTAGGATCAGCGGGATATGAAAATTAAAAGGTGCTTTTAATAATAATCTCTGATGTTGGGAAACTTTGACAGGAGTCTTATGTAATGAAAAAATATTGTTGTTGGTAAAGTTGCTATCTTTGAGTTTTTTTACAACTCGATTACTGCGTGGTTTTACGTGCTTAAAATTAAATATATGTATGATTAGTTGACGTTAGCGATTAAAAAAAAATATTTCTAATAGCGTAAAGCGCAGTTTTACAATGGCTTGCGAGATTATTTTGACTAAGTAAGTAATAACAATTTTGGAGGATTTTTATGTAATTTTTTTTCGGACATATCTTATTTTCAACAATAACAGTCTGATTGCGTAGGTAAAAAATCCGATAATTTAGTGATAATACATGAACACTCCGTGTCACTAATATTTCACAATCTTCAAGCATTCACTCGCCATTACTAATGCGATCAAGTATATATCAGAAAATTTATTTATTACATTTTGTCTATATGATGTGATGTGATAATAGTTCAATAAAATAGTATTTCTGTTTTTTTTTTGCACATAACCAACCTAAATTATTATCATAATATAAACTCAACTTTTAAACACTGTAAGATTTTCTTTGTAATTCGAATAACAGGTTGTTACTCGATTTAAGTGTCAGATATCATCAGCCCTGACAAGTTACATTTTGATTTTATAAAAGACGACGCTGTTGTATGTTTACCTGCTTCACCAGTTGTGGAAAACGCTATTTGACGGATGACGATACAAGTCACTGTGTGGCTACGGTAGTAAAGAATATAGCCACCCCCTCTCTTCCCGTGGGTGTCGTAAGAGGTGACTAAGGGATAACACAGTTCCACTAGCACCTTGGAACTTACAAAGCCAACCGATGGCGGGATAACCAGACGGGCAGCAGCGTTTTCGGTACGACAAAGCCAGCCCTGCGGTCACCAACCCGCCTGCCCAGCGTGGTGACTATGGGCAAAACACACGAGTTCACGCCATTTTTGGCGTGAACCCGTGTGAGGCCTATGTCCAGCAGTGGACGGTGATCGGCTGAAATGATGATACAAGTCATAACTTTAACTACTATTTTGCTAAGCTTCAACTTTAAGATTAAGATAATTCGGTGGTAAAAAATATAAGCCGAGTGGGTTTTAGACCACACGACTGAAGTAAAACTTCTTTAGCTCCATCTAACGTATATCTCCCTTTCAACGGAAGTTTGCCTCGCCTGAGCACACTTTTCGTAATGCTCTCGTTACGCATTCACCAGCTTACTCCCCAAGTCAAGCGCGTGTAAAAAAGTTTTACTTCAATAATGAATCAAATTTTTTTTTACTGTCCGATATTGTCATCGACGGATGATTGCATCTGACAGTAAATAGCGTAATCCACAGCTGTAAATCAGGCCATAATTCTAATTAGGTGTAGTTGGCGTTGTACCTGTTGCGCTGGCGGTTGCGGGTTCGATCCCCGCACATGACAAACATTTTTATTGGCCATACAGGTGTTTGCCGTGGTCTGGGTGTTTGTGCAGTCCTTGTGGGTCTCCCCTTCGTGCCTCGGAGAGCACGTTAAGCTATCGGTCCCGGTTGTTATCATGTACACCTGATAGCGATCGTTACTCATATTAGGGAATATATCCGCCAACCCGCATTGGAGCAGCGTGGTGGATTAAGCTCTGATCCTTCTCCTACATGGGGAAAGAGGCCTATGCCCAGTAGTGGGATATTACATGCCGAAACGTAGACAAATATATATACTTTTATGTTAAAGCTCAAAAATGAAGATGTGATGATTTTTCCGTAAAGTGTACCACAAAACTGTACGAGTTGTGGGATATAATTAGAGCTCGCATCGCTCACCCGAATAAGAGGCAAAGTGATGGTTATAAGCCCACAATATTTCCTAAAAAAGAATGAAAATAAAGTGTTTTAGTTCCGTATTAGTAAATATATATAGAGCGATAAAGCTATATCAAGAAAATTATTCTACTGGTCACCTATGTCCCCACCAATTACCACCAATTATCACCTTATTCCATCCTCCATTTATTTTATTTTATAACAAAATTATTTAACTTTACGTTAAATAATTTTTTTCGCGCACAATTTTACTGAAATTTAAACATTTTACTATCAATTTCATTTTATCCTTATAGTTCACAAACCACATTGAAATTTCTAAATGTCGGTAAAATTAGATGGTTCTATATTAAATTTAGCGATACCATCACAAACTTTTAGGGCGAGACGAAATTTTAATCCCATTCCGTTACGGTTTTATTTATTCAACTAAAGTTTAGAGGACAAAATATTGGTCAAAATAATTTCAAGCTTTTGTATCGTCATTTTGATCTTTTGTCCTAAATGAAACAATACCTAACTATAAAATACTATAACACAATAAACAAAACTCAAATACATTTTTAAAATAGATTTGAATAATAATTTTCAAGCTCAAAATTTTCATTTTATGAAATAATATGTAAAAAATGTTATAAAATTATTAAGATTATTTATTTCCATTTCACGCATAATCGTTAATTTTTTATTGTCATGACTTAGTAAATTGAAATCGCCTATACTGATTTGAGAATCTAATACCTTTAAACGAGCAATTCTGTGTTTAAATATATATATATATATAATCTAATTTTCATGAAATTTAGTATACAGGCGGTTTAAGGAGCGATGATTTTTAGAAAATGTCATTTTATCCGTGTTTTCAGCCAATGAAATTCCACTACAATATAATTAGGATACGGAGGTAAATTTCGCCATTATTTATCAGATTATAATAGCTCAGGTGGGAGATCGGACGGCCCCGAAACGAGGGAACCCCATTTCAAATACACATGTATACATATATGTATACATATATATATATATATATATATATTTTTTGATGTATGTTCAGGGATAACTCCGTCGTTTATGAACCGATTTTGATAATTCTTTTTTTGTTGGAAAGGAGAAATTCCTGGTGTAGTACCATGATAAGGAAACCAGGATCTGATGATAGGATCCCAGAGAAATCGAGGGAAACTCTCAACAATCCGCATAACTTTTTACTAGGTGTACCGATTTTGATGATTTTTAATTTAATCGAAAGTCGATGTTTATCATGTGGTCACATTTAAATTTCATTGAGATCTGATTACAACTTTTGGAGTAATCTTTGATAATGCGTATTTACTTGACTATTTTTTCCTCTACCTCCGTTGTATTACTTGTCGATATAATTGAAGTCAGTTTTTCTTCGTTTGCCTGCAAACGAAGAAAAACAATTATATTATTATTATGTCGGTAAGATTGAAAAATATTATTCATATTTCATCAGTATGTAGTTCGTATTTAAATAAAATTTCCAAAAACCATGATTTACCAATAAAAAAAACTGAGCTAAGCTCGGTCACCCAGATACTGTAAACATTAAATACAGCTAGTGAATGCATTTAACAGACCAATATACATATTTACATCAGTTATATCAGTCATCAGTTATACATATGTCTTCATCAGTTAAATATCACATATATATATGATAATAACTAGTTTTTTACAGTCTGTTTACAAAATAGTTCTTCGGTTTTAATAATACTTTTATCTAGCGTAATACATCTATTTCATAAAGTATTCGAGCTCTAAGGGCTAGACAATAGAAATACGATGTTAAATGCTAAATGTGTATGTAGGCAATTATTTACTGGTGGGATAGGATATACATCAAAATCAAAATATTATTTTTTATACATTTTTTGGTGCTGCTTTTTAAAGGAGAAGTTAATACGGGACGGCAGCTTCCAATTCATTTAAATATTATAACTTTTACGGGAAAACCTATTGAAAACATAATTGTAGGAGGATATTTATCCTAGACAAAAAAAAACTACTTCATTAAAAAAAAACGTAAATTGAAAAATACACTAGGTATAAAAGAAAAATTTCTAATCAACATTCTCCTTAAAAAAATAACAAGAAAAGTATCCATAGGGAAGCTACAAAGAGAAAGATAATTGCCTCAGTTGTTAGGAACGCTTAAAAAACTAATATTAATTCGGTTCACGGAGCGTCGGGTAGAGTGAAGCGTGAAATTCAATAAATGTTGTGCACGAGACGAGGACGAAACGACTTGTTGAGTGCTGTATTGGATTATATAAACTGTGCACTCTTCAACATTTTAGAACCCACACACGCTACAAGCTCTTGGCATTATAGCGCTAATAACTTAATCTTAGCGTACAATTATATATATATTCTGAAAATATACTTGTTAACAAATAATATTTAGTTGTAACTTTTTATTCCTTACATGCTATCCAAACGCTGTGCTGCAACTTTGAATTACTTTTTGAGCGTATATTTTGCTATTTAATCCATGTTAAATCCGACGATGCTTGGGCAAAAGTTTGACAATTTTTACCATAGATGTGATTTAATTCATCACAATAGTGTGGATATATGGTACATCGGTAGCTTAATGTCTCTTAAGTTTTATCTTAAAATTAAGATATAATACCAAATCATATTTATATACATAATTAAATAATTTCAGAAAACGACCATATTTAGCAATTGACATGCCAAGCTCCATTACAGTCGATTCAGTAGCATTTGCGTAAAAAATGGACAAATGGCCATCTATCTAGTCTCACAAACTTCAAAATTTATCATGGTATAAAAACATTTCGCGTCTAAGATTAAATTTTATGAAATTTAATGAATTTTACGATTATTAAACCTAAATTCATTTATTCCAGGCCTTTATCACAACTCAGTGAATTTAACAGTTTTGTTATTGTTTCGTTATACTTGCAAATAATATTTCAGACTAATGGAAACGTCTTAAGCTGTAATATTTTTGTCAGAAATCCGAAACTTAAGTCACCTTTAAAGAAAGACGTAAGATATCCCCGTACCGTGCAGGTAGCGCAAAAATATGTTTTATGACTTACGACTCGTATAACTTTCCACTAAAAATTCCTTTATCCCGTATAATAACGTCCATAAAACGTACGAAGAACAAAAAGTCTCAAAACGTTATTTTATGTACTACAAAGAACATGCATTTTAATGTTATAAATACTAAATTACAATAAGCATATAATGCATATAACTTATGCGAGATTATGATAATTCATTTTTATGTTTACTAAATGAAAAAAACAAATCTTAAATCCTCGCTTTATTTTATGTATAATATACACGTATTAGTTAGCTGTTACTTAAAAATATGGGTAATAAGTTGTCTATATTAGATCACCTTGTGTGTACGTTGAAAATAATAATAAAAATTAAAAGGTACTATTTATCTTTTTTATTATCTATTAATAACATAACAATATTGTACATCTATTTCAGTCTTTTATGTGTTATAAGTACTTAAAACACATTTAAAGAAGATACCTACTAATTCTTTTAAGCTTGTAGCCTATAGTAACGTTTTATAACCTACCATTAAAATAATACAAAAACATACATATTGCAAAATTTTCTTAAATAATCGGATTTTCTGACACATCTTAGAATACGATGATATTGACGTGGAGATTCTCGAAAGATGTTATCCCTCGCCGTAGAACTATGCAAATGAAATATACCGATAAAACATTTAAAATACAGAAGAGCCAGCAACACTTAACATTTTTATCTGTTATGTAAGTTACACACAGTGAATATTCTGGCGTAGTGGTGCGAATAATTTACCTTTATACTTGTGTTTGTACAAATACTTCTTTCTAGTCTAAATGGTATAATTTTCGTTAGTTTAACATTAATTAGCAATCGTTACTCGTGGTAGAGAAATTCTTCGCCAACCCACAGTTTTGTGATTTTTACAGGCAGTGAGATTATTTTATACTGTTTCAGTTCAAAACACGAAAAATTGAAAAGGGGACCGAGGGAAGCCCATAAATTTGTTATTAAGTGAGCAATTTGCCAGGCGTGGCTTTTTATAAAATATTAAAATATATATTTGCGTCATCTGAGCAGCCCGTACGATGTTTGGAGGCTGATTTTAACTAATTTCAGTTCAGTTCATATTAGTTCTGTGATTTTAGCTTGTAATATTTTTGATATATCACTGAACGGATTTTTATAAAATTTATCACAAACATATAGTAGATCTTAGGAAGAGACATAGGTTTTTATCGCCAAAGTAAAGTTCTATTCGCAAAATAAGTATTCCAAAATATACTATCCTAATACCGTTGAATGAAACTCCTCTTCGTGGAACAAAGTCGAATCGAATTATATATCCTAATTGTCGCGCAGTGATCGAAGTTCGACTGACGTTCTGTTGTCAAATACTTTACTTGTATAATAATAAACAAAAGATATATATGCGCGTGTGTGTGTCAAATACAGTGGGTGTAATATTTTTTTTATTGATTTAATGTATTATTTATGCATATTTAAAAAAAATATTAGCCTTCTGCATTCCTTCTCTATAAAAACCATAAGTGTGCGAAATTTCGTACTCCTCCATCCGCACAATTTTCGTTAAAAGAGGTACAAAGTTTTTGCTTCAAGTATTTATATTTAGATGTACGTTTTAATATGTATATATTATTCAGCTAAACATTTTATTATTGGATTACGATTTCATTTGTATATGTTGAACTATTTTTTTTAAAACCGGACATTTTAGTCTAAAGACTAAAATAGGTAAAATATAATAAGAATATAGTTAGAATATATAGGTATATCTATATAATCTATATAATATGACTGATAATAATTTAAACGTATTATATTAAAAATTATATAAAACATAAGTTTAAATACCGTTTACATAAATATTTATTTATATATTTATATATGTATTATTTATAAGTATGTGTATCGAAAAAAAAAATATATGTAGCTATATACCAGTCGGCTGTTATCTATAACACAAGCATTAAGTTGCTTACTTTAGGAACAGACGACCGTGTGTGTATTGTGTAGATATTTATTTATTATTATTTATTTATAAATAGTTTTGTTTTAAAAATATACAAGACGTTGAATGGCTTACTTTTTCATTTCACTATCCAATAAAGTTTTTATTTAATTCTATATATATATTTATTATAGTGAACGATCGATTGATCAATTCTGCCAATCAAGATGCATACATTATGTAAATTAATTTGTATATATTGACCTATATTGAAATATACTGCTGCAATAATTTCATATAATGGAGTAATCAGTAATAGTATATACGCTTTTGTGTATAAATACCGTGAATAAAATAAATACTTTTACTTTTACATAGATTCATAGCTTAATCAGAATAAAAGTAACCGTAACAGGAATTATTAATATATTTTAATATTATACGTAATTTGATGCATTTATAGACGTATCATTGATCTGCACGGTATATTACGCACTCAAGTTTTATATACCAACTAGCTGTGACCGCGACTTCGTCTTCATGGAATTTAACAAAAGAGTTCAATTTGCAGAGTTATAAAAGAAATAAATTTCTATAAAAGTAGCCTGTGTTACTCCTTATTACATCAGCTATATGCCGGTGAAAGTCCCGTCAAAATTCAGCCGTTTCAGAGATTAGCCTGAACAGACAGACAGACAGACAGACAAAATTTGTAAAAAAATGTTATTTTGGTATATGTACCGTGTATACATCCATATGCATTTATTAAAAAGTTGTTATTTTAGTATTACAAACAGACACTTCAATTTTATTTATTTTTATAGATATAGATAAAATACTAACAAAACATAAAAAATATAATGTTAAAAAATTAATCCTATGATATCCCCCAAAACGCATGTTATAATAGATGGTTGAAATTATATAAGCAAAATCTTTAACAGGGATAATCCTTCCATTGATGTTTTTTTTATATGACTGTGTGTTCTTGTGTATGATGTTTAACACAATACGTAAGACGATGTATACGGTAAAAAGATTTAGAACTGTCGTGGATGATGGATAAAGTAAATAAGTTGTTTAACAAATATATGGTCGACTGTTTCGAAGGTAGGCAAATTAATACCTGTGTTATTATAGGTAACAGCCGGCTGATATAAATACAATTCTAAGTGATAAGTTTATATATAAATAAGGCATAAAGTATATATTAAAACTTGAGAATAAAATCAAACCCACATTGCATGAAGAGGAAAGCCATGTTACTGCCAACTATGGCTAAAGGCCAGTCCTCTAGTGTAATTGTCTAGAAAAAAGTACAACGATTATGGGGTCCAATCTGACCTAATAAAATGAGAGTCTACCAATGAAATTGTACAAATAAAACGTAACAAAATCCGCCTCTTATTTTCCGACAAAAAAGACAATACGTGGAGTTTCATGAAAACATTAATATTTTGGCAGATTTTTTTAACATTTGAGAATCTGTAACGGAAAGTAGCAAATTAGATGTTGCACTTTAATTAACACTTAAGGATCTGTACTGATTTTATTGATACGAAACAATTTAACACAATAAAAGTACATAATCAATCAAATACTACATCAATCTTAATGCTTTGAATTGGCCCTTAAAACAACGCTTTAGTGATGGCCTCAGTATATAAGGAGCAAATACCTTCTATTAATTTATACAAAGCTCCGCTAAGCCTCCTCACCGCTAGTGAATAAGATGTCGAGATAACAAGTCGTGTTGTTGCGCCATGAATGGTGTATTTTGTTTTGAAATATGTTAGTAATGAGGTACTTGTATAGAAATAGTAATGTTTTGATAGAACATCAGTATAATTAGAGTTGTTCGTATGTACATTGGAACTATCCAGTACACTAGTATTAAATGTATATATGTAATTCCTTTCATCAATATGTATTTTGTTCACGCCAAATCGAAGTAACAAATTCTTAGAAAGTAAAAGCTTTCACTGTACATGTGTAGGAAAGTATCTTTCATATTTGTGTGTACACTTAGCTATACTTCGACTTAATAAATAAAAAAACTTTTAATATAAATCCATATTAGTCAAATGTTTCTCAATCTGTAGACAGTTAAAGGTGTTAAAGTAACTCTATTAAAAGTAGAGTCTACTTTTAGCGAACAAACCACATTTTCGCAGAACATTAATTTTTATTTTAGGATAAAAAAGTAATGCTATAAAACTAGTTTCGTTTTGTTCATTTCAAGATTTCTGAACATGTTCTGAGAAATGCATAATATGTAGGTACTACTCGCAGAGAGAACGTCAGATTAATCCCCGCTACAGAAAATATTTCATATTTTAAAGAAGCAAAGTGCCCGCAAACTTTGTTCTAGTTTATAAGTTTCAAACAAAATGCTTGACTTAGAGCTACTGGACATTATGAATTGAAACTTTAAAAGTATTTTGTAAAATGCTATCACAATTTTAAGGTTCTTGAGATGATTTCATAATATGTAACTGTGTATTTTTATATAAAAAGTGGAAGACTCTCGTGTCATACATTTGATGATTCGAATTTCATGATATATAAAGATAATTCTGCTATTTTACTAACTAGAAAAATTTACATGTTGGGACTATTTCATATGTGTCAATAAAATATGTCAATCACTTTAGTGACTAACGAAGCATAATACTTCCGAATGCGTAAGGTGTTTTTAGTATAGTGTTAAAAACATAATAATATAAACGAGAAATATTTGATAGAATACACATATTATTGTTAAAGGCAATATATAACAAAATGGGCTCATTGCTTTAGTTGCTTACTGTGTGATCTTAAGTTACTCAAAAATGATAAATTAATTTGTGATTTTTCTTACCTAAATAAATTACATAACAGGCTTGTGAAATGGTCCGACGCAAATGCTATGTATGATTTTAAACCCAAAAAATGTTATCATCTGGCGTTAACTAAACAAAATTGTTTTGTCAGATTGTCAAATGAGAGGACAGCGCTTCCATAAATGCAAGAAGATCGAAGATCTAAGCGTAATATTTGAATCTAAGTTAACGTTTAATGAATATTTGTCGAATGTTATAGATAAGGTGTCGCAAATCCTTGGTTTCGATATAAGAGACTGTAGAGTTTTTGGTGACATGGAAATAAAAATTATGCAATACAATTGTCTGGTACGTAGCCTTCTTTAGTATTGTTGCGTAGTTTGAAGACCGCACTATGACTGTCATTCGTTAAGACTCAGAAGAGTACAAAGACGATTTCTTTGCCATCTAGCACAAACTAAAGGCTTTGGATATCTCTTCATTTGCAAGTTAAGTTACTTCAAAATGATATAATTAGTGGATTTTTTACTAAAATAATAAATTCTCGATATTGAAATTCAAAATTTCCAAGTATTTTATCGCACTTGAAACTAAGAATACTATATAAATATCCACGTAGTTCTATTACTTCTCTTGCACCACCTATCCGCCAAACAATATGTGGTATAAATTCACCTATTCCGCGCATTAGCCGGTTATCCAATAAATACTACAGCCAAAAAGACATTTTTTGGAAAAATCTCAAGTATAGATCTTTCTTTATTCAGTGCGTAAAAGTATATAGTATAAGTAAAATACATAATATGGTCAACATAATACAAAAATACAAAACAAAAAATAGTCGTTTTTATTATAAAAACTTTTCAACAAACAAGCCTCTGTTGGGTGGTAACCCGTGTTACTGGGTAACCTGCTCATCCACTGAGTATTACAATATTAATCAATATCACACAATATGAAAAAATTTAAAATAATAGGTCGATGATAAAGTCATTTCGTATTTTCTAGTAAAAAGTTGTAATGAAATCTTTTTGGTTGTTTTGTTTGTAACTGGCTGGAAAAAAAAGCTTGATATGTATGGGTGCCACATGAACTTACTGAAATAAACCCAATGAACTGTCTACTCATTTGCGATTCTCTCTTAAGAAGCAATGACATCGAAGCAATTTTGAAGAGATTGTCTGACTATTTAAAAGAAAATTAAAATACTAAATTTATTATAAAGTATGTTTCATTCTATTATCAGTTCCGTGAAGATCGACTTAGTTTCGGATCTTCTACCATTATATTTATTAATTAGTAGCTATTAGCTGTATTATCTTCTTTTTATGCTTATTTCTCTCTGTTATAATGCATGTGGTGTTTGTCTACCTAAAGTTGACAAAACTTTTAATAAAAATAAAAAATAAAAATATATAATGTGACATTCGTATTAACTCAATTCTCGTAAATTGCAAGCCTAATAAAATTTACCACGGGCTAAATTTAAAACTGTCGACGTGGCCCCTAAGAGCGTATACCGCACTCCACGCCACACCCCAACATTAATGCGAAACCCTTTTTAGGGATCAGTACTCGCAGTAATGTGGTTTTTATATTTTTCAAAATGCTCTCGAAAGGTAATCGTTTTAACTTAATTATAAAGACAACGCAAAAAGTAACACACGAAAAGCTATTTCAAGATTTCGTATTCACTTGCATAATTCTTTTCTATCATGAAAGTTTATATAAATAGTGTAAAGAGTAGACTTAGTAGACAACAGACCTAATATGTACAACCGAACAAATCAAAGCGAATAAAATAAGCAAGTTTTTAATGAGGTACACAAACATGGACCTTCTTCACTAGGAAGAGAAGAGGAAATCTTAAAATATTCGAATTTAATTTCATCGTTTCATACATTTTAAACGAATGTAAAAGTATTAAAATTTCACCAGATTGCATTTCTCTCTCAAGGATCGCTCGCAAGGGTCATTTGAAAAATTTTTAAGGATTTAAATTATCCTGAAGATGATTAGCAATGGTGATCTGAGAGCTTCACGAGGACAGTCGTGTCCTATCAGCGCCATCACTCCGGATGTACTTCTGATCTCGCGCAAATATCTTATTCAAGGATCATAAAAAACGTGTTTAATTGAAGAAGGTGCTACCAAATAGATTATTAATAATAACAGCTTGTTACTGAATGTTACAAAGATTTATTTAAAACACAAATAAGGTTAAACATAATTTAGTGTAACTTTATGTTTATATTAGAGTAAGTTAATCTTATAACGAAGATTCAATACAAATCTAATATATTTTTTAAATGGTTACATTTAAACGATTACTATCGGTTAATGCTGATTGTACTGAATTCGAAGGTACTGTGAGATTCAAGGCGGGAGGACTCGGGGAATAGTATAATCTACCAGATCCGAAAACCGCAGTAGTCTGTAGTGGTCTGTAGTCACACATGGTAACGCATGACGGTAGTTAAAAGTTAATATAAGTTTGAAATGACATTTTTAACAGACAAATTTCACAAATTCTCAATTCGATTGTATTTTTTTTTTTTTTTTGTTATTCATCAGAACTTTTGACTGGGTCAACAGATTTCGATGAATTTTATTTTAACTGAAAGGTGTTGCGTGTCATTTGGTTCCATTTAAATTTAATTGAGATCTGACAAGTACCTTTAGAGCTATATCTAATAATGCGTATTTACTTGAATATTTTTTCGTCGAGCTATGTTGTGTTAAGCCGCATTTAAACTGAGTTTATCGATTTTGATGTTTCTTACTTTAATTGATAGCTAATGATTGTCATGCAGTCTCATTTAAATTTGATCTAGATCTAATGACTACTTTTTGAGTATTCTTTGATAGCGCGTATTTACTTGACTATTTTTTGTCTACTTTCATTGTATTACTTGTCGAGGTAATTGAAGTCGGTTTTTTTTGTTAACGAGCGAACACAATTATAGTTATACCGTTAACAAAAAAATATTACAGTTTAAAGAGTGCCCTGTGAATATGAGGCATATCTACAATAAACACAATTAAAAACTATATTATTAAAATTAAAAGTGTAAAAATATATGGTAATATCTGGCGACCCCAAACAAGGCAAGCTTGTCTTTGCTTCCAATTAAATGTCATAAATCGTCAAAGATGCTCAGACGATAATAACAAATAAATGAACGAAGTAATAATGAAATACGAGTAAACTTGGAATACATTTAAATATTTCTTAATTAGGAATAAAATATAGTTACCAACTCGAAGACGTAAGAAACTGTAATACAATATCTTGATATTAACCCATGGGAATTCTTTAATTTTCTAAAATAAACAGATCCTTTGTTTGACCTGAGGAATAGATTATTATACCAAGCTTCATTTAAATTCATTAGATGGATATCATATTGTTTATACTTTTACATAGATAATAATAATAATAAATATAAGACGCCGCGTTGGCGCAACGGTAACAGGCATGGATTGTGCCTGTTGTGCTGGCGGTTGCGGGTTCGATCCCCGCACATGACAAACATTCGTATTGGCCATATAGGTGTTTGCCGTGGTCTGGGCGTTTGTGCAATCATTGTGGGTCTCCCCACCGTGCCTCAGAGAGCACTTTAAGTCGTCGGTCCCGGTTGTTATAATGTACACCTAATAGCGATCGTTACTCACAGTAGGGAATATATCCGCCAACCCGTCAGTCAGTCCGTAACCGTCGGATCGTTTGCACGCTTACCGTATACTCACGCGCTATAGCTCGTAGACAGCAGTTCTCAAACTTGTACTCTGGTGGTTTTTTCTATAAAATTAAATTGACCTAGCAAGATGTTTCGTTGCGCTCGATGTGATGCAGAATTTAGAGACGGCGTCCAATGCTCATTGTGCCAAGGGCACTATGACTTTCCTTGTGCCGGCATCACTGAAGGTGGTTACCGAAAATTGGGGGACCGAAAAAGCACCTGGAAATGCTCGTCTTGCAAATCTGCGGGGGTGGCCAGCTCTTCTACCACAACTTCAAGTACAGTAGCAGCAAAATCGCCAACACCTACGAACATGGAGAGTATAGCCTTGGAATTAAAACGACTTTCTATACAGATGTCTTCACTACAGACGCTTGCTACCAACATACAGGCTATACAGGCCGATATTGCCGAATTAAAAACAATAAAGGCCTCCGTTGAATATGTACAATGCTCTGTAGAAGCCTTGTCTAACCGCTGCACTGAGATCAGCCAAGAGGTACAAAGCCTTCTCAAAACTAGAGAAGAACTTCAACAACTCCAACAACGGTTTTCTAAGCTGGAAGTCAGTATAAATGAATATGAACAGAGGTCTCGGATCAACAATATCGAGATTAAAGGTGTTCCATCTACGCCTTCGGAGAATTTGTTTGAAGTAGTTGGCAGGATTGGAGACGTCATTGGCTGTTCAATCCCCAAAGAGCACATAAATTATATTGCGAGGATTCCTACGCGCAACGACAAGGGCAATAAGTCTATAATTGTCTCAGTACACAGCAGATATTTGAAAGAGGATTTCGTTGCAGCAGCAAAGAAGCGGACTATTGTGGCAGCTAACCTTGGACTCCACGGTGAAAGTCGTATATTTATTAATGACCATCTTACCCTCCAGAATAAATTGCTTCTGAATAAAGCAAAGAATTTGGCTAAAGAGCGGGGTTTTGCCTTTGTATGGGTGAGAGGATGCAAGATTTTCGCACGAAAAAACCCCACGGCACATGTGATCCGTGTCATATCAGAATCAGATTTAAAAAAAATTATTTAATTTCCTTGTTTTCTTTGATGCTGCTTATGTTAACTTTTGTTTATATAATTAAGTTTAAAAATAACGTTTGTGAAAAGGTTGAGAAACACCGACTCGCTCGCATACCGGTTTCATACCAACATATTAGCTCGCTTGGCGCACGCGCATCTCTTTCCTCCTATAGCCTTACGCTATCGCCGTATCTCGCTCGGTCAACTGCCTATCTCTCGCCTATTGCTGCTTTGCTAACGCTTTTTATATACTGCCCTCTTTTATTGTTATTTATTTGTTTTTTTGCAACTTGCTCATTGCTTTTGTGTGGCGTTATACCTATTCACAGTTATTATAATACAATTATACTTACAATTTATTGCTTGCCCCTTATGCCTTACTATCGCTTATCAATGCCTATTTTTTTTTCCTGTTATAAATGATGCTTAAAATATATTATCAGAACGTCCGCGGCTTACGTACGAAAACATCTACTTTCTGTCGAAACGTTTGCATGAACTCTTGTTATGACGTTATATGCTTAACGGAGACTTGGTTGGTGCAAGGGATAAGTGATAGTGAACTTTTTGACGATCGTTACATCGTATGGCGGCGTGATCGTGATTATGGAAGAACCAATCAAGCCTTGGGTGGAGGTGTCTTGATTGCGGTTCGGCGTGAACTTGCTTCAGAGGCGCGTAGTGACTGGTGTTCAAACGCAGAAGATCTTTGGGTAACCTTAACACTTCACTGCCGGAAACCCAATGTAAGGTACAAATTGCATTTATGTACAACCTATATTTGTAATCAGGGCACTGAGAGTTCACTTTCTACTCAACTGGCTACCTTTTCCAGTAATCTCCCGGATATAATTTTAAAAAACCCCTCCGACAAATTTATTATAATTGGTGATTTTAATATGCCTAATTTAAGCTGGCAAATTTCGGATGATGGCTCTTATATTGCCTGTGGTACTCAAAGCTCTGTACAGACGGAATTATTTGATGATCTTAGTCTGTGTAATTTGTCACAATACAGCTTTGTTACTAATACCAACAATAGGCTCTTGGATCTAGTATTTAGTAATAGCTTGTTAACCGTAACGCGCTGCCACGACTCCCTTGTACCAGAGGACTCGCACCACCCAGCACTTATTATATCGGCAGATTTTGTTCAACTACACACTTTGTGTCCGTTACCCTATACCAAATACCTATATCATACAGCTGATTATAACGCTATTACGTCCGAATTAAAATCGATTAATTGGCAAAACGAATTGTTTAGTAGAACCTTAGAAAACGCGGTAACATTCTTTTATGATATATTAAATGAACTTCGCAACAAATACATTCCATCAAAAACAATATTTCCTTCGAATAAATATCCACCTTGGTATAATAAACCTCTTATAAAAGTAATAAAAGAAAAATACAAATATCACAAAAAATATAAAATATATAATAATTGTTCGGATTTACAATCTTTTATAGTTCTTAGAGACCGTGCGAAATTGTTAGAATCAAGTCTATTTACTGATTACATAACTAACATTGAGAGGAATATATCCAAAAATCCGAAAGCTTTTTGGTCCTATATAAAATCTAGAAATCGGAACAACGCAGTTCCAGCCGTACTGCGATTCGGACAGCGTTCCTCGGGCTGTGGAAAAGAAATCTGTAACATGTTCGGCGATTATTTTCACTCGACTTTCTTAAATAGTGCTGACTCCGAGAACTCCTTCAATTCTTTTATCGAACCGGACATCACATTATCAGTAGCTGATATTGGAGACATCGAGGTTGATCCTGTAGAGGTTTGTAGGCTGTTGGAGTCGCTTGACCTGAGTAAATCAGCTGGTCCAGACGGCATACCAGCTTTCTTTATAACCAGATGCGCTAAAAGTCTCGCACTGTCTCTTTCTCTATTATTTAGGCGTTCTTTGACAGAGGGTGAGGTGCCGTCTATTTGGAAATCCGCGTATATCACTCCTATCCACAAAAAGGGACCAAGGGATGACGTAGTGAATTACAGACCTATATCCAAACTTTGCCTTTTTGCAAAGATATTGGAGCGAGTTGTACATAAGCAGTTATATGCGTGCCTTAAACATACTTTCATAGTACAACAGCATGGTTTTATAAGAGGCAGATCCACTGTGTCAAACCTGGTTCTGTGTAGTGACTACATATCAAAACATATGTCGGAGCCCTCTCAAGTCGACGTCATATATACAGACTATAGTAAATGTTTCGATAGAATAGATCATATACTGCTGTTGCGTAAACTCCAATCCATAGGCATAAGGGGTAACTTGTACCGATGGCTCACATCTTATGTTAGGAACAGATGCCAGACTGTGGTGCTTAACGGATATACCTCATTACCCATGCCAATACCATCTGGAGTACCTCAGGGCTCGCTGCTGGGTCCGCTTTTATTTAATATTTTTGTAAATGACATTCATTCGTGTTTCCAGAACTCCAAAATTTTGCTTTACGCTGACGACATGAAAATAATATGCCCAATAAAGTCTCATCAATGTACCCAGCTATTACAAGACGATCTTATTAGATTTGAAAAATATTGTATAGAGAATAAATTGGACTTAAATGTAAATAAATGCTTTATATGCTCATATACTCGTAAGCCATTCCCAATCATATCCACTTACAAGTTAAAAAACACAGATTTAACTCGGGTTAAGTCCATTCGTGACCTAGGAATAGTATTCGACTCCAAATTATTATTCGACGAACATATTAACACTATCGTAAATAAAGCTTCAAAAACCCTTGGGTTCATTTTACGTATGTCAGCGGACTTTAAATCTATCAAAGTTTTCAAAATTTTATACTGTGCTTACGTTCGAAGTCACTTAGAATATTGCTCACAAGTCTGGAATCCGGCGTATAATGTTTATAGTACACGCATTGAGCGTATACAGAAAAGATTCCTACGTTACATACAATTCCGTACAAATCTATATATACCAAATTATACGCACCGTTGCAAAAAGTTTCATATATTACCACTTTATGAGAGACGGCGTATAGCTGACCTTGTATATTTGATAAAGATCGCTAACGGTTCGATTGATTGTTCCGAACTTTTGCATGCTGTTGGTTTACGTGTTCCATATTCTTGTAGACGACCAGCCACACTTTATATACCCGAAGCTAAAACAAATTATAGGCAAAATAACTACCTGATGCGAGCGAGTGGATGTTTCAATGCCATTTCTATGCAGTTCGATGTTGACCTATTCTGTACATCACCTAGACAACTAAAACAAATTGTTACTAACGGGTTTTTTAATGAAGTTTAGTTTTTATATTCTTAGGTTAAATTTAATATTAATATTTTTTTTTTTGAAAAATTCTATTAATATCTTGTTGTCTAATGTGAGTTTCATACTGTTGCAAATATTTTTACCAAATATTATTTACTTTGTGATAATGGATTTTATCGTTGTAGCGCAATATCTTTAAGTTTATACTTTATTTAATTTCTACCTAACTGTGAAAACTTGTAATTGGCCTTTTAGTAGTAATTCTAAAGCTATATAATAATTGTCTAGCTGTAAGTTTTCCTAAAAAATGATAAAAAAAAAAAAAAAAAAAAAAAAAACCCGTATTGGAGCAGCGTTGTGGATTAAACTCTAACCCTTCCCCTGCATGGGGAAAGATATGCCCAGTAGTGGGATATTACAGGCTGAATCGACGAATAATAATATATAGATATTAATAATAAAAATATATACATATAAATAATAATTATTGTAGTATCTTAATAATTTGTACAGGAAAGCAAAACATGTGCATACTAAACTAGAAGTTCGGACGACATAAAAATATTTTTGGGAAGCTGTTTGTTGCAGGAGAAACAAAATGGCGAATATTTTAACTCCATATAGGAGACTTATATTCATGATGAGCATCTCACTCTTTACCCCATGAGATAACCATTAAGTAGGTATTATATAACTATATACTTGTAGATTAACTTTAATTGCAAAATAATAATTCCGCATACAATTACTACACGAAACAAAAACAAAAATAGTATCAATGTCAGACAACAGCGCTTGACACGAGGGATGTGTGGACCCTCCACTCGGTGCTCTTCAAAGTAATTCTAAAGTATCTTGCAGACGCACGTGCTTTAAATTGCTTTGTTTTTATTTGGAAAAAAGTAAAAATAAATGGAATGCTATTGGATGAATCTCAGAAAACTTTCTTTTTAGTTGATGCAATAATAACAGGAACCACACTAAATCAACCACAATTTTCTAACAGTTTTACAAAGGAAAACGTACAGTATAATACTAAAAGTTGATTAAATTGAATAAAAATAATGTATTTTAAAGAAATAAAAATTTTAATTGACAAACTATTTTTTTATGCGTCGGCAGCATTTGTTACTTATAATTTTAACCGACATAAAAAAGTAGGTTACCAATTTGTCTGTATTTTTTGTGAATATTTTGCGCATATTTTAAATTATTTTATTCTTATTTCTTACTGCAGAAACTTCATCATTTAAATATGCAGTGGATTATAAACAAGTTGGTGACCGCAGGGCTGGCTTGGTCGCACCGAAGACGCTGCTGCCCGTCATCGGCCTGTGTATTTCAAAGCCAGCAGTTGGATGGTTATCCCGCCACCGGTCGGCTTTTTAAGTTCCAAGGTGACAGCGTGGTGACTATGGGCAAAACACATAAGTTCACGTTATTTTTGGCGTAAACCAGTGGAGGCCTATGTCCAGCAGTGGACTGTATAGGCTGTAATGATGATATAAACATGTAAGTTAACGCTAGTGTAGCTTTAAAAGTCTAACGTAGGCGAACTATGTATGCAAAAAACCACAACACTTTAGCCTGTAATATCCCACAGCTGGCCTCTGGCACATAGGCCTCTTCCCCATGTCATGTGAAGGATCAGGGCTTAATCCACCACGCTGCTCCAATGCGGGTTGGTGGATCAAAAGCCACATACATAAAAGTATTAATACGCTTCGATCACAGATCCTACGGCGTTTTCTAATATACTGACAGAAGAAGGATTGTGAACAGTATTTGTTTAAATTGCACTTGCTAAATATGTAGATTCTCTTATAAAATATATAAAGGCAGATATTATTGCGTATTGCTTAAATTCACATGTTCTGTGGACTTGGAAATTGTATGTGAAATTAGAAAGATGTGTTTCATTATTTCTTCATTGGTGGTAATCTATTTCTTGTTTGACTATGACAGTTATTAGTTGTTTGCGAATGTATATTATTAGTTTTTGAAGTAAAACTTCTTTACGCACGCTTGACTAGGAGAGTGAGCTAGTGAATGCGTGACGAGAGTGTTACGAAAAGTGTGATCGTGCGAGTTGAACGGAACTTGAGAATGACATATAAGTTAGTGAAAGTAGAAAGTTTTATTTCAGTCGTGTGGCCTAAAGCACACTCATTTTTTTTTTCTATTTATTACGTAATACCTTTCATTGAACAAAATACCTTTTATTACTTCATTCAGTATTAGCTGATGTTCTGTGCAAGTATTAATTAGTCCATTTTAAAAGCATATTTAAATAATATGGAGCACTCTCTATTTTCTATTGAAATATATTACATATATAACAGCACATACGCAAAACAGACTAGTTTTAATTAAAGATTTGTATATAAATTACCATAGTAGTTCGTGTGTATTGAATGGTCAGCTAGTGTATAATTTTTTAATCAATAGTCACTATGAAACGTACATTGAAAAACGGTTCGTTATCAAGTCTTTAATAATTGCGCGCAACACCCACAACAGTAGCGCGTCAATGGTACTTGGCATGTTGATCGGACTCCACAGAGGATATCAGGGGAGACTCTAACAATGGCGGCAATACGTAATTAAAAATGGCTGCCGATCTAACAAAGAACTTCGAGCTACAGGCCTACTGAATATCGTTAAAACTTTCTATAAACGTACAATGTCGTAAAAAGTTAGAAATTAAGATTTTATATTTTATTAATCAAATATTTTTTTGCTTTCTCTTGAAGTACTTAAATTTTTCTTTTGTTATGTCGAAAAACAAAACATTATGTAATAGTAATTTATGAAATTAAATTCAGAAAACAAACAAATCAGTTGTAATTTATTCTTTGCCAAAGTTAAATACCTTAAAGGAAAGATTTAATTTTAAACTTAATTAAGTTTTAATTAATTTAGATGAAATCGACGCCGTTATGTTTCTGTAAACGTGACAGAATTTAGTAATAATTTGGAGTTATTTCATACATTCTAAAGAGGGTTAATTTACGTCACATGTAGATCATAAGAAACTTCTAAAATGAACGATACAACAATGTCGATACATTGTAAAGTTGGGAATAATACGTTTAACCTAAATTGAAATAACTTAATGTTTCGGCCTTAACAATAAGGCCACCTGTACATATATATGAAACATATCTAAAAATGTGCACAACAGGTGCTTTTGTTGTTGTTTAACAAACAGTTTATTTACTATTTGTTACTTTTACATTTCAATTAATACGTTTTTATGTCCTTATATAATAGGTCCATAAAAATAACCAAAAATTCAATCTTCCCGTTTAATGCAAACGAAGTAGCACGGGCTCATAAAAACATAAAAGTGAATTAGAATGATATATTACAATGATGATATAGCAATTTTATTTTTATGTGCTCAGGTTCGCCGCAATCGTAAGTGCGTCGCACGTATTTCAGAAAGAGCTAGAACTCGGCTATTATTTGCGTCTCTAATGAGAAACGTGCATGAAACTTACACAGACTCAAAGTACACTTAATTAAATAGACAAACTTTCCTCCTGAGATCTTATTTAGTAGAAATAGTAATTGTATTTGTAATTAATAACTGTATTTGTACGTTTAAATTAGTTAGCCATTTGTAAGTAATTTTATTTATAGCTTATTTTAATACAGAGTTTTATTTCCATAATTTTTCATATAGCTATGTGTGACGACGTGCCACATAGTACTGAGCAATCACCATTGCTTAAAGTATACAGAACAAGAGATTCCATAAAAGCGTTACAAGCTGAAGGGATGAAAGAGAGTAGAGCTTAAGTTGAAGAAAGGGGGTATGTTAGCCTCATGTTTTATTGTAACCTGTTCAAAATCTATCTGTAGTCGCTGCTACACGTTGATTGTCTGTGACAGTATGATGCTACGGTCCAGCCAGCCGTATACCTTACCTATATATAGCCTTACCTAAAGTATAGTTAAAACTAGGGCTCACAGTTAATTAGCTTTAGCTAGGTACCATCACAATAATAAGAGAGAAAAAATAAATAAGATCGTTTTATTGACATGACAACGACCGTTCTGATTTAGTGGTGCGAGTAGTCTCTTAAAGCACTGACGGTTTGCGGGTTTGATTCCCGCTCAGGATGGATAATTTGTATTTGGACAAATATTTCTTTTCAGTTTGAATCTCTGTCCTTGTGGGCCGCCCCACCATGCCTCGGAGAGCACCTTAAGCCGTTGGTTCCAGTTGTTATCATAAATACCTGACAGTGATCGTTACTCATAGTAGTGAATAAACCCGCCAACCCGCAGTGTAGCAGCGTGGTGGATAAAGTTTCAGTCCTTCTCCTAAATGGAGAAAGAGGCCTATGCGCAGCAGTAGGATTTTACAGGCTGAATGTGAATGCATTATACATAAAAAATGAGCCACATGTTACTGTAAAATAAGTGGACAAATAACATGCTATAAAACATTTATTTACAAATTCAGAAATGTAACTTTAAACCTTCCATAATTTAACAAGTATTGATGCGGAACAAACTGCAAGCGAGCGTTGGGTGAAACGAATTTAAAAAATTTTAACTTAATTTTATTTAACTTTTGTAAAATTAACGTAACTATATCTTTACGTGTTTTATAGAATTATAACCTTATAAGATCAATTTTCAGTCATCACGAGCTAACGTTGCTAGAGAGTAGTATATATATATATATATATATATATATATATACTAGCTGACCTGGCGAACTTCGTATCACCTTATTTTTTTCTGAAATATAATAATAACATAATATATCAAAATAAAATATAGCCTATCTTTTAAGTTGGATCAAACTGCACACGGTGTGCAAATTTGACTAAAATCGGTTAAGTAGTTTAGGAGTCCATTGAGGACAAACATTGTGACACGAGATTTATATATATTAAGATATATATATATATATATATATATATATATAGAGAGAGAGAGAGAGAGAGAGAGAGAGAGAGAGAGACGTAGGTATCAGTCAGCCATCACCAATGACACAGGTGTAATTTGTCTACCTTAGGAACAGTCAAACGTGAAAGTTTAGTTTCTATATTCCGAAAAAAAGCGGCTAAGTGCGAGTCTGACTCACGCATCGAGGGTTCCGTACCAACAAAAATATTAAAAATAATTTTATATTATATATTATATTTTATTATTTGATGTTACTAAAATTTTTTATTTTCGCAATTTTTCCTTTCTGTACTATAAGACGTTAATTCGTACCAAATTTCATGATTTTGAGTTCACGGAAAGTAACTGGTTTTGATTCTTTTGCGGGTGTCTAAAATTTGCAGCTTAAACGGCTTTATCTTTTGATTGCGTTGGGTTAGAAGTTTGCTTTTTTCACAGTTCTAAGGGACAGTAGACATACGTATTTGATATGAATTTCAGCTAGATGCCTCCACGCGTTCCTAAGAAAAAGGGTTTTGCCAGACAGACGGACAACAGAGTGATCCTATAAAGGTTCCGGTTTTTTCTTTCGAGGTACGGAACCCTAAAAACGATTTGTTTTACTCACGAACTGCTTAATTTAGAAAACAAATAATTCTAAATCCTATAAGGATTGTATATGGGAACCGAGCATGTTACACATTATTGTATAAGCGTCACTATTTTTGCAGTGTTGTTGTATAAGCGTCACTATTTTTGCATACTTGTCAATTTGTTCGTTTGTCCTTACTACTCAGCTGCCGTTAGTATACCTACAGCCTGTATAAATATTACTTAATAATTACACACACATACATCGATAATAATTAATTAATCTGAACTCAAGCTCAAAGTCTATAAACAAACAAATTATTTTCCTCATTATGTTTTATAGTTTCCTATATAGTGGTTTAGTATATTTTTTAGTAAATTCAGTAGTTACAAGTATTTTTTACTATTTTTACTGTAACATATACCTATAATTAATTTGGTAGAAAATAGACTCAGAATAGTCACCATTTCAACCTATAGCAGTTCGCACCAAAAATGACGTGAACTCATGTCTTTGTTCTGTCGTTGTCGCAACTCACTCAGAATAGTAATAATGTTTATTTCAAGAGGATAAATGATGGTACAAAGCTAAGTTTGATTTCGCTGGGGAGCAATGTTGTCATGTTTACATCGCTTCTCAATTTGTTGTAAAGGTGTTCTCGAACATTAATTTAAAAATGATAACTTATAATAATTTCATAAAAATGGGCGGTGCAAGGTTGACGCATTTTACACCAATTGGAAAGACAGCTTGAGAAATGTCACAGCGAGTCCCTGAGGTAGTGGCGCCTTCTACGGAAAATTGTTTTAATTAACTTGACACTAACGATGACTATAACAGGAAATCTTTAGTATACTAAAAAAAACTTCTTTTTACTTTTTCATATGAAAATCATTGTTGTTACTGTGTATTTTGCCACTAAGTTCCAAAAAGTATGGTGCTATCACTACGACTGTATTTGATACTCGATATATTTTTACAACAGTTTTTTATTTAACCTCTCAGAAGCAGGTGTGTCTGAATTTCTTGTCTAGTAAATTTTCCTTCTGAAGTTTCATGCTTAAAAATGTTATTTATTTAAATAAGTACTCTAATTAAAATACACAAGTGAAATTAAAATGCAGCCTTATGATCAAATTTCTTTTAAAGAAAAGGAAAAGTCATAAAATTTTAATTAACAAATATTTCAAATGAAATATTTTTCATTCGGTAAATGGTTTTAAAATTAATCATAACGCACACATACACCGGTAATAATTTAGTTTATTTTAGTATTAGCTTTTTAATATTAATGCGAAGTATATTGAATTCAAAGTGAATGTAAATCAATTCATAATTCGGTATTAATATTTGTCGGTGGCGTGCACATTATAATAACAAAAGTGAGCTTCACATTTCTCTTGCTAAGACGTTAAGGTGGAGATGTAATCAAAATTACATTACGGGAATAAATTATTCAAATGACTAACTCCAATATATTTTACGTAGCCGGGATGTTTAGCAAAATGGTTGTGTTTTACTCATATAACTTGTTTTTGTATTATTTATTCGAGGATCATTGTCAGTAGTGACGAAAGTTACTTTAACACCTACGGTCATAGGTTCTTTTTCTGATCACACATGTTTATAATTTTTACTATTATCCAGTTTTTATCATAATCAGGGACCCTTGATAGACAAATTGTATCTAAGCGTTCATTAATTATTTATATATTTTCGATAGAAAATACTTAAATTAATAAGCGCTTCACACACAATTGCACCCAGCGATTCTAAATCCTATGGCGGACTATGGAATGAAAGAATAATCCGAACACTTCTTTAATTAAGAAAATAAGTATCTATATAAATTACCTATGTACTTCAAATATATTTGGAAAATCGAATAAATTTTTGTATAATAAAATGCCTAATAAATATTATTATTCTGAAATATTTTTGTAAGAACCATTTCACAATTGGTACTCATGCTAATTAGGGTATAGAATACAATGGTTACGAAGAAGGGTCTTAGAGTATGTTTTACCTAACTTAATAATCGAAAAAGCAATATTTATTGGAGTTTTATGATTATTTTACTACAGGTATTTTTATCTCTATTATAATATATAATTACGGTTATACTTACAATGGAGTGGTAATACTTCTTTTGTAATTTTATAATTCTAATAAAAATTATTGATTTACAGGCTATATTCATAAAATTCTAGTTTTGGTGGCTGAAGTCTTCACAGCTTCTCATGGTTTCGGAAAATCATGATATTATAAAAACCAAGGAACATTATACCTATATATCTGATCAAATAGCACAAAACAATGCTATAATTTTTTTTATTCAATAACGGTTCCGGATTGTCTCGTCTTATCTAATCAACTTACTGCAGCTCTTGCTTGTTATAGGACATAAAAAAGGAGAATCAGTCACTAAATTTCTATTTATATGTAAAACGTTGAATAATAAAACGTCGCTAAATCGACGTAGGAGCAACAAGGCCTCAGCCGTGCATCGGGGATTTGGCAAATATTCGCCGAGAGCTAGCGGCCATCATCCGCCAATGAATTAGCCAATAAAACCAAATTGGACCAAATAAATTCTCCTTTATAACTTTTTTCTATTTCCTTTTTGAGTGATTCCGATGCGTTTTACCGGCTTTTACTTATATTTTGATCAATTATTATTGATTTTATTTGTGAAGGCAATTGAAATGCTTGGAATTATTTTTATTTGTCACTATTTATTTATACAAAAATTGTTGTCATGTATTTTTCACTTATAATATTATAAATAATATACGTAATTGTTACTTTTGGTAACATATACCTATTATAAAGAAATGAAATAAATAAATATATTACAACATACACACACGGTCGACTGTTCCTAAGGTAAGCAACTTAATGCTTGTGTTATAGGTAACAGCCAAATGTTATAGCTAAATAGTTTTTTTGATAACTATACATAGAAATAATACATTTATAAATAAATATAAATACTACATCCAGACTCTGGTGGGAATCGAACCCACAACCCGCGGAGCAGAAACTGCGCCAACGGGCTAGTCTTAGTAAAATGAATTTTTAACGATAAAATTTTCACAATTTTACAAGTTACAAGATATAATGTAAAATATATCGCAATAAATATTCGTTTAAAATGTTCCCTGTAATTAAACACGTACACAAACAGTGAGGTGACAATGTGGATAGAACAGGTATATTCATACCGAAGGGTCATACGTTTTAATCCGAACTAGTCTTAGTTATTTTCCTAAGGAACCATTTAAATTAAAAGTGTTGTTGAGTAATTAACAAATAATAAATAATTTTTAATATTTTTGTTTCATTAGCACTGTACAACTAATGTTTTTATAAGAAAAAATCTTTGATTAGCATTGTTTTCATCATCATCATCATCATTACAGCCTATACAGTCCACTGCTGGACATAGGTCTCCACAAGTTTACGCCAAAATTAACGTGAACTCATGTGTTTGCATTGTTTTATTGTTAACTAACTAGCTGTGCGGTTGCGGGTCGTCGTTCGCGTGGAATATAACAAAATATTTATTTTTCAGTTCGCAGAGTTATAAAATAAATAAATTTCTCAAATAAAATTAGCTTAAGTTACTCCTTAGGACATCCGCTACCTGCCAGTGTAAGTCGCGTCACAATCGGTCCAGCCGTTTCAGAGATTAGCCGGAACAAACAGACAGACACACAGACAAAAATTGTAAAAAATGTTATTTTGGTATATATACATTTAGTAAAAAGCGGTTATTTTAATATTACAAACAGACACTCCAATTTTATTTATTTGTATAGATGTAACACAAGTTACAGTCGTACAATTACAATCATCGCACGTATTCTGTATTATCTATGATACGTTCGCTTACAAAGCGTTAGTCACAATAAAAGTCAAAGAATAAAAGAATCTTTAAAATTCTAAATGGTCGCGCCTGTGCTAGGTAAATTGTGAAATTCCTATTGAATTTGAATTGAACAAGAAAACGCTTACTATAGGGTCTGGAACGGAAAGTTCAGCAAAGTTCGTTTGCAAACTGATAATACCCCGTAGTCCTTGGCAGGCACAAAGAAGCCACAGGTCTTTATGTACTGAGTTGCGGTTAATAAATTTAAAATGAGTAAAGTGATTTCTTCTACTTGCATATTTGATTATTTTATTTAGCAAAATGACCTGAGTGATGTCTGACGTAATATTTAATGTATATTTTACGCTTATTAATACGACTCATAACAGTGTGCACTTATGCTGTGTACAGAGGTCTGTATCATCTTTTAAATATACAGGAAAAGCGATATAAAATAGTTAATTATTCTTACTACTAGTGATGAATATAGTATAATTTCTCTTAATTTTTTTTTAAATCTGGATTACGTGTTTGCAATTCAAACGATTTCAGTAATTTTTTTCTCAAAGAAATGTCTAATAATATACGGCGAATAGATTGAATATATCATAATTGTATTATAAAGTTATTTAAATATTGTTTGTTTAATTTGTTTGCTTTATAATTTAATCTGACAGCTGTGTTCATTTCATCGTTATGTGGTTATGTGGTGACTATATAATTGTATAAAATTATGGCCTCGACGAAAGTTTAAAATATTTCAACTAATTACTAATATTTAACAACAAATGACTCTACAAGATACTTATTAAACGACTAACTTATTTATTTACGATGACTTACTAAATTTGATATTCCTAGAAGTAAATTATTTTATTTTTAAATATTATAAGTACCTATTTTATATGCTGATTCGATTCCATTCAGCCTGTAACATTCCACTGCTGGGCATAGACCTCTTTCTTCGTGTAAAAGAAGTACCAACCCGCAGTAGAGCAGCGTAGTGGATTGAGCTTCGATCCTTCTCCGATATGCTAATACTGTATTTTTTTAAAATGATGTATTCTTGTTACATTCTTGGAGTTTTTTGTAAAAAATATTTTTATTTAGTATATAATCTCGGAACTTTACGGAGTATTATGTAAAGCAATCTTCATAGATTTACTAGCTCACCCAGCAAACGTTGATTTGTCATATATGTTATTAACCCCCTTAATCCTCCCCTTATAACTTAGAAGTATGAAAAATAAACGATGGCCAATTTTTAGACCTGCCCGATATGCACACAAAATTTCATAAAAATCCGTCCAGCCGTTTCGGAGGAGTATGGTAACTAACATTGTGACACGAGAATTTTATTATTTAAGATTATTTAATACAAAAATTTTACTATGCCGATAAAGCTTAATTTTAGCGTGTTTATTAAAAAATACACAGAATTATCCCTGTCTACGACCAGTAAAACCCTTTGTTATATTTTGACAACACAGTTTTAATTGATAAATTCCGCCATTACTGCGTGCTGAAAGACACAAAGGAAGATTGATCCAAATCCTGGCATCCCAGCTATGGCTTCGTCAATCATTTGATTCGCGACATTTTTTCATTTTATTTGAACACCGTTCGATTTGATATCGATTTCATTGAATTTTTTATCCGTTTTGAATGAATACGTGATTCACTATCGTGAAGAATATTTTAGAATTGTACACGTGATAATAATTATTGATATACTTTTTGAGATAATTACACATTATACAAATAAATATTTTAATAAAATTACATACATAAGTACGTTTGTACTCATAAGTCCATTGTACTCATATCTTTCGTATTAAGGCTTTTAGGCATTTAGTGCTTTAATAGATTTATGAATGTATAAATAATGCACGGTATTTAACTCGACTGTCATAACAATACCTAATAAAATATTTTATTAAAAAACTTTTGCATTTTTGTGACTTTTACTATCCATAACAATAACAATGAAATTTACCGTCGCATTATTTAAATTTAAATACTGTGCAAACAATATTTAAATTTAAAACAAAGCAGATACTGTAATATTATAAGAGAATCGATAAGAGGTGAAGGAACCTCGGAATCATTCCTCATTCACAGAAATATAGAATTATCTTTGACAAACAACATCAATGTATCATTTATTTCATTGAGTATATCCAAATTCATTTCTAAAATAGTTAAAACATACTCTTATCGCACACCCAACCTTTTATAGTATACAACTATTTCTATTCATTGATTTAAGATATCTTTATTGGTTAAAATTAAATTAAATAGACATCTCGCATGAATTATGTATCAATAAACGTCACCATAAGTTAACAAAGAAAGTCACCTTCACATTATACTGGACGTTGTAGATTAACCTCATATGTGAAGAAAGTGTTTCGAGATTATGCATTTGATGTGAGAACCCCTGAAGTATATCCTCGCATCATGAATTCATACTAGTAAATAGTAAATTTCAAAAGGAATATTTAACTAGATACAAGTATTTTCTTTCCTATTATCTTACTAATAATTTGAAAGTTTGTGAGCATGGATGTTTGTTACTCTTTCACGAAAAAATAATGGACTAATTTAATATTTAAATTAATGAAACTTGGTACGTAAATAGCTGGGGATTTATAATAATACATAAGCTACTTTTTATCCCGATATTCCTACGGGATCGGAAATTACGCGGGTGAAACCGTGTGGTGCAGCTAGTAAATACATATAATAAAATTTAACCCTTAAGCGTCCTTTAAACTCTCTTGACATACATTCAATAATAACCTGACACAGAATAGAATAGAAATTAAAATGTTTATTACGACCTAGTACCATTATAAATACTATATTAATATACTGAGGTATATAGATGTATAAAAAATATAAACATTGGATGAAAGTCTACACTTATACTAGTCTATACTTAGTCTACTACTTTCTGTACGTATACGTAGGTATACTACTTCAACCTACTTACAAAATATAATTATATTGATTGCAATATATATATATATATATATATGTGATTTTAATTATACTGAAATTCTGAAAAGTAACAATAGATGAAACCGAACAAAAGAGAAGCGTAAATGAAGCTACACTAAATATCGCGTTTCATAAGAAATAACCGGCAACTGGATATACTAATTAGGAGAACTCGAGACATAATTAAGTATAATTATTTCCATTTAGCCTCGGTGATTGCGCAAGTTAGATTGCGTTTTGTATTTAGGTCGCCATTACCACAACACAGTTTGTAACTGTGTAAGGAACCATAAATATAACATAATATACTAATATCAATTTAAAACCGTCTCTAGTTGCTTTATCAGTATTTATTTAAGGGAATAGGTTAAACATTCTGACGTCAAACAAATACACATACAAACAAAAGAGCATGTATTATTTAGTTTAGTTATATGTTTAGTATATTTGTTATATATTTATTGTATGTTTGATATACTTATCACATATTCAATGTAGTTACAATAACAAAAGCTGTCAATGTCGGGCCATCCTAGCAGTTCTAGCCAGTTTTAGAACAGCTGGTCTGAAGTTAATGTATTGTAAAGAAGACGCACTCCGTATAGCAACAAATACTGTATGTAGTAAAAATGGTACGGGCCACTAAGAGCCCGTGGATGTTGTTTATATAATTTAAAAAAAAAACGTTTGGAAGTCATACTTTCTTCTTCAATATTTAGGAGTTTATGACAGCAATATAGTTTTAACAGCATAACTATATTATCGTTTTCTTCAATTTAAAATTTAGAATAGCACTAGTAATGTATCAGTTATATAATAAAATACAATACAGCAACATTGTTTTACGATAACAACTACGTTGCAGATATGTTAGAAGTCTTAAGCCTACGTTTAAATATACAAAGTTCGGAATTGGAACCAGCTTGCAAAGCCGCTACAGTGACCCTTAATGGTGATTCACAAAACTAACAATCAGTTGAACAGTTAAATAAAATAAGTTTTATCACAAGAATATTTTATGTTGAACCATTAATAATAGGTCGAGGAAAAAGTATTTTCTTATTGTCTAGTAAAAAGTCAAAATAATTTTTTTTCGGTTGTATTATTTATAACTGGCTGGTTTTGATACCATAGCAAGGTGACATTTTAAAAATGAAATTAAAAAGTACAAAACAGTTTACCGTTACTTTTTATTTATTTTATTGTCCGCCAAAACTGGTGAATGCAACGAAGACATTCGATACATTTTAAATGAGAATAAGCCTTTTTCTTCATGTGGGACAAGGATTGGAGTTTAATCCACCACGCTGCTTCACTGCGGTTTGACTGACACATGACTACTATGAGTAACGATCGCTATCAGGTATTTAAGATAACTAACGAGATCGACAGCTTAGTGTGCTTCCCAAGGCATGGTGGGGAGACCCACGAGGACAGACATCCGAACCTTAAAGAAATATTTATACAAATACAAATATTCCACCTGAGCGGGAATCGAGCACGCAAAATATCGGTGTTTTAGGCGCCTACAAGCACCACTGAGCGGTTACTGAAACTTGTATTGTTCTAAAAGCAAAATTTTCAGTCTTATATTTATACTGCAATAATGCTATATGATTCAAATGACAATAGTCTATAACTAGGTTATCGTAGTGATAAAAGCACACTTTTTTAAATTAAAAAAAAAATTAAAGCGAACAAACGATCGTAGCATTGATTTTTCCGTTTTGATTAACCACTCGATTGATGACGACGCGGCGCCCTCGAACGCACAACTTTTAACGAGCTCTTCAAGTTAAAAAAAAAAGTTTTTTTTTTTCAAAATTATAGACTTTTAATGGATTGAGCGATATAAACTTAACATGGTTGAGTTTTAAGTGTTGGATGTATAATATGATAGAAAAAAACACAAAAAGTTATATAAATGTCACGAATAGAAAAAAATGTGCACCTATCTAAATACAAGAAAAGTTTAACTAAATATGACAACAATTATAATAAAGTTTTATTATCATAAGCAAAAAAAGAAAGATCAGTGTCAAAAAGACGAAAGTAATGTCTCTAGACCAGAAGGCCAGCGAAAGCATGGCGGACAACTCCTCAGATACAAAGATGTTTTGAAACGTCACATGAAAAGATGCAATATAGAGCCCTCTCGATGGGAGAGTTTGGCAGCACAGCGACCGGAATGGCGCGAGATTTTAAAAAAGCGAATTCGTGTATTTGAGGAACAGCGATTATCTGACCTCGACGCCAAGCGCGATGAGCTCAAAGACCGTCCACTCGCCGCCATTCACTATAATTTTGAGAGTGGTAAGTTCACTTGCCCACTTTGTGCAAGGGAGTTTACTGCAAAAATCGGCTATATAAGCCATCTCCGTGCGCACTAGCGCCTAGCCCTGTAAGGGGTCGAAGTGGTCGCCATGACCGAAATTCGGTCGGATACATGATGATCATAAGCAATCGGCTTATTATGGCTTCGCAGCCTCTAATATTCCACTCTTTCCCCTTGTCTTCCCCCATGTAGGAGAAGGATCAGAGCTTATCGTAGTTTAAACTAAATAAGACAAGCTAAGGTCTTCCAGAGTACTTAATACGTAATAAGTTTACATTGCTGAAGTTACTACTACGAAATTTATCTAAGTCAATCATCTGGTACTCAGATCTAAGCGTGCTATTCTGAATATCTCAAAATAAATATTAAGACGTATAGTTCACCAGTGCCTTGCCGAGTAGTATGGAGCCTTACGTATCAGTTATTTTGTAAAATAGGAACATAGACCCTTAGCAATGTAGTACAGTATTTGTAAATGGTGAATATTATTACTTATACTACTGTCATTTTTTACGAATACTAGTATATAGTAGGTAGTTTTAAATACAACTATAGTGACGTTAAATACAACTATATTCCTAGAATTGTATTTATATTAAAAAAAACTCATGCATAACTTAACTCAAACGCATCTCATATAGAAATAATAAAATAGTAAACAACCGACGCGACGTCTGTGGACGACAAATTCCAAAAAAAAAGAAAACAAATACAGCTCTTATATCAAGAAAATGGGTAGCTCAAATCCTGTCCGTTTAATCTACACGCAATGTTTTTCTTTCTCACGTTAAATTACAGCAGCTTATAAAGGAAACTCGTAAAAAATATTTGCATTGTAACTTGTTGCTTAGTTTTAAGTCAGAGGAACAATCAATTATTATGTCTTTTCAAACTAGTGTTAATCACATCAAATCACACGACTTCGATATTATTAAACAAAAGCCTTATAATTGATTCACTAAAACTATAAATCAATTTCCAAATGAAGTATATAAACACACAGTGTTCCTCGATATAAATACTATTTTAAAAACCGTTAAAATTTACAATGTCTTCTCATCACGAAACATATGAAAGCTCGTCACAATATAAATAAATTAAAGTGATATTATAGTGAAAAATAGAAAAAAAAATCTTATATAAACCTAAACCTTATGTATAGAGAGACATATAACAGCAAAAAAACATACCATTGTATATTTTTTGCGTCAGAATACATAAATATTTATTGAGCCGTCGACCGTCGGGGTATGAAAATTTGTCTGCCATATTTTTTGTCATTTGCTAAGCGTGGTTATAAACGTGGAACATTTGTATTGAAAATTAGATGTCCCGTAAAACGACTGATAAAATAAATAGGCCCAAAACGCGAGCTTATAAAATAAAATTACGTAAACAGCTTCCTTTTAATATTTTAAAAATATTAACGAAAAAATTGAAAACATATACAACTTTGCAGCTATCTTTTTTTAAATGCCGAGTATTAAACTTTTTTTACAATCAGAAGCGTTAAAGAACTATTACAATTGGCAATGTTAATAAATTAGTATTTCACTGTTTAAATGTGCAATGCTAAAATTAAATTATGTTGACAACTGAATATTTATGTTTAATCTGACTACCAATCAGGACGACACTACATGTCTTTCTTACTACTATACCGTGTAGGAAACTTAACTAAACTGAAACTGCTCATCTATGGTTTTAATCAAGTAATTTTCTGTTATAAATTGTAAGATTTATAATTCATCATCATCATTCCAGCCTATTGCAGTCAACTGCTGGACATAGGCCTCCACAAGTTCGCGCCGAAAATGCGTGAACTCATGTGTGTTACCCATAGTCACCACGCTGGGCAGGCGGGTTGGTGACCGCAGGGCTGACTTTGTCGCACCTAAGACGCTGCTGCCCGTCTTCGGCCTGTGTGTTTCAAAGCCAGCAGTAAGATGGTTATCCCTCCATCGGTCGGCTTCTTAAGTTGCAAGGTGGTACTGGAATCTTGTTATCCCCTAGTCGCCTCTTACGACACCCACGGGAAGAGACGGGGTGGCTATATTCTTTGGTGCCGTAGCCACACAGCACAGGTTTATAATTAATTTATATTAAATAATAGCAATTAACAACCGCTCTAGTATAGTGGTGTGTGGTGTCGGTGCCTACACACCGATTCGATTCTCGCTCAGGCAGCTGGGCATAGGCCTCTTTTTCTATGTAAGAGAAGGGCTGGACTTTAATCCACCACATGATCCACTGCGGGTTTGCGGATATATTACCTACTATGAGTAACGATCGCTATCAAGTGTATATGATAACAAACCAGGACCGACAGCTTAACGTGCTCTCCGAGAAACGGTGGGGAAACCCACAAGAACAGATAATCTTATAATATATAATCTGATAATATCCACCCTGAGCAGGATCGAAAACGCAAGCCGTCGGTGCTTATGCGCGTACATGGCGCACGTATCACTTACACAAGAGCGGTTGATGCTGTTGTTGTGTTGTTACTGTTGAATGTTAAAAAATACTAAAGCTATTTAGTAATTTCAGACTTCAAAATTACATACCTATTAAACATTATCTTACCCGACAGTAGTTGTTCTCTTTTGCGCACTGTCAAATGTGTACAATTGAAATAATCGTTACCTTTTTTTGAACTTTTCAATTTACTGTGCAATCATCATCATCTTACTTTTTTTATCGTAAGAACCTTTGACATAGTAACTAAAACTTTTAAACAAAAATTAACCGAATTGATCAAGCCATATTAGAATTTTCAAACACATTCAGTGATATAATTTTTTTCGTCTATAAATATTATGACTATTTCGTGACTTTTCATGAAAATGTCACATCATCTTTTAAATCAAAAGTATATTTTTTTAAGTAGTACAAAACTATGTTTTGGTACAATAATAATTTACATGAAGTAATCATCGAAAAAAGACCTCTGTTATGTCATAGTAATGTAAAGCTACCATGAACATGTGGATTTAATTTTTTTTTTTGCATTGAATGAAGGCTAATCGACCAATATCATTCCGCAAAGAGAAAACCCGCGAACCATCGGCTTTTTGCTTTACAAACAATACAAAACATGCCTTTACTACGACTTGTATATATTTTGCAGAATTTTTTTATGGTAGGATTGCTACAAAACTATGAAACGAAACCGCCAATTCACAAGAGGGAATGCATAGAATAACATTTTCTAATCTACGATTGATAAAGATGATTTGAGGTATTATGGTGTACAGTTTTTGTAAATTTATTTTTTACATAAATAATGTTTTGTTGGCTTTCCATTTTTTTTAATTAGTCAACATTGTAAATTACCATATAATAATAAAACTATATCTTTAATACAAGTATCTATCAAAAACTTTATAACTTTACAACAATAATAAGATTTTTTATCACAATTAAAAGATATTAAAACAAAAGCTGTTCACAATACACACACGGTCGTCTGTTCCTAAAGTAAGCAACTTAATACTTGTGTTATAGGTAACAGCCGCCTGGTATATAGCTACATATATTTTTTCGATAAACATACTTATAAATAATACATATATAAATATATAAATAAATATTTATATTGCACCCAGACCCTGGGTGGGAATCGAACCCACAACCCTCGGAGCAGAAAGCAGGTTTAATCATATAAAGATAATATAATATTTGTTATATAAATTGGAATACATTACTATAAAACGTAATATATTGCTGATCCTTTTTTTGTTAGAAAGGAGATATCCCAAGGGTTGTGCCATGATAAGGAAACCAGGATCTGATGATGGCATTCCAGGGAAATCGAGAGGAATCTTCGAAAATCGTAGTGGCGATTCGCTAGTCGTTTGTCAATTTTTTTCGTCTACTTACGTTGTATTATCGATATTGTCGATGTAACTGTAGTCGGTTTTTTTCATTTGCGTTCAATTCCTGCACGTGTTTATCTCCAAAAGTAATTTTGAAGATTAACTAAAACAGAATAAAAATTTTAACTAATTTTAAAATTAATCTTACATGAATATTTCAATAATGTGAATCCCAACCATATTCACTTTGAACAACGTTCGGACAATGTCCGTTATTTCGCCTTTCCATATCATCCCTTAGTTTAAACATCTGCTGTCTGATAAAATTCCTTTACGCTACATTTTCCGTTCAATAAGAACACCACTCAAACAGATATTCGTTTTACTATTGAAAATTTATGTTACCGCTACTGATTTTTTTGCGATTTATAAGATTTGGTAAAATGTGTTATATTTTCTTTTTAGTGTCAGTAGGATTATTTTTTACGAACATTACGGTTATTTATATTGTATAGAACTTTCTATAAAATAAAAAAAATACATAAAACATTAAAATATTTTATTACAAAAAAAAAACTAAAGTTATGCATGGTAATTAATAAACACGGGGATAACAATTAACTTAATGATCATAATTGATTTAGCGTTGATTGAAAGTAATTTAGTTCCCATGAATATATCTATAAATAGTTTGTAACATATGAAAAATGAGTGCTGCCTATTTCAAGTAGCCTGCACGATTTTGTACGTTGAGTCAAAAAAACAGTAAGGTACAACACCCACGCCTTTTTTAATGTCTTACCTTAATCCTACATATCCAGTACGCATTTGTTTCCGTTGATGGAAATTAAGGTTTGCGGCTAACACTCAACATAATAAAGAGAAATTGCTTGCCATAGTAAGTTGTTAAACAAATAATTTAAAGGAAAAGTTTTGGAACAGTGCAAAGTTGATTTTATATTAAAAGTGTTATAAAATTTGTACTCATTTTTTTCTTAATCCATATGTAGGTCATATAGAAACAATTACGAGACAATCTCAAATTTTCTAAAAACCAAAAGGCAATAGTAAAAAAGCATTAAAGTTGTAAAAGTTTGACCTCATTTGAAATATCGGCTGGAAGTCATCCAATATTTCTCAAACGTCTTTTATTTTCAAAATGGACACGTTCAGTTTGTATCTAAGAATGGCGCCAATATGATATAATAACGTAGGTATTTTATGAAAGCTTAGACAAATATAATACAAATTTAATAGTATATATTTATATAGTGTTTTATATTAGGAAACAAGGATAATTGTGTTTACCCCGTATATTTATTTCCGGCATAACGACCATGTTAGTACTTGTGGGTCTCACTCCTCCCTGTGTTCCATGTCAGTTCCGGTTATTATCATGTACACCATGATCCTTTTCCTACGTGGGGAAAGAGACCTATTCTCAGCAGTGGAATATTACAGGCAAAAGCGTAGAGTTAAATATGGGTTATTACAGATTACTCAAAAAGTAGTCAACATATCTCTATCAAATTTAAACGGGTCCACATGACAAGCATCAGCTTTTTATTGAAAAAGAATCATCAAAATCGGTACACCCAGTAAAATATTATGAGGTATATTACAACGTATGTCCACCACCACCTTTCGATAAAAAAAATATCGAAAGGAGCAACTCCCATTTTAGAAGTCGTTTAGAAACAGAAAAAGAAAACACATTTAAACGCTAGTTCATAGTAACAACACATTTGTAAATAAATACATGGTACTTAATTTATTATAAAAAAATTAAAATAAATATTTGCTAAATGAAAAGGGCAACTAAGCTCGATCACTAATTTTTATATCTACTACCGTGTACGGTATTCCACATTTAATAAACCAGATTAATTCACAGATCTACTTTTATCTTTATGTTATCGGAGTGACATTTTGTCTATCGGCCAATTGGAGAAACATACCATTAAATCGACTTCCATTCTAATATATATTACACAATCTGACGCTATTTTATCCACGTTGGTGTTTTATCTTTTTTTTTTTGTTTTATAATAAATAAATAAACGTCTAAAATATACACACAGTCATCTGTTCCTAAAGTAAGCAACTTAATGCTTGTGTTATAGGTAACAGCCGACTGGTATAGCTTCATTTTTTTCAATAAACATACATATAAGTAACACATATATAAATTAATATATATATACTCAGACTCGGGTTGGGAATCGAACCCACAACCCCCGGCGCAGAAAGCAGGGTCACTACAAACTGCGCCAACGGGCTAGTCAAGTTTTACTTGAAATGATAATGAATGATATGTGATTTAGATGTTTATATATCCCATTTTAGTGTCTTTCAAAAAATTTTTACACTAGAATGTTCGCCAGTAAACCCTTCGAATACAATAATGTAAATTACTCTTTACCTCTCTACTAATATTATATAAGGGTAAGAATTGACTTCTTTGTTTTATGATAAGGCAAAAAAGATCTGATTTTTAAAAACACCTTTACGATATATATAATACTTATTCATGAATTATATAAAACTATTGTAGAGAGAATATTATTATTGCTATTATATATTATTTATTCCACCAAGGTTGCCTACCTTTGATTATGGTATATTTTTGAATATTTATTAGAGAATCGTCAAATCATCCACGTTTAAACTATTAGTGAAGCTACTAAAAGCTCATAAATTGCACTTGGATGTATGAATTCAGTTTATAATTGTAAAAAAAAAACAGTAGTGTGTCTTATCTACTATACATGGTCATGGTCTATTACACATGGTATAAATATCGTAAAATACAGCAATAAGTAACTTCACTTTGCAATACCCTAAACAAATTTCATATAACGGTATCGTCGGAATATTTAATCGATCCGTTAGACCCAGTTCGAGGCGTCCCTATTGAACAATTACTTAAGAGGCTGTTGACCTATTTCAGTTGGCTGTAGATATTTCTAACGAATTATTATTTCCTTCGATGATGTAACAGATAGAAGCCGCGCCTGGAAAATTGTATACTAATTAATTATTTTTTTGGACTATCTTCCGCTACCCCTATCATTTTTCGTTCTTTTAAATTGAAAAGATTCACTGTAGCACGATGGAAGTGATTTTTTTTTACATTATAAACGTGTTAAGTTAAATTTTTCTTTAAAAAATTGTGACGTTTTACATTTTGTTGGCTTCCAATGTAATTAAATAAGATGAAATAAAAAAACATATGAATAAAGTAGCGTATCCACTAAATGTTTACACTTTACTGTAAATATAATTGAAGTAATAAAATGTTGCAACAATAACATATAAATAATAGAATGAGACTTTTGGACGAAAAAGGGGAAAAAAGTGACTTCTGGTTTTTCATTTACCCGCTTACCCAACGAAATAGAGTTGTAGTAGCAACGATACCGAAAGATGTATTAATCAAGCCGCTGAACTCCCACCATTTCTGCTATCGCGCGTAAAAACAAACTTATCGTAAAGTAACTTGCAGACATCGATCCTCATATCGTTTCATTGCCATATTACAGCGCGACCATTACTTAACTCAGACATAATAAACTTGCCCGAATTACTACCGAAACGAAACTTACACGAAGCCATTAGGCAACAGGCGTTCAGCTTAAATAACTTTCCCTCATTCAGACCGTGTAATGTCCGTTTGTTTATCTAGTGATAAAGATTGGACTGATAATGTTACTCGGTTATTAAGAGATTTTTGAAAGTTGTGTAGTCTACACGTCGGTATGGGATTAGTTTGAACTAACTTTAATGTGATAGATATATTGTAGATAATTATTTTATTTTGAAGATATAATGCCTTTCTATAACGTAATCGTCTCGGAATAAGTTCAAGCTTACTATATAAGCAGTTTCTGTAAAGATCTTTAGAGAAAATTTTCAGGAGTCTGAAATAGCATTAACTAAGAAATCTCACAGTGATGTTTTCATTGATGTTTTTTTTTCGGACTTTAAGATACTATAAATTACAAAAAAAGTGAATACATTCTATTTCTCAATCTTCTAATATATAAAATTCTCGTGTCATGGTGTTAAACATTGAACTCCTCCGAAACGGCTCGACCGATTTTAATAAAATTTTGTGGGCATATCGGGTAGGTCTAAGAATCGGCCAACATCTATTTTTCATACCCCTAAGTTATAGGGGGGGATTAAGCGGGTTAATAAGATATATGGCAAAGCAACGTTTGCAGGGTCAGCTGCTAGTTTTATATCTAAGTCTCTAATGGCCAAAAAGGACATATGATGAAACGGGGACTAGAAAGACAAACAAAATGATTGTTTATATAATTATTATTGTGTTTGCTCGCAAACAAAAAGTAATATAACGTAGGTAGACAAAAAATAGTCCAGAAAATACGCATTATTAGAATTAACTCAAAAAGAACTCGTCGTAAACGAATTCTGACATATTAATGTCGGAAAAGAACATGACATACTAAAATGTAATTACGATAATAATTTTCCGAAATTAAGTTTGTACATCCAACAACTATGACAAGAAAACCATTTTGTATATGTTAACAGATTCTAAATATTTAAAGAGATTTTATCGAGAAAAAGGAAGAAATTTTTCTAGTAAAGAGAAGAAGTTACAGAGTAGGTGTCAATATAACACACTAAATCTGTTAATCAATACATGAACGTAGATTAGTCTTTGAATTTATCGTGGCACATTCAGGTCTATCTATATTCAAGATACAATTTTATTTTTAAAGTAATGAAGATTAAAAAATTGTATAAACGATTTTATTTTTGCAATAAGTGATTCAATCACTCAAATATCTATTTATCATTTTTTTTATTTTGCTTACAAAAAGTACTTTTAAAGAAGCCATAATTAAAGAAAGAGGTTGAGTACTGAAAAAGATTAATGATCTGCGTCTCAATGAGTTAGACAAATGATATCCAATTTATATGAAAGAAAAGAGAAAAGGGTGGCTTTAAAATGAATATTGTCTTAAATTAGGAGAGATTAGCCTTAAAAAGCTCTTCAAGGTACAATTAATGATTCCGAGTAAATAAAGAATTATTTATTATTAATAAAGCAATAAAGTTCTGCGGCATGTTGCGAATATATTCATTTTTATAATTATGTCACTATTTCTAAAATTTAATTTATCACGTCCTGACGACCCGCAACGGTTTCACATGACTGTAATTTATTAATGAAGAAAATGAGAAGGGTTATTAGCAAAAATATGATATGTGTTTACTTTAAAAAATTCATACCTTCGGGAACATGTTAACATATCTCTTTTAGTTTGTTTTTTTAGCAGTTATAATATTCATTGGGTAATATATAGTCAACCGAATATATACATTTTAATTAACTGACTTCAAAAAAAGGAGGAGGTATATATATTATATCCCCGAACATACATAAAATATATATTTTAACTCCGTTTTTTATGAACCGATTTTGATAATTCTTTTTTGTTGGAAAGGAGATAGCCCTAGTTTGGTACCATGATAAGGAAACCAGGATCTGATGATGGGATCCCAGAGAAATCGAGGGAAACTCTCGAAAATTCGCATAGCTTTTTACAGAGTGTACCAATTTTAATGATTTTTAATTTAATCGAAAGCCGATGTTATGTGGTCACATTTAAGTTTCATCGAGATCTGATTACAACTTTTGGCGTAATCTTTGATAATGCGTATTTACTTGACTATTTTTTCGTCTACCTACGTCGTATTACTTGTCTTTATATTTGAATGCGGTTTTTCTTCGTTTGCCTGCAAACACAATTATTAAGATTGTCTTATAAAATTAAATACAAATTAACAATTTTTGTGCTCTTTGTAATCTTTATATATATAACATTTTACCCTCAAAACGGTATAAAAAATTTACAAGTAACATCCGACTGTTAGAAATATTAATAGTTTTAACAGTCGGAGTTACTTGTAACACAAGCATTAAGTTGCTTATCACAGGAACAGACGACCGTGTGTTTATGTTATAAGATATTTATTTATTTATATAAAAAAATACTTTTTATTTTCACGTGGAGTTTATGTTTTGGTATATAGATACTCTAAAATCAATGGCGCTAAAATATCATGAAATGCTAAATTATTAACAACGCATCGGCACAACGGTCATAGCACTGGTTTGCGGCTATTGCGCTGGTGGTTGCGGGTTCGATCTCCGCACATGACGTACATTGCATTTACCGTGGTCAGGGTGTCTGTGCAGTCCTTGTGAGTGTCCCCACCGTGCTTCGGAGAACACGTTAAGTCGTCAGTCCCGGTTGTTATCATGTACACCTGATAGCGATTGTTACTCAAAGTAGGGAATATATCCGCCAACCCGCTTTGAAGCAGCGTGGTGGATTAAGCTCTGATCCTTCTCCTACGGCAGATCTGAAGCGAACCCCTATGATTTCTGGAGTTTTAAACCTTAACTACCCCATCTTGCCCGGTGTTCCCCTACTATCTGAACGCTTGGTATAATAAAGAAAGAAAGATTTGACAACTAAGTTCCTTCTGTAAAATATTAGACTATAATTGAATTTTTCTCATTGTCCGAGCTTTCAAACAATTTATATATTTTAATATTTTATCCACAAAAACCGCTTCGCTGTTATTGTTCTTTAAAAAAACAACAAACAGAGATAATAGCGTTTAAACTGAACCTTCTACGACGTTGCTGAATAACTAAATTAAATCTTTGGCTCGAATAATGTTTATTTCAGTGAGCTAATTGACTGGAATCCCGATTTCGTTTACCGAATGAAACTTTTATTGCTAGTTTATACTGCAACTGGTAACAATATTTATATTTTTAAATTAGTTCATTTATAGAAAAAAGGAAAGGAAAGAAAAGGAATTTTTATTATAAATATTAAAAATTTATTACTATTTTTTCTTTTACTGTTGTTAATACTGAATTAATTGACTACTGAATTACTAAATTATTGAATAAATGAAATAATTAATAATACTGATTGATTATGTATATAATGCTTTATTAGGTTGTTAATGTTATTTTATTAGTTCTGCATATAACGGCGAATAAAACATTTTTTTTCTTTCTATTTTATTATGACTATGTAGACTTTTTGTCGTTACCTTTTTGTCATAAAAAGGTCTGTCAATGTCCCACACTTGGACGAAAGTTTTCTTACCTATTAAAAACAGGATTTGGAGCGTAATTCCCTACGCTGCTCCATTGCCAGTATGCAGTAAACTATACATAACGCTTCTTAGAAATTCTTTAGAATATGGAGGTTTCCTTGCAATATTTTCCTCACCGCTGAGTTTAAAATGATTGCAAACATAACTTACGTACTTAAAAATCCAGATCTCCGTAGTTAAAAGTGTGCGCAGTAATCAGAACCTTATCATAGTCTGAATACTACAGCTATAACCGATGAGCCTGGGAAAGTCCTCATTATTCATTTCTATTATTATTTTAAAGCCATTAATTGAAATCTAACCTAAGGTAGCATTGTAAATGCTATACCTAACCTTACATTAATAATGCACATTTTAACTTACAGTATTATTAATTTTGTTGTTTGTGTTAGAACACTCTAATACTGTCTGCTACTATTACCAAATAGAAACATACATAAGCGGTTCCATTTTTTATACGTTTAAATACACATGTAAACTTTAATTTTACGTTAATTTTCGTAAGCTTTATTTATTTTATACAAAGGGACTTCTAATAATGTTCATATGTGTATATTGAGGCATTGCATTATTATGTGTATATAAGAGGCCTTTGCTCAGGAGTGGGTCACTTCAGCCTGCAATATCACTCTGCTGGGTATAGGCCTCTTTCACCATTTAGGAGAAGGATCAGAGCTTAATCCATCTGTATGGCCAATAAAAATATTTATCATGTGCAGGATTCGAACTCGCAACAGCGCCAGCGCTACAGCCACAAACCAGTGCAGTGGCCGTAGCGCTAACATGTCGTCACACACACAGATTTATTTAGCCTGTAACGTCCCACACGTTACAGGCTAAATAAATCAATTTATGGTTGATGGATTCAGCTTACAAGTTTACTTGATGTGCAATATTATCAATCACTTCTACAATCTTATCAGCAAAACAAAAATCTGTTAGTTCATTTAAAATAATAACGTTCTCATTTATTATTTCTTCGAAGCTGAAGTTCGTAATCACGAGGACGCGACGTCTCGAGTACTGAGTCAGGAATTCAAGGGAAAAATTGCAGGTACTTATATTTTTCGAGATAGAATAAAAGTTGAAATATAGTTTCAATTACTGATTATATCGGATTTTAATATATAATTTAATATAGATTAGGTTCTAAACATTTTTGAATATCATATCAAAAATTGACCGCTCCAGCGGGATTCGAACCCGCGTCTCCGACTGACCGTGTCGGCGCTCTAGCCAATCAAGCTATGGAACGATATACCCGCTAGAGCGAAATTTTTGATATGATGATTTTTATTTTCGGTTTAAGCGAACCGTGGCGCCGTCTATAGTGAGTTCTTTACAGAGACCCGTAACTATTCAAAGTTTCATATTACAATGAAAATCTTTGACAGGAGACGACACCATGCTATTATTAATACCTACGATTTTATTTTTGTGTTACCCCCACATTAGGAATTCTAAACATTTTTGAATATCATATCAAAAATTGACCGCTCCAGCGGGATTCGAACCCGCGTCTCCGACTGACCGTGTCGGCGCTCTAGCCAATTAAGCTATGGAACGATATATTTTTGATATGATATTCAAAAATGTTTAGAATTCCTAATGTGGGGGTAACACAAAAATAAAATCGTAGGTATTAATAATAGCATGGTGTCGTCTCCTGTCAAAGATTTTCATTGTAATATGAAACTTTGAATAGTTACGGGTCTCTGTAAAGAACTCACTATAGACGGCGCCACGGTTCGCTTAAACCGAAAATAAAAATCATCATATCAAAAATTTCGCTCTAGCGGGTATATCGTTCCATAGCTTAATTGGCTAGAGCGCCGACACGGTCAGTCGGAGACGCGGGTTCGAATCCCGCTGGAGCTGTCAATTTTTGATATGATATTCAAAAATGTTTAGAATTCCTAATGTGGGGGTAACACAAAAATAAAATCGTAGGTATTAGATTAGGTTCTGATCAAGTGGTATAGCGTAAGGGGTGCCGGGGAGCCAAGGTCCCGGGTGGCACGCGAAAGGGGGTCGGCAAAATCTCCATGAATTTTTTCAATTGAAAATAAAAAATTCAATAAAATTCAGAACCTTTTCCCTTATTGAAGTGGGATAATGAACACAATGAAAACTGTACTTGCAATGAGGACGTTAAATAAATTTGGTAAAAATTAATATACACAAAACCTAATATATGAAACTAATTGTCATAAAACTCCAAAGAGCAACACGGAGGGGAGTAGCCATGTACAGGCGTTCCCCTCTGTGAAGGTATAAGGCCAAATGGCCATATGCAAACAATAAAACTAGTTGCCGCCGCATTGATCACTAGACTAAATCTAGTTGCGCGATTGAATCAACGTTCTTCAAAAAATGCCAAATTGTTCTGTTTTTTACTGCAAAAAAAGATCTGCCACGTCAAATTTACTAAAACATGGCGTTACCTTTCATACGTAAGTATTTTTTAATGACATTATTACTTGTATACTTCTTTTAAACCTTTTTTAAACTTAAAAATTACAAATATTATCGTTCGTGTTGACTCGATTTGTTTACCAACACAGGCCGCTCGCCCGCATACAATATGCGGATCAGTCGAGCGACTGATCGGAGTCTATTTCCGAGAAGTCACTGTCGCCGAGCGATAGTGTTGTTACCGGTTTGTTTGTAGATGGTTATCGATAAAAATGGCAAACGCAAAAGAGGAGACAGAAATTTTTGAGATTTTGATTTATTTAAAATATTATATTGCTAGCTTTTTTTAATAAACATAGTTATATAATAAAATTGCATTAAATTAAATATAATACACGTATTATGAGTATTAATACATTTTACTAGAATTACTTAATGTGAACTTCCACCATAATGTTTTATATAAAAATTTGGCAGGTTTTCTAAAAATCCAAATTTAAGGGATACATAAGGGATACAAAAAAATGGTAATAAGATTAACCTGGACGCCCACAAAAAATAGTGTAATTTGTTCAGATCATATCAATACCACTGACTTTTAGGTGTTGGCGAACAATAGAAGAATTAGTTGAGGGCACCAAACCAACACTAACGCCACACTGTTTTTGTCCCGTAAGTTTTTTTTTGTCTCATGTACAAGGTAATCAATATATGGTTCACCTTAGTCATAGTAGTGAAATGAAGCTTAGATTTATCAACTTTGAAAATGAACAATGTCCATCCTTTCAGAGTAATCAACAAATCATTCAATCTAGCAGATGACAAGCTATTATCTTATGATGCCATTAGTGTTACGCTCCTTACTCCCGATTCGTTGACATCACCGTGTACATCATCAACTCCTCAAAATGTATGTTAACTTTAAATCGTTTATTGTAGACTGGCATTGTTTGGCACAACAACGTTGCCCCAAACGTATTGTGACATAATTATAATAGTTAGACATAGGTTGTCGCGACACTTTTTAACTGACTTCCAAAAAGGGGAGGTTCTCAATTCGACTGTATTTTTTTATGTATGTTTCTTCAGAACTTTTGACTGGGTGGACCGATTTTGATGATTTTTAATTTAATAGAAAGCTGATGTTTATCATGTGGTCGCGTTCAAATTTCATCAAGATCTGATATCAATTTTTTGAGTAACCTTTGATAACGCGTATATATTACGTATATTGTATTACTTGTCGATGTAATTGAAGTCAGTTTTTTTTTTCGTTTGGGAGTAAATACAATTATTATAGATAATCATGTGTTCTACAAAGTCTTACTACATTATATATTTCTATTATCATTAGTTTTTGCAGCGCACGCAATGCAAGGAATTTTTTAGGTTATTTTTTTATCCCTTGGGTTACACTATTGGAGTTTTAGTAAGGATCCCTAATGTTTTTGAAAATATAGTATAACCGATGTCGCTCAGCGATAGTGTAGCTTCTCAACGGTGAAATAATTTTTTGAATCGGTCCAGTAGTTTCGGAGCCTATTCAATGCTAACAAACAAACAATCAAATCTTTACTCTTTATAATCGTTTATTTTACATTAAGATGTTTGATTTGTAGTATATAATAAATTAAGCCTATTTTTATAATAACATCTTACCTTTGTATCACTTTAAAAACCTTATTTCCCTAACCGAGTACTTGAATTTATCGATAATGGATATCGACAGTTGTTACAATCATGGCTGTAAGAAACTTGTCAGTGTAGTTGCGGCGTGTCATTATACTGTAATGACACAGAATGTATCTATGTGTGTGTGAAAAATGTAAGTGTGATTTTAATTTAGTATGTGTGAGTTTCGTAGTGACAGACGATTATTTTTGTGTGGGAATTAGATAAAGTGTGCATGTGTGTAATTTCCCCCCGCAAAAAATGACAGACAATTTTGTATCGGTAGCAGACGCAATGGCTACTCCCCTCCGTGTTGCTCTATGTAAAACACAAACAAAATAAACTTGGTAACAAAACACACATTAGGTTTAGATTTGTGAAGACATCTATAAATCAAATAATTTTTATTGTGTATTTGAAAAGAGTATTATTTACACGTAATTATTAATATAAATTCACTATTTTCTACGTAAATGTACTTCTTTAGATTTTACTGCTACAGTTTCAATTACTTAGACAGTAGAGCACGCTTATGTATGTAATGAACTGTATTAAAGTAGGAAATATCAAAATGCATTACTTATTGCTAAGTATATATCGAAATGTAAGCTGAGTGGCTACGGCAGTAAAGAATATAGCCACCCCCTGTCTTCCCGGGGTTGTCGTAAGAGGCGACTAAGAGATAATACAATTCCACTACCCCCTTGGAACTTAAAAAGCTGGAAGATGGAGGGATAACCATCCAACTGCTGGCTTTGAAATACACAGACCGAAGACGTGCAGCAGCATCTTTGGTGCAACAAAGCCAGCCCTATGAAAAAATTGACAGAGATAAAACATCACGATCACAATTCAGCCTGTAATATCCCACAGCATAGGTCTCATTCCCCATGCACGAGAAGGATCAAAACTTAATCCACCACGCGGCTCCACTGCGGGTTGGCGGATAAATAAAACATACTTTATCCAAACTATGTTTTTTGAATACATATACTTATATATTTATATTTGTATACTGAGGGTAGGTTTGTGTGGGTTATTGTTTGTAACTTAAAATATAGCAGTTGTAATACAATTTAATTATACAAACTTTAAATATACGTAACTTAACTATTAAGTTACGTATATTTTAATATCTACGTATTGAAATACCCCTCTCTCCCCGTGGGTATCGTAAGAGGCGACTCAGGAATAATACAGTTCCACTAATACCTTGGAACTTATAAAGCCGATCGATGGCGGGATAACTATTCAACTGCTGGCTTTGAATTACACAGGCCGAAGACGGGCAGCAGCGTCTTCCGTGCGATAAAGCCAGCCCTGCGGTCACCAACCCGCCTGCCCAGCGTGGTGACTATGGATAACACATATGTGTTCACACCATTTTCGGAGCGAACTCGTAGAGGCCTATGTTCAGCAGTGGACTGTGATAGGCTGGAGTGATGATGATGATTACTTATTGAAAATAAAAATTTTACACATTTTTGATTCTAATAAAAACTAAAAAACGTTTTACTTGTGTTTTATTTATAAAGAGTGCTCAATAAAATCATTAAAAGTTTGATTACACAATCAACACAAATAAGAATTAGTAAAAAAAAAACAAGTGTGCTTTAGACCACACGATTGAAGTAAAACTTCTTTAGCTCCATCGAACTTATATCTCCCTCACAACTTTCGTTCGCCGCACCGATCACAGTTTTCGTAACGCTCTCGTCACGCATTCGCCAGCTTTTTCCCCAAGTCCAGCGTGTGCAAAGAAGTTTTACTTCAAAAATAAGCGATTATTTTGTTTAATCTCCCAGAACTTTATTATCATATATCTTAGTACGATTCTGTAGCCTCTCACTATCGGGTCATCATAATGAAGCGTTTTTGTGACGTTCATCTCAATCAATCAAGAATCACAAAAGCCTTTGTTAGAGACGCGTTGGTTGAGTGTTGGAGTCAATAATGTATCTTTGTGAGGCAGGTAAAAATCAATACCTAACCTTCGGTACAAAAATAATATTAATGTAAGAATATTTTGTAAAAAGTTATTTTTTGCTTGTCTACTGCAATTACATAAGTCTATTATAGTCTGTCAGCTAAAAAAATATACGAAAATAAATACTATCTGATGAAATTTACACCATTACTGTGTATTGTAAGTAAACACTGTTTGTTCGATTGTAAGCCGTCAAATTATGAGCTGGTACGATCGCCTATTTATGATTTTAAATTGTTTATCTGTTATTTTCATCCCAATTTAAGTATTCTTCCCCAATTTAGATAATTAAATAAATTTAGTGCGGTTTGTTATTTATTTTTCTGATATATGATATAAGCTACGGTAATCTCTTAACATCATGTGAGCCGTACGCTTGTTTGCCGACCTAGTGATATAAAAAAAAATATTTTTTATACTTATTTCGAACCCTTACAATACCGGTGTGAAAAATAAAATAAAGTGCGAATCCCCAAAAATCCTTCCTCCCAAGTGTGACGGGAAGAAGTCATAAAAAGTCATATGTAAAGTATAACCATATATACGCATAAATGTATAGTATATATATAGATAAAATGTAATAGTATATCCATATATACGCAATAGTATATACATATATACGCATGTTCGGCTGTTATCTAAATCACAGTTGCCTACCGTCGATAGTGTGTGTATGTCAGACTATTTCATATTTATTTTCTAGACGTCCCACATGCCGCACTGGTTTCGGTATAGCAACCGTAACGTATATCCAAAAAATAATTTCCCTTCAAAATGGCTCTCATGTGACGTCCACGTATCATAGTCATCTGCAGTTAAAGAGTCAATGTTTGTTCAACAATAAATTACCTTTAATATTCAAAATTAAATAAGACGCATAATGTTTTGACATTAAACGAACAAACTACTCGAACGAATCCATTATTTCCTGTTCAAAAATCATAAAATCATTTGTATATGATAAGTGAATCCACAGGTTTTGGCAGGTATTGGCAATTTTATCGTGGCTAGTGTTAATGTTAATGTTATTGGCTAGTGGTACAGATGACAACTCTAAGACTATTTTTAAAACAATTGCCCTGTCAATAAGCGCTTACATATAAAACCTAGCTCACGGAACTTGAAACAGCTTAATAGTTCCTTTATTCTGTCTTCAAAAATTAAAATTAGGATCTGGTTTATGTTTAATAAAACGTGTGTGTATATAATAATGTTAATTTATCTTTTTAAATACGTATTAAGCAATTAGACGTCCAATAAGATCCAAATTTATTAAATGAGACCTCTCAAAGGAAATAAAGTACTAGCTACATACATTCGATTCTAAGCCGTATTCCCCTGTAATAAAGTTTACTTTTGAATTATCTTAAAAACGTATCCCTTTGTAAGTCACAAAATTTCGTCACCACCCCGAGTAAAGTAACTCATTAGTATTTCGTTTTAATGAAATTTACTCGAATAACGGAAGTTTTATTAACGTATTATCTCGGATAGCTTGGGATGCATGTAAATAAGGCTTTATTGGGTAAGTCGCCTAATTATAAAAAATAGTCGGTTTCGATTAGAATTTATTCAAAACGAAAATAAAGAAATACAGTTTCAAAAATGTTGCAGAGGTTTTATCTGATTTTATTAGACTTCTATTTGAAAATATTCCCCCTTCACTTTTATTTTGATAGTAAGCATGAATAAAAATCTATTTCTGTAAACATTCTCAGGTTATTTTTGTAAGTTATTATATTAATATATAATCAAAATATTAATTTATGCGCTATATTAGCTTATTGATTATAAATCATTATAAAAGTTTTATTGAATATAAATAATTATAAAAGTATTTTTTACACGTGTCATTAGTTATCATTAACGATAAGTTGTTCGATACTCATTTATTTATATTATTTCAGTTTGATATAAATTGAGGTTGTTGAGCAACCCACAACAATACTATTAAAATACATTTTGCCATCCTACACCTAATTTGGTATGAAAAGAAAGAAACAGAACAACTCGTAATAATAAAAAACCTTTTCTTTTTATGTTATATAACTGGTTAGGCACACAAGCGTACAGCTCACATGATGGTAGCCGATTGCCGTAGCCTATAGGACGCCTGCAACACCAGAAACATCGCAAGCGTGCTGCTGATCCAGCCATTCTCTCTGGTCACCATACTCAGCAACAGGAACACAACGCTGCTTGAAAACAGTATAATTTAGCTGTGAGGTTCTGTAAAGTCAAAGTACTTTCCCAGTTGAGCTGCTCCAGATTTAAAGTAATACTCCAATGTACATACATATAAACAAACACATATCTGCAGTCAGAAACACCTACTAACTTACAAATATATAAAAAAATAAAATAAAATAAACTGTTGTTTTTCTGAAAATTACTATCTAAAAATTATGTATGATAAACACATTTATTTCAGAATGAGAAATGTCATTTAAAAACTAAGCCCTTAACATAATAATAAACACATTTATTAAGGTACTTTATAAGATCTAATGCTACCCACTGGACTAGATCTAAACGGACGAAGTATAACATAAATGGATAGTGGCAATTAAAGTAAATGTTAACGCAAACAACATCATACGGTCTAATAAATAAAATAAATATCAAATAATATCAAATGTAATATAATACTCACTTTTATCTAGTAGACCGTTGATTCCTATCTAACCTATCTTCTCCAAAGAGGTTGCCCATTAAGATATATCAAGTGAATTTCTTTTTCGTTGAACTTATGATTTCTACCTAAACCAAAAAATTACCAACAAACACCCTTGATATAGGTTCCACAACCATCTTGGAACTTAAGAAGCCGACCGATGGCGGGATAGCCATCCAACTGCTGGCTTTGAAATACACAGGCCGAAGACGGGCAGCAGCGTCTTTGGTGCGACAAAGCCAGTACTGCGGTCACCAACCCGCCTGCCCAGCGTGGTGACTATGGGCAAAACACATGAGTTCACGTTATTTTTGACGTAAACTTGTGGAGGCCTATGTCCAGCAGTGGACTGTATAGGCTGTAATGATGATGATGATGATGACCCTTGATATGTAAACTTATGACAAAAGAAAGGTGTTTCTATATCAGTCAGCTGTTACCTAAAACACAGGCATCGATTTACCAACTTTAGGAGCAGAGGACAGTCTGTGGACAGGATGTCAGACAAATTTCATTAATTAATTTACTAAAGAAATCGTTTATCACTCTCCTTCTATAGGTACACATCTATAGTATAATTTCGGTATATCTGTAGTATCCCAAATTGCCTATTCATCTCATCTAGAAGCAATTATCAACGTGTCTAAATACCTACGTGCAATATAGTCTAACATCTACCACATACATCTAGAGAGGTATTTGTAATTATTAAATTTATAAACTACGTTTAGTGAAGAGCGTTACACCGTAATATATGTTTTCAATTTGAAATATTATATGGAAGTAGGTAGAGATTTACTGTCGATTTATAGATAAAAAAAAAATGTATAAATTATCATTGATTAATAATAATATCCCACTACTGGGCATAGGCCTCTTTCCCCATGTAGGAGAAGGATCAGACCTTAATCCACCACGCTGCTTCAATGCGGGTTGGCGGATATATTCTCTACTATGAGTAACGATCGCTATCAGGTGTACATGATAACAACCGGGACCGACGGCTTAACGTGCTCTCCGAGGCACGGTGGGGAGACTCACAAGGACTGCACAAACACCCAGACCACGGCAAACACCTGTATGGCCAATACAAATGTTTGTCATGTGCGAGGATCAAACCCGCAACCGCCAGCGCAACAGGTACAATCCATGGCTGTAACCGTTGCGCCAACGCGGCGTAATAATAATAGTACTTTATTTCAGACTAGATTTTAAATCCATATTGGGTTAGTACAACAAAACAACATTTAGAATAAAAAACAAATCAAAATTAAATTAAAAAATCAATAAATAAAAATAAAATTAAATAAAGTAAAAGTAAAATCAAAAATCAAAAATCGAAAATCAAAAAATTAAAAAAAATATGAGCATGAAATGTATGTTTTGAAAGAAATTAAATTAAATATGTAATAACGTATTGTTTTACCCTCCTAGTTAAACAAAAAAAAAGTTTTAACTAGTCTAATACAATGTTTTAAAATTAATAAAAGTTATTTGTTAAAAGTCGTTTATCAGGCTTTATGTACCTTTTGAGAGAAAACAAAAAAAACATCCTTTCTTTAATAAAGATAAATTTAAAAGAAAATTTTAAATAGAAAGGTTTTAAAAATATGTATTTTTTTTAAATGTACATTTCTTAGATATTTTATTGTAATCTATATAATATTTAGTAAGATTAACGTAAAAATGTTACGTAAAAGTTGTTAAGAAAAATAAACAAACCGCATTTTGTGATATTATTATATAAGCTTATTTTTCTGGTGGATATAATGAAATGTACAAGAATAAGAATTTCGTTCAAAACATACATTTCATGCTCATATTTTTTGTATGTGTTATACATGTTTTTGCATATGTTGTACGTTTGATTGTTGAGTGTTATTCGACTGTGTTATTAGTGGTTAAAATAGATAGTTGAACACTCAATGAACCTATCTTAAATTCATACTTATTATATAGTATTTCCAAGATTTACTTGTTATTTATTAAGGTAACATACATTCGTTAGGTATTTTCAGTTTGTAAACTTCACTTCATTAATTACTTATATTAACAAAATCTTCATACTATAGTGATCCACATATTTATCTGACTGTTTTTTACATTAAGCTAAGTAATTATGTATTTCAATTATTCACTCACTTCAGCCTGTCGCAGTCCACTACTGGACATAGGCCTCCACAAGTTCGCGTCAAAAATGGCGCGAACCCATGTTTTTTGCCCATAGTCACCACGCTGGGCAGGCGGGTTTGTGACCGCAGGGCTGGCTTTGTCGCACCGAAGACGCTGCTGCCCGTCTTCGGCCTGTGTAATTCAAAGCCAGCAGTTGAATAGTTATCCCGCCATCGATCGGCTTTATAAGTTCCAAGGTGGTAGTGGAACTGTATTATTCCTGAGTCGCCTCTTACGATACCCACGGGGAGAGAGGGGTATTTCAATACGTAGATATTAAAATATACGTAACTTAATAGTTAAATGATTTACTTGAATAAAATTCTATTACAAAATAAGTTAAATATATATTTTATATATTGAATATATATATTTATTTATTTATTTATTTTTTTTTTTTATTTTTTTATATTTATTTTTTATTATTTTGACGTCTGGCCTCCAAAATTGCTGTTAGACATATTTTACCAAAATTAAATTCGGAATTTGAACCCGTACAGTTAGGCTTCGGTGTAAAAGGAGGCTGTGAGGCAGCCGTCCATGCCTTACGCTCATTCCTAACTTACGACCGGCCTGACGTGTTGCTCAAATTTGACGTCAAAAATGCTTTCAATTCGGTAAATAGAGATACCCTGCTGACAGAAATAAAACAGTATATACCGGAATTATACAATTATCTTCTTCTCAGTTACGCTGACCCAACAAAATTATTATATCGTTCTAATGAACTGTCCTCGGAAGTAGGTTGTCAACAGGGTGATCCATTTGGGCCTGCAATTTTTAGTTTAGCTATAAATCCGATAATTAAAAATCTAAATTCAAAATTCAACGTCTGGTATTTGGACGACGGAACCCTAGGAGGTGATGTGGATACTGTGTTTTCGGACCTTTTTTTAATCAAAAATAAATTGTATCCATTGGTTTGGAACTTAATTTTAGCAAATGCGAACTTTTTATAAATAACTGCGACTTAAATTTAAATGACGTAAAACATAAATTTAATATTTTGGCTCCAAATATTAAAATAGTTAACAGTAATTCGCTTTACTTTTTAGGTTCTCCAATTTTTGATGAATGTATTTCTGAATATATTAATAATTCATTCGCTAAATTTCAAAATTCAGTTGACCGTCTCCTTGAAATTAGTCCACATTATGCACTTTGCGTCTTAAAATATTGTCTTTACGTCCCTAAATTTACGTATGCGCTCCGTTGCTGCTCCTTTTGGAATCACCCAGATCTTTTAACACAAGTAGACGACTTAATCAAAATTAGCTTAGAATCGATTCTTAATATGCAACTGAACGAGCAATCTTGGACCCAAGCATCCCTACCTATCCGTTATGGTGGTTTAGGGATTCGCAAAATTTCCAGTGTTACTTTACCAGCCTTTCTATCTTCTGTCCATAGTTCAGCAAATCTCATAAGTAAAATTTTAAGGGCATCCCCTTCAAACTTTGAGATTGCTGGTTTGGAAGAAGCTAGAAACGCTTTCTTAATTGCATGCCCAGGTCAAAATTTTCCAGTTTCTCCAAATTCACAGAGGAGCTGGGACGACATAAACTGCAAATTGACTTATGAAAATCTTTTAAGCTGTAGTACAGGCTCGGCGCGTGCTAGGCTTTTGGCCGTGGGTACGCATGAGGCCGGCTACTGGCTTCACGCGTACCCTTCAACAAATACAGGAACATTTCTTGAGCCTGACACGCTCCGAATCGCAACCTGTCTACGGCTTGGGGTTCCGGTCTGCGCTGCTCATAAATGTCCCTGTGGCAGTGATGTCGATAAGCTAGGACATCACGGTCTGTCATGCCTAAAAAGTGCAGGTCGCTTCTCGCGACATGCCGCACTTAACGATATCATACGCCGGTCCCTTGCCACCGTCAACGTGCCAAGTCTACTTGAGCCGACTGGTATTGCAAGAGACGATGGCAAGAGACCGGACGGTATGAGTTTGATTCCATGGAAGATGGGCCGGGTGCTGGTATGGGATGCAACCTGTTCAGACACGCTGGCCCCTACCCATCTACATGGAACCAACAACAGAGCTGGTGCGGCTTGTGAAGCGGCGGAAAAAACAAAAGCAGACAAATACAGGGGTCTAGGCTCCGAATATGATTTTGTCCCATTCGGTGTTGAGACCCTTGGTCCGTGGGGTCCTAGTGCTATAACACTTTTTAAGGAAATATCGAAAAGGTTATTCGACGTCACAGGAGACCGAAGAGCTGGCAGCTACTTCGGACAAAGAATTAGTCTAGCTATTCAAAGGGGGAACGCTGCCAGTATCTTCGGAACCTTGCCTAAAGGGACTCCTTTTAATAATATTTTTTAATTATTATATTATGTATATATATATATATATATATATATATATATATATATATACTTAAGGTTTTTTTAGTTTAATGTTATTTATCTAATTATTATTATTATATTATAAGTTGCTAATAAACCTCTTTTTTTTTATATATTTATTTCTAAATTCTGAATTTAATTAAAACTTTATAGACAAAAAATAAACTAAAGATTTCTTATTGTTTACTTTTTAACATTTTTAATTAAAAAAAGTTTTGGTTTATCTTAATATTCCAGACTTTATGAAAGCTCTGAGCAAACTTCAGAGTCATCAAAGAATTTTTCGTTCAGTTTAACTTTGCTTATATTTTTGACCTATTAAAAACTAATTTAAAAAAAATATAAAAAAAACGGCGTAAGGGGTCTATGGACCCCCGGTCGAAACGAACTTCTTTCTCTTTTTAAATATATATGATAAAAGAATTGTGTGATTTTATGAAAATACGATGCAAGTAAAACTTTACTAAATAAAAACATTTACATTAATACACAGGTCAAAACACACAAATACCGCGGAGCACATGCGACATGCGACATGCGATAGATGAACGAAAAATTTTGGGGCGATAGAATAAAACTTTCACTTTAATATATATTTATTTATATAAAACGATTTAATGTAAAGAGTAGAAGGTATATGTAAAAAGAATAAAGCTTAACATGGAATAAACAAAAAAAAAAAATACAAACGTACTTAGCAACAATTGTCAAAGAAAAGTCTTGTTACGCTTTTTTCGCTCCCGCTCTCGCTTCTATCCTGCTTAGTACATGTAGCACGCGATAACTACGTTCCAATAGAAAGATCTTTTTTACTTTAAATAAAATTCTTCTCATTTTAATTTTAAGGTTATGAATATCTAAATATTTTTGTTCGAAATATCTGGAATTGATTTTTAATAAAACCTAGCTATAGATATCACTGGCAAAATAAATACGTTGGGTTTGAAGCCACAAGAACGGAAAGACGCAACCGCAAGAACTATTTTGAAATAGATAAAGTATATCAACAAACATAGTTTGTTAATATCCCAGAAGGAAAGTTGTCGAGGCACATAGAGGTCCTCTAAAATGGTAATATTATCACGAAATGCTTTAACTCGAATATCCACAATTTTAGTGTAATATGAAATGCAAAGTGTCAGCTATCTTCTCGAATGTTCATAAAGCGTGTTGATTTGCTTGCTGTGGGTATTAAGCGGGAACAATTAAATACAATTTCGTTGTTCTGTTAACGGTGGACGAATATTATTACGAGTACAGTACTCGTATATAGTATATGATAGAGTAGCACTGTGGTGTAACATAGAAAATTTAATAGATGAAAAGTGAAAGCAAATGTGCCTATAATAGGAAGTAACAGTCGATTTTGTGATGCTTTATTGGATTTCATGTGTATCTATGTGTGTACAAGTGTCTTCTTGATTAACCCATTAACAATAACTCTATACATTTATCAATAAAATAGAAATTAATCGCGGAAATGTACGCGCATGACTTCCTGTCAACTGCACAAAGTGTGACAGTTTTTATGTGTTCGTTATTGTCACAAAAATGAAATAAAATAAATGTGAAATAGAATATTTAAACTACTTATCAATATTTCAATTCTTACAGAAGAGAAAGTTCACGGACCTCAGCTTTAATGAAAAAGGAGCAGCCATTTTTTTCCTCTTTGTAATAGACACTCTTACATGAACACATAAGGAGTCATCAACTGTAATGGATTTTAGATATTTGCATATTAGTTTCATAAGCATCTCGGAGAGTATCAATTTAACTCACCAATAAAAATCGTACTTTAGGAAGAATCGGCATTACTTATTTAATTAATAGAATAAGTTTTGGTCATAGATGGTCATCGGTTAAAATTCGTAACGATGCCATCGTGCAAAATCAAAATTGTTAAGATAATGACTGACTTTTGCGTAATATTTAATGTACCTGCTTTATGTTTCTAAATGTTGTGGTTTCAGGCGTAGACTCTGAAAATATTTTTTTCTTTCATTTGTAAAAGTTATATAATTAGATTACTTAGTTTAAAAAGAAGGTTCTCGAAATCAAGTTAACAATTTGAAGCTTAAGATAGGGTACGTTTTTGTGCTCTATATCTTTCACAATTGTGCCCATTTTGATATATACAACAAAAGCCTCAAAAACATTTTTGAATAAATATAGGTATCAAAATCAGGAAAAGTAAATAATGCCAGGAATTTAATTTCAAATCTAAAATTCGAAATAAAAAAAATAATATATGTAATTATAAATATTTTTTTTTACATATTTATACTAATTCTATGTTACAAGAAACTTCTACTTACTCTAAATTTAGTTTCTATTTAGAATGAATCCAAAGCTTTTGCAATATAATTAAGTGTAGCCCTAAATATCTTAAAGTAATAGGCCATATACAGGAGTTTAGTAAGGGAGTCAATATGAGTTATATTTCTGACTAATCCGTTAACTACATAAGCCATTAGCTAGTCATTACGTATCGAGTATTTTACTTGACGTCATGAGCTCAGAGCTGTTACCAATATACTGTGCTATTAATTACATAGAGACTTAACTAAACTTACCTTATCGACACTATTTTTTAGCTTTTATCAGTAAATTATATTTAATTATATTAAATTAGGCTGTGTGGTTACGGCAGCAAAGATTACGATAGCCACCCCCTCTCTTCCCGTGGCTGTCGTAAGAGGCGACTAAGGGATAACACAGTTCCATTACCACCTTGGAACTTAAAAAGCCGATCGATGGCGGGATAACCATCCAACTGCTGGTTTTGAAACACAGACCGAAGACGGGCAGCAGCGTCTTCTGTGTGACAAAGCCAGCCCTGCGGTCATCAACCCGCCTGCCTAACGTGGTGACTACGAGTAAAACAAATGAGTTCAAATCGTTCTTGGCGCGAACTTATGGCGGCCTTATATCCGGCACTGGACTTCGATAGGCTGATGTGTGTATATTTAATTCTGCACTATTTTCGTCGCATATAATTTTGGTGACTTTAATTATTTAAAATGAAACCGTATTAGTAAACTACCCCCAAAATACTAAAAAAAACATTCTTATTCATCATTTCCACATATCAAATACTATAATTTTAAGTATCATATCAAAAATCGACAGTTCCAGCGGGGATCGAACCTGTATCTCCGACTGACCGTGTCTGTACTTTAGCCAATTAAGCTATGGAACGATGTACCCGTTAAATCGAAATTATTGATATGATGATTTTTATGTACGGTTCTAAGCGACCGTGGCGCCGTCTATGGTGAGTTCTTTATAGAACTCGTAACTATTCAAAGTTTCATATTACAATGAAAATCTTTTGACAGGTGACGACAACATACTATTTTTAATTCGTACGATTTATTTTTGTGTTACACACACATTAGGGAATTCTAAACAATTTTAAATATCATTTCAAAAATCGACCGTTCCAAACACAACACAAACATATTAATTCATTTAATCACAAATTTTTCATCATATATCAAATATATGATGATGAAAAGTATATTTTGTACATCACCATCTTTCATTTCACAAATAGAAATGAATAAAATGTGAATTCTTATAGCGACGCGGGTGGAGGTGAGCGCACCACGCAATATATACTAATGGCATTCCCTGCGCACCTGCTCGCTACAAGCTGCATACTCGTTATTCAATATGAAAATTGAAGAATCAGGAATTAAATTGTACCTCATTCATTGTCACGTGTATTTTGTAATACATTTCTCTACTAACAATAAGTAAAATTAGCCTTATTTATGCGACAAGGTTGTAGATGAGGGTTATTTAGTATGTAAATATATCGCTAAAATTTACTATACTTATAGATAGCACTTTCTAATAGTGAAAGAATTACTGCAAACAAACTTAGTAATTACGGTTTTTATAAGTTACAAACAAACAAAGTATTTATTTTAGTATTAGTTGGCTATACATATACTTATACTAGCTGTGTCCACGACATCGTCCGTGTAGAATTTAACAAAAAAAGTTATTGTTCGATCCGCAGTTATAAAAAAAAATCTAAAATAAAAGTAGCCTAAGTTACTCCTTACTATATCAGCTATCTGCCAGTGAAAGTCCTGTCAAAATCAGTCCAACCGTTTCAGAGATTAGCTGGACCAAACAGACAGATAGACAGACAGACATTCTACAAAATGTCATATATATATATGATATGTATGTATGTATATAGGTATATGTACCGTGTATACATTCATATGCATTTAGTAAAAAGAGGTTATTTTAATATTACAAACAGACACTCTAATTTTATTTATTTGTATCGATAGTTTATAGCAATTTTTAAAAATCATTATGGTAAAAACTACAACGTAGTATCTTATATAATTATTGTATCGTTTTGGATAAAAATCAGTCTATCGGTTACCACAAAGTTATGGTTAATTTTAGTCTCCAAATAGACATTAATTTCACTTACTCATTAATACTTCATAATATATTTCCATTAAAAATATATAAAAAAAGGAAAATATAAGTTTAGTTTCTTTTCGTCATCAATCGACTCTTAATTAAAGTATTATCAGTAATACATAAATTAAAGAAAATGATGGAACCATTTTACTTCGATTCGCAGCAAAAGAATTCCTTTTTTTAATCTATTGTAGATGCTAGTACGAGTAGTTCCAGATGGCAGCTGCGAGCGTCGATTAGATCAAACACTATTGAAAAGCGTCTGTTGGAATATTAATCCCTTCATTACTTTAAACTCTTACTTGCTGACTGCAAAACTCATTATAGAACTATTGTCAAAATTTGAATAGAAAATTAAATGACATAGATTTTTTTTTAATAAGTAAAGTTTCTATACTGACAAATAAATCGATAGAATGTATAAAAAAAATTAATAATCATTGTCTGTCTGTTCCAGCTAATTTCTGAAACGGTTGGACCGATTTTGACGGAACTTTCACTGGCAGATAGCTAATGTAGTAAGGGTAACTTAGGCTACTTTTATTTTAGAAATTTATTTATTTTATAACTCTACGAACTGACCAATAACTTTATTGTTAAATTCCACACGGGCGAAGTCGCGGGCACAGCTAGTATAAATATAAGAATAGTAAATGTTTGTTACTCTTAAGTCTTACGAACTAAAACTTGGCGAGATACGCAACCATTTGCGAAGAATGTATCTCCATAAAGTGCGTTCTGGAGACCTGAAAACAGAGCCAGACACTCACTTCTGTTTTATTTCCTCTTCAGTATATATTTTTACATAAGTTGACGACTGAGTGTGATGCAGTTAATTCAACCCGAGACAGCATAAAATATTTCAGTCATTACAGAGTGATGTCTGCTACTTTATTTCTTTCTGTGACAAAAGAGTCTGGCTTCAAAAAGAAAGCTCATTGAGAGTTACCTCGTTTTATTGTTAGAAGGTGTCTGATTAGATTTCAGTGTGGTATAAATTTTCAATAATGTATATATTTCACAACTCTGTGTAATATTTAACAACATTGTAACATACTTTATTATTATTACTCAACAAAGAAATTGAAGTTTTAATAAAAATAGGAACCCGTTATTTCATATCAACATACAAAGAGATTGAACACGAAAAAAAAAATTAAATGAGTTCCATTCGTTGCAAAATATTATTCAACATCTTAATAAAAAATAAAAAAGTTATTATTACCGTTACATCAGATATTTTAAAAGTATCGCTTCGTGTTATTATTATTTTTTTTGTTGGGATAATAATTAACTACAAATGATAAAAGTAAAAATAGCAACACGTACAACCTGTTCAAGTAATTTCATAAGACATTATGCGAGATTTTTTCCCTGTAGCCGTCTCTCAGATTAAATCTATATATTTATATTATATAATACAGGAATATTTCGCTTATGGTGGAAAATATCAAGGGTCACACGGGTTTAACATAAGGCCTTTCTCTAACAATAATTAGTTGTATTGCTGTAAATAAATTGCTTTAAAAGGCCCTACAAAAAAATATACCAAAACAATTTACGAGTACTTTATATCAAAATCAACCTTGAATGTTTTTGCTATTTTTATAAATTATATTATACCCTTTTACAAATGTATTAAATATTAGCTTAAAATATATCTTTACGTTCGATATAATATTTCCTCTGTCCTAAGGTCACAAAGAATGGCTTTACAGCGATATTGTGATTCTTTTGTTCATAATCATATATAAACATCAAGCTCCTCTCTACCTCTTTCATTTAAACAATCACAATACATACATGCATAAATACATATAATCACGCCTTTTTCCCGTAGGAGTAGGCAGAGACCACTTCTTTCCACTTGCTACGATCCTTACATACTTCTTTCACTTCGTCCACTTTCATTATTCCCTTCATACATGCTCTTCGGGTACTCTTGACCTGGTCTTTTTTCAAGACGTCTCTTATTTGGTCTCGGAACGTCCGCCTAGGTCTACCCCTTCCAACCCTTCCATCCACAATCGTTCTTCACTCATTCTCTCGACATGACCAAACCATTTGAGCATACCATTCTCAATTTTTGTCACTACATCTTCTTTCAGACCACAACGTTTCCTTATCTCACTATTTCTTACCCAGTCACTCAGTTTAACTCCTATCATACTTCTTAACGCTCTCATCTCAACTGATTTATTCTGCAACAATCACAAAGTATACAATAAACACTACATACACAACTACCATACAATAAACTATAAATTATTGAATAAACTAACAACTGGTAACCAGAAACGTGTGCGTTGTTAGATTTCAGTTACACTTTTATTAACATTAAACATATTGCTGACTATTCTTATTTTCTAACTATTTATTAAATCAAATCATTTAGCATAAACTATCAAAACAGCTTACAGTGGTAAAATGCCGTTTTAAATGTTAATATGTACAATAAATGATGTACATGTAGCACTATTCTAAAAGGCGTTTACAATATTTTGTATTAGCCATGATTACGTAATTTTTTTGAAAAAGGTTTTCCAAATTCAAAACTTTTACCATAATACGAATTTTACATTAAAAATATGAGCACATTGAGTGTAATCTCGGCTCTCGTGGCTCCACGAACGAAAGAGTATTGTTTATGTCTACGATTATTTACTGGGTATTGTATAGCGGCCTATTGTCCCGTTAATGAGCGATCTGAAGGCACGCACGTCGCCATTTTTAACTCCCACTGGACTCAGATGTTTCTATGACCTGTTCTTTGTAATTACCTGTACAATAGTTTTATTGATTAAATGAGAGAAATATAAAAAATACTTTTTTTAAACTGTATAAGATTGTTATAAAATACGATTAACTTAATATTCTGAATATTTTTTGTCCGTTGTTGTTCAGTTTGTCAAAAAACAGTTTTCAATTATTAAGTTTGTCAAGTTTTAGACAAATAATATATATGTTTCTCATGTGTAGTTTCTTATACTACAATAATATATTAATTTAACCTATTTTACAGATATATAAAATGTATAAGAATACTACCATGTTAAAATTTACCATCAACTTAATTGTTATAATCACGTCATCTTTTCTATCTGATTTCCTCAACGATAATCTTATATTATTGGAACGAAGTTCCTTACGGCAAGCTTGACATTTGGCTGAGCGACCGAACTGAAAAAAATGTAATACTAAAACCGTAAGAAAAATATATAACGGAAGTGACGTAATATCAGTCACACGACTGTATAAATATGACGTTTGTAAAACTAAAATATTACTAGTAAACTTTTCTTAAAATGATTTATATAATTTTATACTGTCGACAAATATAAAATAATTGTGTTTGCGCGCAAACGAAAAAAAACCGACTTCAATTACATCGACAAGTAATACAACGCAGATCGACGAAAAAATAGTCAAGCAACTACGCGTCATCAAAGATTACTCAAAAACTAGTTATCAGATCTCGATAAAATTTATATGTGACCACATGATAAACATCAGCTTTCGATTAAATTAAAAATTATCAAAATCGGTATACCAAGTAAAAAGTTATTGCGGATTTTCGAGAGTTTCCCTCGATTTCTCTGGGATCCCATCATCAGATCCTGGTTTCCTTATCATGGTACTAAACTAGGGATATCCCCTTTCCAACAAAAAAAGAATTATCAAAATCGGTACATCCAGTAGAAAGTTATGTGGTATAATACAACGTAGGTCGACGAAAAAAGCGTCAAGTAAAAACGCATTATTGGATATAACTCGAAAAGTAGTTGTTAGATCTCAAATAAATTTAAATGGGACCAATTGGCACACACCACCTTTCGATTAAAACAAAATTTGTCGAAATCGGTCTTCCCGGTCAAAAGTTCTGAGGTAACATACATAAAAAAAAAAAAAAAAAAAAAAAAAAAAAAAAAAAAATACAGTCGAATTGAGAACCTCCTCCTTTTTTGGAAGTCGGTTAAAAAAGACATGTTTTTTTATTTCACTTTTTGAATTATTATTGTTATTATTATTTTGTTTGATTTATTTTATTTTACGGTATTTGTTATTTTATTTTACGGTATATGTACTTAATTAAAAACCAAACAACAAAATTAAAAAAAAATCAAGAACTAGAAAATATATATATAATTAAACATTTTTTTTAATTGTGTTGCTTCTATACGATTCAAAGGAACTTCGTTCCTACCTGGTGTTCCATGACACCACATAATTTTTTCTTTTTTTTTCTTATCTTATCTTTACTATCGATAGTTACTCTAATATTGACCACAGATACCAATAAAACAAAAATAGGTTAAATGTACGTATTTTTCTAAAGTAACAAGATATACAATCAGCCATCGTAATTACAGTTCCAAGGGGTGTAACAACGTGGTTTCTATGGTCGACAGCGAACTGGTAAGGTAAGGAATCCTAGTTACATTGCCAATAACAGAGAGAAGGGACCCATTTAAGGGGCAATTGACTTTAAGATGGTCGAACACGCTCCGAATTGTTGTCGTATTACGTCAGATCCGATCGTGAATGTTAAAGTCACGAGGCCTTATAAACGATTCACTCGACTCATTTAAATAATATCATCAGACTAATCTTGACAAATCCTTAAAACTCATGAGTAATTGATTCGTTCATTGCACCCCGAAGTGTCGTGAATTTTAAATTTATTTAAATAAAAGGCAATCTGAGCTACTTTACCCGTATTAAAAATTTACAGTACCCCCAGTATCTCGAAGTGAAATTTGAAATTCAAAAACTTTCGTAAAAAAACAGACATTAATGGCGCTTAACGTTGCAACAGAGGCCTGAATGGAGGCAATCAGTGTTCCGAGAGATTGGAGACTCTACTTACTGCCGTTATACTGTAGACATCATGCGATCGTCTGTGGATCTTAACTTTGAAGGAATAAACGCTATATTACAATGAAAGTATTACTTGCGTCTACCACTGTACAAAGGTATTATTATATAGTCCTTATAACAATACAAGATTTGAAAAGTGAATGATTAATTTTCTGTATAGTCTGCTGTAAATAGTTGTTATCTCTTAGTGGTAAATGGATATAAATTATTACATCGTTATTACAATTCCATGTACAACTATGCTTTTGATAATACTTGTTAAATTAATCTTATACTCATTCTCTTATTCTCTATTTTGACCGATAGCGGTATTTTGATTTTGGATAACCATCCAACACCTGGCTATGAAATACACAGGTCAAAGACGGGCAGCAGCGTCTTCGGTGCGACAAAGTCAGCCCTGCGGTCACCAACCCGCCTGCCTAGCGTGGTGACTATGGGCAAAACACATGAGTTCACGCCATTTTTGACGCTAATTTGTGGAGGCCTATGTCATAAGTATTGTTATTCGCTTTTTGATCAAAGACGTTCAAAGTGAGTAAATATTTTGAGAAAATAAGTCTTCCTTGCCTGGTATCAATTATTTATTGTAACACAATATTAGAATGATATAAGGACATGATAAAGACATGAAAACTAACAAGAAAATTCAATGTCCGCATAGGATTTCTTGTTAATATTGAAGTAGGTATATCATTAAATTATTGAAAAAAAAACGAACTAAAATACATCATACGACAAAATATGCAAGAAAATAAACAAATTAATATTTAGGTTATTTCGCTAAACTAATACTCAAGTGAGGATTAAATTTTACCTCGTCTTGTCTTATGATGTTTCAATCGATGGGTACTGATATGAAAGTTTAAAAATAATGCGAATGTGTTTACGATCAAGATCACGATTCAGCCTACAGCATTCCACTGGACATAGATACACTTTCTCCGTGTAGGAGAAGAATTATGTGTACGCTTATTGTTAATTCAAAACTTATTTTTGATTATTTGTGACATCTGACAAACTTTTAAGCAAAGTGTTAGTTTGTCTAAAAAGAAATTATGTTCTACACCTACCTACTTAAAACCAATATGCTGCAAAATTGTCTGTTTGTATACTTACTTAAAAAAATATAACTATATATATAATATAAATAAAGACTTAACGAATATCGATGTACAATTAAGCAAGCGATTGTCAGCCGTAAAATGTACCTGAAGGCATGAAATGGAAAATTTCGTATAAATATCTGTGACATTATTAGATTAAGTTGTTATTTGAGTTAAACAGGAAGTAAGCAATGTTGACTTCCTAAACTCACCTCTTGTGACGGGCAAGGAACTTGACTTTCATTTACATTCAATATTTACCCTCTTATTCGTCTATAAATAAACTCGGTAGCTAATATAATAAAATAATACATACCGCGCAATTTCGATAAGTGATCATCCCCAAATTGAAATTTGATACAACAAAGTCTTCAGATCTGTCTATTATTCGATTCCTTTCAAATCAAGTCTAATGTAATATAAAATCCTAAAACACAATTTTAAGTTTGCCCCTATTTTAAAAAATGACCTTGCGCAAACGAATTTCCATAGAATTGTTATGGTAGATGAAATAGTTGAAAATAGAAATGAAGCTTAATTTATTTACATTACATTTCTTTATTTTATATGGCATAGCCTGTATCTCAGATGTCAGTGTCAGTCGTTACATATTTAAAGCAAAAATTTACATTGCATACTCATCACAAGTATATTATTTGTAATAACATGTAAACATATAACAATAATTAATTTGAGGGTAGAGTAACAATGACGTTGTGTTCAACAGAAATGTATAGTTTGACAATGACAAGTATGAACTTAAGCACGTTTCTATGTATTATTTATTTCAATTTATTTTTTGATATACTTACTATTTATATTTTTACAGTTTCTATTTATATTTAATTTTTTATTATGATTACTATTTATATTTTTCTAAGTAATACATTAATTATTCAAATAGATAACTAGTACTGATTTATTTTATATTTTAATGTAATTGAAACTACTTACAGCACACGAATATTTGTATGTATATTTATTTCATGACTGATTGACGATGATGATTTACGCAAACCATAATATTTAAAATAAAAGACTATTAGTATATACTAACCAGTACTTACAAATCACAGATAGAATAAACGTCTTGTAAGATTAGTAACGTGTCAGCCTCGCCTCGAGCGTTCGCTTTACTGTCACAATTCATTATAACACAATTAGACGCAGATGACAGTTGAAGATCTACATTACGTACCCTGGGACAACAAACTTGTATCCTACTGAAAGTGAAGCGATATTAAGCGTTCTTATTAGCTATTCATCTCATTGTAAGAATAACTCTTTCACTTGCTAAGAAATCGTAAAAAGAAAATTAACAATTTATGTACAAATAAGTGTAAAAAACATTTGAATTATTTTTATATATTTCGAGACCACAATGATCTAATATAGTGGAGTGTTGTAGTGAATGAAACACGTGTTACTTTATCATAATAAATACGAGTTTAGCTGCTTAGAGAACTAATTTTTATAGTGTTAAAGTTGAAAATTAAAGTCGTGGTGGCAATGTTGATAGCGGAATAACATGACCAATCGAACCTTCTTCCAAGTTTTAATCAAACCTCCAGGGTCCAGTAGTGGGAATCTTATCGTTTTTTATTGTACTTACTCAATCAACATAAGTAAAACTTTAAAGATTTTGATATTTTTATAAAAGTATCTATAGCTTTATTCTTTGTGTCTATCTATTATCTTGTGTCTGTCTCTTTAGTCTCTATTTATTGTGCTGTGTGGCTACGGCACTAAAGAATTTAGCCACCCCCTCTTCCCGTGGGTGTCGTAAGAGGCGACTAAGGGATAACAAGGCGGGATAACCATCCAACTGCTGGCTTTGAAATACACAGGCCGAAGACGGGCAGCAGCGTCTTCGGTGCGACAAAGCCAGTACTGCGGTCACCAACCCGCCTGCCCAGCGTGGTGACTATGTGCAAAACACATGAGTTCGCCAACACGTTATTTTTGGCGTAAACTTGTGGAGGCCTATGTCCAGCAGTGGACTGTATAGGCTGTAATGATTGATAGCTTTATTCACACTATCTAATATAAAAATTAATTATTGACGAAAGAGCTGCGAATAGTATTCGATGGAAACCTAGCCCTGTATATAAAGGCAAGGGCGGTTGTCGCAAAATTAAACGGAAATCGAAAGCTGCGGCTTGCGGCAGTACGACCTGTCTGTAGCGTACTAGATGTACACGTCTGAGATACCTGCCTGTCTGATGTTATCAACATAATTTAGTATTACTTCGAAACATGAGCAATTTTGTAAGTATTGATAGGTATATATATACGTTTCATACAATCATTCACATATTATTTTACTATGTTTTTAAAATTTAAGTAACATTATCATCAAATTTATCGCATTAAGTCAACACGCTTTTTATTTTACACTTTTTTAGAAATGTAACTGGCCCTTTTACACAATTGGCTTTAATTCTACGTTTCACTTTATAACTGGTATAAGTGTTTTAATATTTATTAAATCCCTCAAATCCCTATCATTTTCCTAACACCCCCCCCCTCACTCCGATTGACGGGCTTAGTAACACCATGTCATCAGCGTAGCTCAAGTTGTTGACACATTGTCCATTTGATTAAAAACGGTGATGGTGATCAGTAGAGTTTATGATGTAAAAGCTTTAATTCATCTTAGCGCGTGGTGTGGTGTGAGTAAAGATTGTGTAAAATATAATAACTAATTGCCAAATCAATATCTAATAAATAAAATTCTCGTGTCGCGGTGTTTGTAGTTAAACTCCTCCGAAACGGCTTGACTGCTTCTCATGAAATTTTATGTGCATATCGGGTAGGTCTGAGAATCGAACAACTTCTATTTTTCATAACCCTAAGTTTTAAGGGGGAGCGGGGGGTTAAAAGGGTTAATAAAATATTATGAAATTTTGTGTACATATCGGGTAGGTTTGAGAGTCGGCTAACATCTATTTTTCGTTCCCCTAAGCTAGAAGAGGGGAAGGGACTGAAAAGGTTAATAAAATATATGATAAACCAACGTTTGCGGGGTCAGCTAGTCTTCTATATATAAATAATAATTAATGACCAAAATGTATGTACGCACATAACAACCAAAGGTCTGTACCAAATTAAATTATTCTTGTTCTGTTTTATTTGTAATATCAGGACAAGGTATGTGTATACAAGAAAATTAAAAAAAAAACTACAGATTCAAGAAAAAATATGGCCGTACGACGTTTGCTGGCTTAGCTACTTTTTGTATAAAATTGCATATTAAATTGATTGATTTCTCATATGGAAAGTTTATGATGCAAAATATTTAATCAAAACTCCAAATTATTTTTATTGACTTCCAACAAAACAAAGTTATGACAGCTCCGACGATGACTACCGCGTCGATGCGGGACAAATCAATGCATTCTTTATACAAAAACACTCATACATTCATAGTGCCAAGATGAGTCGAATTGTCTATAGAAGATAAAAGAGATGTAAAACAAAGCAAAACAATGAAAATCTCCATAATAATGCAATGATCTCTTTTTCTATGCCATTCTTAACAATTTGATCAGGAATATTAAGGCCAGTAAGTTGTTTATGTACTGGAATGATTCTAAGTGGGAATAAAGTTTTATGGCACGTAATAACAAAATTCCGCTTGCGGCTTCATCCGTGCGGAAATTCAATTATATTCTATTAAGGCTTTGCAGTTTACAAGAAATATTTAGTAGTTTTGAAATTGTAAGTTTTCTTTAAATTTTTTTTATATTTGATAAATATAAATAGCGTCGCACCTCTGGGTAACAGGTACTTATATCGAAAAAATAATCATACCTTTACCACCTTACAAAACATACGTTACTTTTTTAGGCTATTGATTAGTTGTCATAACGACATCTATCGGAACCCTATTGGGTTTTTATGGATTTTAAATTATTTAATTATATTTTATTTATTTGGGTTTTTGAGAAACTACTTCGGTTCGAACTATGGTGTAACGTAGTGAGCAATATTATCCACCAGAGGGCAGTAGCAGTTTATTGTTTATAAATAATTTTGATGATTCTTGTTTTAACCGAAAGTTGACGCTTGTCTTGTGGTCTGATGACATAAGTAGATGATCTGATTGATCTGATGATCTGATGACTACTTTTGTAATTGGTTTTGGTTTGCGAGCAAATGCGATTATGTTTGTTAAAATATTGCTAAATTGTAAAAAAAAATCTCATCCGTAAGAAAAAAATTTCTGTGTTTCTATGTGTTCATCCCTTTCCTTACCGCGTAAGTAGTTGTTTTGATTTTACCATTATATTCTTTTTAAATTATCAGTTAAGAATTAACCAGTGCGACTCTTATAGGCTGCAAGTCCTAAGTCATCTTATAAAATACGCGACATGGTTCTAGGTGCTATCTTCATCTTCATCGAGATAAAATCTTTTTCTTTCGCACAGGATTTCTTCGAATTCTTTCCTTTACTGCTTTAATGGCGTTTTTCATATGAACACTACGTGGACGGCCCGATCTTTTTCTGTCACAAACAGAGGAGGTTCTATTGTACCTATCAATAAGCCGGTACACAAACATTTGACTAATACCAAGCATATGGAGATTCAAAAATTGTATTTTGGCTCCATACCTACTTTGTGTAATGCAATCATAGTGATTCGATTTTCTTTATCATCTCTTTTATCCATTTTAATATCACAAAATATTTTACAATATATTGGCGCGAAAATAAGAAAACACAATGAACAATAATATAATAATTGTCTTTGCTCGCAAACGAAAAAAAAACCGACTTCAATTACATCGACAAGTAAAACAACGTAAGTAGACGAAAAAAATAACAAACGCACTAGTCGTCACTACGACTTCAATGTTTTTGCCAGTTAAAAAAAAAGGTTCAAATCCTTTCTAGCTGATTACGAAAAAATCATTAGGTTCTTAATTCATTCAACTATAAGCTTTTTGTGTGTTACCTTCATATCTTTTTATTGGGTGTGCCGATTTAATGATTATCTTTTATTCGAAAGGTGATGCTTGTTGTGTGGTTCCATTTAATTGGAGTGAGATCTGACGAGTAGTTTTAGAGTCATCCCTAATAATGTGTATTGTACTTTACTTGTCGATTTAAACAGACATCGGTTTATTTTTAATTGAAACAATAACAATTATTAGCATTTCAAGAACAACTTCCATCTGAGGTGGCCGCGGGCACTTAGTCTCTGCTATCAAAATTATACGCTCGAGCTATCCACTAATCGTAGAAACAGAGCGTGAGACTCAGTAATTTATGTGATTACATGTAAAGTGTTGCAACTTATATAATTCTTCATTTTCAATATTTTAAAAACAATTCAAATGGGGGGTCCGCGCGAACGCGAGACCCCATGAAAAAATTATGCGCCCGAGCTATCCCACTAGGAATAGTCGCCAGAGGTCAACCCGCTACTACTAGATCCTAATGATCAGGTTTCGCTCTGGGGGAACCGCCTTCTTGATCACGGTATCCCCGACGCTGTTAATATGCTCTAATCTCAGTTACTTCTCGTAGAAATGCTGAGAGAATTATAACTATGTAAGTGCGATTTAGAAACTGTTTGAAATAAAAAGCGCCATCTAGACTACCTTGATACAACAAATGTGCTGTAAGTGTCATATTCGTGCCGATACTTTAGCATAGAATTTTGAACTACCGTCTATTTTGTGTTGTTCCTAGTGAGTACGAGTACATTCTTTGAACTAACTGTTGAGATACCGTCAGTTTGATTTTGTATTATCTCGTGTATGTTATTATGTACTAACCGCTTAACTGAGGTAGGGCACAAAATGTGGAGCAGCGCGACTGGGTAGTACCTCGACCTTACAGAAGACCACAGCTAAATAATACTGCTTTCAAGCAGTGCTGTGTTCCTGTTGGTGAGTTAGGTGGCCAGAGCTCCTGGAGGGAATTGGGCATAAGTTCAGTAACGCGCTTGCAATGCTTCTGGTGTTGCAAACGTCTGTAAGCTACGGTAATGGCTTACAATCAGGTGAGCCGTACGCTTGTTTGCCGACCTAGTTATATATAAACAAATAAAAAATAAATTGTTTTTATTTGTATGGTATATAAAAAAAGGTATATTATTATAATGTTCAAATTATCTTAAAAAAATAACTCAGTCTGTCAGTAAATATAACAACACTAGAACCTGCTAGATTACAAATAATATATTTCAAGGCTCAGTATAGCAGTAATTCCAGTATAGCTAACAGTTCAGCTCACATTATGCATATCGGGCCATCAACTTTAAAACGTCTGTTACAGTTCCTGTTTGAGTCATAGTAGGCAGCACCTGGACCCACTTCACTCTTCGAACCATCTGTGAAAATTTTATTCCACTGAAAATATTTTTGATATATCTCTTGAACTATTTGCGGTTTCAAAACATTTGTGTTGTAATTTTTTTTTTGACATTGAGACACAATCCAGATTAATTTCTATAATATGAAAAATATATATATGACAGCCAAAAATTAAGTGTGAATATTTCTAGAATTTCAGTAGAGTGAACAATTTCTTCCTTAGTGTCTTCATAGATTAACAATTGAAGTGGTTTTTTTATCGTGCCAATATCTTTGGTAAAATTAAGTAATGGTATCTGGGTGACCGAACTTAGCTCGGTATTTTTAGTAAATTGTGTTTTTGGAAATCATATTTAAATACGAATTACATATTTATAAAATATGAATAAAAAAATTTTTACCGACAATAATAAAAAATTATAAATAAATATAAAAAATTAAAAAATTATAATGTTAAAATATGAATAATATTTTTCGATTTTACCGACAATATAATAAAAAATAATAACTTGCTATTTAAATACAACATAACGAGTGCAATTAGAAAAAAAAAGGGAAAAATGACATTCGATGTTGGATATATGAGGATTTGAACCATGATCTTTTCGGACGATCGCGTTCGGCCGATTTCCCCTGAGCTATTACAACTTTATCAATAGATGCAAATTTTACCTTCGTATTGTAACAATATTGTAGCCATTTTTTCATTGCCTAAAAATAGGGATAAAATGACATTTTCCAAAAACGAATCCTAGCTAGATTTATTTATCTCCCCCCGAAATACCCTTCATACTAAATTTTACGAAAATCATTAGAGCCGTTTCCGAGATTCAGATTATACATCAGAGATTCAGATATACAACACTCCTTGTCTATGAATATTGTGCCCGCTAAACCTCCAGTTAAGTCCAAAAATTAAATATTTCTTTAAAAATTATCATATTACAATTATATGAAGAAATTGTTTCCACAATGAAATAAATAGTAATTGAGTTGATAATTAACTTTGATTTATTTTTGGTTACTTTTGGTTTGTTTAACAAGCTTAAGTTATACTTACGAGTAAATGATTGATAAATTATTGCAACATAAATTGAAATATAAATAGCAATGAGAAGAAATACACAGAAGATAACAAGATAGCAGTAGATAGAAACTACGTATTAACGCCAGTTTATTAACCGACTTCAAAAAAGGAGGAGATTACTCAATTCAACCGTATATATAAATTTTATGTATGTTCGGGGATAACTTCGTCGTTTATGAACCGATTTTAATAATTCTTTTTTTGTTGGAAAGGATATATCTCAAGGGTGGTACCGTGATAAGTAAACCAGGACCTGATGATGGAATCCCGGAGAAATTGAGGGGAATCTTCAAAAATCGTAGTGACGACTAGTGTGTTTGTTATATTTTTTACGTCTACATACGTTGTATTACTTGTCGATGTAATTGAAGTCGGTTTTTTCGTCTGCTAGCAAACACAATAGTAAGTAATTACTAAACTATATCACTTCGGGTCATACGTCTCTTCCTCGTTAAATTACTCGTTAGAATAAAGTATTTAAATTTTACAAAAAAAAGGTCGGTTTCACTTCTTATAAAAGGTTATATTTTGTTTCGATATGAAAGAACTAAAAAGTAAACTCAAACGTAATCTAAAACTTAAATATATTTTACAAAAAAAAAAACTTTTCTGTAGTTGTCTATTTGATAATTTTCAAATTCCCGTGTTTACAATATACTACTTAAAAACAACTATGCGGTTAGTCGGAACAAGGTATTCAGTAATAACAAAATAAATATAAAGTTGAATTACTATTTAATGAAATAACTATTATGGTTAGTGATCTTTATTATTTGCACATTCGCTTATTTACAGTATACAACTTAAAATAATTATAAATGTCAGTACTTAAAAACATACACGAGATAGAACAAAATAAAATTGACGGTACCTCAACAGCTATTTCAAAGAATGTACTCGTACTCTCTAGGAACAACACAAAATAGACGGTAGTTCAAAATTCTATGCTAAAGTATCGGCACGAATATGACACTTACAGCACATTTGTTGTATCAAGGTAGTCTAGATGGCGCTTTTTATTTCAAACAGTTTCTAAATCGCACTTACATAGTTATAATTCTCTCAGCATTTCTACGAGAAGTAACTGGGATTAGAGCATATTAACAGCGTCGGGGATACCGTGATCAAGAAGGCGGTTCCCCCAGAGCGAAACCTGATCATTAGGATCTAGTAGTAGCGGGTTGACCTCTGGCGACTATTCCTAGTGGGATAGCTCGGGCGCATAATTTTTTCATGGGGTCTCGCGTTCGCGCGGACCCCCCATTTGAATTGTTATTAAAATATTGAAAATGAAGAATTATATAAGTTGCCACACTTTACATGTAATCACATAAATTACTGAGTCTCACGCTCTGTTTCTACGATTAGTGGATAGCTCGAGCGTATAATTTTGATAGTAGAGACTAAGTGCCCGCGGCCACCTCAGATGGAAGTTGTTCTTGAAATGCTAATAATTTTTATTGTTTTCAATTAAAAATAAAAATAGGTAAAAAAACTTTTTAAGTTAAACGGTTTTATGTTAAACATACATTGCAATGTTTAAGATAAATGTACTAAAAACCAAAAAATAATAAAATAGATACAGTCGTGGGAATTATAAACATATGCATAGACTAGACTAAAATAAAACCGTGGGGCACGTCAATTGTCTACAAATTATCGACTTAATGTGCGATAGAAGAATCGTTTAATTCGTCGTTAAAATAGGCAGTTGGCCCGCAGACGGTGAGGAAATTACTTACTATTTTCTTGCTCATGGAAATTCCAATAGTTATACACTCCATGTAAATAAAAGAGATGTTTCAACTAGTTTATCGTTGGACATTCACACTGCTGGCTGGCGAGGAATCGTTTCACTGCTCGTAGTTTGTCTTTAATCGACAAAACATATGATAAAAGTACTACTCGCTCACCACTATGAAACCCTAAAACTCATAATCGAGTTTGCTAGCTTGTTTCCACATTCTAGCCCTACTTATCACACGTCCATCGTTGTCGGTTGAACAACTGCCTAATTATAGTGTAACATTACAAAACAAACATTTTAATCAACGATTGTAGACAATTGACGTGCCCCACGGTTTTATTTTAGTCTAGTCTATGCATATGTTTATAATTCCCACGACTGTATCTATTTTATTATTTTTTGGTTTTTAGTACATTTATCTTAAACATTGCAATGTATGTTTAACATAAAACCGTTTAACTTAAAAAGTTTTTTTACCTATTTTTATTTTCTTGTTTTTAGTTTTTATTTTGCATTCTGTTTAATTCATTTAGTGCTTTATTATTGTAAAGCCCATCTTAAATATTGAGGTTGTATAGTGCACTGTATTCGTCTTGTCAAGCCCTTTTATTTGATACCCATATTGGTGGGATTGATAAAAAATTGTTATCAGACATTTGGTAGCGGCGGCCAGCTTAGATTTCAATTTTGCATAGTAAATTGTATTCTACTTGTTGAGACCTTTCATTTGATACCCATGTTGATGGGATTGATAAAACCTAAGTTATCCGCCATTTTGTAGAGGCCGCCATCTTGGATTTTAATTTTATATAGTACATTGATTATACTGGTTGAGCACTTTCATTTGATACCCATATTGATGGGATCGATAAAACCTACGTTATCCGCCATTTTGTAGCGGCCGTCATCTTGTATTTCAATTTTTTATAGTATATTGTATTCTGCTTGTTGAGCCCTTTCATTTGATACCCATATTGATGGGATTAATAAAACATAAATTATCCGCCATTTTGTAGCGGCGGCCATCTTGAATTTATAATGATAATGAATAAACATAATAGTATTGTCACCAAAATCCAAAGTGTATACAAAATTTCAGATTAATCGGTTGACAGGACGAGGGTGAAATTTGAATTACTAAATTTGACCCAAGAATAAAAAATAAAACAAACGGGGTGAGCTAAATAAAACCGTTTAATAAACCGACGTCTGTTTAAATCGACAAGTAAAGTACAATACACATTATTTGGGATGACTCTAAAACTACTCGTCAGATCTCACTCCAATTAAATGGAACCACACAACAAGCATCACCTTTCGAATAAAAGATAAGTACCTGGGTGACCGAGCCCAGCTCGGTATTTTTAGTAAATCGTGAAGGATTAGTAGTAGAAGAGAGAGTTAAAATGATTCGCTGCCGGTTTGGATGAAGTCTTTTTTAACCGACTTCAAAAAAGGAGGAGGTTACTCAATTCGGCTGAAGGAAACTCAATACATATATATCGCACCTTCGGTGCAACAAAGTCACAATTCAGGACACTTTTTTTGTTATGTCTTTCTTAGGACTTTTTGATAATTTAATATAAGATTTTTAAACTATAGCAAAGAAAGTAAACTATTAATTTATAAAGATTTCAAACATACTATAAATAGTAATCCAGAAATGAGGAAGTAAAAGCGAAAAAAAAAAATTAAAAATCCTCTCCTGTAAAATGAAGAAATGAGCTGTTTTGACTTTGTTGCACCGAAGGTGCGATATATATATATATAGATATATATCACTACATAGTATAAAACAAAGTCGCTTTCTCTGTTCCTATGTCCCTATACATGCTTAAATCTTTAAACCTACGCAATGGATTTTGATGAGGTTTTTTAGTAGATACAGTGATTGAAGAGGAAGGTTTATATGTATAATAACATCCATTAAATAGTGGAGAAATACTGTTATTTTTGAGATTTCTAATGTGATGTCGTAAATAATTACATTTTTTTCGCTTACATTGCAAACGCAGCCTGAACCCTACGAGATTTATCAAAATAATGTACTAAGTATTATACACATTGAAAAGTTCTACAGAAAACGCCGCTATAGTATATGTCTATCTCTTATGGATATCCCACAATAACATTTTTTTGTCATTTACTTTTTACGATAAATAATGGCTAATTTTCAAAGCGATTTTAACCAATACAGCGTTAATCCTTATCTAATTAAATACCTTAAATACATTGTTGATTTAATATAGCCCTTTACAGCATATGATTTAAATGAATATTTTTGAAGATATTATAGATTTAAAAATTGCGATACGTAGCGTTTGCGACAGTTCCGGCCGGCTTTTACTCTAAAGTTAACGCGTGCGGGCCACGGGCAGTAATGAATAAATCAAAACTACTGGATCGATTTTAATCATTTTTCAGTAAATGACATAGGCTATAATTATATTTTATACCCGTGCGAAGCCGTAGCGGGTCGCTAGTATATATATATTTTAATTTATGTTCGAGGATAACTTCGTCGTTTATGAAAAGATTTTGTTATTTTTTTTTTTGGTGGAAAGGAGATATCCCTGGTGTGGTAGCATGATAAGGAAACCAGGATCTGATGATGGGATCCTAGAGAAATCGAGGGAAACTCTCGAAAATCCGCATAACTTTACATTAACTACATAATACTTAACATACTACTGGGTGTACTTATTTTGATGATTTTTAACTTAATCGAATGCCGATGTTTATCATGTGGTCATATTTCATCGAGATCTGATTACAACTTTTGGGTAATCTTTGATAATGCGTATTTCTTGACTATTTTTTCGTGTACCTACATTGTATTACTTGTCGATGTAATTGAAGTCGATTTTTTTTTCGTTTGCCTGCAAACACAATTATTAATAATGAATTAACGCAAAATAAAAATAAAAAATAACGATAAATTAAAAATTGATACAAAATACACAATTACAACGCTTCAGTCTGTAATATCCCACTACTGGGCATAGGCCTCTTTCTCCATGTAGGCGAAGGATCAGAGCTTAATCCACCACGCTGCTCCAATGCGGGTTGGCGGATATTAAGTGAGTAACGATCGCTATCAGGTGTACATGATAACAACCGATACCGACGGCTTAACGTGCTTTCCGAGACACGGTGGGGAGACCCACAAGGACTGCACAAACACCCAGACCACGGCAAACACCTGTATGGCCAATACAAATGTTTATCACGTGCTGGGATCGAACCCGCAACCGCCAACGCAACAGGTACAATCCATGGCGTAACCGTTGCCCCAACGCGTGTCAAACACAATTACAAGATTGAGAGTAATTGCGTCTCAAAAACTGACAGGCGCTCCAACAAATCGTGTTTTTTTCTGAAAATCACATTTAAATACGAATTATATATTTACAAAATATGAAGAATATTTTTGTACCGACAATAATAAAAAATATAAATAAACATAAAAAATCAAAAATAAAAAATAATTAAAAAATAATAATGATAAAATATGAATAATATTTTTCGATTTTACCGACATAATAAATAAAAAAGTAGGAACAGCCTATTTAAATAAAAAATAACCAGTGCAATTAGAAAAAGAAAAAGAAAAAATAATTGACCAGGGACATGGGGATTTGAACCATGATCTTCTCGGTTGGTCCCGACCGACCGATTTCCCACCGAGCTATTGCAACTAACTTGACAAATGTGAAATTTACTTTCGCATTCTAACGATATTTTTTTCACTCCCTAAAAACAGGGATAAAACGACATTTTCTGAAAATGAATCCTAGCTAGATAGATTTATCTCCCCCAAAACCCCCTATATACTAAATTTTATGAAAATCGTTAGAGCCGTTTCCGAGATCCAGATTCTATATATATATATATACAAGAATTGCTCGTTTAATAGTATAATAAGATCATTAAATCGGCACACCCAATAAAAAGATATGAAGGTCACACACAAAAAGCTTATAGTTGAATGAATTAAGAACCTAATGATTTTTTCGATATCAGCTAGAAAGGATTCGAACCTTTTATCTCTCTCTATCTCTTAGTCGCCTCTTACGACACCCACGGGAAGAGAGGGAGTGGCTATATTCTTTAGTACCGTTGCCACACAGTTCTACATGTGGGTATTATAATTAAATTATAATACGTGCTTCAAAGTAAAGATGCTGAAAACTAAATAACTAGCTGTGCCCCGCTGTTTCATCCGCGTTAATTTGAGGAATATAATAGTCTATAGGCTTCCTCAGTAAATCTCATATCTCAGTAAATGGACTTTTCTACACAAAAAGATTTTATGCAAACCTAAAAGAAGCCCATAGGTTTTAGCCTCCCTCGATAAAGGGCTATCTTACACTGAAATAATTTTTGAAATCGCACCAGTAGTTTCTGAGATTAGCGCGTTCAAGCAAACTGATAAACAATCAAAGAAATTCTTCAGCTTTGTAATATTAGTATAGAATTACTAGCTGACTCGGCAAACGTTGTCTTGCCGCTAAACGCTATTTAAAAATAGGGGTTGATCGTAGAGAGTTGAAAATTTAGGGTTGTATGTGTTTTTTAATGTTGTATCATAAAAAATAAAAGATAGGTAATTTATCTAAAAATTAAAAAAAAATTAAGGGTGGACTACCCTTAACATTTAGGGGGGTGAAAAATAGATGTTGTTTGTTTCAAAAATCTACCCAACATGCATACAAAATTTCATGAGAATCGGTCAAGCCGTTTCGAAAGAGTTTAACTACAAACACCGCGACACGAGAATTTTATATATTAGATACATGATGTACTTTTAAGCATAAAGACTCATTCATTGGTGCGAGTAAATCATCTTTACAGGAAGAATGTTGAAGTACCCTCTATTTTATTTTCTTTCTATTTTGTTTTCAAGCTACCCTTTTTTTAAATAGTATTTTGTTAATAATGTTATTATTTAAAAACAAATTTTGGTAATTATAAGTAATAACGCTACTTCTCAGTCTTATAATTATAATTTAAATTTAATACTTCAAATAAATTTTATTCACATATATTTAAACTAATATTTTTCACATCGAAAGAGATAACATTACTTGTAGTATTTTGTTAATAATGTAATTATTTAAAAACAAATTTTGGTAACTATAAGTAATAACGTTACTTCTCAGTCTTATAATTATAATTTAAATTTAATACTTCAAATAAATTTTATTCACATATATTTAAACTAATATTTTTCACATCGAAAGAGATAACATTACTTGGAAAACAGGAAATCATTTTTTGATCCGCTATTAAAGGTAAATATAATAAGAATCTCATATTAAAGAAAAATAAATAAGTTAAATCAACAGTCTCAAATTAGAATTAAAAATGCATCACTATCATTTTTAACCGACTTCACAAAAAGGCACCTCTTGAATTACACGAGTTTTGTATGAGTACGAGTATGTGTGCATAACTTTTTATTAGTTTAACCGATTTTGATGAGTCTTTTTTTTAATGGAAAGCTGATATTTTCAATTTTATTGTAATTCAAAGAGTATTTTTTGAGATATCCGTAGTATTGTGTATTTAAGTCACTATTTTTTAGACTACTTACGGCGTAGCAGTTGCTGATTTAATTGGAGTCGGTTTTTTTCGTTTGCAAGCAAACACAATTATTTTGTGAGTATTACTTGACTTAATTAAACGCTCATCTAGCAAAATGTAACAATAACCTAAGATGATAATGGCGATTAAACATGAGCAATATTATATTTATAATAAAGTAGCCTAAGTTACTCCTTATTACAACAGCTATCTGCCAGTAAAAGTCCCGTCAAAATCGGTCCAGCCGTTTCAGAGATTTTCCGAAACAAAGAGACAGACAGACAAATTTTTAAAAAATGTTATTGTGGTATATGTACCATGTATAAATCCATATGAATTTAGTAAAAAGTAGTTATTTAATATTACAAACAGACAATCTTATTTTATTCATTTCTATAGAGAGCCTACTCTCAGATTGTTAGCGTGGATATTTGTGTTTGCAGGCAAACGAAGAAAAACCGACGTCAATTATATCGACAAATAATACAACGTAGGTAGACAACAAAATTGTCAAGTAAATACGCATTATCAAAGATTACTCCAAACGTTGTAATCAGATCTCGATGAAATTTAAATGTGACCACATGATAAACATCGGCTTTCTATTAAATTAAAAATCATCAAAATCATATTATTAATTTACGTTTTTATATCTTGTTGTAGCTACTATCGCTGTATGAAAGGGTTCCTATGAGTTTTCTTTACTAAGAATTTATTTTTTTAGTCCTTTGTCCTTATTTTATATCGTTACGTCACATCACGTCACGCTGCCTCTGTTACGTCACTTCGCGTCACGTTACATAATAGAAAAACGAGTGTACTTTACGAAACGTAACTGGCTGGGAAAGAAACCATCATCATCACTTCAGCTTATTGCAGTCCACTGCTAGACATAGGCCTCCACAAGTTCGCAACAAAAATGGCGTGAACTCATGTGTGTTGACCGCAGGGCTGGCTTTGTCGCACCGAAGACGCTGCTGCTCGTCTTACCAACTTACTCTCCAAGTCATGCCTGCGTAAAGATCAATATTATCTTAATTAAGGAGATATACATAGGACTTTATTTTACTATAAAAAGTTTTGTTATATCTCAATCTCGTGAAATACATTGTGGTTAAGTCTTTCTAATGATTATTCATAGACGCTCGGTTAGGAAAAGGTTGGTTACTCCGCTAGAACACACATTTAGAGACTTTTTATTACTTAGACACAAATAAAAATTATAAGAAGATTAAGCACGTTAAACTATTCGAATCCATTTCTTCTCAACGAATCTAGTCATATGTACGTGATATGTGTATCATTGTGTGTGTATACATGTGAGCGTTTGTGTGTGTATGTCGATGTGTATGTTTATGACATAAGATACGTCAACGTCAAGTCGCGCGAAGTATTTCCGTATTTTGTTCGTTATTACAATTAAATTCATAGCGTAAATAATGAAACAGTGTTCATAAAGTGTTAATATAGTTCTAAAGCCTAAGTATAAATGCTATCTCAGTGTGGAATTAGGGGGAAGTACGTTTAATTACGAAGTTGTATCAGTGCAAGTGAGTGTCAACAAAAACTTACATCGAACTTCTCAAGCCCTGTTATTGCGCACTATTCGACTTAAATCAGAGCATTAACATCAATATCACTCCTAAAACAATAGAAAAATAAATAATCTGCTAACAATAACACTCAAATAAACAGAGACAAACAAGATTTTTTTGTCTACCCTCAACCTTAATAACATTCATCCAGCGTGCAGTGTGAGCGGGGCGCCTGCAAAAAAATTAAGGCAACACCGTATATGCGCACATTTGTCTAAACAAATCTTCAGGTTAGTATAAAGTGTAGTATAAAACGGCGCCTACCTATCCTACAGCTTACAAGAACATCATAGGAGTTCAATATGAGCACAAAAATACCTAAAGCTAAGAAATGTGCTGCCTGTCTAAACGACCTCTCAACGGCTGAACAACTTAAATGCGTTACATGTGGCCTGAAATATCACTTTGATTGCATCAATGCGCCAGGCAAAAAATTCAAGGAGCTCACCAATGAGTTCAAATCCGAATGGATGTGTCCTTCCTGTCGCCCCAAACAACTAAGGGGAGACAATACTAATACGCCTGTGCGTGCCCCGGCTGGCATGCCTTTCGATACAAGTCCATCGGCCAATATCACGCTGAGGCGCACGCAGGCATCGTCTCAATCCCAGACACAGGAACTCATTGCGATCGAAAACGTCAAGCAACTAATAAGGGAAGAATTAGATATCTTACTGGTGAAAATGGAAAAAAACTGGACGAAAATACTTGAAGATAAAACTAAAGAAATGGTTAACGAAATAAACCAGATAAAAGATTCCGTGAATTTTATTAATAACCAATACGAAGACTTAAAAAACGAGATACAAGGAAAATTAACCCAGATTAAAGAACTAAAAAAGGAAAACGAAACTCTTAAATCTACAGTTAAAGACCTCAACAGCAGACTAGGTATAATGGAGCAACACTCGAGAATGTGTAACCTGGAGATACAATGTTTGCCGGAGCATAAAGCCGAAAACCTCCCAAACATCATTCAACAAATTGGCAAAGCAACCGGCAGCAGCATTATGGACGCCGACATTCATAAATGCACCAGAATCGCTAAGTTAAATCCTGAAAATGCGCGCCCGCGATCTGTCATTGTCAAGTTCTCGAGTCCACGTATCCGGGACACATTTCTAGCCGGAGTTATTAAATTTAACATGAAAAACAAAGAGGATAAACTAAACACGAGTCATGTTGGAATAGGAGGTGATAAAAGACCAATTTATGTAGTTGATCACTTAACCCCAGAATTGAAGAAAATACACGCACTCGCCAGGTCAACAGCTAAGAAATTAAACTATAAGTTTGTATGGATAAAGAATGGACGTGTCTTTCTGAGGAAATCGGTCGACTCCGAACACATCGCTGTGAGAAGTATCGAACAGCTGGAACAGTTAAAATCTTGATGCAGCTATCTTTTTTTTTTTTGTTTTTTATTTGGTGTCTAGTCTATTTTTACGATACTGTTAGCATACGATAATTTAAAAATATATTACCAAAATGTTAGGGGAATCAAGAGTAAAACATAAGATGTAAAACTTAATATTTTATGTAATGATTATGATATCCTTATATTCACTGAGACATGGCTCAACGATGGGGTTTTAGATGGAGAGTTTATCGATGGCCGCTACAATGTGTATCGGAGAGATAGGGAACAAACAGATATTAATAGGTTAAGGAATGGAGGTGGCGTCATGATTGCAGTCAATAACAACCTTAAATCTAATCGGGTATCACATTGGGAGAGCAAATGCGAAGACCTGTGGGTGACAGTAGAAATACTCGTTCAAAATAAGCCAAGCCACTTAGCTATTTGCTCTGTGTATCTGCCACCACCCGTTAAAAAAGATACACTCAATGATTTCCTTTCAAATACCTCCAAAATTATCAACACCAACAAACACGTGCTTATTATAGGAGATCTTAATATGAGTGGTCTATCATGGTCCAAATTGCCGGAATTAAACTACTTAAATCCATCGTGTAGTTGTTGTCTGGATTCCACCTTCGTGGACTTTATTGAAGAACACGATTTGAAACAATTTAACTCCATACCCAACACTAATAACAGAATACTTGATCTGGTCTTATCGAACAACGCCCAATTTACAGTCAACAATACTCCCAACCCCATCAGCACAGTCGATAATCACCATCCACCTTTACTTATAAGCCTAAAGCTAGGTATGATATCTAACATTAATGAAAAAGTTGTGGAAAAGTATAATTTCTATAAAGCCGATTATGATGCTATCTCAAAGGATTTGAACAGCACGCCATGGTTAGATCTATTTCAAAATTGCGACAGTGTTAATGGTATGCTTACGATATTTTATGATAGACTGAACTCAATTATTGCTAAACACGTACCGAAGACGAAAGCCAGAAACATCAGATTTCCCGTATGGTATAATAATAAACTTATTTCGTTGTTGAAACTCAAAAACAAATATAGATTAAAAGTCAAGATTTATAAAAATCCTCTAGACATATTGAAGTTTCAATCCTTAAGAACCGAATGTAATAATCTAATCAGGGAGTGCTACAATAGTTACATTGAATCAATCGAAAATAATCTGACAAGAATCCAAAATATTTCTGGACTCATTTAAAAAATTTAAAACAATCAACTAACACGTATCCAGCCAGAATGGTTTATAATGATAAGGTCGCTACTGATGGCCCCAACCTGTGCAACATGTTCGCTGATTACTTCGCCTCAGTCTACGATACTAATGATCCTCCCTACGCCAATACGTATGTACCTTCCAATTCAGAAAACTCCCTCTGTCATGTTAATATCACCGTGAAGGAAGTTATTATAAAATTAAAAAGACTTGATACGAGCAAGGGGGCTGGCCCAGACGAGCTCCCCCCATTACTTATTAACAAATGTGCTTTCTCATTATCAAAGCCAGTCTGCATGATATTTAACAAATCATTGTGCACTGGGTCATTCCCGGATTTATGGAAACGAGCAAGGATAGTGCCAATCTACAAAAAGGGTGGTCGCGATAACATTACCAACTACAGGCCAATTTCAATATTGTCAGCTCTGTCGAAGGTTTTCGAGTCTCTCGTGCACCCAATACTCTCACGCCATGTACTGCATATGCTTTCTGAGGCTCAGCACGGTTTTATTAGTTCTAGATCAACTGTCACAAATTTATCAAATTTCATAAATTTCGTCACAGCCGCCGTGGATTCTAGACTAGAAGTAGATGCTATTTACACCGATCTCTCAAAGGCCTTCGACAGAGTTAATCATAAACTGTTAATAAAAAAACTATCGTCTTTTGGACTCGGTGGATCGCTCCTATCGTGGCTATCATCGTATCTCGTCGATAGAAAATCTTATGTAGCTATAAAAGGATACTCTTCCCAGTTATATAACGCCTTGTCAGGTGTCCCCCAGGGTTCTATATTGGGGCCACTTCTATTCAACATTTTTATAAATGACGTCACGGATTGTATACTTAATTCTAAGTGTTTAATCTTTGCGGATGATCTAAAACTAGTAAAGCAGATTGTGAAAGATAACGACGCTCTTTCCCTTCAGGAAGACGTAGATAGAATTGCTAGTTGGTGCAAACTAAATGGCATGGATCTAAATCCCTCCAAGTGTTCATATATCAGTTTTAGTCGCAAACGCTCTGTAATAGAAAGAAAGTACACTATTAACAACTGCCCACTGCAGCGGGTTGAATCTGTCCGGGATCTGGGGATAACTATAGATGCAAAATTACGTTTTAATGTGCATATCGAAAACATCTGTAGATTGGCACGTAAAATGCTGGGGTTCGTGATCAGAAATGCTAAGCCTTTCAAAAAACTCAGCACCATTAAAACTCTGTTCGCAACTTTAGTAAGAAGCAATCTTGAGTATGGCACGGTGATATGGAACCCTAGCTATCAGGTACATAAAGATCGTATAGAAAGCATACAGAGGCGATTTACCCAATTCTATTCCATTGGAAAACATAAAAGATCACCTTATTGTACTCGTATCAAAACCTTCAAATTGCTCTCACTGTCAGATAGACGCAAAATTCACGACATGGTCTTTTTGCACAAACTCGTAAACGGTACATCGAACAACTCAGAGTTGTTGGGCCAAATCTCTTTAAAGGTTCCCATCCGAACACCGCGCTACCCTGTTCCACTCTTCACCCACCGATTCTGTAGAACCAATCTTGGTCGTCACTCTTTGATACCCAGATTAAGTAATTTATACAAACATTTTGTTGATAAGGATAACTCAATTGATATATTTAAAGACAAACTGCCAAATTTCAAGGATAAAATACTGAAAACTCTTGGCTAGCCAGATTCTAATTTTAATTTATTGTACTGCTTTTTTCCATCATTCTTTTTTTTAATTAGTATAAAGTTCTTTATTGTTACTTTTCTTTGATTAGTTTTTATTTGTTTTGTGTACTATTAGTTACTTTAAGATGATGTAGTTTTTAATTTCACTCAGCGTCGACTTGAATAATTACTATGCATGCTGTAGCTACCTTTAAGTTGAATCATATGTTTATATAGCACCTAAGGCTACTATATATATTATGTCTGTATTATATATGATTCTGTTGGTGGCGCTTTAAATAAATAAATAAATAAATAAATGTGTAAAAACTAATAGATTTTTTTATCTTTGCAGCAGTTCGTGCAACACCGGAGCCACGCCGGTCCCCAACGATCACGGAACCGCCGCACCACGTCGAGTTCACCAATGACACAGGCACGATCCTATCCTGCTCTACGAGAGGACAGTATGAGGTAATTATTGGATAAGAACTGTTTCATGCAAATGAAAATTTTGATTTTAGCCCATATATATTATATATCCTCATCTGTTTTATAAAAGGATTGTCATATACATTAAAAATAGAAAGTATCATGTTATTCACTTTAGAGACGAGCAAGTATCAAATTAAGTTATAATAACTTTCATACAAAAGGGATCAGATGTTAGATGTTTTAATAAGAAATTGGAATTATTACTCTCTTAAAATACCAAATGACAACAATGGAATCTTTTAGCAGATCAGATTATTATAGATTATTTACAGTGCTAATAGATTCAACCGATATAAAATATATAGAGTATAAATAACGATGATGAAAAATTATACTATCCTATAAATTATTAATAATTGTATTCCCTGAAATCAAAATTCGAAAATAACAAGTAATTAATTCATACTAATATATGTCATTAAGCACATCCTGTGGAAAAACTCCGATATAAAATGATAAGTTCTATTGGGGATCCTTATAGATCTATCTGGATCGAAAAATGCCCAGATAAAAATTGTATTTTAACGTATCAAATTTGAATAAAGTATTTGGAATCCCTGTTTCAAACATACAAAAGTTTACAATAACTTCCCATCAATCATCATTTTTTAATTTTTTTACAGTGCCTGTAGTATTCCACTTAACAATTTAATTTTTGCCTAACTCAACATTTAAAAGCATACTCGGACAAAAGAAGTCAAGACAGTTATACAGTAATATATCAACTCAAAAGATTAACAACAAGTAATCTTTATGTAAGTTTAGACAGCATATTGGACTTTTAACAATATATCGAATTCATTAATTTGATAAACTATTCTAAGCCTCATATTTAGGTATTAATATATATACGTCAGCATCTCATACTTGTAAGATAAATAATAATAAAAAATCCTCGAGCATTAAATAACATTCCGTAATTTGTTTCCACCCTTACAATCGATGCGAAAAAGAGGAAACAAAAGTATAAAATTGAATACGGAGCATTTTTCTTTTCGACGCAAAAGCTGTAATAATCTCCAAATTGATCATTGAATACATACGTGGTTTATTTTACAAATCTTTAATCAATTTTCGTGATTACTTTTAAAAGGCTTTGTTTTATAATTAACAATATATTTTTCACAGAATAAGAAAATATAGCATTAACAAAAGTATTGTAATAGTGTAACTGTGACGTAAATTTACTTTTAGATGGACATGTCTATTTTATCACCTGAGTCAACTTTTATATGTAGTTTCTTTTATAGTAGGTCTAGGTACATACAAAGAATTGCTGAACTTTAAAATGTGGTTTATTTCAATTCATTTCGTTTGTACTTGTTTTTAATTTCGACACACAGTTTGAAATAAAAAATAATAATAATGGGGAAACAATTTATAAAGACTGATATCTATAATCATTTAAACATCAGTTATAGTTTCTAAGATTTTATTTTTGTGTTACCCACATTAGGAATTCTAAACATTTTGAATATCATATCAAAAATTGACCGCTCCAGCGGGGTTCGAACCCGCGTCTCCGACGTACCGTGTCGGCGCTCTAGCCAATTAAGCTATGGAACGATACACCCGCTCGAGCGAAATTTTCGATATGATACTTTTTAATTTCGGTTTAAGCGAACCGTGGCGCCGTCTATAGTGAGCTCTTTACAGAAACCCGTAACTATTCAAAGTTTCATATTACAATGAAAATCTTTGACAGGAGACGACACCGTGCTATTTTTAATATCTAAGATTTTATTTTTGTGTTACCCACATTAGGAATTCTAAACATTTTGAATAGCTAATGTGGGTAACACAAAAATAAAATCTTAGATATTAAAAATAGCACGGTGTCGTCTCCTGTCAAAGATTTTCATTGTAATATGAAACTTTGAATAGTTACGGGTTTCTGTAAAGAGCTCACTATAGACGGCGCCACGGTTCGCTTAAACCGAAATTAAAAAGTATCATATCGAAAATTTCGCTCGAGCGGGTGTATCGTTCCATAGTTTAATTGGCTAGAGCGCCGACACGGTACGTCGGAGACGCGGGTTCGAACCCCGCTGGAGCGGTCAATTTTTGATATGATATTCAAAATGATCAGTTATAGTTGCTATAACTAATAACTAGAAAAGTAATTTCACGATATATAAATTATTTAGTACAAATAAAAACCAGTTTGGTGTAGGTAGATGAAATAGTTAACCATAACTTCTAAAGCAATTTACTTCAAACAACCTTCAATAGATCTCAAAAAACTTAACACAAGAAAAAAACTATTCCATACAATCTGTCTCTGCTAGTAATTTATTTCGTGTCGGAAGCAAACAATGGCTATTAAAACGCGTGAATTACCTACGTTAAACACGCCCCGCATGACATTTGATTTAATATTCACAGGCTGTAGTCAAGCATAGATAAAGTTTTTCGTAGACGTTTGCACAGTTCAACAGTAAGTTTATGGACGGTAAACCCCATCGGGAAATAAGGAAATGTGCGGAAGGGGCTTCCGCATGGGAAACTGTGAGGCCTTGTTTATAGGAACTCATCAGTTTGAAATGCGAATGCTACCTATATGCGAATGATACCTATGATGGCAGTCAACGTTATATCTAGGTACTAAGACTTTTGTTCCTTTAGAGATCTACTACTATATACCTATGTAAAAAATACCATGTACCTATATTTATTGTCTAAAATAAAATCCAATCTATTTGAAATATGGCTTTTTTATCGTCGGGAAAAAGTAAAATATTATTTAAAGAATATCTGCAACGTTAAAATTTTATTCTACTTGCTTCTTAATTAGAAAACAATATAATATAACCTATATTTATACAAAGTTAGGCTTAGAGCTTTTGTTTATTTGTAAGGCATAACGCATCTATTACAGCTTTAAGAATGAGACAAAGATGTAAAGAGACAATAAAGTTATGGCCACATCATGCCATATATTATTATGCTTATTACTTATTCATACATTTTAAAACAAGTTTATCAGTTACTTCTTTCGCGGTTATATGTCTATGTGTCTATGGGCCGTATTGATTATTATAAATAATTAGTAGTGAAAATCCCGGTTAGAAACAAATTTCCAAATTATCTTTAATGTACAGAATTCGCCCTGTTACAGTTTCATTATATTTATAGAGGGTATATTTTATATTTCCATCGAGATATTCAAATTAATTTAAAAAATTGATCGAGAAATATAAAATATATTTTCTTTGTTTCCATAACACGAAAATATGGAAATTTTTGTGTCATTGAAATAATAAATAAACTTTTACTTCAACGAATATCAAAGCAAAATTAAGCACATCTTATTTACATTCAATATTATCAATTCATATAAACACGAATTCATTTAAACATCCTTTTGTAGATAAAAACAAAAATATACTCGTACATTTATCAAAATAATAATGATAAAATAATACCTATATCTCCATATCATAAGTAAACTTCAAATAGCGAATAAAAAATATTTTTCTTTACATGTCAGCGAGCGTTCTAGTTTCATCCCTAAAAGGTCGAAAAAAAATTGCTAAACAAAAACGAAAGGGGTCACATTACCCCGAGGTTAAAAGCAGTCGTGGCAAAGTGTATCTGACGAACAATACGGCATACGGGTCGCGTCAAAGAAAACCTAATGAAGTGCTTTCAGAAAATTAAATATTACACGTAAATCAAAGAAAATGCGTATATTATTTTTTTTAGCTTTGCACTAATTAAAATTTTAGACAATTTGAGATTTTTTTAACTATGTTTTTTTTTCTATACTGTAGTTTATTTACCATAGATAATCAATCTAAAAAAAACTGTCGTAATTGACTAAATTTGTTTTAAACAGATTTAGTGAAAAAATATTTATAGTTATAAAAATTATGTTGATAAATATTTATTATTTTGTGAATACTTTATCAAAACGACTTTGGAAGTTAAAGTAATAAGTAATAAATTAAAATGCCTATCCAAACACTTAAAGTCTTGAAGGCCGATGTTCTAAAAACTTTTCAGTATAAATATAATTTATTAACGTATAATTATAAGGACCTTTGTAGAATTGAGAACGCTTTCAAATTCGAGATATTTCTCCATTAAGCCCTTAATTTTGTTAATAAAGTTATAACAAAGCACTAACAATCAATCCTTTCAGTTTTGTGATTTTAATTTTCAAATAAAAACAATGGTGATCAAAGAGAATAATATTAATTAATGTAATTGGATTTGAGAATAAATATATTTATTCTTTATTATTAAGGAAGGCCTACGTCCAGCAGTAAGGGCTGATGGATGAATGATTCTTTATTTCGTGAAAAAATTTAAACGTAATTATCATAAATATTCCTTTTTTGTTTTAAACTAAGGCAATGACCGTAACGTGTGGTTTAATTTTTTTTAAGCTATACTTTATTATCATTTAATTCTTTATTATTGCTGGAACCTTCCTTTTAAGGTTTAGTAATTTAAGTAAATTACTTTACCATATCAACAACGATTCTAAACAGGTACCTTTAGTAGTTTTATAGTAGTAGTTTCTTGGTAATAATAATTATTCATTGATTACGAATCAATATTTGCAGACTATATTTAATATTATCCTTTTCTATTTCATACTTTACTTCGATTTATCAATATACAAAATATTTCAAGTTCGTTGAATCGAATATTTAAGTCTCGAGATGATGTTTTGCTCAAGACACTCGCTCCGCATAATTCATTCAATAAAAAAGTCAAAATACAGCCCGAATAAGAACACATTTTGAGGCGTTTCGATGGAAACCCGTCGATAACATTATCTTTACGTAAAATAACATTCTTTGTTACAATATTCTCAAGAATTCTCGAGATAAAATTGAAATATATTTCGTATTTGCATACGAATACAATAGCAGGCAAATACGTGCTACATTGAGAACTATCTTCGAAGTGATGTCCTGTTCAAATATTCGTCCTCCGCTTGGCTGTATGAGACCCGATATTTTATGTGACGAAAAAAAAGATAGGAACCTTTGATAGATATGATTCAATACATTCTATTTATTTTAGGGTTTCTTATACGACACATCGAAAATATAATTATCTTTGTGTTTTAAAATATTTACAAGTCACTCAGTCCGTCAATCAGTTAAGCCTATAGCAGTTCACTACTGGACTTAGTCTCTCCCAAGTTCGCACCAAACATCCCGGTTTTCCGCAATCTTAAAATAAACATAATCGTCTCAAAAAAAATAAATAAAGGAGTATACTTTATATTACGCTAAGTATAATATAATTCAAAAAAAAATCCGTGCCAATAATAGTATGTATGTATGTATTTATGTATGTATGTATCTACTGTAATATTTACCATAATGTTACTACTTTTTTTGCAGGGCCTAATTAACGCAAATGGGTTTAACCGCGGACTGGATTAAAATATATTTCTTGTTAAAAGTTTGTTATTAAAACTTTTTAGCTTTATAAAAAAACACTTTAACAATAAATAAACATGGAAATCAGATAAAACACTAATAGGACATAAAAATATCAGATAATACGACAAGTAAGAAAAATCTTTGCGAACAAAACTACATGGAACGGTTATTACGACGGCCTTTTAGTTCTTTAATTTACGATATAAAATTAAACTAAGTTATAATTTAGAATAAAGTCTGCATACGTAATGCCCATATAATTCAAAACCAGAATGCGTATTTGAACTACCCGTATATCATTCACTTTACAAACAGCAAAACACTAAAAAAGGTTTGTAGATTTCACGACCATTCCTTCAAACAAAGCTAAACTTTCATCAAAGCTGAAACTGTGAGAGTAACGTCTAAAACTTATTACTTTCAAGGGAGTAATCCTTTTATTTTGTTTCTTTGTAACAAAAAAGAAACTCCCAAATTACATAACTTGTCAACATTTTATATACGACAACTGTGAGTTGAACAAACATATAATATATCATTTCGCTGCGCTACGCTTCAGTCTGTAACTTCCCACTGCTGAGCAAAGGCCTCTTTCTCCTTAAAGGAGAAGGATCGGAGCTTAACCCTCCAAGTTGCTCTATTGTGAGTTGCCGGATATATTCCCTACTATGTAAACGATCAGGTGTACATGATAACAACCGGGACCGACAGTTTAACGTGCTCTCCGAGGTACGGTAGGGAGGCCCACAAGGACCAACAGCCACACTGGAAATAAATCTAATATACAAAATTCTCGTGTCGCGGTGTTTGTAGTTAAACTCCTCCGAAACGGCTTGACCGATTCTCATGAAATTTTGTGTGCATATTGGGTAGGTCTGAGAATCGAACAACATCTATTTTTCATACCCCTAAGTTATAAGAAGGGGGGGGGGTTAAGAGGGTTAATAAAATATTTTGAAAGTTTGTGTGCATATCGGATAGGTCTGAGAATCGGCCAACATCTATTTTTCATTCACCTGAGTCATAAGGATTGAAAAGGTTAATAAAATATATTAACCTTCAAAATAACGTTTGCGGGGTCAGCTAGTATTAGTCTAAACACAAATTTCCACCCCGAGCGGGAATCGAATCCGCAACCGTCTGTGTTTAGGCACCGCCGACACGGCACACGCATCATTACAGCAAAGCGATTGCGGTATATAATTATCATTTATACCTTTTGAAATAAACATCAATATACATCTATACTAATATTATGAAGCGGAAGAATTTGTTTGTTTGTTTGAACGCGCTAATCTCAGGAACTACTGGTTCGATTTGAAAAATTCGTTCAGTGTTAGATAGCCCATTTATCGAGGCTATAGGCTATATATCATCCGCTAAGATCAATAGGAGCGAAGCCCACGCGGACGAAGTCGTGTTGAATAACTGTAATGAAATATACATATAAAATATTAAACATAAACAACATTTATAAATAATCTACATATCATATAATGTACTACGAGTGTATTGCTTGAAATATTAGTTTTCATGTTCTATTGTATTAATAGGTTAAGATTCTAAAGCTATTTGCACTCTGGCCAGTAGTTTCATGTTATCAATTATTCCTTCGTAGCTAGGGGTATGTTCTAACTGTAAAAAGTCAACATTAGAGAATGTTGTGCTATGCAATAAAATATTGAAAGAAATAAGTAATGGTTTTCTATCCTCATAACCAAAGTTTTGTAAAGTCGGTATATTTGAACAACCATTAAGTAATGTGAAGAGAACCGAGATCTTACAAGTATGTGTAGGTACTTGTCATTTCAAAATCCACGACATTGTCAACGCTACAGGCATTCAACGAGCCCCTGACATTGCCACCCGTGACTCCAGACTTATACCTATGCTATTGTCTAAAATTACACGCCACTTTGCATTGTTGAGCGTCGGTACGAGCCGTTTACACCGTCAAGCAACAATAGGCGATGGGACGACTATTTAACCAGGTCTATAAACATAAGAGACATGTCTGTAGAGATTTTTGCTTATTCTAGAAATCTAGATATTTGTAAAGTCAATACAGATTTGATGAATTGTATTTTGACGTCCATACACGATAAAAAAATAATCGAGTATTAAATTTTTCTATTTTTTGCGCACATCATTTTATATTAATTTTTTGGGTTTGAACAAGAAACTTAATTTAAACTTATTAATTATTTATTTTTTAAAATACAATGTTTGTTTTCATATAAAAACTTATCCTTTAATGAATTTATCATAGTCACAATTTCTTCTAGACTAAGAAGCATTTTTTTTTAATAAAATAATTATTTTGCAATGTATTCATTTTACAACTTTATAGCACCATCAAAAAACACTGGCATTTTTAGTTATTTTTCAAGTTATAGTCAAGTTATTGCAATGAAATCGATTACATTTTTTTTATTTAATACAAAAAAAATAGTTAGTCTATGAATATAGCTATTATATAGTACCGTATAAGTCTTATCATATAGATATTTACATACATAATTAAGCACAAATGTATATACAAACGAATTAATAAAATAGATAAGAAAAACTAATAAAAATATGAATTAAACTGTTTTGATTTATAGGGCTGTTCGCAATACACCAAACAAAGGCGTTACAGCTTGTACAGTATTATAAATTATTTCAAAACTTATATAATATATATACTTTTATCATCATGTGATTAGATTTTTTTAGCAATGAAAAAGTATTTAGAATGTTGGATCAAAACAACGACAAAACTATTAGTTTGTTAAAAACTAAAGTTTGGTGGCCCTTTATTTAGTTCCAGAAAGTCAAGGCGTAGCCCGCCTGCGGTCACACATAATATGTTTGCCGGATGGTAATAGCACAAAAAGTTTGGCCATGCTTAGGTTAGGCTAAAATGAAAACTGTAAAGCTCTTACACTACTTTTCTAACTACAATATTATTTTAACTCATAATTATTATGACCAATATATGTATATTACCTGGATAACAGAGATTTGCTCGGTATTTTTTGTTTTGGTAAAGCGGGCGGTCCCGCAACCGGAAGACCCGGGTTCGAGTCCAGGTGTCTCCAGGCCGATTATTTTTTTCTTGCTTTTTGTTTAAATATACTTAGATAAGAATTAGATGCGTTGATAAAGGGCTCCCAATAATAGTTTTTCTCAGAAAAGAAAGAACTTGAAAAAAAAGGAAAAAATAAATTAGACTGGAGACGTCTAGACTCGAACCGGGGAATTCTGGTTATACACACATATACGATAATTATATTAAGTTATTTGATAACAGACATATTTAACGTCTTTTCAATTGTTTTGTTCATTTATGCATTTATATTATTATATTATTATTTTTTATTCATTTGTGCGTGTATATAAGCGTATGTTGTCTTTTTTAAATTGATTGGCAAATATTTTTTACTATTAAGGTAACTTGAGTGTTAGGGATGTTAGGGTACGAAAGATTAATACTGTAACATTTCCAATTGAAATAATATGAGCATATTTAGATTTACTTATTTTTTATATTATTGGCATTTTTATACGATTTAAGTAGAAAATGTAATTTCCGTATAAGTGTACGCTGTCAAATTCAAAAAACACCATTTGGTTGCCATTTTTTATGCGAATAGGGTCAAATAAACCTACGTCTTCACTGTGATTTGCGCATTCTTTAGACGTCTGCAACACCAAAAGCATCCCAAGCGCATTGCCTACCCTGCCCCCGACCATCTTCAAGAGCTCTAGCTACCTTATTCATCACTAGAACATAACTACTTGAGAGCAATCGGTCTATTCCACATTTTGAGCATGAAATATCCTATACATAACATAATCATAATGAAAAAACTTCCTTGGGAAATTCCCTATTTGTATTTGTAACTTGTAACTTAGTTATTCCTTAGAAAATATTCCCTATCTGCAAGACAGATTTTCACCCATTCTAGGGATTTCCCTCTTATACTCATCCGTTCAAATAATCCTCGAGAGAATTAAAGTCGAAACAGTGTCAAACGCTTTTGCAAGATTGAGAAAGTACTTGTAGCTTTCTTGTTTATGTAGATGATTAGTGACTGTTAGTGACAGCAGTAACGTATCGTCCCCGAATGATTTGCTCCTTCTGAAACCAAACATACGTAAAAATATACTAATAATAATCTATTACTATATTTTTTTTCGAATGGAATAGATTGACGTGATAAGTATATAACTACAAATATGCATGGATTAAATTAAAGATATACAAAGAACTAACTTCAACAATTCTGTCATACATTATTTTTGCGAAACTGCAACGCACGCAGCGGAAGCTCTCAAACGAAATAAAAACCCCGATTTTGAAACATTCTTTATAGGTGCTCCGCTTCTATAGGTCTTAGCGTGATGGTATATGGTAATGGCTTATAGCCTTCCTCGATCAATGGGCTATCTAACATTGAAAGAATTTTTTAAATCGGACCAGTAGTTCCTGAGATTAGCGCGTTCAAACAAACAAACAAATAAACTCTTTAGCTTTGTAATATTAGTATAGATATATATTTACTTATCAAAGCAGATTCAGACGTTTCCCTTCGGATATATTTATGTTTCAATTGAATTCGGTAACGAATTCACCAAGATTGCTTGAGAGTAATATTTTATTAGTATGACGGGTAACTTATACTTCTCTGAGTATTTAGTTTACTGACTTTAGTTTACTGACTTTAGTTACTTTATCTAACTTCTAACATCTTAAATTTGAATCACGATTCAACCTGAAACATCCCGCTGATAGGCCTCTTTCTCCATTAGGAGAAGAAACGGAGCTTAATCCACCACGCTGCTCTACTGCTTTAGCGGAATAATCAAAAATGTGTATACAATTGCTTAATAAATAATGTTAAATGACATTTTACTTTAGTTTTTGTATGCCATTTTATGTGAAGGATAGTTGTGATTTAGTGCTATTTGCTGATCATACGTCGCTTATTTTTAAAGTCGATGGGAAAAAAGTAAATTAACACCAAGAAAACCAAGTGTGCTGTGTTTGCGTTGCCGAATGTTAAGCACCCGAATTATAATTTAGAAAAAAATAACGAGAGGCTTATTGTCAGTGGTACTACAGTTTTTTAGGGATAAATTTAGACTCAAAACTTCAGTGGAATTCCCATTTGTCGTTGTTGAATGGTAGACTCGGCTCCGCAGCTTTCACAGTTAGAAAAGTTCGACAGTTGACTAACGTTGCTACTGTACGTTTAATATATTTTAGCTATTTCCATAATATTATATATTACAGGTTGTTACTGTGGAATAATATTACTGGTATTGAGACTGTATTTATTTTGCAGTAAGGTATTTATAACTGCGTTCCTTCAAATGGGCGGTTCTGTAGGTGTAATAAATTACGTTCCGCATGAAAATGCACCGCTATAATTCACATGAAATAGAATTCGTTTGTATATGCGATTTTTAGTTGTATGCGCCAATTAGTATTAATATTTGACTTTATCGACGTTTTTAGGGCTAAGAAAAATAGGAGCTTCGATCCTTCGCATATATGGAGAAAGAGGTGTATGCCCAACAATGTTGAACATGAATGAAGTTACAAGCTGAATCGTCAAACTTATATCCATCAGCTTTCAAAGAAATTTTACTTTAAAATTATTACATTTAGAACTAATAAATATTAAACAATTAAAAGAAAATAAATAGCAAATTTATCGTAAATTAATCAATTCATTTGATGATAAATTGGCATAAAAATAAAATGTTCCAAAGTTTTTGCTATAACTGATGAAAAATACACATACCTAATAAGATGCAAATAAAATTTGTAGATATTAATTAAATAAATAACAAAACCGAAACCGAAATTAAAAAACAGTCGTAATAAATTATGAAAATATAATAAAATACGGTTTCCTTGGTAAAGGAGAAAATATAAAAGGATTAAAATGGTATATTATCGCGGGCTCGCGGCATCTGGCTACCAGGGAAATGCAAATAGCTTGGAAAAATGCAAATATCTGAATAACGCAAACTATGTCCTCCAATTTATCTACTACCACGAATTCTGCAAAAACCTCTCGTTTGGACATCCTATCTGCGTTTATTAATATTAATTTTAGAATTTTAGAATTTACTCCTTGAGAAATCGTATAGGATGTATGAAAAAATATAAGTAGCGAAATCGTGTAAAACAACTGACGCGTGACTGTGAGGCTTTACAGCGGTTTTAACTGTTTATATAAAACATAGATATAACAGTAATATACTTACTACCAGCATTTACTTTACCGATACGAATAGGAAGCGTCAATTAATATCTATATTATTTTACGGTTTTATTATTTTAATTATAATTTACTTAACTTATTTTTTTTTATAATGTATACTGTCTTTCATAAAAGTAAGACATACCTACTGCATAACTGACACATAAACGAACGCGCCATATTAAACCAGAACAGAAGAGTGGGACATAATACACAAAAGTCCTTTTAGAGCGCAAAATGATATAAGATAGATCGCGCCAGAAATGGCGTGAACTCATGTGTTTTGCCCATAGTTACCACGCTGGGCAGGCTGGTTGGTGACCGCAGGGCTGGTTTTATCGCACCTAAGACGCTGCTGCCCGTCTTCGGCCTGTCTGTTTCAAAGCCAGCGGTTAGATGGTTATCCCGCCATCGGTCGGCTTCCTAAGTTCCAAGGTGGTAATGGAACCTTGTTATCCCATAGTCGCCTCTTACGACACCCACGGGAAGAGAGGGGGTGGCTATATTCTTTAATGACGTAACCACACAGCTATTTGTATAGGGATCGGAAACTCTGAAATGAAAATTAAAAACTTTCACAAACGTCTCAAACGGAGTCAAAACCATAGCTAAATTCCTTTTTGTGATTCTACAGCACACATACACTGTATTTGAGTGTGATATTATCAATGCAACACCGCGTTGGCGCAACGGTCACAGTCATGGTTTGTGCCGGTTGCGATGACGGTTGCGGGTTCGATCCCGCACATGACAAACATTTGTATTGGTCATACCGGTTGCCGTGGTCTGGGTGTTGGTGCAGTCTTTGTGGGTCTCCCCTCCGTGCCTTGGAGAGCACGTTAAGCCGTCGGTCCCAGTTCATCCTGTACACCTGATAGCGATTGTTACTCATAGTAGGGAATATATCCGCCATCCCGCATTGGAGCAGCGTGGTGGATTAAGCTCTGATCCTTCTCCTACATGGGGAAAGGGGCCTATACCCAGTAGTGGGATATTACAGGCTAAAGCGATTATCAATGCTATTAAGATATTTTAGTTGTTACTTTTATTATTAATTTTACCCTTGTATGCGGAATCTATCGTGAAATTATCGTGTATGCGGAATGTGAATTTGTGAATAAAGTTTTTATCTATCTATCTTATCTATCTAAATATTAGAAATGATATAAGGTTCCTCTTGATAATTCGTATATTCTGATAGAGAATTTTTATATGTAGGTATATAACCTTCTTAGCATTCACAATGTATATATGTATATTGTCTTTGTTAGTACGTATTACAAATCGATTGATTTGTAATACTAACAAGATTTTACATCTAGTGTTAATAAATAATAATCTGAATTTTAAAGAATGCACATACATACATACATACATATAATCACGCCTCTTTCCCGTAGGGGTAGGCAGAGAGCACTTCTTTCTACTTACTACGATCCTTACATACTTCTTTCGCTTCGTCCACTTTCATTATTCCCTTCATACATGCTCTTCGGTTTAGGGTACTCTTGACCTGGCCTTTTTTTAAGACGTCCCTTATTTGATCTCGGAACGTCCGCTTAGGTCTACCCCCTTCCAACCCTTCCCTCCACACTCGCCTTATACACTTTTTTCGTCAACCGTTCTTCACTCATTCTCTCGACATGACCAAACCATCTGAGCATACCTTTCTCAATTTTTGTCACTACATCTTCTTTCAGAACACAACGTTTCCTTATCTCACTATTTCTTATCCTGTCACTCAGTTTAACTCCTATCATACTTCTTAACGCTTTCATCTCAACTGTATTTATTCTGCTTTCATGTTTCTTCTGCTATACCCAACTTTCACTTCCGTACATGAGTGTCGGAACCAACACCCCTCATGCACAGCCAAACGAGCCTTGTTAGACACCCTCCGACTGCTCATAAAGGAAATAAATTATAGAATGTGAAAGTTATTATTAAAATATTTTGCTATAAGTCTACTACCACACTTAGAAAAACTCCATAATAGATTTGTAAATCCATTGTCCATGTTTTTTAAAGAATATCAGGTAATTTATCGATAATCATATATAATTTATAGCAAGCGATATGGGCTTAGTATCAACCCTGGCAAGTCGGAAGTCATTGTTATAGGCAGTCCTGGCATGATCGCAAAAATAAATAATTTACCACCTATTACCTATAATGATACTAGCTTGCCTTACTGCTCCACTGTCAGAGATCTCGGCATTCACTTAGACAAGACGCTGTCATGGTCGGATCATTTAAAAGTAATTAGTAAGAAAACTTTTGCGACACTGAGTTCGTTACGTCGCCTTAAATCCGTTCTGCCAATCCCTACAAAAATGATGTTAGCAAACTCTCTTCTCTTATCCATTCTAGATTATGCAGATGCGAGCTACACTAATTTGACCGAGGATCAACTTAATAGGCTTGAGCGACTTCAAAATCTTGCCATTCGGTTCATATTTTGTCTACGCAAATTTGATCATGTTTCGGAGTTTCGTTCCAAGCTCAAGTGGCTTCCTATACGCCTTCGCCGGAACCTACATATTCTTTCTCTGTTGTACTGTGTGCTATTTAATCCAAATTCTCCTTCTTATTTAAAAGATAAATTTATATATCTCGGCGAAGCTTCAGAATTAAGAACATCTCGAAGACTTATGCTGAAGCTACCCGTACATAAGTCCAAGTACTTTAGTCAGTCTTTTACTGTTCAGGCTATTAAATTATGGAATAGTCTGCCCTTAGCCATAAGGGAGGCCAAATCACTGTTGACTTTTAAAAAAAACGTTAAGGATTATTATCTTAAGACGGAGACGATTTAGTGTATATATGGTGCAATCTCTTTTCTTTTTTCTTTTTTTTTCTCTTCTCATTTTGTTTATAATAAATGTATATTTGTGTTTATATCATTTCACTTAATTGTTATCTTCAATTTACGTTCATTGCTTACATACTTTATTAGTTTATAATAGAATATATATATTATATTATATTTTTATTCTTCTTTTTATTTATTTATGTATTTTTTATGATAGTGCTAATGATAATAATAAATTCTTTATTTTATTATAAGTATTTGATTGTAGACATTTGTATGTAAGTTTATTATACATCTACACCACCTACCCAATTTAGATAATAACTTTCCTTTCTATGTATGGGTTGTCTGGAAGAAATGGCTAATTAGCCATAAGTCCGCCCATTGTACTTCACTGTCTGTAACTATCTTTATGCTTTGTTTGTAATATATTTGTGGTGTACAATAAAGTATAAAATAAATAAAATAATAATTTATGAATAAATACACGAACAAAGACTGGTAAATCCGTATTACAAGTAGGTATAGGAAAAAGCTTAAAGATTATTCCCGCTTTTTGTTAGCAACAATAAAAAAATATGTAAATTTGTCGCGAAATGAATGCTTATACCAGAAGTTAAAATTATGCTGGGGAGAAACATTTCGGTGTTTATATCGTACCCGAGTGAACCCACGAGAATTATAAATTGCACGTGGTAACAGTCTGAACTGTCTTGAAAAACAGAACATCGAGTTCGTTACTTCCAAACTTCCTCGGTTTCAATTTTTTTGACATGGGAATAATATGTCACATAAAACACCTTAGAGAAAAGCTTTCTGCTGCTTAAAAGGAAGTATAATAACCAAATACTAACTTATAATAAGTATTTATAACCAACTATATGAAATAAAACAGTATTAAGACTCAATTTGCTGTATTAAATTTGAAACCAGATTTTCAGTTGTGTCTATTTGACATTTGTTCCAGACGCAATTTCTTAATAAATAACAATGTTTCCTTTCGATGTTCTTTTCTTCTATCTCTTCTAAATGTAATCCATTGTCGTTTTTATTTGAGGTAAATACGTGATTCGAATAAATGAGACCAAAATGTAATAAAACAATTATCGTATATTCGTGGAAGCAGACAGGTATAAAGTGAAATAATTTAATTATGTTGTAACAATTGTTTTATATGTACTATAAGCAAAAATGAAGGTAGAAGTAGGAAACGCATCCGTTAGTATAAAATTCGCAATTTCAAAATGATGAACCACAATATTTTGTTGCAGCTGGAATGGTTGTTCTCAGACAACAGCCCCGTAACGTCACTCGTAGGTCTACGGAGAGTGCTCCCTAACGGTTCTCTGGAGTTTCCGCCATTTTCCTGGGAGCGCTACAGACGCGACGTCCACGCGTCCACGTATAGGTGTAGACTGCGGATAAGCGGCGGTTTTGTCATTCTTTCTAAGAATATTCACGTTCATGCGGGTAAGTGATCAATATAATGAAAAATTTAAATAACATTTGGCATTTGATATAATTTTATTTTTACAAAAAAGAAATCTCATTAAAGGTTTTTTTAACGCTTCTGAAAAATTAATTCTAAAAAAGTCTTTCAGTCTTAATCTGTCAAATCTCAAGACTTCGTACTTAAAACTGGAGACTAATTTACTTAAAACTAATAATTTTAGTCCTATGATTTAAGCTATTTATAAAATGTGTTTTTAATACAAAAATAAAACGAGATGAATACCGTGTTTTAAATAATTTTAGTAATGAAAATAACCATGTTAATTTAAAATTTTATATAAAAATATAACGAACTACCTACCGGTAAATTAGTAGGAAAAAATAAGAATGAGAACAAAAGTAGCCTGATGAACTGAACCTTTCAAAAAGGCATCAATTTAAAGGTGAGAATGAGGCACTCAATACAGGAGAAACTCAATTAAATGGAACAATTGTTGTCGATAGTCACTTGGATAGTGGAACATCTATAGAAAGCTGAATTACGTCATTGGTATATAAATCGGAATCTTAGGCATCAAAAAGCTGAAGTTACAACAGAAAATTACAATTACTGATTTCAAGAAAGGAGGATTTCAATTTCACTGCATTAATTAACATTTTCAACCAATTTCGATGATTTTCATATCCTTGATTTCTCACTTTATTTGTTGCCATTTTTTTTTTTTTTTGATAAGGAACACAATATTTTCAATTTGGTGACATGGCAATAGTCTTTAAGACCATTATGCAGGTAATTGAAACATTTCAGAAAACATAACGATCATTTTAAATAAAACTAAGGTATTTAACATTTCGCAACAATCATTCGGGTCAACTTTAATTAATAAAATAATTATGTAATCGAGAATCTACTTTACTTCTTAGTTCTGAATATACCGTGGGAGGTGCACGTGCCTGATGAATATGTGATGGCGGGCAACGCAGCTGTGCTGCGCTGCGTCGTACCCGCCCACTGCGCCGAGCGCGTCGATGACACTGACTGGTTCACCGATGATGACACCAGTGTGTTCCAATACTTAGGTTAGTAATAATTATACCAACTTCTAAAACCTACATGATACCACACTCAACATATTGAGCATTGATCACTTACACGCTTTTTGAAATGAGGCAATTATATTTGTAATTTTATTTCATTTCTTAATTCAATTGAACTTACAATCACTAACGCTCAAAAAGAACATTAAAATAGCCTAAACAGGGTAATGAAGGGGCCTTATGAAGTATATAATATCACGAGCCTAACAGACAAAGTTTATTTTTATTTTTTGTATTCACTTATAATATTATATATATACTAGTAAGTAATTAGTTAAAACCTGAGACACCAGAGGATTCCTTAGCCGAATAATTCTAGCTAACATTATGGTGACATACTCCTTCTTAACTATAAATGATTTGCGAAAAAACGTAATGAGTATGATTAAATAATATTAATTAACATAAAAAATTAAAAATTTAAGATTTAATCAGATTATTTTTATACATTGATAAAGCTTAGAATAAAGTAAACTTTTTAACGTAAGAGCTAGACCGTAGTTCTTTCATGGTTGGCAAATAAATATATTGTATACTAGTCAAAATAAATTTACTCTAGTTGAATTAAACGAATTAATGAAATAATGAAAATATAATGAATGAATTAGCAGATACATCATGATGACATTTTATAAAATTATTTAAAGTAGACAAAAAAAATGTGATATAGAATAAATTTTATAAGGCAGACACGTCTTTAATGAAATAAGATTTAAAATATTACAAATAGTCATCATCCATAAGAAAACTCTCTACTCTCAATGGGAAATTTTCTCATCAAAACACTTGTCAAGAGAGACGGCGTTTGCAATTATGTTTTCATAACACATAGCATTTTCGCGTAAAGAAAACTCAAGTTATTTAAATAAAACCCAAACTTAAAGCTCTAAGCCCAAGCGTACACTTCCATTAAGGCAACGTCATAAGCAAAAATTCAATGCTTTCCTTTAAACATACCTCGAAAAATGTTAATTCTCCTTTTAACGTTCACCTAAAAAGTAATTTAAGACACGAATCTTACCAGCAGTTATCGTATATGAAACGAAATAATATTATGCAGGCCATCAAAAACCTTTCGATTAAAAAAAAGAATTAAAAAAAAGAATCTTAGGTCTTCCATTAAACAAAAGTTTTATATTTCTTCTATTGTTTCTTCTCGCAAACACATTATCGATATCCATTCATCATATCACTATTTTTTTATTGCCACATTCTTATCCAGACACAATTTCTAGCTTTTAAAATATTTTATGGTTATGTCTAGTTATAAAGCAGAACGTAGTTCTATTGACGACATCTTAATGTTCAAGAATTAAATTTTCTGATTTATAATTATCACCTTAGAAAGAAGCCTTTGTTTTATCCTACAGCACCTAAACCATCCAACCAAAACAGTTGACGAAGTAAATTTCAAAAGAAGTAAAATAAATCCGAAATAGCAATTTAAATAATTTAAAGTTATAATAATTTTTAAAACTAGCTACAACTCGCAGTTTTACCTACGTAATTTATGATCCCCTTGGAACGTTGGTACATAAGTGGCTTAGTATAATGTAATAATAGCGTTGTATCTCCAATTATCTACGTAAGTTAAATTACAATGACTTTACTTTTAGTAGTGTATGCGTAAAAGAGAAACAACATCCATCCATTCCCACAAACTTCCGCATTTATAATATTATTTTAAGAATGTAAATGGTACCTTTGTTATGCAGGTTCGAAATACTTTCGTTTGGACGACGGTTCACTCTACATAAGCGCTGTGAAGCCCGGCGAGCGGTACACGGCTTTTCGGTGTCGAGTAAAGGATCGAGTCACGGGATCTTTGTATTCTAGTCAATATTTTGGTAAGTATATCGTCTATTTAAACAAAGTCAAATTTAAAAATGGGCTAGGATTTTTTTTTCATGTGAAAGTTGATCCATTACCAACAGAACACCTATTTGAAGGAACAAACTCGTATTATACCTATATAAACGTGATAAACTTTATAAAATCGATTATACCAACTAAACATATAAGATAGACATTAAATTGAAATCGCCGGTTTAGACTTAGATAAACAATATTAAAGGCCTGTTCCTGAAAATTCGCTATGGCAAAATAACTTAAAAAATACATAATTAAAAGCCTATTCGTTGAGGAATATTAACAGTCAAAAACATACTTTTTGACTTCCACGGACGAAGCAGAAGCCCTAACGATCACCGAGTGTGAAATTTAATAGTATATAGTGACTATATAAGGAGTTCCCTCGTAGGTCATGTGATAGTGACAGAGCCGAAGGGCGGCGTGCGGCCCCGCGTGGCCGTAGAGGCACGCTCACGCCGCGTGACCGTAGGCCGGGACATACGTCTGCCCTGCGCAGCGCACGCTTGGCCTGTCCCTAGCTTCAGGTGAGTAAATATAAAATAAATATTACAATAGAAAAATTGTAGTTCTTACAGATGTTTCAAATCGTAAATTGATGCGGTGCTATGTGTGCATTGGTTTTTATAGATATAGTTACTACGTGTGGTATAAAATCAAATAAAAAGAGTAGAGAGGAAATAAACGATACAACTTTTTCCACCAAAATGTCAAGAACGCACGTTACTTGGACGATGACTAACGACTGTCAAATAATAACAATCTGTAGTATCGATTGCTCGGGAATTCTATTCTACGGTTCTGTGCCCAAAATAAATCTAAATTCGTAACTCACCTTATGTTCGATTGTTGCAATTTAATAATAAAAAAAATGTTACCAATTTTTTTCAACAAAACAAAAGAATTATCAAAATCGGTTCATTAACGACGAAGTTATTCCCGAACATTCATAAAGAAATATCATCATCATTGGCCTTAGTCCGTCTATTGCAGACGACTTAGACAGTGTCAGACAATCACTGTATCGCCTAGGACACTCTTCAGGAAAACGCAGAGTTGCCCAAGCTCTGCGCCACCCTCTCGACCTTACTGGCTAGGCCCACAGGAACGACGAGTACGTGTGGAGCCAGTTCGGCTGCAGGAGTATTTCGTATTTTAGAGCTATGCCACGAATGCTTGACGGAGACCCCATTCCGGGTTTTAAATGAAGTTTTCCTTCTTCAGGACCCTGATGATTTTGATTTTGAACCCTCGGTCGCCTTTTACGACCCCCACGGGAAGAAAAAGGGTGATGCTATTCTACTCGGCCGACACCACGCTGCATAAATAAAATAAATTAAAATAAAATATAATAAATAATATATACGTTCGAATTGAGTAACCTCCTCCTTTTTTGAAGTCGGTTAAAATAATAGAAAAGTCAGTATGGAAAAGAACGCAATGCTTTATCAATTTTTATTTTACTGTAATGTAAACACGCAGACTACAATTGAAAAAATACGCTTTGTAACAATATTCTATAATAACAACCCTATAATAAATAATATTAAACTTTTTATTGTTACTTAAAAAAATATGTTTATTAAACATTATACATATTTACGATTCACAACTTAAGTAAGAACTAAAGATTATTTTCTTGTTACATCTCGAAACGAAAAACACAATTTTTAATCCCTACCGCTAAGACCGTCGTTCTCATTCAGGTAAGCGCGTCTCGAGTGCTTAGAAATTAAACACTCTGAAATACCCTCATTTGAATTCATCTCTTGATTTGCATTAAAGGAAAATATCTTAAGGTACATCTAAAGTAATTCGAAGGTATTTATTTTTAGTAAGCCACAATAGACGAGCGTGTTTGTTAAACAAGCAAGGTTTTTCATCCTCAAACTAGATCGCTTGTTCCTTTAAAATAAAACTGCAAAAATATTCACTTTTATTATTCCAAAATACACTCCCTTATGATTCAATTTATAACTTGTTCCGCCATTGCTAAATTATGAATCACGTTTCATATAGTAATTTTAAATATTCAAATCACTTATCTTATAATTTAATATCCATCTCCACAATTCATATCATTACATAGTATAAAACAAAGTCGCTTCCCGCTGTCTGATGCGGTTTTCTTTAGTCAATAGATGGATTCCAGAGGAAGGTTTACCTATATGTATAATACATGCACAATATAGTAGAGGAACACTGACAGTTTTTGCAACCGTGCTTAGCCGGGGCGGGTCGCCAGTTATGAATAAACATTAAACATATATATGATTCACATTAAACTAATTTCAGAGGAACTTTAAATAATTATTTACATATAGAAGGGAATTAAATGCATGTATATTAATTTCTAATAGTGGTTAATAAGGTGATCAGAGCTCCTAGGAGATTGAGGGTAGTTATTAGGCGTTGCAAGCATTTATAAGATACGTTAATCATTTACAATCAAAAATGTAATTAATTTTATTCTTCTTTAAATTAATACTTCTTGTACGGTTTGTCTTGCTATACGAAACTCTTTCTTATGACCATGGGTTAACAAGAAGAGTTCTCTAGAGTTAAGTTCAGATGTGACATCAACCTTGTAATTATATCATGTTCATGTATATTTTTAAATAGAATAAAGAACATACAAAGGCTAAATTTATTTATATTCGTACAGTGACGTAACATATGACATACACGTTGTTAGCAATATGATGCTACGATGTACATTTGAGACTACAAAGCCATTTACTTTAACTCGTAACACACGACAAAGGAAACAACATTTCAAGACAACTCCAAGTTAAAAGTGCATTTCACGTAGCCAACAAATCCAACAATATGTACAACTTTTGAAATATACAGGTATAAAATGTCTGTTAGTAAACAGAAGTAGTAAAGTTGTTCACGGTTCATCGCACGCATTACACACGACAGCGCTGGTTATATTCTCGTAAATAAAATGTAACTTAAATATTTTAAAGAAGTACACGTACCTGTGTGTGTGAGTTAAGTGGCTATATGATTCAAAATCATATAAATAATAATGTCTTATAATAAATGTTCATGTTCTTCCTCTTCAAAATTCATTTATCCATGGTAAAGGACATTTAAAATGGCAGTGCTTACCTCGAAGGATTACTTACCATTTAGCATACAGTTACTAATAACGATGAAATTAGAATAATTTTACTGTTGAGAGTAACGATTAACATTAAATGTGCTCCAAAATGAACGCCAATGAATTTTATATAATTTATGATTTTTTCCAAACTATTAGAAATGTTTTGTAAGTGAATGTCTAATTCACAATTATGGTTATTGATCTACTATTTTAACACAGACAGGCGAGTCAGTCTTTAGGAACATGGAATTTTAACTTAATTTATTGTTATTCAAAAGAAATTCATTTCACGTCGGTCTGTCATTACGTCAAGGGAATTCAAAACCACGATATTTAATTGCATTCGACCAGTTTTTCATATTAATAACGGGCCAGGGAGATCGAGACAGGATTTAAATCATTCTAAATCAATTTGCAAGGCATTAAGCTACTTTTATTTCGCCACCTCTCAAATTCAGTTCAAGGCTAAGTGTAATTTAGTAATCCCCATGCGGCGTTATTTGGTTTAACAGCCTAGGAGCCAATTTACCCTCCGGAAACTGACGTATAACGAAATAGCTTCTCGAATATACATAATTGCAGTTTTGCTGTACATACGAAAAGTAAATAATACTTTAAATACATATGATCACAAATTATTCTTGTGTTATATATAAAAAATATAATAGTAATACTAACAGAACTATGTGTTTTAATAATAAATAATACTCCTGTTTTAAATATAGTTGCTGTCTTTTGTATAATAAGAAAAATTGTAATTATTCTTCACAATTTTAATTTCAATTATAACATTTTTAAAACATCTTGTTTTGTTCGAAATGAGCTAAATTTAAATGAAGAGTATAAAACATTTTTACCGATTTATCTTGGAAGTTATTAATTAGTTTTCATTTCAACGTTAGTTCTATACAAGTTCTTCGATCATACCCTCTTTCGCAGACTTCAAACAACTTCGCTCATTGCTCCGTTATAGTTTTCTCGAGATGTCAGGCACATGATTAAGTGTCTGACATCTTATATGTTTATTCAAGAGTATTTGATTAAGAAAAATAAATATGACGGAGAGATATTTTTATGTGTAAAACATATAATATGTAACATTTTGATCATATTCAAATTTACTTCTACGTATTTAAGCAGTAGAATTGTACTGTTTTTATATGGTTGAAATTTATAAATGATAAAAGTATCAAGAAATACTTTATGTTATTATTTATTTTTTTATTTTATTTTTTTATTTTTAATAAAAGTTATCTAGTTTGTTCCAGTTATAAGTTACAGTTGAGATTTTTTTCTTATCTTTTTAGTACCGACGAAGTAATTTTGTGTGAAACTTAAACAATAAATACTGACTCAGAACTAAAACGAGCTCTCTTTTGTTTAAATAATTTTAATTCTGCCTGCAAAGGCTTATGATTGGTCTTCCCCGTTTGTATTTATACACAAAACTAAATACTAACAGCTTAACTCAGATTTTCTCTTCATAAACTGAAACAGGTATAGAACATGTTCATTAAAAATAAGTTTTATTTGAACATTTTTTTTAGGTATCTTGCTGCCCATCAACTTTTATTTTATTAAAAGTTTTTTTTTTCCAAATGATGGAATGAACGTAATACGTATATTATAATTCTTTTGTTATTATCTGTTCTGTTAATGGTGAGAACCATTCAATCAAATGCCATAACAGTGCTCATCTCTCGAATTTGAAAAACCGTTTCATAACAATATTAAGTAAAATCTGTTCTTTAAATAGCTATAATTGTGTTTGCAGGCAAACGAAAAAACCGACTTCAATTATATCGACGAGTAATACAACGTAGGTAGATGAAAAATTAGTCAAGTAAATACGCATTATCAAAGATTACTCCAAAAGTTGTAATCAGATCTCGATGAATGTTGTTGTTGAATGTTAAATGTGACCATATCATAAACATCGGCTTTATATATATATACACTACGACACTTTATCCCAAAATAAATTCAGCCTCTCACACACATATTTTCATACAACCACAACTATCATCATCATCATCATTACAGCCTATCACAGTCCACTGCTGGACATAGGTCTCCACAAGTTTACGCCAAAAATAGCGTGAACTCATGTGTTTTGCCCATAGTCACCACGCTGGGCAGGCGGGTTGGTGACCGAACCACAACTATATTTTCATACAATCTATTAAAAGCACCTAATCAAATAAAACTTCACTAATTAATTGCCCCTATACGTGTTAGTGGTAAACATTTTAAGTAACAAAACCCACAAATGAATTTTCTCTATCGCGGCACACGTCGGATATTTGTTTAGGCGCAGTAGTCGAATGATCAAAGTTGGTTGACTAAGCAAATACCGTATCTATACGTGCGAGTATGCTCGCTCCAGATCTAGTAACTTTTGTTTGTGAACCGCAAGCTACGTAATTGAACCTATTCTTAAATACAAAGTTTTGTCGTTACAAAGTTCTAACTGGATACGTCTTAAGAATAACTTTGTAATTATAGCATCTTGTGCGAACATTCATTTGACAAAATTTCTTATACTAATTAAATTCTAAAAATTCTTGAAAGTGTTAAAAATATGTAAGTAAACAGTTAGTATTGTTGAAAATAGACAATAATAAACAATAAAAGAAAATTATACTATTTACAACAAAAATAAAAAACCATCTACAGGGCAAACTTAATATAATGTTGTTAACTTTTGTCCTTTGATAGTTTCTTCATGAACTGAGTGATAAGTTAAATGTTTTTCACGAAGCCAAGAGTTACAGAGGAAGCAAGCTGCCTGCACCACAACTTTTTCTTTAATCCACAGTCGGAAGCCTTTTAAAATGCAAATGTCTCGTGCATTTCGTCTCTTTTCAAAAGTATTTCTTAAAAGCAAGCTAACTCAAGAATATTGAAGATTTCTAGCTACCGAACTATTTGAAGAGACGCTTAGACTCGTAAAAGATACCGGCTGACATTGTTAAAAAAGTATTTATACTATTAATAAAATAATGAGTAAAACCTTGTGTTTTAGTAGGTACATATTCAATGAAGTAGAATAAAGCACGTAGATATATATATAACTTTCAAAATTTATTCACTTTTGTTATAAGGCTACATGCACGCTTTTGCTAACCAAGAATTTCCACAGTTAATATTATTTCATATTTCATTAAGTTTTGTTCGCGTAACAAAGAATTTAAAAAAAAAGTAATGAATCGTATGCAGTAAACGTAGGTTAAAATATTTTTATTCACGAAAAGCAACTTTACGCGAAATTAAATATAAAAATAAGTTTTTACACTAATAACAGTTTAACAAGCTATGTTACAGTAGTTTACATGGAATGAAAGTAAAGGCATATTTCTGTTTAACATCTCAAATCCCATAATATGCTTTGAAATTGAATCTTGGATGGTTATTACGCCCTGCTATTATAGCCAATCCGATTTAAATGCACATATTTTTGTACAGTCATTTCATTAATGTTACAACTGCACACAAAAAATAACACGAAAATTACTTTTTCATTAAATTGTTAATAGATCGCAATAAATCAGGGTGAGAATTAAGTTTGTATCGAGTTGCGTATCGATTTGTATAACTAATCAAAAACAGTCACATAGTAGTGTAATGTAATAAATACTTATAAATTATCAACTGCTAAATCAGGACTTAGCATTTTAGCAAAAGCAGCAGCATAACAACGAAGAAAGAAATCATCTTTTTAACTTGAAACAGCTCGATGAGATACTTACACAAATCTTTTTTTCCGAAAAACTTACAAATATATTTTATTTTATAGTTTAACATCTTTTAACAGATGGTTTCGCGAGCACCACGAACAGCTAATACCAATAGAGAAAACGGCACTCTGGCCTCGAGCGTCGGTAGTCGGTGGCTTGCTCAGCATACAAAGGCTTCAACGAGAAGACGCAGGAAGATTTATCTGCTGGCTCAACAATACAGCCGGGGGCGAATCTGCACATTTCACTATCATTGTTACAGGTTCTCATACTTGTTTTTTTTTTTTGTTTCTGTTTTTTCAACAAACGTGAATTTTTCGTCTGATATTTATGATTTATAGAATACCTTATTAGGTAACTCGAGCGAGACAAATATTTTCGTGACATATATGAGACAAATGGGTAGCTATGGAGATATGATATGAAACGTGTTTAGATAAAACGTAAATGAAATATGTATGTTAAATAAAAGATAAAAGTGAAACTGAGAGACAGTTTATATTACGAGTACATATGCTAACCTTCTGTATTTAGTCCCACTTACAAATTGGTTTCTATTAGTTCTCAGTTTATATCGAAAGATTTATTTTTCACCATAGCAATTGTGAATAATTAAATAATAATGTTGAATGACACGAACAATCAATTTAAGAAAGCTATAGTAAGTAAGTGTTGTAACCGTAAATGATAACTAAAGGAGTTATTTTTGATTTACCAGCATAAATACTTCACCTAGTAAATAAATTATTTATTACTTTAAAAGTAATGCTATGAATATAATACTTATTCATAAAATTTAAGATTTTTAGTAAAATCAATTGTCCAAGCATTTTTTTTAAATATCTACCTCTCTTTCAGAACCAATCTCCGTCCGAATAAAACCAGAATTAATACGAACAAAATTTAATGCCGACGTCAATTTCGACTGCAAAGTGTCAGGGCATCCCATCGAAGTGGTGTATTGGATTCACGACGGTAAAGTCGTGAAAGACACAGACAGAGTGCGGATATCCAACGATGGCTTAAGACTACATATCAAAAACTCACAACAGAACGATCAAGGAGTATACCAGTGCTTCGCGAGCAACACCAGAGATCAGGCTTATGGTGTAACGGAATACATTATAGATGGTAAGAAACCTAAACAAATATATGACGACGCGTTACAGCGGTCTTAGCACTGGCTTATGGCACTGGTTCGCGCTGGCCGTCGCAGATTCGATCCCCGCTCACGAAAAACCACATTGATGTTAGTCGTGATCTGGGCATTTACGCTTTTATTGTGTGTCTCCGGACACCCGACACAAGAGAAAATCCTACTGGGAATCGTTGAGTGTGAGGTGTTTATTTATTTATGTTTGTGTCTAGTTATTTTTCAGAAGTAACAAAGCGAGATCAAAAGCGAGATATTAAGAAAGTGTGCGTTAGCTCCGACACGCGACTGGCGTTTATTTCATAAGAACGATTACCATAATATTTTAAAATATATCTCTTTATTTCATAGAAACATTGCACGGTAAAACGTCACTCTCAAAGCAAATTGCATCACTACCCCGCATTACTGTTTCACACGATATCACTTCCCATATTCATACCATGGACCTTATATCGTTTCTTAGGGGTAAACTCCAACTAGTTATTCATTTAATGATTTCATTATGAAAGCTGTTCATTAACACGTACGTAAAGATCATAAACAAGCTTTGCTATACATCGTAACGTTAAACGTAACTAGTAATTAGGGCAAGCGAAGCATCTTCTGTCTCCTTTAGTACGAGTATACGTACTTGTACACTTTCTTTGTTGAAAAAATTTTGCTTTGATGTTTGTTATGCGTACTTTAATGATGGATGAGTGTTATCATTTACGAATTGAACTCCTTTGGGTATTTTAAGTTTGTTATTTATCGAAATTTAAAAAAAATATATTAAATCGGAAAAAAGAAAAAAATTCTAAAAATGAGAAGCGATATCGCCCAGACAGACGGTCGTGTTCAAATTCAATATATTTTAATGCGAAAGTATCTAGTGCATTGTAAATGTAAAATATTCTCTTATTTGAATTTCTCATACAAAATTGTTATTTTCTATTGAAATATAAGTTACTGATAACGTCATTGATGTTATTTCGAAATGCGACAGAAAATAATGTTTTAAAATAGCAATTCTTTAAGAAAACGTTCGGCGTAGTAGGTACTCGGTCGCAATTTATAATACTAAATATCCATATCGGGAATTTTACTAGGAGTTTTAAAGTTCAGTAGTAATTTTCGGTCACCAACCCGCCTGCCCAGCGTGGTGACTATGGGCAACACACATGAGTTCACGCCATTTTTGGAGCGAACTTGTGGAGGCCCATGTCCAGCAGTGGACTGAGATAGACTGAGGTGACTATGATGAAGTGATGAGTAATTTTCTACTTTTATAGATAAACTATAACTTTACTATATTTATGTAGAAATGTTTGTATAAAAACTTTTTTTATGACAATTAACGATCAACCATACTTTTAATCAATATGTTGTAGACAGTATTTTTCCTACCGAGCATAACTCATCGGATCGGACAGTAAACATCAGATGGATTTCCAAACCAATCAAACTTCTATATCCGATGTATGTTGATTTGTTGATGATCTTAGAAATATTATGATTATTTTTGTTACTATTTTTGACATGACAACGTCTAATAAATCGATGAACGCCGGCTCTATGCACGAAAAAGGATGACTCATTGTAGCGTTTCGCTCATTGTCCCGATTACTCATTGTACGCTTGCGCCGCATCTATCTCTTTTCCACTCGATTGGCCTATGCGTCCGACTTTGTTATGACGTTGTCACGTTAAACTATCATCCGGAAACCAACTTTACAGACAACCAATTTCTTACCTAGAAATATTAATAAAAATTAAAACGTTAAATATAAAATTATTAATCTTTCTAGAAAGTTTATATCTATATAAGAACGGTAAGACGAATTTTCGAACACAGCACACTCGTATATCGGTAGTATCATCTCTTTTTTTTTTTCTTTTTTTTATACAATGATAGGCTTGCGTTTGACCACTATTTCATCTGATGATAAGTGAAAATGCGGTCTAAGATGGAGCACGCTTACCTAGAAGTAACCTATTCACTCGCGACTTAAAGATCCCCAGGTTATAATTTTCTGGAAACACAGACGCTGGTAGCGAGTTCCATTCTTTGGCTGTACGGATCAAGAATGTACTAGCGAATCGCTTAGTGCGTATAAGGGCATATGTCAACCATACCTATAAGGGTGGCGTAACGCAGAGCGTCTGGTTGTACGATGATGGAACAGGGAGGGGGGAATCAGGTTATGGAGTTCCTGCGCACACTCTCCGAAGTGTATCCGATAAAAAACCGACAGATCTCTATTATAAATGTAATACAAAAAAAAACACTTTTGACTATATTTTTATCGTACAAATTTAATTATCACAATGTCTTACAAATATCTCTCAGTGTGTGAGTAACTTTAATATTGTTTACAGCATTAGAAAAATCACGGAACCTCGGCAATCGTTCGCGTCGCGCGCCCCTTGCGCGCAATAGTCATTCACATGACAACGATTGGAACTTTACTGGAAACAGAGGTGAGTAAGATATTTGAAAGAAAGAACTATATAGTATTAAAATAATTTAACATATTACGTTTATCAGCAAGAACTTTTACTGAATAAAATCAATTTTAGTAATCAAATTTATTTTTGTAATGTTAAAAAATATGATTTATAAGAGCATATTAAAAGCAGCCAATCATTAGATAGATTTGGCTGTTACTGTATTTTAGTTGTCTCGACTATTGTGTCTTCAATTTTACTACCTAATTATTCCATGGTTTGATTTCATTAAAATAGATGATACAAATAGGACGAAAATGATATAACCAATGTTTTTATCAGTTGCAAGATAATATTCTTGCTAATATAAATAATAATAATACTACGATATATAGGTATACCAACTTATTAGAAAAACATCTAAGTAGTTAGTTAGTAGTAGCCATAATGAGTTGGCTCACATACTTAAAAGGTTATCAGGCAAAAACCATTAACTATTTACTACACTATTGATGTATCATTTATAAGCATAGCATAGCATATATCTTAGTTATACCTTTGTAGTTCGACTCCCATAACTTCCGCAATTACTGATCGTATGTTCAATATTAAACTTACTCTAACCTAACTCTAAGACGTGCTCATCAGTTTTTCATTACGCATCTTACTATGTATGTGTACTGGTGTTATCTTCGTTGAATTAAGTTATTGGCTTGTTTAAATAAAGTAATATATATATATATATATATACACAAATTAATCGCTAAAATGTATACATACGTATTCCTTTCGAACGACCTGAATATATTACATAGTTCTGTTTTTTGTTCGTTAGTATAAAAATTTATATATTTACGAAAATATAGCAGTACGAGTCACGTAATATTATTAATAAACTAGCTGTGCCCGTGACTTTGTGCGCGAGGAATTAAAAAGCTATTGTTCAGTTCGCAAAGCTACTAAATAAATAAATTTCTAAAATTAAATTAGCCTAAGTTACTCCTTATTACATCAGCTATCTGCCAGTGAAAGTCCCGTCAAAATCGGTCCAACCGTTTTAGAGATTAGCCGGAACAAACTGACAGACGAACAGACAGAAAAAAAATGTAAATAATGTTATTTTGGTATATGTACCGTGTATATATCCATATGCATTTAGTAAAAAGCGATTATTTTAATATTACAAACAGACACTCCAATTTGATTTATTTGTATAGATACAGTTATCCTTTATCAGATAGATAACACCTCACAATCTTACTTCTTTTTCCCTCTTAATTAGCTATGTAGTAAAGCGGAGAGTATATTTTCAATCGAAATAATACAGCGAAATTAACGTGTTCAAGCACTTCTTTAAACTATAATAACTGAAACTGAAAAAAATAGATATAGAAAAATGCTTTGTCTTACAAATTAATGATTTACTTGAGCTAAAAAAAAAACAAAATCAAAAGATTAGTTCAGTAAAAAGTTTGACAGAACGACGCAATGCGTTCATAACCACCGCCCTGCGGGTCTGTCTCGTTTAATTCGTCCGTAGTAGACTTTTTAACTGGATAAAGGAAACCTTTTGAGCTTACTTTACGCCAATGTTCTGAAAATAATGCTCTTGTTTTTTAAATACAGACGTATGACAAAAATATTGTCAAACAAATATTTTCATTCGTTCGGTTATTCAGTCTGTATGACCCCACTGCTGGGCATAACCATTTTCTTCATATAGGAAAACCGATGATTCTTAGTATTACGATCGAGGAGGGATAGGATAAAATTACAATTAGGATGAAATCATCAGAATTAGAATATATATACAACTAGCTGACCCGGCGAACTTCGCATCGCCTAACACAAACTTTATCGTATGGTATTAAAGTTCAAATTGACTTTTAAGTATTATCACAAATCTTTTGTATGGGAGTATAGAAAAGTGTTGTTTTTAGACTTTTTCAGGAAATTTAATTTTTTTTTTTAGAATTTTTCTCTCCGTAAGAACCATCCTCGTACTTCAAGGAATATTTTAAAAAAAGAATTAGCGAAATCGGTCCAACCGTTCTCGAGTTTTGCGCTTAGCAACACATTCAGCGACTCATTTTTATATTATAGATTTACTTACAATATGTATAAATACCCTTTAAAAATGCCATTGCGAACATCCAATATATACGTAATATCGTCTATGAGACTTTGTAACACGGCACATCATTAATGCTTTGAAAAGCATTTCTGAGCTGAGAGATAACGTTCATTAAAGAGACTCTTAATTAAATAATAATTAATTTTCCCTGCTCCAAGTAGAGTATTATCTTCAAACATGCGGTATCCATTAGATTTAAAATACTTCGAGAGTTTTCAATAAATAAAAACATTTTAAATTTACATTACTAATCATCCCAGGAAAACCATTAACTTGTGATTAAAATGTATCAAAATATAAAACACAATTTAAAGAGGAAATTCTGACACAAAAATAAAATGTAAGGAAAATTGATAATTTTACCTGAGAAGATATATACAATTCTTTCCAAGATATATACGGCCCCTTTCTGAAATCAGATAGATTATGGTATTTTTTTTTTATTTATGTCATGTTTTTCACTTCATTATATTTATTTATTTATTTATTTATTTATTGTCAAATAAAATGTAACTAAAATATTGAGTATTTTTAAATAAATAAAAAGAAAATATATTTAATTAAAAAACGTAACATGAAACAAGACTGTATGGTCTTAGACCTTTGCCTTTACAGTTATTTAAACAAAAACAATGAATTTATGCTTACATTGCTTTGGAGCGAAACGATAAATGGCGCGCCATTTTTTTTAAAGCATCTATATTTCAGTCATTAAGCATCAGTTGTTAAAAAACCGTGTGAAAACAATAACTTAACGTCTGAAATGTTAATATCAAGTGCGAAATGTGAATATAACATCTGAAAGCTACGGAACTAAGCATGGTTACCGCAAGTTGTATCGTTTGTTGATCTTGGAGTCGAGATCGTTTTTACGTACTCCTGTTCGAAAATACCTTATAAAGTTTCGAAACGGCGCATGGGTGGCACTCCCCATAGCTCCGGAGCTAAGGTGAAGTCAGACGCGGAGCTCAAAGGTATTATAATAGCTTTAAATTCTTCCTCTTATCTCAAAACTTTAACCTTGGATATCTCCATATCTATGGGGTTTCGAAGTGTGGCAGTGTTACCTAGTATAGCTTCCCCTACACCCTCCGCCCTCCACACCCAAAAACCCCATAATTCGTTTATTCCTAGTCTAGAGCTTAGCCATGTTTTTGCCATATATGTTATTAATCCCCTTCATCACCCCCCCCCCCCCCCCTATAATTTAGAGGTATGTAAAATAGATGTTGGCCGATTCTTAGACCTACCCGATATGCACACAAAAGTTCATAAAAATCGGTCCAGTCGTTTCGGAGGAGTAGTCCAGTATTGCTCAATTTGACTTTGTAGTAGCAAACAATTCTTTATTAAACCTACTTTTCCTTTAAAAAACATTGAAATAAACTTCGTAGAGTTTCTTCACACCAAAATAAATTCAGTTTCTTTAATATTAAATTTAATCTAAAATATTAAAGCGTCTTTCATTGAAAGATTTACCGGCCAGTTTAAAAAAAATTTAAAACAAAATTCAGGCCACTTTTTTTCAAAGTTGCATCTCCATCTGTCATCCGTCTTTACTATTGTTGCTTTTTAGAATAGTTGTCTCAAAGTTATTATCGAACAGGAAATAGTAACGTATAAAGTTAGTTTTACTATAGATTAATATCAATTAGTACATAATAACGCAGACACATAAAAAAAAAAGTCGGACAAGATTTTTTAAAACTTTTTTTCACGTCATATATTATATCAAAATTTATTTTTAAAACAAAAGGTAAGCTATAATAATTAGTCTATTACGAACATGTTAACAACCCTTTATTGTATTGGTGAAGGGCTTAAAGAAAAGTTTGACAATTAAAAGCTGTGTTTGTTCGTACCCTGAGGCACGCGACTACCAGACGCGTCTCATTTAATCTTACATAAAAGAAAAACTTAATTAGGTAAATAAAAAAGAAGGTTCGTAAATATTAAAATTAAAAAATGGTGTGTGTATACTTATGTACGCACGTAAGAGGTTATACTTCATTGGCTAGTTAACTTCAGGTTGCTAATTTCTTCTTCGTTGACTAGCTAACTTCAGGGTATCGGTTTTTTTTCGTGACGGTGTGCGGTTTTCCCTAACGCGCCAAAAGAAGTATAACTTCAAAAAAAATTAATGTAATGTAAGAAAATTCTTATTAAATAATACAAAAAAAATCTTTTCGATCATGCTAAATTATAATATTAATACAGCTACATAAATATAAATAAATCTCCTAAATGTATGTACATGTAGAACTTTTGAACGATTGCAAAAAATCAGATAAATATTTTTCTGTGATCGTAATTGCCATGATAAGGTGTGTAAAAGAAAATTTAAACAAAACCAATATGTCCACGCCAAAAAAAAATAGTGGTAAGGTGTTCGCTAGGTTAGCTAGTAATTGATATTTAGGAATATCTCTTTTTGCCTTTTAGACCAACAATGATACCGAGAGAAAGTAAAGTAGGACAACGGGGATCTGGGTTAAAAGTTAAGTCGACTGAAATGTTGAGTTGGATTCAGAATACTTTTTCCACAAAAAATTAAGTAAAAAAATAAAAACGTTTGATTTGTCAAAGACAAATAACGATTATTTTAGTTTGTAACAAGGTTAGGTAATAGATATATAAATGTAATTCGTCGGTTATATAAAAAGCATTACGTAAAGTATTAAATAGTTTCAAGTATTATATTCCTCGTAATATTATAAGTCATAACTAAGAAATACTATTAACATAAGTAGAAAATTGTACGTCAATACAAGTAAGTTTACTTGTTGTTACTTACTTGTTGTACTTTATGGCATCAATATCAAACTATCGCAAAGTTACACGTACGAAATCAAACACATAATGACTATCGAAACAGCTAATGTTCAACTTTTTCCATCCGCTCTCGTTTCCTTCGTCATAAAATATTTAAAAGTCCATTTTTAAGCGTGGATCCGCTGTGAGCTATTAGAGCCACCTCTTCAGCTCAAACAAAGAGCCTCAGTGACGGGGCACTGCCGCGAGCGCATCCGCTGCCGTTCTAAACTCTAAACCGTGTCATCCCAATTAAGATCCTATCTTATACGAATAAGGCACATATTAGCATATAATAGGGTGAAATATACGCCTATTTGTCTCATTATTAATTCGCCCCCGGTATTTGGTGTCGCTGCTCTTCAGGGCTCAAGAGTCGTCGCAATGCACACACGTTCGCTATCGGGATATATGAACATATATTAATAATTATGAGTATGATTTTTTTATAAATACTCGTCATTAATAGAAAACCTTTAATAATAAATTTATTCTTAGCACAACTCAAATTACACTAAGGAGATAATAAAACTTCTTTCGAAACGCATAATCAAGCATACGATCATCTTATCGTTAGCAATGCTTAAATTACTATTCAACTATAGAGTCTTATTATAGCTGCGTTTAATTAAAAAGGAATTAGATATATATTGAAAATGAAAACAAAACAGAATTCACAAATTGATATAATTTCATAAGCGTTCTCTTTCCTTGCTGAAATAAATTATTAACCATTAATATTACATTTCCCAGTAACACCATAAATATTTTAAGCGGTAAACAAAATGTCTGCGGCTTAAAAACGGGCATAATGCTATAACGTTGTGTGCTGTCTCGGCTGTTTGAGACGCGTCCTCTCTATAAATTATGCAAGTGGTAGACCTACTGTTAACATGCTTCATTTGCGACCGCCGCACGTGAATGTTAAATTAAAAATATTTTTGACACTTAACTGTACGCAGAAGAATAAATTGTATATAATAAAGATTTTCGAACCATCTGGTGTATATTTACTTTTGTAAATTGTTGCAAACAATTTAAATAGAACTAAGTAATTGTAAAGGCCTTAATTTCGCAAATCCCATGAAAGAGGGGATTAATTTATAAAAGGGATTAGAAAATATATAATCAGACACAAATGAAAACGTTGCCGCGATTTGTAAGACGGATCTTAAATAAAAATACAATATTTTTTATTTTGTCACTGTTTTGAAATTAGTTCGCATTATCTTAAAAAAAATTTGTACTTTATGTGTACAAGGCTTGTTTGAAATACTTCAAAGGACAAAGTAACCTCATTAATTACTGTGACAAACATTTGTGGTATTGGGATTCAAGATTTTTTTTAATTTTTTAATATGTATAGTACTTGTTTTATGTTACGTTTTAGAGTTGTGTAGGTACTATTATCACAGGAAATTTTTTTACCGTTTTACAAGAATTAATTGGAATTTTAAGCGATTGTAATAATAGTGCAGCTATACACAACAGGATGTCCGTCTTGTTCGACTACCAATCTATACTAACTATTGCTAATATGTCATTTAATAATTATTTATTATTACCTACAAATAACCAAAATGAATATTCTAGTAATGGTCAAGTCAATCACATAATTGCTACTTTTGTAAAAAGAAATATTTTATAAAAAAATAATATGACTCTAACATCTATACCAATATTATAAAGCTAAAGAGTTTGTTTGTTTGTTTGTTTGAACGCGCTAATCCCAGGAACTACTGGTCCGACCTGAAACATTCTTTCAGTGTTAAATAGCCCATTTATCTAGGAAGGCTATAGGCTATAATCATCACACTAAGACCAATAGGAGCGGAGGATCAATGAAGAATGTTTCAAAATCGGTTTTTTTCCTTTTAAGAGCTTCCCCAGTTAGCCAAAAAAACTGTTCCACGCGGTCGAAGTCGCGGGCAGAAGCTAGTTAAGAATACTTCCTAACCTAACCATAAAAGACAAATGTGTATATTTTTTCATGAATGATATATGTCCCTACAGTCCATAAAGATTCGTGCCAGAACGTTAAGGGGTCGGATTTGCGACCGCCGCTTATTTCCATAATACCTTAACTACTTATACCGCTTAGTCGATGTGCAAATTAATTTGAATCCTCACTAGGCACACACTCCGTGCTTCCACCTCACGCTTTAGATATTAATAGAGGTACTTCTCTTATCACACACGAGATATTTTTCCAACTTTGGAATATATTTGCGTCTCTCGTATTGAAATTCAAATTTGTATTTAGAATAATAAACTACAACGTTAAAAGTTGCGCCCGTTCGTTCTCGTTTTAATTTGGAACTGATATAGTATAAATATAGAAGTGTTTTACTTGTTGTGTTTAGAACAGTTCAATTATCAATATATCTAATGATTTGAGTATTTGCAGGTTGTAATATGCAGATTAGCCTTTTAATATATTACTGAACACAAGTATATAGACTGTATGACTAATAAGTTACCTTTTTGTTAGAATCAAAACCGGAGCTGGTGTACTGGTTCTCGGAACAGACTTTGCAACCGGGACCGAGTGTATCTCTCAAATGTGTTGCGATGGGCCACCCGCCGCCGCAATTCACTTGGCTATTAGATGGGTTTCCGATTCCCACTAATTCTAGGTGAGTACAATTTCTGTAAGGGAAATTAAAATGTTTGAATTCTGTTACATACGTTTCTTTTACGCTTCAGCCTGTAATATCCCACTACTGGGCAAAGGCCTCTTCCCCCATGTAGGAGAAGGATCAGAGCTTAATCCACCACGCTGCTCCAATGCGGGTTGGCGGATATATCCCTACTACGAGTAACGACCGCTATCAGGTGTACATGATAACAACCGGGACCGACGGCTTAACGTGCTCTCCGAGGCACGGTGGGGAGACCCACAAGGACTCACAAACACCCAGACCACGGCAAATACCTGTATGGCCAATACAAATGTTTGTCATGTGCGGGGATCGAACCCTGCAACCGCCAGCGCAACCGGCACAATCCATAGCTGTGACCGTTGCGCCAACGCGGCGTCAACGTTTCTTTTGCATGTTTGATATTCCTATTTATTATACAGAAAATTACTGATGTTATTTAAACGATAGTAATAATTCCTTAAGTTACTACAAAGAAATATCAATCTATCCAGCTTTTAAAACATAAAAATATAGAAAAAGACTTCCAATTTGTTCTCATCTTTTAAGTTTAAAATACAATCTACTGTTAAAATTTAACAGGTTTGTAGTAGGTCAGCATGTGACACTTCAAGACGACGTCGTCAGCCATCTTAACGTGAGTAGAATGACAGAACAAGATGGCGGCGAGTACGCCTGTGTCGCCAGTAACTCGGCAGGACGTGCGGTGCACGCGGCCAGGGTGAATGTTTATGGACTACCGTATATTCGTGAAATGCCCAAAGTAACGGCCGTCGCAGGCAGTGATTTAAACATAAAATGCCCAGTTGCGGGCTATCCAATCGAATCAATTACTTGGGAAAGAGGTTTGTATCATTTTATTACATTATCTATTAAGGAAACCTTTTCATTGCTTAAACTTAATCATGAAATTAAAAACTATATTCACACCCAATATACAATCCATTTTAAATTGAACATATATTTTAAAATAGATATTAATGTTTCGAGCACAACACAAAGCTAATATTTCATCGCATATGAGCTCACATTAATTTATAAGCGTAAATCTAATATATTCACGAAGCAACTTTCTTACATCTATCTCATCTATCTTACTATGTGACTGAGAGAGGGTATGGTAACGTTAGAGTGTTCTTAAAAAATTAAAAAGTGTGATATATGACGTTTTATCTAACTAACAGTACCTACTATACTTACACATTAAATACTTAATAATAAACCATAAGTAATGCGTTATTTTAAGTTTCTGAGCCTACTCTGTAAATATGTAAATATATATAAAATAAAAAAATTATATACTTGGAGGTACATAAAACTCTAAGAGATACATGTATGTATCATGTATTCGATGTTTCAAGACAGAAAGTAATTTACTCCTATGCTGCAGTCTAATGTAAACAAAAATGTCGGAAACATACAGAAATTTAGGTTAAGCAGAATACCGTCGTACTCGTACGAAATATAATTTTAAATACATTTAAAAGAAACTTTACCAACTAAATACATACATATAAACGCATTAACATAAAACGTATATTTTCTAACCAACGTTTTACCAATCTACGTTTTAAAAAGTAGACAATTTTGTTGTAATGCGTTATATACCTCATTTATAATTTCATCATAAGATTTTACCCACATCGTAACTGATTTATAATACATGATATATGTATAAAAACATCTTTTATATCTCTTACACATACTACTATAAATTCACAATTAATAGAATTGTTACAAACTAAAAGAAAGAAGTAGAATTGAACAGGAAAAGAAATGAAACATGAAATTTTTTTCAAAGAAAATTCATTAGAGAACAAAACTACGAATAGCTTAAGTATTTGTTTTCATGCCTTCTATATTATTAAACACTTCAAATAAACTAAAGAATAATGAGTCCCTTTTTTGCTATAAAAAAGCCGTAAAAAATATATTAACATATTTTGTATGTAATTTATCTCTTTAATATGTTTCCTTTCTGTGTCGACAGTTTTGACCGAAACCATTCGAATAAGCAAATTCTCTCTTAGATTATTTTCATATCTACGAGTAGTACGTACGTCACTTCGTGTATTGCATGTATTGTATGTTATATAATATAACCACACAAAATTTTCATTAGGTACTTTTTCTTTTAAAAAATCTTACTTTGAATACTTAGTATTGCTTTAATGAAATATATTTTCTTGTAGTTTTGATTTCAAACAACTTAAAATTTAAATAAAACAAGAAAGTACTAAGTTTAAATGAAATGAAATCAGGTAAGGGATCTATCATTCCTATTTGTCTTTTGCTAAGATACAAATCAAATGTCTAAAGGACAGAATGTGAACCTATGTTGTTTTTATTAGGATCTATTTCATTCAGAGAGACGGAGACCTACCTTTTCTTATATGCAGGAGCCTTGTACACAGTAGTTGAGCCAAAATTGCCTGATCTAACCGTAAATTAACAACAAAAAGTCGAATCCAACACCATTGATTTTTTAAGCACTCAAATTGGTCTTTTAAATCATTCATACTCAAATACAGGAAAACAGGAAATAATAAAAACCATAATAAATAGGAATAATGGGAATAGGAAAGCATAATATTTCAAAAGAAGTCTGGACACATGAGACCTAACACACAATGAAGCAGAATGACATATTCAGTTCATTCCATCGTGTTATATGTCTGTATCCAACTATGCGATATTTTAAGACATTTTAGTTATTAAGCTTTTAAATGAAACAGCATAGAATTACATTTAATAATTATAATTTAATTAATAAACTAATTAGAGACAATAAAAGCAAATAAAACAAATTGCATCCAAAGCCAACCAATATTGTTAAGCACGTGTCCTTACATGTGCCTTACATGTCTGGTCGACGCAAAAAGACCTTATTTAGCTTAACTTCGTGTCGTTTAATCTCTACAAACCACTCCGCATATAAGTAGAAATAAATTGGAAGATAAATTGGGTGATTTGATTATATCTTATCACCTATTCCTACAACCAAAGAAAAAATTATTCTTTTGATAAAACAACTTTTATTTTGCTCTAAAAATATATGTGCAGCCGTATAAGCTAAAGTTTACATCACGAATCTGATCAAATTATGTGGTAAATTTGGCAGCTTCTAAGGCAATGGGGAAAATCAAATATATTTCCGATTGAACCAAAAGTTTGAAAGGACATTTTACTGTAAGAGTATCGAATTAAACTCAAGGGAGACAGCGTAACTTTCTCCTAGCAACAGGTCGTTAAGGAAACTAGGACAAGTAAGTGAGGGCGAAAATATACAAAGAGTTGTTTAAAAGTCTGTATGACATCAGTATTCTTAAAATGTTGACATTTTCAATTTTAAAAAAAATGTACCAATATTATTGTGACCTAGCAACGACCTCGATTCATATCTTTTAACAGACTGTGTTGTAATATAATACCTTAAACGTTTAAGAAATTGGTTACATGATTCTTTATTTTAATATTTTATATATTCACAAAGACAGTTTTCTAACAATCCTAGTGTTCGTTAAGTCAATTATACAAAAAATTGTAGATTCAAGATATTTTATCTAAGTACCAATTTCTTATTTTTATTATTTTTTGTTTTCGAACTTTTTCATGCAAGCGTACATTAACAATTAAATTTTGTAGCGCATTACTTGAACTACGAGTATATTCATATAATGCATGGCGAAAATTAAATTATTTTGTTTAAAACAATCACTTTTTATATTAATGAAAGCGAACCGAGATAATATAAACATTTTTGTGTATAAATAACAATAAACTAGAAAAACACAGTTAGTCCACAAAAATTGATTTTAAATACTCTTTTTCTTACACTTTACCTCGATATAAAATAGATATAAAGAAAATATCAGAGCGTAAAATCCTTAGCTCGTTTAACAAAATTACCGAGCAAGATTAAATTAAGACTCGACGGTCACTCCCTCGTAATTTTCCTTTTCCTCATGACCCTTGTCAACAACGATTCTATCTTTTCATAGAGAACTCTCATTAAGCTGAGGTATTTAAATGGCTTTATTATTTCTTTGACTATTGTATAAGAATGCTCTTTACAACTATAAATCTATTGTCATTAAAATACCTACTCTAGGCATACGAATTAGCGTCATAGAATTACAATATAACTTCAAAGTATAATTACAACATCTACAATAGCTTTCGTCCTTGTATGTGTGTATATTTACAAAGAGGAGTGTGTAATATATTGTTACCCGGCGAGCATAAGGTTGTGTGTTGTACACCCAGGCCAGGATAAATCGATCTATTTCTTAATAACGAATTGTTGAATGCTCTGTGGGTCTGAGTAGCTGCGCGGTGGAATGTAAAGAAGCATCGATCACCATAACTTCAGTCGATAACGACCTGGTGAACTGTGTGAAAAGGGTTGAAGTTGTCAACGGGTGTGATATTGGCCACCTTATGCTTTATATATGTTTCTGCTCCGTTGTGTCTTATTTTTGACCATTAATTTAAATTGACGTACTAAGATAATCGAAGGAGGTCATTATGAGTTTTTAAGAAGCTAAAGCCAGTTCTTCTGATGAATTTCAGTAATACTAGATATCCCTATTTTCCGCAATCCTCATCCAGCCTTCACCGGAAATCTTGTAAAGATCTTATCTTTATCTATAATGTGACTTTAAGTATAAACGACAGAATTGAGTTTGCAGGAAAACGAAAAAAACGACGTCAATTATCTCGATAAGTAATAACAACGTAGGTAGACCAAAAATTAGTCAAGTAAATACGCATTATCAAAGATTACTCCAAAAGTTGTAATCAGAGCTCGATGAAATTTTAATGCTACCACATGATTAATATCGGCTTTCGATTAAATTAAAAATTATCAAAATCGGTAAATCCAGTAAAAAGTTATGTGAATTTTCGAGTTTCCCTCGATTTCTCTAGGATCTCGTCATCAGATCCTAGTTTCCTTATCATAGTACCACACCAGGTCATATGTCCTTTCTAACAAAAAAAGAATTATCAAAATCGGTTCATAAACGACGAAGTTATCCTCAAACATACATTAAAAATATACATAAATGTATATACGGTCGAATTGAGTAACCTCCTCCTTTTTTTTGAAGTCGGTTAAAAAAAGTAAGTACAATTAGTCTTAATAAGAATAAATATATGATATTTCAGACGGTCAGACCCTTCCTTTAAATCGACGACAAAAAGTATTTCCGAATGGAACATTAATAGTAGAACAAACGCAAAGAGGTGAAGATGCCGGTACGTATACCTGTCAAGCAGCCAACAGACAACGTCACGTTGCAAGGAGGGATGTGGAAGTACAAATATTAGGTAACTAGATATTTATTTATTTTTAATAAACACTTCACATTCAACGGTCCCTTGTAGTATGAAAAGTCTGCCCGGAAACATAAAACACAAACGCAAACGCTCAGGCTAGGTTCAACATCTGTATGGCCGACACAAACGGTTACAGGCTCGGAATCGTCGTTCAGGACGACAAACCTGTCGTCCTGAAGTTGTTACGCTGTTTTATGTAAAACTTAGTTAAGTAACATATATTACTTACTCGTATTCTCTTTCATTAAAAGACTTTCATTCATCAAAACACTACCAAAATTTTAATTAGAAATAATTGAAGTTTGTAGAATACAGGTTATTTCTAAAAGCATTTCTCTAAAATATTTTTTAATTTTTAAATTGAAAGCTTTCATTTCGCATGAGTTTTGGTCTAGATTGCCAAGCGCTTATGATAAAGTGTATAAATAAATCTTGACAAATCCTACTGAGTTTTATTTACTGAAAAGTGTGAGTAAACCTTTACAGTAAATTTTAGGCTGGTATTAACATAATCAATTTGCTCATTTAACGTCTACTGACGCCTTACCAACAAACTCAAAAGAGAGATTAGTGGAGAATGTAGATACGGCAATTATCATTAATTACTCCTAAGGGACGTCTCTCGCAGATGCGGACTTTGTTTTTCACTGTGTGGGTAATGAAACTATCATTATTGTATTAGAGCATACATTTCAATAAGAATGAAGTTAAGTTTTAAAAATATAAAATATACATTTGTAATGTTGTGGTATTTCAAGTGCTGACCTATTTTACGCTGAGGCCTAAATAAAAACACAAAATGAAAGCAATTTCACGATTGCAAACATTGGTACAAAAAATTAGCTACAATTATGCTAGAAATATCAGTGGGTGTAAAATGTTAAGTTGTAGTAACATAGTTTTCATTTATAGGAAAGTTGCCAAACAAGTCTTTATTAGGAACATACATAGAGCAAAAAAAACTAATAGTAAAATTTCAGGTTTCTTTATTTTTCATTAGCTGGTAAATTTTTGACAAAAACTTTCTCATTGTCTCTTATAAGATTTTAAAGCACCATAAAATCACGAATTTAAGAGGGCGAAATTACTCATCCGTAATTCATTAAAGTTATCCACGTTTACCATTCTCTTGGCAGCTACGCGGCTTTAAACTTTCTCATTTATTAGGGCAGTAAAATGAAAATCCCAAAAATCTACGTTGCCCTAAGATCTTAATAATGTTTAAAATTCCTTAACTGTAGCTAAAGATTTCTCACTAATTAATCGTAAAAAAAAACGGCGAAGCCAAATGTTGTTACTTGACTGGTAATTTTTTAACGGATTAATCAGAATTAGGATTCGGGTCGTTCAGTCCAGTAAAGTTATACTTCCATTCCAGTGCAACCGAAGATACTGCCCATTCAACCGCTGACGAATTTATTGAGGGAGGGAATGAGAGCGGCTATTTCCTGTCAGATATTGGAAGGTGATTTGCCAATTGCATTCCGATGGGAGAAAAATGGGCAGCCAGTGACGTCATCGCCATACGCTCCTAGCGGTATAATAACGCGGAGAATGGACGAATACAGCGCGTCGCTGGTAATAGAACACATAACATCGCTTCACAGCGGAAATTATACGTGTATCGCTTCGAACGTTGCAGGATCTGAACGGTTTACAGTACCACTCACTGTAAATGGTAATAAATTATCACACTTGGTCTTTGAATAATGTCCTGGACAGACCTCTATTTAAGTATATATTTTTTAAGTTCCTCCTCGGTGGCGTCTGGAACCGTCCGATGTAGCGGTGGCCGCGGGGCAGGATGTTACTCTACAATGCCAAGCTGATGGTTATCCAAAACCTAATATAACCTGGAAAAAGGCTGTTGGTACGTTAAACATTTTTGCATTAACACTATTATTTTCTAATGTTAAGGAAAATTCTCTCTCATCGCAATTTATAATTATTTTACAGAGTTAAGACTTAGTCTTTAGACGAATAATAAAGTATTATAAAATTAATTCTCAAAATCAAATTTCTTTTTCTAGAAATAGATAGGCTCTTAGACAAATAGATCATCAAAATGTGCCAACAGGTAATACACCGGGAGAATACAAGGACTTCATGTTCGAGGGCAGTTCTCGTGTTCTTGAAAACGGATCGCTGGTGTTCGAAAGAGTAGCCAAAGACAGCGAAGGGCATTATTTGTGTGAAGCGAGAAATGACATCGGTGCGGGCTTGAGCAAGCTAATCTTTCTGAAAGTTAATGGTGAGTTACACTTTTATTGATCATTTATTTCGTAAACAACAATAGACAAATTTTTCTTTGGAAAAATGATGATGGAATAATTTGCTTATTATAATGAAACAACTTTTTCTAATTTTCCATGGAATCATGGTCACGAGAGGACTGGTTGCTGTAAAGAATTCGAAACGTAAGAATTTTAAAAAACTTAATAAACCGCAGTAAAATCCTAAAAAGTTGTTTCATTATAATGAATGAAATTCGCGTAAACATAGAAAAAATTATTTATTTATTTGTATATACAATCGACAACGCGGCAGAATAGAATACGAAACGAAAATGAACTAACATACATTACAAAAATCTGTAAACTATGCAAGAAAAATTACTCACAATGTTATAAAATTATTCTTCCATTGCCATTTGCAAGCGTAGATCAGACAAACTTCTTTCTAGAAGATGATAAAGGAGAAGAAATTTATAACTAAAATTAGATAAATCATCGTCATCCAGCCAGAAAGTTCCATGAAACAATTAGGTTCATTAGGTTATTCAAAATAGGTCTGCTAAATTTAGCTGATACAAATGTAATATTGTGTGTAAAACTTTTACATCGAACCGAATACCGTGAGATTAATAACACGGAGATCAAAGGCTTCCAAAGCAGTTTTTTTACGTTTTTAAATTAAAAAAGGTACAGTAATATTGTAAATAGGGCAACCTTGTATAATAATAAAAAATATATTTTGCCACAAATATTACATAACTCTATTACTCTTTCCTGACACATATAAGCGATATGCTTGTTTTTTGATACATGTAATTAAAAATGAGCCACCAAAATGTATATACGGACATGATTTACGTACGACTGCACCAAATTAACCTACACACATTTTTTGAGTTTGTTATTGTTAGGCCAAAGTTTTTATAAAAGATACTAAACTTCAATAGTCTAAACAAATTCACTTAAAAATCGTATAACACTAAATTTAAAAAACAAATACAAAATCTTTAAGTAATTTCAGACAGGTAACTTGAAAGAAATGCGGAATCTTTTTAGATAAATACCCAATAGCTGGAATGTTCTTGGATTCTATTGCGTTGGTCACGCGCTGATAAAATGAAAATTCTTTCATTTATTACGTATTTCTTTAGGGTCGCAAACTAATAAAATATTATATGAAAGATGTTTTACTAAATAAAATTTTTGTAATATTTTTGTTAAATATTGCAACATTCGGTTCACATAATTATACATAGTCTATTTTTTTGGAATTGCCTTATTAAGTAAACAAACCCCTGTCAATACGTAATTCACGTTTTTTCCGCATTTATCACTCACTTTCACAACACCTTAGCTTAGAGACATTTGTTAAACTCCATTTACTATTTATTTCAGTAAAAAGAAATATCAATTTAGCATTTTAAGCACATAAAAACTATTAATATACGACTTTCGAGAGTACAGATAATTAATATTTTTAATATGACATTTCAATATCTTTTTTTATAAGGCAAATAGATGTGGTCATAATATTTTTAGAGATGAATGAGTATCAGTGAATGAACAGCATGAGCGATAAAATAGGCCATGTTCTTTACCTATATTTCAAATTTTCACGAATCATAATTTGTTAATAAGTTGTTACAGTAAAGCGATTTGTTATTATGTTTTATATATTGTTTTTTTTTTTTTCTTTTTATTTATGTTGAACGTAAAAAATGCTCAAAAAATATTACAAATGCCAATCTTTTTTAGTAAATGTTTTATTTTATATTTTTAATATTTCTGAATATCAATTTCACCCTGAATATTTTTAACGCTATCCCATATAATATAAAAGTATAGCACATAACACTGGCATAAAAGTTTACTGTAGTTCACAGGAATATTTTGTGGGACCTTAGGATGATACTTAGGATAAACCCAATGAGAGCTTCTTGAAAAACAATATTATTAGTCCTATTTTTTAGATGTTAGAGAGAATGTGCCGCCGGCGCGAGATTTTTTATTCATAGTAAATACAAATAATGTGACAATTCTATTTTTTTTTTATTTATAGGGGTCGACTTTTTTTCTAGATACAGGCCACCCTAGTGTGTTGTAAATTTTATTTGTGATGTCTTTTTTACCAATTATTTTACATAAACGAAATATAAATTTGTTCTTTTATAAAGATCCTCGATTTATTTATTTTTTCTTTTTTTTTCGTAATTCTGTACCTACTAATTCTTAGCAAAAATATTCAATATATTATCAGGTTTTGAAATAATTTTAGCAAATGGTATCGTTAAATATTTAAACATAAAATGAATTTTACTTTCGTCTATGGCTTATTAATATTGTTCATACATTTGCTCTTTGTGTCACTTTACTAAACTTACAATATTACTCTTTTTTCTGTGGTCGGAAGTACGCCATATTTTTTTACTAAATAAGAATGTTCCAAAAAAATAGAATAAACTTATAATCTTTTTATGGAGGTTCATTAATTAAGTCTTGTAAAAAATCATTGAATTGAACAATGAGTGGGATAACATAATATGCAGCTGAATATGCAAATAACAAAATTATATTTGTTTCTTGACAAAAAAGAGAAACAGTACTTACCTACTATTTCTATTTGAGTTATTTTATTGGATAAAAGAAACACGGAATCAGAACAAAAAAAAGGATTTTGGCAACAAATACTCAATCAGGTTTTTAAATTTTTGCAACTAAACAGTATTTTTGTATTGCAGTTCTATAAAAAACCCGATAGAAAATATAATTTACTACGTAAAACGCCAATATGGTATCATATAGAATGTTAAATTTTATTTTAGTTCATAAGCTATTTTAAAAAGAAGGTATCAATAGCAAAACCAGAAATCTCGAGATGAATACCCTCCACCCTTAATGGATATTAAAGAAAAGTTTTTAATATTAATTTAATATGAAATTATAAAACTTTTTCCGACTATGGACCGAGTATGGAATGCCAAGTCTCTGCGACGTATTGTCTTCAAATTTTCTTTATTAAGTAATTTTTGAGACTATGTTCATCTACGTGCGAAATATTACGAGCTAGGACAAACTTCAAATAATCTAATTTTAATCTTAAATATTGTTTTAACATTTTTGATAAGAAAGAGCTTTAATCCTCTTAATTGAAAGTTCATTAAATTATAATAGACATAACGAAATTATTAGAAAAAACTTTGTGTGTTCAATTCACACACGGCAAAAGTGAAACTAAAAAAAACTCTAAAAAGTCATACGATGGGAGGCTGTTACGATTTGTGCTATCGACGATGATCACGGTCTCGTGAAAAGGTCGTAAACGTCATGCAAAATGCGTCGCTTACGCGTTTTGAGCACTAAAGTATTCTATCTTATTCGATCTTATACATTTATGTGTTTGATTGAGCATTTTCGTTTCATCAAGTATCAAATCACAACGATCCTAAAGAAGTTTCACTTCAAAAACTAACTTAGAAGAGAAGAGAGTTGTTATTACAATAATTCGTGTTGTAATACCAATCAGGGCGATCGATACCCGATCACCCTCAGCTAGTTCGTAGAGCAGTCACGTATCTCATATAAGATATTTTATTAGCTAATTAAAGACAACCTATAATGGCAACAAAGATGGTTCAATTGTGAGCGACGGAAGTCGGACGCGTTTGATCAGAAAACTCAATGGCCATACGTCGCAATACGTCTCTTCTTTATTGGAAAACGAGACAGTTGGCTTCCACTAGAATAACTTCGTGTACGTGTTTGTATTCGACGATATTGGCTTTTGTGGAGCAAATATATCTTGTATACATTACCCGTCGTATCGCGAACTGCCTGTGTATGGTAGTAATTTGATTTCGGTTTATCTCGACTTAATAATGTCGAATTAAATTACTCATACTAATATTTGATACAAGCAGCTATTGATTTGTAATCACAATGTAAATATGATTTATAATTATTAAATAAGGAAGCTTATTAATCCTCTTTCCGTTGGTAAAGTCGCTAATTAGTTTCAATCAATTTAGCGTTTTAAATAATTAAGTTAATTTTGATTCAGCGTTTGATTTTGTGTTGCTTTAGGTAATATTTTACTAAAGTAATTATAAGTATATGTTCTTTCGTTTTCTTAAAACTGTTGGTACTATCGTGCAAAACCTATGTTCGATATGTTACCGTTATCTATAATCTATAATATATATAAAAACGAAAGGTCACTCACTCATCACGAAATCTCCGAAACTATAATAGCTACAAATTTGAAATTTGGCAGGTAGGCTCCTTATAAGACTTAGGCATCCGCTAAGAACGGATTTTACGAAACTCGACCCCTAAGAGGGTAAAACGGGGGTTGAAAGTTTGTATGAAAGTCCTATGTTTTAGAAGTAAGAGACTTGAAATTTAAAATGTATGCTCTATAGATGGTAAAAAGGTGTCCAAATAATATGTTTAGAAATCAACTTCCTTTTGGGGGGATGGTACGACATAGACACCCGCTAAGAACGGATTTTATGAAATTCGACCCCTAAGGGGATAAAACGGGGTTTGGTAATTTGTATGAAAGTCCTATGTTTTTGATGTAAGAGACTTAAATTTAAAATGTAAGCTCTATAGATGGTGAGGAGGTATCCAAATAATGTATCTTTAGAAATCTATTTCTTTTTGGGGTTAAAACGGGGGATGGTAGGTTGACTAACTCATCACGAAATCTCCGATACTATAACAGCTTCAAACTTGAAATTTGGCAGGTAGGTTTCTTATGGGATGTAGACATCCGCTAAGAAAGAAATTTACGATACTCGATCCCCAAGGGGATAAAACGGGGGTTGGAAGTTTGTATGAAAGTCCTATGTTTTAGAAGTAAGAGAGTTGAAATTTAAAATGTATGCTCTATAGATGGTAAAAAGGTGTCCAAATAATATGTTTAGAAATCAACTTCCTTTTGGGGGGATGGTAGGTTAGTCAACGAACAACACTATCACGAAATCTCCGAAATTAAAACTCCTACAAACTTAAAATTTGGCAGGTAGGCTCCTTATAGGACGTAGACATCCGCTAAGAACGGATTTTACGAAACTCGACTCCTAAGGGGGTGAAACGGGGGTTGAAAGTTTGTATGAAAGTCCTATGTTTTAGAAGTAAGAGACTTGCAATTTAAAATGTATGCTCTATAGATGGTGAGAAGGTGTCTAAATAATGTATCTTTAGAAATCAACTCCCTTTTAGGGTTAAAACGGGGGATGGTAGGGTTCAGCAGCTATAAGTTCGCCTGATAGGTTATTTATACTGCAGCCTGAAAATAAAACTAAAAATGTGTTGTATAGAGAGATTTAATAAAAATAACTATCAAATTATACTAAATTGTGCCTTTGAAAAAGTTACTCAGAGTGATAAGCATTTCAAGTGACTGAAATAAAAAAAAAATTTGCGTTAAGCATCTTAATAGTAATGTATATCTTCATAACCACGCGGACATAGTCGCGGGCAACAGTTAGTGTATTATAAAATAAAGTCCCCAAAAGCGTATGTGATCGATTTCCTCAAAATCTACTGAACGGATTTTCATGCGGTTTCACCAATGGAGAGAGGGCTTCAAGAGGAAGGTTTAGGGAACGGCTAAGCTGATTTTGATGCGAATTTCACTGGTTGTTTGCCGGGAAAACTTTGTGACAAACTGATTTAAACGCGGGCGAAGCCGCGGGCACAGCTAGTATATATATATATATATATATATATATAGTATATATATATATATATATAGTATATATATATATATATATATATATATATATATATATATATATATATATCATTACGACACTAAATTTTATGTCAGACAACGACCTACTTACTAACTAGACTAGAACAATCAAACTGTACAGGTAATATTCAATTGCTATACCGCACTTAAATAACAAACAAAACAAACCCTAGAGTATATATTAACGAGAATTATTCGAAAATCTGGATTAAAACAGGGTTCTATTTATGCTAAACTAACAAGTTTGTAGGTGTTCTGGCAATGGTAGGAGTTTCCTTAGTTCGGACCTCGGCTACGGTCCCATATCGGACAGTTTGTAAACATTTTAACTTTGGAGCGAATAGTGGTATACCAATTTTATTTTATCTTTCCGCCCCGCGTTCCTTAACGGAATCTACTTACAAGTTCAAATTAATAGCAACTAAGTTGAAGCTATTATAAGTTAGCTTCTAGGTTTTGGAGATTTCTTAGTTATTTAGATTAGAAAGTGACTAGAGCAATATATCATACATATTGCAATAACATTTTGAGAATAAAAAATCGATTCGTTTATTGAGTAGATTACAATACTAACTACCTAATATTGAGACATCTTTCGGATGCAATTAACAAGATAATCAAATAGAATGTTATTAGATTAGGTGTTCATTGATACATAAAAACCAAATTGTTTTCCAAATACTATAAGTGAATTAAAAACTACAGCTCCAGCGCGATTCCCCATGAAAAGTAAAACAGTGCAAGTCACTGCTGGTGAAGCTGCTCACTTGCAGTGTGCGGCTTCAGGGGATGCTCCTTTAGAAGTCACCTGGAGAAGCCCCCACCATCACACCATTGCTCATCACCTTGACCAACGGTTGGTAGTACTTATTATAATTAAGTATATTAAATGTTGGTTTATACATTTTCTTGTTTTTTTGATTCAATATCAGCTGATGTTAAAATTTTATTACTTTTATAATCATACTATTTATTTTAGAATAGACCCAAAAATCAAAATCGATTATAGTTAATTTGGTATATATACCTCAAAGCTCATTAGAAATGTACAGCATAATTTTGTTTTTTACAATAGTTTATCTATTTCGCAGTTTCATGACTGATAATAAATATATGTTAAATAAAATTTGCTAAGAACATGTTTACATTGATTACATTTTAACAATATGGCACTAATTGGTTCCATTTCTGTGAGCTACAAAATTTATACCCATAAATAGACTAACTTACGCAGAACAAATCATTCCAAGTTGTATTCCACTGATCCTCAGGCAATGTTCAAACATTTATCTAAGCAAATTTAACAATATGATATCGGTGCCGTTGAAAAGCGTATTGGTCATTCACGTAATTAATTTCAGCTACACAATAAGGGAACAAGTGCTAGACGACGGTTTGGTGTCAGAATTAAGTATACTACAGACGTATAGACAAGACACAGGGGCATTAACCTGCAGAGCTTCTAACACGTACGGGCAGGATGAGATGCTAATACACCTTGTGGTACAGGAGGTGAGAAAATATTTAGTGAGATATTAAGGTGTCTGTAAAATTTCTTGTAATATATCTATGCCGTGTGGTGTCGGCTGAATAGAATAGCACCACCCCCTTTCTTCCCGTGGGGGTCGTAAAAGGTGACCGAGGGATAATCCTGGCTCAAAATCATCAGGGTCCTGGAGAAGGAAAACTTAATTTGAAACCCGGAATGGGGACTCCGTCAAACATTCGTGGCATACGAGTAGCTCTAAAATGTGAAAGGCTCCTGCAGCCGAAATGGCTCCACACATATCGACTAGTCGTTCCTGTGGGCCTAGCCAGTGAGGTCGAGAGGATGGCGCAGAGCTTAGGCAACTCTGCGTTTTCCTGAAGAGTGTCCTAAGTGATACAGCGTCTGCCTGACACTGTCTAAATCGTCTGCAATAAACGGACTAAGGCCAATGATTATGTAATTTAATCTACAAGCTAATGCCTAACATAAGAGTATTTACAGTTTTGGTAATTTAGAACATGATGTTAGATTGAAAATTCTTATTAGCATACAGATTAATATTAATCTCATTAAAATACTTTAGGTCCCCGAAATGCCGAAGAATATAAGGATCATAGACCAACAATCAAGATCCATACAAATCTCTTGGACTCAACCATACGCTGGAAACAGCCCTATTATCAATTACATCGTTCAATATAAAGAAGCACCAGGTAATAGGATTAGTAGTTACAAATATCTCTATATATATATATATGTGTGTGTGTGTGTGTGTGTGTGTGTATGTGTATAAAAATGTATGTATGTATATGTATGTGTATATATATGTATATGTTTATGTATCTATGAAAATACTATTCGAATATATGTTATGTTATATATGTTATAATGTTTTTCTATTAAGTATGTTTTCTTTTTTTGTTTATATTATATAGTTTATATATGTAAGTTTTATTTACAAATTACACAGATAATTACGCTGCTGCACCTACCTTTTCAATACATATTTTCCTATTTCTAAAGGTTGTCTGGAAGTGATCGCTACTAAGCAATAAGACCGCCTTTGTACATTACTATATCTATGTGTAAATAAGTGTTTTTATGTAAATCTTTTTTGAGTGGTGTGTAATAAAGCATATTCTATCTATCTAAAATTAGAGTGTCTGTTTGTAATATTAAAATAACAACTTTCTACTAAATGCATATGGATGTATACACGGTACATGTACCAAAATAACATTTTTACAATTTTTGTCTGTCTGTTTGTTCCGGCTAATCTCTAAACGTCTGGACTGATTTTGACGGGATTTTCATTGGCAGATAGCTGATATAGTAAGGAGTAACTTAGGCTACTATTATTTTAGAAAATTATTTGTTTTATAACTCTGCGATCTGAACAATAAGTTTTTTTGTTAAGTTCCACGCGGACGAAGTCGCGGCCACAGCTAGTTTGAAATGTATATGTTGTACAAAACAGTTACGTAAATATATCTTAATTAGCTCGATTATACTATTTAATTTTACTCAATTTTCCAAAAATTATCTAGGTTGTTGTTTACAGTTTTTAGTATATGCCATAACGCCAATACCAGTAGTTAACATTACGTTTATTTTAAGAAAGAGTATTATAACCAATGTCAATATAAGAGTAATCGAAATTACAGAATCATGGCCAACAACACCACAAAAAGTGATTGTACCGGGAAGCGTAACATCTGCAAGTGTTCAGAATCTACAGCCGGCCACTTCCTACCATTTGCGAATTATCGCCGAAAACAGACTTGGACAGAGTGAACCGAGTCAGTTGGTACAAGTCACTACTACTGAAGAAGGTAAAAATATCGTGGAAAAACAAAATATATATTTTTTTAGATTTAAATAATTTACTTAAAATTTAATTTAATATTATCAAGCCTGTTAGAAAAACGTTTTTATTTGTAAGATCAAAAGATTTTTCTTTTTTATAAGATGAAACAAACTTCATGACAACGAAAATCAAACAAATTGGTAATGTAATATTTAGTGATTCCGAAAACTGATTTGAAGCTTCCAATTAAATTTTAGTTGCTTCGCAATTTAATAATATAAATGTTATTTCAACAATATGGAAGCTTTGAAATTATTAAAACAAAATTGCTTTCTTATTTCTAATTTCAGTGCCAAGTGGTCCACCTTTAGACGTACGCGTGGAAGCTAAAAGTTCAACCGAACTAACTGTGAGTTGGGATCCGCCACAACGAGACCTTTGGAATGGAAATATCCTCGGATATTACGTTGGTTTTCAAGAAGTAAGTTCTGTAATTATTTTCAAATAAGAGTAGTAAATTAATTTGTATATATTATTATCCAAATTACGAAAACATGGCAATGTTCATCACGTAAACACAGGGTCCTAATATTTTAAAATGTGTCTTATACATGAAGATGACAGCAAGAGATGATTTTTGGCAAGTGCAGGCAAGGTGTCGGGATACTATGACTAAGTGAATATTTTCGAGTTACGCGGTGTTAGCGTTTACGTCACAACTTACTCTTGTACTCTATTTGGTTGTTATTCGCAAGAGATACTTACTACTAAATAAATTGAAAGGCCGACGGATAAAACAGAACGAATGTTACACGATATGACTATTACGGAACAAAAAAGTGCAAATGTGTTAACAAAACATTTTTATTTTATAAGGTTTTGATTATATTTCGATTTAAACTTTTTTGACTAAAGGAAACTGACTAAAGAAACGCATTTATTCCAATACCGTTTCAAATACAATTCTAAAACTATAAAAATCCTAAGTATAGTCCGGTCAAATTAGACCAAAAAATAAGAGTAAAGTTACCTAAATTCCCACCAAGCTGAAAATCGGTAAGATTGCTTGAAATATCATTAAAAACAAACGACGATTAAATTTCACTACTTTTTTTAACTTAAATTGCTTTTATCTTTTCAATCTCTGCTAATATCCATTATTTTTCAATAGTTTCAAATTAAACATGATCAAAACTGACCCGTGGAATAGGCCTACTGGGGAAACCACAAAAAAAACGCGTAAGTACACTACCTCATAGGTGACGAGGAAACGTGTGCATATTATGACGATTAAAACTTTTACAACTTTTGAATCGTTATATCTCAAAAACGGTGGCTCGTAGAAAAAAAAGTATTAATTAATTTTTTGTAGATAATTTTATGATCTACAATTTTTGTTTGAAATATTTTTATGATAAAACTTACCGTTTTGCTGAAAATCGCGAAAAACTCATTTTTTTACCTTTGACCTTGAATAAATTTTTTTCCTTACAGGGGAAAGATGGGGAACTTTCAAATTTTGTTATTAATGATATTTTAAACAATCTTACCGATTTTCAGCTTGGAGGGAATTTAGGTAACTTCGAATGTCTAAATTGACCGGACTAAGTAGGTTGATATTGAGAAATTATATTGACATTGGGTACTTAAGGCAAATATGTAAATAATTGCTATTAGCTCAATGGTGCTGAACTTTTAAAATTAATGTAATGTGCGTATGCGTAACTGAGTTAATACAAAAGCTGTGTATTAAAATGAATAAGGCAAGTTTCTAAAAGCAAATCGACGATATATACTCTTTTAGCCGTGTGCCGTAAGTTTTAAGTAAAGTAGGTATATACCCACCATACCATATAATACCATATATTTACGTTACTCTTTCTTTTTTCCTTAGTCATTAGTCTTGAAAATACTTATGCACAAATGATAAATAAAACAATTGTAGTATCTCTGCATCAAAGTCAGCCCTTAACAGTAAATAATTTAAGTCAGCCCTTAACTGAATAAGTTAGCTTATACTTTCGAATATGATACTTTTATAATTTTAAGAAATTTCATACTTATCATATCACAAAGGGTCTAAGATGTATTTTTATGGGATTAAAAAGCCATATTATAGAACTGTAGGCAAAAAAGTAAGGATAAATCGGGTGGACAAGGTGGTCATCCTTAACTAATAAGGCTGCGACCCCTAACTCGTGGCCTAAAATATTCCCGGCTTCATCTCCGAGATGCAATACACGTCGTTCTGTACAGTTGAACAGCAACAGCTCGGTGCTGAGCGCGAGCGGGCCGGGCGGCGCGTCGTACACGGTGCGCACGGTGGAGGGCGCGGGCGCCGCTCGAGCGCGCACATCACTAGCTGGGTTGCAGAAGCACGCGCCCTACGCCGTCGTCGTGCAGGCGTACAACAGTCGCGGCGCCGGGCCCGCCTCGCCGCCCACCACTGCTACCACGATGGAGGACGGTGAGAACACATTTTGTGAAGGCTTTCTTAGAATAAATAATTGACTAAATTTTATACTTCCGTATTATCAAATTTGATCCAATTAACTTTCGATAAGTCTGCAAACATACTGAATTTTTAAATTTGTTTCATTTTACTTAGGTATAAAATGAATATGTTTTCTGATAAAACTGACGGTAAAAAAAAAGGTGATTTACTATTTATAGGTACTTAACAATTTTGTCGAGTGTTAAGTTTCTTACTTCTATCAAATTTCCGCAACTTAAGGTCAGCAGCAGGACCTTATTACATCCCTATCCGTTTGTCAGCTACAGGACTCGGTTAATTCAATATTATTGTCGATATAGAAACACAAATAAATAACTCTCATAGAGTATACAAGGAAGGTTTTAGTCGGCATTTTGCTCGATATAATCTTCCAATCTAGTGGCTGTACTGAACACTTCATAGTATATAACTGTGCCTGCCATCACCGACACCTTATATAAACGTCTATCCCACCCCAGTGCCGAGCCTGCCGCCGGGCGCGCTGCAGTGCGCGGCGCTGAGCTCGCAGTCCGTGCGCGTGTCGTGGGAGCCGCCGCCGGCGCGCGGCCGCAACGGCGTCCTGCAGGGCTACCGCGTCACGTATGCGCCTGTCACCGATTGGTATGGTGAGTCTCACATTGTAAGCCCAAGATTTATTTAATACCCAAGTGTCCCAAGTTAGTAGCTATCGGATTTTTACAAACTACAAAGTAGCTATGAGAATGAACTGACTAACTATTATCGAACTAGTTAACAGCTAAGTTTACCAAGTTAGTGGCTATCGAATTTTTTACTACAAGACAGCAATAAGAAACAAATTGTCATATCATGTCATAACATTAGGTCGACAACTTTATGATCTTTAGCAATTTTCACCAATACTTTTGCTATTTCACCCGTCAACATGTGACCAAATTCTTTCGTATACAAACATTTTCTATGAAAAAACCTTAGATTAATCATCATAATAAACTTGGTCACATACTATAGTAGTCCATTAAATTCGAAACTGACACTAACATCAGATTCATCCTTCCTATATCGATGCAGGCAGCGAGGAGGCAGTAACGAAGCAAATCTCGGGACTGCACACGACATTGTCGGGACTTCGTCGCTACACCAATTACTCGGTCACGGTGTGCGCCTTCACTGCAGCCGGTGACGGCGTCCGCGCTGCCCCCGTCTACTGTCACACCGAGGAGGACGGTACGCTTGCTTTCAGTTGCATTCAAACAGACAGACATTTCCTTGTCTTGCCTTACCTTGAGCACATTCTTTAATGCAGTCAAGAACATGTATGCATTTCGTGACTATAATAATCGAGGTGATGATCGAAAGAGTTAACAAAATGACAAAAAAATTAAAAATATCCATTTTTATTTTATTAAAGCTTTAATTTTGTTGTTAAATAACGTTTATATGTTAAACTAAGAAAGCCTATCCACTTTTGAGATCAAGACCTCATAAATTACACTTGAAAACACACAGTAAAAATGAAATAGTAAAATTTCCAAAGTAGGTCGACTTACTTTTATGTAAATAGATTTTTTAATACAGTTGCTCAAAAAATGGCGTATTGCAGGGACGTATAGCGTTCTAGATGTGGGCTATTACATACTCATGCTTTTTTTTACCTTTCCCGAACTCGTGCGTTCTCTTTCCCAACTGCCAAAATAATGTCTATTAAAAAGAAAAACCAACCATGAAGTTTTTACTAAAAAAATCATAGAAGTTTTTTATGATTCATGCAAGTACGTATATTTCTAAAAAGAAGCTACTAATTTGTTTTAATATCAGATTTAATAATTTGATTGAATGAGTTTGGTTAGGTTTCATTTCATTTCATCTCATTAAATTTCATTTTCATTTCATATCAATAAAAAAACTTCTACTGAAGACTTGGCTGTATGGACATAGTTCCCTTTGCCTACCAGAATGTGTGCAGAAAAAAAAAACTGCTTATATTCTACGGTTGGCGCCATTTTTCGGAAATTTTATTTTTATTGTTTTATTAAATTGCTTCATTTTTTCGCAACTGTATTGAAAATAGTCGTTCAGTACACGTGCGGAACCGTCATTGCAACTTGTTCCGACTGTCAACCCTCGCCTTCGGCTGCGCCTCTGCTCGGGTAGACGTTTGTCGAAACTCTTTGCAATGACAGCCTTTCCACATTTGTAATAAAATATACTATTTTGAAGATATTAAATATTTCTGCATCTTAAAATATAGCATCTACCCTAAATTAACTCGTTTATTTAAGTAAATTAGATTACAATATTTTTTTTCAGTTCCATCTGCACCGGCTGATATCAAAGCAGTTGTATCATCGCGAAATAAAATATTAGTTTCATGGCTTCCACCCGCTTCCCCCAATGGTGTCTTAGTTGGATATACGCTTTATATGAGCGTTATTGAAGACGGGAGAGAAGTTAGTAACAGAATTTATACTACATTTTTTATTTCAAGAAACATTGTTGGTTATGCCATTTTAGTTCATTCAGGATCATTTTTTTTAGCTTCTAATAACTGCATATCTAATAACTATATTTTATGCTAGTATAGTTTTAAATTTGTACATGTATCTTGAAATTACTAATATTTTTTCGATGTCTAATACGCAAAGATCCATCAGGATTTACTTTTTCTGATAAAAGATTTTTTTAGACACCTCAATAAAATTTGAATTTCAGGAAGGCACGCACAAACGCATGCTATCTCCAAGTACATTGTCTCACGAAACGGCAAGGTCTCCTCCTCGCGCCACTCATCAGTTCTGGGTTTCAGCTTCCACTCGCCTCGGTGAAGGAGATGCTACAAGAGTTGTTACAGTATTACCTTCAGATAGCGGTAATTTGTTTTTCTTAATTATATAACTCGTTTCTAAAACGGTATTTAATAAAGCATTACTAAACCAATATACAAGTAAAAACAAGCATTATTGAACCAATAAAAAAGTATACATATGTGGCTACGGCAGTAAAGAATATAGCCACCCCCTCTCTTCCCGTGGGTATCGTACGAGGCGACTAAGGGATAACACAGTTCCACTACCACCTTGGAACTTATAAAGCCGACCAATGGCGGGATAACCATTCAACTGCTGGCTTTGAATTACACAGGCCGAAAACGGGCAGCAGCGTCTTCGGTGCGACAACGGTGACTATGCACAACGCACATGAGTTCACGCCATTTTTGGCGCGAACTTGTGAAGGCCTATGTCCAACAGAGCACTGTGATAGGCTGAAGTGGTGATGATGAGTGATGATTAGTAAAAAAATATCGATTGTAATTTCCTAGTTTGAGTCTAATGGCATTTTTCTCTCTCAAAATGATCAACAACAAAAAATAAATAAAGTTGAAAAATTCGCTGGTATCTGTTTCTAACAAAAATTCACCAAAGTGCCAAACTTGCATTAAACATTATTTTAGTGCCAGCAAGAATAACATCGTTCAGTAGAAGTATAGTGACACCTTGGAAGGAAAACATATCGTTATCCTGCAACAAAGTTGGAATACCCGTTCCTTCAACCACTTGGAGTATGAATGGTGCCATACTAGAGTCAACGTTAAGAAAAAATGTTACAAGTGATGGAACCCTTGTTATAAGGTGAGAAACAAATTATAACATATGTTGTGAAAAAATTTATTTCATCAAATCTGAAGGAGGGTTGAATAAAAGATTTTAACAATGAAGTATAGGTATTCTTAAGCTTAAAGTGCCACTTTCCGCATCTGTAATAGTACATTAAAATGGCACATCATTTAAAATTTCTTCGTTATTAAAATTTATCCGTAGCATAAATTTTTATACTTTACCAACTGCAAGATACTCATTATGAGTACTTTATTTACTCAAAATATTTTTTAATTTTAAACTTAATCATTTGTCAAGTCTAATAATTTGCTCGAAAACGAAAAAAAAACCGACTTCAATTACATCAACAAGTCATACGAAGTAGGTTAAAGAAAAAAATAGTCAAGTAAATATGCGGTATCAAAGATTACTCAAAAAGTTGTCATCAAATCTCGATCAAATTTAAATAGGAGCACAAGACAAGCACCTGCTTAGGTCTACGAGAAAATAATCAAGTAAATGCGCATTATATATAGCTCGAAAAGGACCATACGACACGCACTACCACACGATTAAAAAAATCTTCAAAATTGGTCCACCCAGTCAAAACTTCTGAGGTAGCATAGATAAAAAAAGAAGTAAAAAATTCAATGTAATTGAGAACCCCCTCAATTTTTGGAATGTGGCTAAAAATAAAATCGAAATATAATTTACAACAAATGCAAACAACCTGTTTTAGTTCGTCGATTCATCAAGTATGTAACGTACGATACGCGTGTGCAGTATGACGCAGTACCTGGACAGCGGCAACTACACGTGCCTGGTGGAGAACGCGCACGGGCGCGACGAGGTGACGTACGGCGTGGAGGTGAAGGTGCCGCCGCAGCCGCCCGTGCTGGCCGTCGTCGACTCGTACGCCGACTCGCTGCACCTGCAGTGGAGCGACCAGGGCGACGGCGGCAGCCCTATCCTCGGTCAGACTGACAACATTACATGTCCAACTAATCTCAGTATATAATAGAAAAAAAATAAACGCCTCACACCCAACTCAACAACTCCTGTGTCCGGAAACACCCACAATATATAAGCTCAAAAGCCCAAACCACGGCAAACAAATGTATACCGCATGTGAGGGGATCTAACCCGCAACCGCCACCGTAACGGCTGTAAGCCACAGCTAGTACCTTTACGCTAAGGCGTCCTCAAAAATATATATTTATAGTTTCTACTTCTAAAAGTCTATTTTATCTAAGACAAAATAATTGACTGATAAAAATAAATGACAGCAGTTGAGATTAGCTCTTTGACGAAAACCCTTTGCTCGATGAGCAAGCGAATTATATGACAGGTCCATCTTCAGAGCTTAGATTCTTTATTATGAGAGTTTAATTAATTAAATTTTAAGCTACAATTTTTTTTGTTAAATTTGTTTAAAGCTGCAAACACAACAATTACGAGTAAAAATAATAATTTTTCAATTCAAACTTTCAACTAGAAAGTATATACGTCTGATAGTTATACTCCATTATAGGTTACGTGATTAACTACAAACGGGAACATGGAGATTGGGAAGAATTACAAGTAGAGGCTGGTACTTCGGAACACGTGCTGCCAAATCTTTGGTGTGGGACACGCTACCAGCTCTACATCACTGCGTTTAACCGCATTGGCACTGGCCTACCCTGTGATATCGTCCATGCGTATACTAAAGGAACTGGTAAGCGAAATAATGAGTTGACTGTCTAAAACCATAACAATTTAATTTTTCAAAATCCATATGTTTTATAATCAAAGTCGAAAGCAAAATTGTTTTTAATCTTACAAATTACTCTTATTTCATTTCAGTTCCGGTGAAACCCAAACATTCGCAGATGATAACATTGAACACGACGACTGTGACGGTGTGGTTGGATTCTTGGGGTGACGGTGGTTGCGGCATACTTTACTTCGTTATTGAGTACAGAGAAATAAGTCAATCACAGGTAATGAAATACTTTTCCGAATTTAATACTTCAACTATTATAAACATAGGTAGGTTTTTCTCCCTGGAAACAAATAATATACAAACACAAACGCCCAGACCACAACAACCATCTATATGGCCAATACAAATGTCTGTGGTATGCGGGAATCGATCCAGTCCATCCACCTCTATCGCAACAGTCAGAGCTAGAACCGTTACGCCAACGCGTTGTCAAAACTATCTAACACTATTTGTTCAAAAAACATCTGCTTTGAGCTTCCAAATTATACAGGTATATAATTATAACAAATCAAACAATACTAAAGTTTCATACCAAATAGTTGCCCTAATAAGGTATCTGGAAGAAAATTAATACTAATTGATTTAGATGTACAAAAACCAAAAGGTTATTTACCTCCATCTTTTTTCAAATCTATTATTACTAGTACGAGTGTATCTTTAATTTTAAGACTTATTTCATTTTACTGTGAGCAAGCGGCAACGTTACGGGATCTAAAACTATCGGTATCATCATCCACAGTGGCGACTTGTATCAAACAGCGTGCAAGCAACCGAGCGCGTGTTCAGCGTGACGGGGCTGGCGGCTGCCACGCACTACCAGCTGCGCATAACGGCACACAATAACGCAGGACATGCGCTTGCGCTCTACAACTTCACAACACACTCGCTCTCCGGAAGTAAGTATTAACCGACTACAAACTAACTAAGAATAAGGAGCTCTTGTCAGATAGTGAGTGCTTACTGAGTAGCTCTTGATACAAGCACATACGATAGATGATCAACTATTAATATAACACGTGGATCGAAAGCGAAAGATACGAAAACGACAAAAATCTGTAACATTTTATAAAACAGAAACATATCGTTCTCGTAGAATGCGGAGATGAAAAAACTATAAGGACAGGACATCTACCCGTTTAATCTTTTCTATTACAGTAGACATTTATTCACAAAAGGGACAACAACAGAACTTATAGTCGAATACGTTAGCGCGCTATTTCGTGTAGTAGAAATCAAGGCGCCCAGTTCCAAAATCCAAGTAGTCCTCAAGTTACAATAGAATATAGCCATGACAGGTATCAGACTTTTGATAGCTAAGTTATTTTATATTAATCTATATAGATCGATATACATAGTATTGATTCAATCATCGAACTTTTTTTTCCCTAAAGAAGAAATCTTTTCAACAAACGCCAATAACATGTAGTTCTAACTGTTATGTTTGCATTAAAAAGACTTATAAGACCTTAAAGCCAAAAGATTATAACACAATCTCCTGTGTTCCAGTGTTTAACAGAGGTAGGGCACAGCAGGAATTTCCTGCTCAAAATATGGAGCAGCCCGACTGGGGTAGTACCTCGACCTTACAGAAGATCACAGCGAAATAATACTGTTTTCAAGCAGTATTGTGTTCCTGTTGGTGAGTAAGGTGACCAGAGCTCCTGGGGGGATTGGGGATTGGGTCGGCAACGCGCTTGTGATGCTTCTGGTGCTGCAGGCGTCTATAAGCTGCGGTAATCGCTTACCACCAGGTGATTCGTACGCTTGTTTGCCGACCTAGTGACATAAAACAAAAAAAAAAGCTCCAATACGGAGTAGTAAGAGCGAGTTGTAACGTGGCGCGGCGCCGCCCGCAGTGCTGGAGGGCGAGGCGCCGCCCGCGCCGGCGGCGGGCCCGCGCTCGCTGGGCGGCGCGCGCGTGCTGCTGCCGGCCGCGCTGGCGCTGCTCGTGCTCGCCGCGCTCGTCGCCATCGTGCTGCTCGTGCGCAGGAACAGTGAGTCCGGCGGGAATGGCACTACACTGTCTGCACTCGTCTCATACGCCAAAATCTATTTCTATACACATATCCACTGAACCCTTAAGTGTATATAATCATTACAATCTTTCTAGATATTTGCGAGAAAATTGCACCTTGTAATGTAAAAGTTCAAATATTGCTTGTTTAATTCTAAAATATTAAAAAAAGAATAACAATACTTATACATATATAAAAATATTATCACTATATCAGTGTATATAATAGTCATTATTTTCCTTTTCATCCCTTTTGTCATGTAGTTGTGACAGTAAATGAAATGGCCTCCAAAATTCTTTATATTTTTACTGAGGTAAGACACAGCAAGACATTTCCTGCTCAAAATCTAAAGCAGCCTGATTGGGGAAGTATCTCGACCTCCCTACCTCGACACTGTGAAGATCACAGTTAAATAATACTGCTTTCAAGTAGTGTTGTGTTCCTGTGGTGAGTAAGATGACCAGAGTTCCCGGGAGGAATTGGGGGTAGGTCGGCAGCGCGCTTGTGATGCTTCTGATGTTGCAGATGTCTATAAGCTACGGTAACCTTACGATCAGGTTAACCGTATGCTTGTTTGCCGACCAAGTAATACAATAATTGTGTTTGCTAGCAAACGAAAAAAAACCGAACCGAAGCACAAGGTGACCAGATCTCCTATTGGGGGTAGGTTAGGTTAGATTCTGGTGTTGCAAGCGTCTATAATATACGGTAATCGCTTACCGTCAGTCGAGACGTACGCTTTTTTGCCGACCTAGTTATATAGGAAAAAATTAAAAATGCCAACCAATACCCTAAACGTCACATAATGTCACGCAATACTCAAGTGTCCGTGGTGGCAGAAGCCGGGCCCGCGGAGACGGCGGCGCCGGAAAGCGCAGTGGGCGAGTCGCCGTCCGTGGCGCAGCTGCAGAACAAAGCGAACCGCGACCAGCAGTACCTCGCCGCGCGCGCGCCGCACCCCGCGCCGCCGCACCACTACAAGCACGCCTCCAACGGTATCGCTGCTCACTCTATTGCCTGCACTCAATAATCCGTGGCGCAGCTGCAGAACAAAGCGAACCGCGACCAGCAGTACCTCGCCGCGCGCGCGCCGCACCCCGCGCCGCCGCACCACTACAAGCACGCCTCCAACGGTATCGCTGCTCACTCTATTGCCTGCACTCAATAATCCGTGGCGCAGCTGCAGAACAAAGCGAACCGCGACCAGCAGTACCTCGCCGCGCGCGCGCCGCACCCCGCGCCGCCGCACCACTACAAGCACGCCTCCAACGGTATCGCTGCTCACTCTATTGCCTGCACTCAATAATCCGTGGCGCAGCTGCAGAACAAAGCGAACCGCGACCAGCAGTACCTCGCCGCGCGCGCGCCGCACCCCGCGCCGCCGCACCACTACAAGCACGCCTCCAACGGTATCGCTGCTCACTCTATTGCCTGCACTCAATAATCCGTGGCGCAGCTGCAGAACAAAGCGAACCGCGACCAGCAGTACCTCGCCGCGCGCGCGCCGCACCCCGCGCCGCCGCACCACTACAAGCACGCCTCCAACGGTATCGCTGCTCACTCTATTGCCTGCACTCAATAATCCGTGGCGCAGCTGCAGAACAAAGCGAACCGCGACCAGCAGTACCTCGCCGCGCGCGCGCCGCACCCCGCGCCGCCGCACCACTACAAGCACGCCTCCAACGGTATCGCTGCTCACTCTATTGCCTGCACTCAATAATCCGTGGCGCAGCTGCAGAACAAAGCGAACCGCGACCAGCAGTACCTCGCCGCATCGTACTGCATGGATTTACTACAAATTTGGCACGAATATTATTAAGAAGTCGGGTCAACATATAGGCTATTATCATGCTATCACCTACCGGGAACGAGCAGTGACCCTTTATTTCCTCAACGCATTCTGTAACAACGTGTAATCTAACGACGCATATTTGAATGTTGTTGTTATTATGTTAATAACCATGCTATATAGGCTAGCTTCACACTATAAAAATCACCCAATATAAATAACTAAGCCGATAAACATAATTAAATGAATATAAGTAGAGAAGACAATTTAAAAGCAGCGCCATCTATGAGATTTTTCTGTAGATATGAAATGTAAAGAAGAAACGGGTAAATGAATGTTATTTTAAAAGGTATAATCGTAGGTATCTTTGGTGCTGTATAGCGTTCACGCAGACGACGTCACGGGCAGCAGCTAGTCATACATATATGCATGGTTTTACCCTAAATCCCTAAGAAAATTCCACATAATTTACGAAAAAAAAAATATGTATTTGCTACAAAACTTTTACTATTGGTATTTTTACAGAATATATCGAAGACATCTGTCCGTACGCAACGTTCCAGTTGACAAAACCAAGCGCGTACAGTGAAAGCAGTTACAGCGGCAACGTGTACAGCGGTCCCTACCATTCCGTGAGAGGCTCATTCGTGTATCACGACTTGAAGCAAAATGATAAGTATAAGGTAAACTAAATTTAATACAGTAAAATAATATAAATAAATTTAATTAATCTTTGCTTCTTGATATACCACAAGGACCTATTGTAAGACATCATATATTTGTTAGTTCTATCATGGACTTATTTCGAATTAGTTTTTTTTTCATTACAATTAAAATTTCAAACCTATTCATTTTTATTAATCAGGGAAAGGAACCGGAATACACGAAAGTACGAAGAAAAGGAAACAGGCTCCGAGATCCTCATTCAGAAAGCCAAGGTGCGTAGACATATAAAACTTAAATTGAATAAAGCTTATATTATAAGTAGTTAGTTACATTAGTTTTATGTTACGTAGATGCACCTTCTATACTTAAGTTAAACCCATTTAAGTTTAAATATTGAATACTTGAATTTGACAAAATGATCGCCTTTTATGCAACCTGATGGGAGCGTAACTGGTGTTGTAATTTGTAAAGGTAAGCATGCACACAATGTATTGTAATGCTATCCTCGGTGTTTTAATTTTTCATATTTATTTAGTTCTTTTTTCATATTTCATAACTTTAGAAATGTGAATGCAACCTCTCATTCCCGAGCATCAATTCCAGCGATCATGATCATCGTCTTCATCACTACATCTCATCAACTCAGACATAAAACTACCACGTCGTTCATCTTTTTCTACTTACACGATCTAAACGTGCTTTTCGCTGTGACAATGGTATCACGATAACGACAGTTTCAAATTCCTATTTTTTATCAACAACCTCTTTTTAATACTTTGTCTACTCAATCATATCCACTAAACTCTGCTATTTTATTTAAACCTTAAATCTATATTTAATGTCTGCTGTAACTTATTTTACCAAACCTTATCAGTTTTCAACTAACACTTACTAATCCATAGCTTTTAAAGTACTTATTACAAGGCGACTATCGTTACCGTGTCACCGAATCACAGCTTCACATCGCCTATCAGACTACCACTATCTAACACGGCCGCGTTACATTGCAGAGTCGGACAACTTGGGCTCGACGGACTCGGAGGTGAAGAAGATACTAACGCTGCACCTGCCCATTACAGAGTACGAGGACGACGCCAGCGACGACGCGAGCGCGCTGCACTCCGACAGCGAGCCCGGCGCGCGGCTGCGGCCCGCGCACCCCACCGCCTGTAATTGTGCTCTCTCACCCGTCCAGCCTTTCTAAATTTACATTTTTCGCCTTTGACTTCTCTATCTTTTCTATCTTGTAGCTACCGTTATAGCTGGGTTTATTATTAATGTTAGCACACAACATTATGATATTCTATAATTGTATATTGATATGGGTCTCGTCTATTTCATAAAAATTAAGTATGCATTTGCGTTAAAAATATAGTCTTCTGAGCCGGATATTCAAATATTTTTTTTTATTGTACTGTGCTAAAACAGTATTTAAATGAATCTACCATTAAGAACCATTCCTCCCCTTGAAGAATAAGATTGTAGCTGCTGTGCTGCTCTACTATGAAAGTTTTTGCAGGGACATGTAGACGTCAATTATAATGTTACGAGTACAAATTGGTTTCTTTTTAAACAATGACACACAAGGATCACTTAGGTTACACAATAACATTCGATGCCCATGTGGCCACTGAGCTACAGGTACATTAGCTCCGTTCATCTGTAACGTACCCCCGCCTGCCCAGCGTGGTGACTATGGGCAAAACACATGAGTTCACGTTATTTTTGGCGTCAACTTGTGGAGGCCTATGTCCAGCAGTGGACTGTATAGGCTGTAATGATTGATGATTGATTGATGATTGATTGATCTGTAACGTACTTGCAGACCCAAGCGTCGAACGGGAAGAGTCGTCGTCGTCCTCGGAGAACTCCGGCGGTGGTGTGGTGCGCAAGGCGTTCCCGTCGCGCAAGGGCAAGGCGGGCGCGCTCGGCAAGCGGCACGTGCGCTCGTCCAGCGGGTACAGCAGCCACAACGACGAGACCACCTTCAGGTACACCACTGCTGTTATCGCCTGTGTGCCTTTCATTTTATGACGCATGTAAACGTGGTATTTGTAATACCTTGTCCGCTAGTGGGTGGCACCAGACCACATTCAGCACGAATACCTGTAAGAATATGTTACTGCCTCTCGTTTGTTTCTTCTGCGAAGAATAATTTTATTAAATTTCACTAAACTAACTTGGGCATATAAGCCCTTCACAAAAAAAATCCGTTGAAAACCTGTCAGTTTCGAAACGTGTCCTAGCTTTTCTAAGTAGTCTAAGGACTACTAGTCCAAAGTGCAAATATAATAAAAAACCGCGCGAATAAGCAATAAAATGCTATATTAAAAAAGGCACGGGTAACTAAGGGCATGTGGATGTTGTACAATACAAAAAAAAGGCTGTGTGTGTGTACTTATGTACGCACATAAGAAATTATACTTCATTGACTAGCTAACTTCACGTTACTAACTTCTTTTTCATTAACTAGCTAGCTTGAGGGTGTCGGTTTTTGTGACGATGTGCACGCGCATTGTAAAAATTTACTGCCATCATTTTTTCTCTAATGCACCAAAAGAAGTATAATTTCAAAAACACATCGTTGTATTTGTATTGGCTTGTCCACTCGTGGTAACAGATTGAACACAATCACATGTAAGAATATATATTACTGCCTCTCGTTTATTACTTCTGGGAAGAATTGTATTAAATGTCGCTGTATTTGATCATTTGTACTTTTCAATGTAACATCTCTAGCTATTCCATTTTTGGGCTGATTCTTCTTTAAACAAAAAAAAGAATAAATTGATTATATACGTATCAAGCTATTCTGCCAAAATAATAAGATGGTATATACCAGTTCCATTACTCAAGTTTAGATAATATAAAAATATTTTTTTGCGAGTTCAATCGATCGAAAAATTAATTGAGAGATATAGGGATACATATTATATTTTCTATACTGGTCAACCGTAATATAATTGTGCGCATGTTAGCAATGTTTTGACAAACTAAAATAATATGTAAAGCTAGTAAGCGAGTTTATATAAAAACCAAACGCGACTTACAGTTTTAAATTTGGCTAGTAGCATACTATTTCATGATTCATTTATATTCTGTATTAGTCAAAGTTATAAGCATAGTTGTTGTATAACGAATAAATTTTCAAATTCTATAAAACACAACTCATAATACAATTTCGCTATAAGTCGTATTCAAAGTCACGGCTGTAAGTCACGTTCGAAAATTACAAGACTGTTGCTGTGAGAAGTATTAACTAAGAAGTTGTATTATGAATTATAATATCTTAATACTTTTTGAAGTAAAACTTCTTTATGTACGCTTGACTTGAGGAGGAAGTTGGCGAATTCGTGATGAGAACGTTACGAAAAGTGTGATCGGGCGAGGCGAACGGAGCAAGAGAGACGCTCTTTCTCTCATAGGCCTATTGTGCAGGCCTATTGCTAAAGAAGCTTTACTTCACTCATGTGGTCTAATGCACACTTGTTTTTCATTTTATATTGTATTTTCATGTTAACTAATTATAAGTCATGTACTTTTATCTTCAGAAAACGCAAATCATCCATTCAAATTCCAAATCATTCAAGAACCACATAACCTAAATCATTTTTAATAACGGACACTTTTACTGACAATTATTGTAAAAGTTACATGTCCCAATTTTGTAATTTTTTTTTTTCTTAATAGTTTATAAGCCTGAAACTGTATATTCAGGTTTTAATTAACACTTTGTAAGAGATGTTCATACACCGTATGACTGTTAAGAGCCATTTCACAATTTTACGCTCTGCAAGTTTAGGTTTTGGTCGCATCGCGCGAGTCGTACGAGCCGCGCGATCTTTGTGCTAGTAAATATAGTGTGACAACCAAAAGAATTGTAAATTGAAAAAAGAATTATTTAATATAAAATGTATTAAAAATAATTACATCTTTTAATTTTTTTTTTTTTTTTTGTATTCCTTAATGATGTAAGTTTACTTTGATGAAGATAGTTCGTTAAAATTTCTTAGTTTTCTAAGAGAAATATCGCTTTTAAAATTGTACTTATTTGGAAAATATTCGTAACTTTAAATTTTTTTTATCGTTTAATAGAGATACAAATGGAATAAAAATCTATGATAGTGGACAACAAAATTATATTCCACATATTATGATATTTTTTTAAAATGGTTTCAACGTAGAGGTTATTGAAAAGTAGGACTTCAAAGTATACATTGCGACCGTTTACCCAGGGAGGAGGCTGATGAAAAGGTTAATAATTTTATACACATAATATAAATCAAAATTCTGACCTGACTATGGACTACAACAAAGGTTGCTCTATTATATTTCAAGAATATAAATTACATTATTGCATCCAACACTGAGATTAACGACGTCAAAATATTACAATTTCGCGGATTGTTACCGATTTTTGTGAAATGGCTCTTAAGAAGTAAACCTATTTTATTGAAACGCTCAGGTTTATTGTTACATAACAAGCGTTAGTAGAAATTCACATTTTTTTTTACTGTAATATAAAAATAGGTTTATTTCAAAAATAAAACGACAAAAATTCGTCGAAAATGACGAAGCGAGTCGAAATATTTGGTCGAAAAAGCAGCACCCTACGTAGACACCGAATCATCACCTTCCAAAACATACCATCCGATATACGGAACAGACTCCCACACGATTGGCATAGACGTAGCGATCACGCAGCTGGTATTACACAGTAGACAAATATTTTTCGATCCAGTATATCGAACTACCCGTCGTTCAACGAGCACATCCACCCTCCGTCGCGGTTTTCAGACGACACCGAGTGCGAGCTCCCCCGCCGCAAGCGCGCTCCGCTCGCCGACCACAGGACGCGCGAAGCCTTCCAGATTAACGTGTGAGCGCCGCCACCACTACCTACACCCGCGGACCACTACCTCCTTGACCAACCTTGCTATCGACTATCTGATGGCGATTTAATACTTCGTCGTCGACGATATCTTTAGTCTTATATGACGATGGAACCTAATCGATTCAATTCGTCGATGTAAGCTTACGGTGGGATCGAATAACACTGTCGATGTCTTGATATTGTTCCTATTTACCAGAAATATATGATCATTTTTACTATAACATAAAAATAGGTTTACGTTTCCGCGACTGCTAAGGAGCTAAGGTAGCTACGAATATTAAGGTGAGATCCCACTGAAGTTTCGATTGTTGCCAAAAAACGACGTTTCAACTCCTGTAATGGCCAGTTTCAATACTCTATCTATCTCTAAATTTGCTTACTAGAGATAGAATTTTGACGTTAACTCCATATAAATTGTGTCAAAAATCTATCGCTAGTAAGCAAATTTAGAGATAGATAGAGTATTGAAACTGGCCATAAATAAATTGTAGATAGATAGCTATAGTAATACAATTACTCTTAGTGCCACATACAATGATAATTGTTTTTGTACTCTGTACTCAAAAACCGAGTTATTTAAAAATCTTTATGGATACGTTATTGCATTGTAACAACAATAATTTATTCATAACTATCGTATAGAAGAGGAGTGTCGACGAGGGGGTATATAGCACCTGGAGAGACGTCTTTGTAAATATTGTTGTAATTAATGTGTACTGAATATCAAATGTAAAATTAAGAAGAACAATAATTAAAATAAATATATATTTTAAACTTAATGCCTTATTGACCAAAGTCTTAAAACTAGTTACGGATACGATTTAAGAATGGTATCTTAATATTTAACTATGAATTGTTTGATTGTTATAAAGTTTAAGAAAACATCTCGTTTTCATCGTGAAAATCTTATCGCTGTCTATAAATAATTACCTTAAGACGCATGTTCATTGTAAATTAATCTACATATTTAAAAGTAGCTGTATAGTCATATCTAAAGTACTGAATTATGCATTTCAAATTGCAGCTCTTTGCTGATTTAAATTCACGTTTTCTAACAATCTGATATTTCGGTCGCGCCTCTGTACAAATAAAAGAAAGCTATCAAACGTCATATAAAACTATATTCGAAAAAGAGATCTGATATATTTAACATGAATTTTTGCTATGCCGAAAACGAATCTACCTATTATACATGGAAAAATTAAAATGTTTTAAACTAAACGTACATAAAACAAATTTTTGTCTTACTGTCACCATCTATCGGTATAAAATTTTTTGAAGGCATTCGATTCACATTTTGGACAAAACTCACATTACGGGTTAAGAGATACAGTGGTCTAAACTACTTTTATATAATTTCAATAGTGTAACTGCTGTTAATATTCCATAAATCTCGACACGCTCCTCTCACGGCGATTAAAGTTCAATTTACAACATATAGTTGTCAAAAAAAATCTGCAACAAAAATTGAACTTTAATCACTAAGCAACAAGATACATTATGTATTGTATATTAAATTAAGTAATGAATGTTAAATAACGGTGTTAGTATATCCTCAGTAAACAGTAACACAAGACAATACACTTACCTATAGTTTGGTGAATACGGCAGAAAGTTAACTTTATATGTATATTAACAGTTAGCGCACATTGTAGAATTTTTAACGGCCGATAATATAACCTTATCTAATAACATTTAATTTTTATAATATCTTCAATTAATAAGTCACTATTACACGCGGTCATTCTAATTGAATCCCCATAGACAATTAAAATCGGCTGATAGAAAACCTGAAATGTGCGGTAGGACTAACTGTATCGAGTAGTTCTAGGTTGGGTGTTGGATGCAAGTTTTGTACGTCATACTTTGAATTGTGTGTTTTTTATATAATTTACAAACGTTTACGTTGACTCTCTTTCGTAATTCCAACGAAGACTGCCCTATATTTAATTGAGATCTATTTTATATAATCTAGTCACAAATACCTAATGCTAGTTAAACGATTAACCATTTACTAATTTTAGTGAATTATGTAATTAGCTTAATTTTATCGCAATGACAACTTCGTAACATGTTTAGATGTCTACGGAAATGTTTTATGCATTTATTTAAATAGCAAATACTAGGTTTAGTTACAATATTGCCAGATTTTAAAATTCACATTTACGTATTTCATGTATGTGTATTATTGAATAAACTGTCAAAATATTCACCTTATATCCTCAGTTATCTTTCTAAATACGTAAGTGTGAAATTGAAACTTTAATATATTTTATACTGAAATTGGTCTTATTATATTCTACAACGAAAACGCACGCGCAAACAAGTCACCATATTATACATCACGACGGTTATCACTTCATCATTTCGATCTAGTCAATGTACCATATCATTTTTAATGTTTTGTTAAATATACATGAGGACATAAATATTGTAAGTTAGTTAATCATGTTGTTACAGATATGTTTTTATAAAACAAATGAGTTATTAGGTACAAGTACGATGTGAACGAAAATAAAAATTCATTTATTTGAAATATTTTGTTTTATTTCACGTCATTATACTTATAATATCGAATACTTTGCTGAAATTGTTCATTTAATTAAATTAATGGCTTCCATTATAAAATAGCACAGGTGGAGCCAATGATAAGTAAAATGTAAATGACACAAATTTTATTTGAGTATGGATTGCTCAATCACTGTCACTATCACTGTCACTTGTGTCCGCAGAAAAGTCAAAAGGTTTAAACTTTTGTCTGAAGACAGAAACTAAAGAGTCTTCTTCTTCACGACTGAGTAGACACTGTCTCCAATCAGCTTTGTCCTCGCAATTCAATATCGGTGGACTTGATAATACGTCTCTGTAATAACACAAATGTATTACTTTAACTTTTATTCTTCTACATAATTAAAAGAAAAATAAATAATTAATAAATTATAATAAATAAAATATAATTGATTTGTAAATGGCAAGCGAACAGCTGTTAAACCAAAATACAATTTAAGTAGGGGTATAATCGAGTACTATAAATATTAGCTCAATTTAACAGTAAATTGATAGTGGAGTACAAGGCTTCGACCTCGTCGTCAGAGCGTACCGAGGTCTACGCATAAACCTGTATCACTTTCAAGGGAGTCAGAGAAGTCGCTTGTCAATGAGATTAAGGTACAAGGTACGCTAGCTACTTCTACAATGTTGCTAGTGAATCTTGTAGACCAAAAAATCGACGCCACCTTGGGAAAGCCCATCACCTTGGCGGAAATAAAACAAGTGCCCGGAGTCCAGGATCATCGTGTCCTCCCCCTCTCTTTGGAATTCAGACAACCTCAGTATGCTCCACCTAATGTGACTCAGTTCTACTTCGAGTTCAGTTAGGAAATGGATATGCTTTATAATAAAAGTGTAGTGTTGGGCGGCAGCCTCCCATAACCCAGTGATTCCTAACACTTGCAGGAATTGTGGAACTTTGTTATTTCTAAGACACCCATGGGAAGAGAGGAGGTGGCTAAATTTTAAACTTCCGTAGCCACACAGCAGGCGTCTATAAGCTACGGCAATCGCTTACCACGGGATGAGCCGTACGACTGTTTGTCGACCTAGTGGTGTAAAGAATCACGTGTTTGCACAAGTTAGTTACAAAGCCGGTCACGTCACCTGCCGAACTGCAGCGGGAAGTGCTGCTTGGTGCGCGCGTACAGCTGGTCGCCGGAGGGCAGCTCGGCGTGGAAGTACGGCGCGCCCGGCAGCGTCACCTGCGCCAGCCGCGCGAACGGGGGCAGCACCTCCATCGGCACCCGCTGCAGGCCCGCCTCGTCCTGCGACAGGCGCGCTGTACGGACACACACGCGCACGCCCTACTAGCGCAAGGATACGCTATACGCACACACGCTATACGCTCACACACGCTATACGCTCACACACGCTATACGCTCACACACGCTATACGCTCACACACGCTATACGCTCACACACGCTATACGCTCACATCCGTTATACGCTCACACACGCTATACGCTCACATCCGTTATACGCTCACATACGTTATACGGTCACATACGCTATACGCTCACATACGTTATACGCTCACATACGTTATACGGTCACATACGCTATACGCTCACATACGTTATACGCTCACATACGCGATACGCTCACATACGCTGTAACACACATAAACGCACATAAATGCTGTACGTAGACGCAAGCACACATGAACGTACACATACGCTGCGCGCATAAACCCACTCACAAATGCATGCTCGTACTCACACGCTATACGTACACATATGCTATACACACGCATACGCTGCACGGACACGTACGTATGCATGCACGCATGCACGTTCGCGGGTCTTGATGACGGATATTTTTAACAAAAAGATGTGCTGGGTTAGTAAAAACAATTTTGTTACCTAGTGTTAGTTTCATTTTTGACAAATACTGTCAGCAGTACACATACAAAAAGTGTTAGATATTTGCTGATAAAAAAGAAACAATCAATTACAAAAATAGCCAAGTCTATTACATAACATTTGTGTGATATACATAGTTGTTTTTCAGTATTTTTTCCCTATTATTTTAATAACTTGACATTCTGCTTATAAAACATAAGAATTATGAATACGCAAATTTTTTTAACCAGCGCGAATTTAAATCCACTTAAATATCCAGTGTTGATTTATATGTTCTACTTGTCAATTAATTAGTTTATTTACCTGGAATACTTCAAGTATCTGGTCACCACAAGCTCTTGGTACCGGCACGCACTGTATCTGCATATGAGAAGTGCGGTAGTTTCTTTCAAAGAACACAACGAGCTTATCTATCGACGCGTAGAACCTTTTAAGTGCACCCTTGAACTTTTCTATTTCATTCACTACTTCATCTGGTGCCTGAAATAATCATTTACTTTTTAATTATACGTTTTTCTGAAATGAAAAATAATATACATATCCATACTAAGCGGCAAATAAGCATACGGTCCACCAGATGGTATATGGATGCCTGCAACACTATGAAAAATTACGACAGTAAGCAATTATGTACCTTATTTCAACTCTATATTATATTTCTTTACAAACTAGCCTTCATAACCTAGTTTTATATATATGCTAAAAAGCTTTATAATAGAAACCTTGGTAATAGACTGATGGTGAGCGATCGGTAAGATAAGCACGTGAAAGGGAGTAAGGGGGCCCTTGGGAAGTGCCAAGTAACAGTGAGTTCCCACACTGATGACCAAATGCTTCTCAACTGTAGGGGACGCCAGGCAGAACCAACAAGTATCTGCAAAATAGTCAACATGAATTATTTATCTATATATGATGCCAGACAGAACCAATACATATCCGTAAAATTTTTTACATTAATTATCTATATACATAAAAATTAATCTATAATATCTGGAGCAGCCCGACTGGGAAAGTATCTCAACTTTACAGAAGATCACAGCTAGCAGTCGTAAGTAAAAAAAATATATTTAATTTGGCTTTAATATTTATATCACATTTTGTTTCTTTTATGACTTTTTCTGTGCTGTGTATCATCACTAATAAACAAATAAATAAAAGCTTTGCTAAGCGCATAACTCGAGAATTTGTAGGATAAAATCTTAAGACGATTGCACAAAAAAAATGCAAAATATCAGAAAAAAGAATGGTCATTTACGGCCGAACCCAATATTCAGTCTATCTCTGGTTATGTCCTACTAGAGACAGAAATATCTATCTATCATTCATTTTACTGACCCAATAAACTTGTCGACGATAGGCAATCTTATCCTTCAAAGCTATCTATCGACGAGAGGGAGGATAGCTTACCAGAGATAACAGTTCGTATGAAAATGACAGTGTAAGCGTCCCAATAATAATAGAGTTCTATCTGTCAGTAACGTTGGTTATCTTTAGTAACAACATTATCCGATCTATAGTTTTTGGGGGATAACTAAGATTTATTAATTGCAAAAGTATTTTCTTTGTTTAAAATAAAATTAATTTCGAGTGAAAAATAATGGCAGACTCAAGTTCAAGTAGCAGTTCAAGTGATATTGCTCTTTTGCAACAATTAATTGAATAAAAATAATAAGTTTCTTGTGAAATAATACTTACTTTACTCATCTTGTGAATAAAACAAACAATTTGGTGAATGATTGTATAATTTGCAATGATTTGTATAATTTGAATTTTGATTTGTAAAAAAGTTATGCAAATTCAAACGAAACGACGATTCAATAAAGCGTAATGGCCTCGTAGCGTCTTTTCGTGTCGTGTTAAAACGTTCCGATACTAGATTTACCGTGCAGTCCATATTAAAAATAATATCATTTATTATAAATTAAAAAGTCTGTGTAAAAATTAATTTGTCCATATTTTTATAAAACAAGATTACTTTAATATGAATAAAATTTTTATGACAAATTGAAATACTACAAAACATCTGTGTAACATAACTGAGTCCGTCTGTGACGCTACGTATACTGGAATGTAAGGGAGAACTCAGGTAGCCGGACTATCTACAGCTAACTGGAGATAGTAATCCCCTATGCGAATTATTGGGACAACTACAAAGGATAGATAGTTAGTTATTAGCAATCGATGATAACTACCTATCTCTATCTTTAGATTGAATATTGGGTTCGGCCGTTAAGCTGCATGTATTTTAGGAATCGTACGACAGGACAATGGATAAATAAGGATCAGCTAGTTAAAAATAATTATATAGCATAAACTTAACAAAACTTCAAATTTTGTATATTTCGCGTCATGTAAAAATAACGCTGGCCTTCAAGCTGTCAAAATGCACAAAAGCGATTTACAGTGTTGCCAACTCTTGAAAAACTTTTCCCTGCTGTCCATTTTTTTGGAATAGTCCTATTTGGTAAACAAACCCCTGTCAATCGTAATTCAGGTTTTTGCCGCATTTATCACACACATAACAAAAACTCCATTTACTATTTATTTCACTAAAAACAAATATCAAATTTATCATTTTAAACACATAAAAACTATTAAAATACGAATATCGAGAGTACAGATAATTAATATTTTTGAAAATGACATTTCAATAACCAAAACATTTGTTATTGCTTTTGTTTAAAACAAATTGTAATTTTGTAAAGTGATAATTATTATACTTATGTAGAGCGGATTCCAACCAAACCAGATATCTTTTTCAAAAAATAAAAGAATTAACTGGAACTCGTAAGCCAAAAGCCTGCGCCATTGAAGACAAAGACGGGCGTCTACTTACTAATATGGACCAAGTGTTAGAGCGCTGGAGAAACTACTGCGCAGGGTTATACACGGGAGAGTCCAGTAACGCTAATATTTCATGGTCGGAAGAAGAACCAGATATCCTTCCATCTGAAATTGAGCATGCCATCAGAGCTCTTAAGTGTAAGAAGTCACCGGGTAAGGATGCCATAACAGCCGAAATACTTCAAAATTTAGGTCGGCGAGGCACGCACGCGATTACTGAAATTTGTAACACCATCTGGAAGACTGGAAGGTGGCCAAAAGACTGGACGGAATCGGTGTTCATACCCTTACATAAAAAAGGTTCTTCGAAAGACTGTGGTAACTACAGGACGATAGCGTTAATATCTCATGCGAGCAAGATCCTCCTCCATGTGATTAACCGACGCCTGAACTACTTTTTGAGCCGTCAAATGCCCGAAGAACAGGCAGGATTTGTGAGAGGCAGAGGAACACGAGAGCAGATACTCAACGTTCGGCAAATCATTGAGAAGAGTAGAGAATTTAATAGCCCCGTGGTCCTATGCTTCATTGACTACACTAAAGCCTTTGATTGCGTCCAATGGGACAAACTGTGGAGTGTGCTACTTGAGATGGGAACTCCGGAACACCTCGTTGCGCTTATTCACAATCTGTACACTGAGAACCGTTCTTTCGTCAGGATTGGTACGGAATGCTCCAGTATGTTCCAAACAAAGAAAGGTGTGAGACAGGGTTGTATTCTGTCCCCCGCACTTTTTAACATATACGGAGAGTACATTATTAGAAAGACGATTGAAAATTGGAGGAAAGGTTTTCCTATAGGTGGAAAAAGACTATCAAATCTCAGGTATGCTGACGACACCATTCTTCTCGCAACATCCGTAGAAGATATGAGAGAGCTGTTCCATAGGCTGGAGTCGGAAAGTCTAAATATGGGGCTTGCAGTAAATCGAACGAAAACCAAGGTTATGATAGTGGATCGAGCCGGAAACCTATCAAAAGATACTCTCAACATTCCGGGCATTGACACTGTCGATCGCTACATTTACCTAGGTGCCCAAATCTGCAATGACGGCAGTTGTGTCCCCGAAATAAGAAGGCGTATTGGGATGGCAAAGGATGCTATGGCGCGTTTGAACAACATCTGGAAGAAAAGGGGAATCGGTATCAGAACCAAGACCAGGCTGGTACGAGCCCTTGTTTTCCCTATCTTCCTGTATGGAGTTGAGACATGGACAATCCTGGCCCGAGAAAGGCAAAGGATTGATGCATTCGAAATGTGGTGCTGGAGGCGAATGCTGAGAATACCTTGGACTGCGAAACGCACTAATGCGTCGATCCTGGCCCAGCTCCATATCAAAACCAGGTTGTCCACCATATGCCGACGGCGTATTTTGTCGTACTTCGGCCACACGATGCGCAGAGGCGATAAAAATCTGGAGAGACTGATTGTGGTTGGGAACACGGACGGCAAAAGATCGCGCGGTCGTTTACCAACGAGATGGGTAGACCAGGTCAAGAACTCATCTGCCACTAGGTTATACACGGTCGTAAGAGACGCCATGGACAGAGACCGGTGGAGGCACATCATCCGCTCCAGATGCAACCCTGATGCTGACCACGATCCTCAGACATGAGGGACCGACAAGAGAGAGAGAGTAGAGCGGATTATTCGCACAGGTATTTCTAGTATTTTTCACTAACCATTATACCATATTAAAAAAATAAAACAGTAGTACTTTCGTGCGCGAGTGTACCCATGCGCAAGCACACCCAGTTTCTTTCAGCGTTCTTTTTACATGACGCGAGATATACCTACATATTACCTGATGTTAAGCGATTACCGTAGCTTATAGACGTCTACAGCACCAGAAGCATCGCAAGCGATTTGGCGACCCTATCTCCAATTTCCCCCAGGAACTCTGGTCACCCTACTCACCAACAGGGACACAACACTGCTTGAAAACAGTATCATTTAGATGTGATTTTTCTGTACTACCCCAGTCGGGCTGCTCCATATGTTGAGCAGGAAATTTCCCGCTGTGCCCTTTCTCAGTTAAAAAGTATGCAAGAAATGTTTCTATTAGGTGCCAGTTGTCTTGACATTCAGACTACTTCACATACAATATTACTGTTTATTTATAAACAAAATGTGACATTTAGACTCATATTAATATAAAAATTAATAAATGCTTCACACTAAACAGACACACAGTTGGGGGTTCGGAAACACACACAATTCACAAGCACATATGTACAGACTACGATAGACATCTATATGGCCATTGCAAATGTCTGTCGTGAGCGGGATCGAACTCGCGACCGCCAGCGCAACAGTCAGTGGTGTGACTTCTGCATCAACATGTCGTCGATATAAAAATGATCTAAGAAGTCTGAGTTTACATTACATTACATTAACTTAATGATCTATTTTTTCATCTATTGGCATGTCAAAGCTTAAAATATATTGACACAAATATTCTACTGGTGCATTAGTTGATTTCAAATAAGTATTAAAACCTGGATCAAATTCTTTTCTTTTTCTTTCTGGATTATCTCCACTTTTTCTTTTTCTCTTTCCATGGTCGTCTTCTCCTGCATCCATGTTGAAAAAGAACTGACCGTTTCCAGATACCTTAAAATAAAATTAATAAATTTAGTATCTATTAAAAACAACACTAGTAAAATTTGTATCTAAACAAAGTGAAGGAATAAGAGAGAAAATAAAATATACACATTTATTTACATTATTTTAGTAGTTGTTTTCAAGAATAAAAAGTCAACAAATTTTTTTAGTACAATCCAGTACAAATCCAAAATATACAAAAATCGTACAGAAATTGTGAAGGATAAAGAAAATTTTCATTTTATTTGATTTAATTTAACTTTTAAGGTTTATCAAAATTGTCATATTCATTTAATGGCAAGATCTCAAGGAACCGAGGGCAACAACTACTTATTTTATTTGGGCATACTATTATATATCTTAAAATGATGATATCATAGCTATCCACATTTAATATACCTATAAATTAAAACTAAAATTACCCTTACCCGAACAACTTTTCCCGGTTGGTGTTGTTGCAAAAGATCAGGATCGTAGGGGCAAGGAGTCTCATCCGTAGTACTTTGAAGTAGGTCCGTCATCCTCATCTTGGTTATAGGTTGTAGTGAACACGCATATATCCATTTCTCTTTAGATTTGTTCCCAACTGGTGCTAAAGCTATAAACCTTGTTGCACATTCTTTGTAATCTTGATGAATGCTTTGATTTCTGTTAAAAAAAAATAAACTACAGATTAATATATAGGTATGGTATTAAGTCCACTTATAGTTGAAGATATTTTACATGTAATAAAGTAAATAAATTAATTAATTAATTAACAGTATTGTAAGTTAAACTTTTTTTATAAGTTTTAATGGTCCATAATTTTATATTTCTTAATATCTGACATTTGAAAGTACAGGTGATATATTAAGCTGGCACATACTACAGTCACAAATTTTACTTGATAGTATCTATCAACAAACATTGTAGCAGTGTATAATTTCAATTTTAAACTTCGCTTCATCCTGTAATATCCCACTGCTGGGCATAGGCTTCTTTCCCTATGTAGAAGGATTAGAGCTTAATCCCTATTATGAGTAACAATCGCTATCAGGTAAACATGATAAAAACCGGGACCAATGGCTTAATGTGCTCTTCGAGGCACAGTAGCGAGACCCACAAGGACTGCACAAACATCCAGACCCCGGCAAACATCTGCATGTCCAATTCAAATGTTTGTCAGGTGCGAGGTTCGCAATCCGCAACTGCCAGCACAACAGCCACAAACCAGTGCTGTGACTGTTGCGCCAACGCATCGTCAATTTTCAACTTGGTTTATAAAAAGTAAAGGTGAAGAGTTTGTTTATTTGAACGCACTAATCTCAGGAACTACTGGTTAAAATAGAAAAATAATTTTTATGTTGGATAGTCCATTTACCAAGGAAGGCTGTAGACTATGTAATATTTTAGTGCATTGTTTGCTCAAATTAACGTGAAAAAAACCACGATGCACAGCTGTAGTATCATAAAAATTTCATCGAATGAAACACTAAGATATAATATGGTATAAATAAACAACAACATACCTGTATGGTTGTCTTTCATAAAATTTCTGCGTTGAAGGAGCAAAATGATACCTAGGCTTTATATGCATAGAAAGCCATGATATTAAATCTGATAATCTTTCTGGTTCTACTTCTGCCTGCAATATGAAAAAAGTTTTAAATATTTATTTATTTTAACACTGCATTATCCAGAAATTCTATATGATTATAGCTCTGGAGAGCAATCATAAAAAGTAGCACAATATGGTGAAATTCCCAAGACCAGACTAGACCCAGACCAAGTTAAAACAAGTAACCAGTTTATATAATACACCAACCTTCTGTAAGTCGTCTTGCTGTACCCCAGCTGGCCAAAGAGTGGTAATCAACATATCAATACCACGGTACTCACTCTGTCCCCGTAAACAAGCATCTCTTACTGCACTACAATCACTTGGTTCAAATGTACAGTTTTGTATATCTTTGCCAAGCTCACGTCTAGATAAGCCAGTTAGGTAGGCTATTTTGACATCTGAACTCGTTGTAAAAATACCTCTTCGGCCTGTAGTAATAATCAGTAAAATATGACTATATTACTTTATTTTGTCAAATAATTTAATGTTTTAATAAATTAATTCAATTTATCTCTGTCAATACACACCAATCATACTTATTTATTAATGAAATTTAAAAAGTAGAGTTATTAATCAATACACATATACATATACATTATCAATACACAATGTATACAGAATATCTGAGGATAGAAAGAAGTTTTAGTAAATGATAAAGATGACTACTAATATACTAACTAATATTTTTAACACATAACATACTAAAAAACAAGCTTTAAGTGACAAATATAAATTTGATTAATATATAATAAATATTTTAAAAGAAAAACTACAAGGATTGAAGAGAAACACAACAGTATTTAAAATGTATATGTTTCAAGAAATTTACATACCCATATAAATAACATTGGGAACTATCTCAGAACCCTCCTCACAATAGTGTGGCACATCTTCTATATTTGAAGGACCGAATACATAAGTTGTTACTGGAACTGCAAAGAATAAATTTAACAAATAATCTCATTATATGTATAGCTATTAAAAAAAATTATACAGACGTATTACTACAGTAAATAAGAATTACTGTAACAAATTTATAGTGTATATTAACCTATACAATAATAAAAAAACTTTAAAATTGAATACTTTTCAGACAAATGGCATAATAGCATAAGTATATGTAGAATAAGTATAACTTACTGGTTATTTTATAGTTTTTTATTTAAAAGAGCCTTGCCAGTTTAAGTAACATTTAATTTAACTTTATAATATAAGTTACAAGTTTGATATACTTGCACACATACTTTCATACTTCTGATAATTTATTAACCTATAGGTATGTACATCTATTTTAGTTATTATACGAGCCTTCTTACCTTTCCTTGTTCCCATACGATAAGCATCTAATTGAGAGTTATCTGGACCAAAGAAGTTTCCTACACACAGCAACAATTCAAAAGATCCTGATTTTTTCACTATTGATTCAACGCGCGAAAATAATGTATTAAAGCTTCCATTTACATCACCACATATAAGCCTGTAAAATTAACATTTAATTTATAAGTAACTTGATTTTATTATATTTGTTGAAAAAACATAAGAAATGAAACATACGTTTTCTGTTTATCTGACATTTTGGGTGAAAATTAGTTTAGTTTATTGTTCCTTTATGTACCAATCTAACTGTAGTGCTATTGCTTAGAAAAGATAAATAGGTATGTGAGTTTTTATTTCTAAAGCATAATATGTTCAATTGGTTGTATTCACGCTTAAAAACATATTTAGGTTTTTACTAGAGTACACTCAAAATACACTATTTACTACTTCTTCTTCTTTTACTTTGGCTCCCTGGAGGATTTGCCTATATCTGCGAGAAGCTTAGTTTACGTTATAAGAATTGACTATTACTATTTATTTACTAATTTACTTCGATAACCGATTTTACTTGATTGAACTTGAAACGTCAAAATTTTTTCTTTGACGTACTCAATTCGCTTGCCAATAAATAAAAATCAATCTGATTTTTATAATGAATTTCTTACATAGCAAATAGCAAATAGTGCTTGAATGCAGATGTGGTAAAAATACCAATTACCATTATATAATAGCAATAAATAGCCATCAGGGCTTGCTAGCGTTACAAATTACTATTTTAAAATACCGGTAAATAGTGTTAGTAGGTATCGAAAAAGGTTTTTAACGATAAGTTTTAACAGTAAATAGCTGTTATGCAATATAAAAAAAGGTTTTTTAAAGGTACCAGCTGACACATTTTCCACTGAGATACAACCAGCTTTAATTTTCATTCATAGTTGCATATAAACTAACACCAAGTAAATTTTTAGTTGAAAGGAAATCATTGAAAAAATTTAAAAAAAAATCATGTTCAAGCAGGCAGCTGACGTATAATCCACAATGCTATGGTCAGTTGCCTTAATTTATCCTCCAATATTTAGTTAAACTATAATACGACAAATTTTAAAGTGGGAGAAAATGACTAAAAAAGCTTTTTTTTCTCCATGGGTGGGAGGTTGCCACTGTCTGCCCCATCCACGAAGTCGCAGCTGACAGTCACGAATATTCATAATATGTAAATCTCTAAAGCATTTCACTAAGTTTTGATTGGGAAAAAAATAATTGACCGTGTACCTACCTGGCTCCCCAATAGGGCTGCCAGGTGCAAAAAGGGTGTGATCGTACGCCAATTACGAAAAAAATCGTATGCAAAGGAGATTTTGAAATAAAAAGATCGTACACCTTTTAAGTACTAAGTTTTTATTATAAATTATCAAAATTGGTTGGGTTTTAGAAAATAAATGCAATAAAACTATTTGTTAGACTTATACAAAATTTCTGTGGTCATATTTTTTAACATGTCTTTTGTTGGCTTAAACTTTGTACAGTTTTCGTTTCTTCTTATTAATTGCTTAGCTAATAATGTGCCCTTAAGTGTATCATTGGACAAACTGTTTCTAAGTTTTGTTTTATTAAATTAACTTCGCTGAATGCTCGTTCACAATCTACATTAGAATGACGAAAACATAACAAATTTAAAGTAAATTGAGGCAGCCTTTATTAATTTCCCTTTTTTTATGATGACGCCCCAAAACTCGTCGGTATTCATACTTAAATCAATTTTATCCAAAATATTGGGAAAACCGCGCCATTCGTCATCTATTGCCTGCATCATTTGAATGTCGTTGGGTTTAACTATTCTTGGAATAAGTATCATAAGTGGCTGTTAAGTTGATACTTTCTTCCTGTAATTACTGGAAGCCGCATTGGTAGGTTCAATATGGGCAAGTTTTGATAGAAGGGGATCATCTAGGTCATATCTCTTTTTAATTTCTTTAGCGCTTGTAATTAGAAAATGACGACAGCGATGAAAAAAATCCTTGGTGGCAGGGATGTAACAACGAATTTCAGGCTGTGTTATTTTGTTCATCACTCGAATTCCCAAATAAATTTTATCATCGTTTAACCATTTTTCTTGACGTTCAATATCAATAGTAGAAAACTCAGTAGTGTTGACGTAATCACGATCCAAAATACATTGCAAAATATCTTTATATACTCTTACGTTATCATTTAAAGATGTAATCATTACTTTTTTCGGCTGGAAAAGTTTATTAAAGTTGGTAAATTTGGGCAATATCCAAGACAAGAACAGGTAATAAAACTGCATGAATGGGTCATTCAAACTATTGAATATCAGTTCTGTTGAAACAAGACGTTCATTCAACCAACAGTCGGTAAAGAACAATTTTAATGCATCTCATTGTTCTAATAATCGATCTACAACCGCCACCAATGACAGCCAGCGTGTTTGCGAAGGATGCAAAATCTTGTGAGGTGAAGCACTGACAAATTCTTGAAATTGTTGAAAATGAAACTGTCTTTTTGAACTGTTCTTGAAAAAATTATATATTTCTCTTGCTAAATCTTCGCAGCGCCTTGGTAGTTGTTTGCACGATTTGGATGCGCAAAGGTGTGCAGAGTGGCAAACGCATTTCATAATAAACATACCTGGCAAATTTTTCTTGAGTCTGCTCGCCACAGAGTTATTCTCACCCATCATTAAATTGCAACCATCTGCACCAAAACCAATCATATTATCAGTGGATCAATATACTGTACAACTTATCACCATTAGCACCTTGTTCTGCTATTTTTTGGTCATCATAGCTAAATGTTTTACAAAGATCCCAAAACTTACTCACAATTTTATTTTCATCAGAGTCATAATACCTAACAATTATGCAACTAGCCTTGTGAGTGCTGACATCTGTTGACTAATCAAACATAGCACTGAATTTCTCTGTTTTCAGTTTTTCAGCTAGAGAGGATTTTTCTCTTTCACCAATTACTTCGGTGATGACAGCAGCACCTTTTGGTTTTTTTCATTGAAATTTTATGTTCCACTCCGAAATCTTCTAATATACCATTTATTAAATCTGATATATGATCTGCAGCTTGAAATGCAATATTATGCTCGACTAAAAAACCCGCCAACTTGATTTCAGTCGCAGTGACAATTTTATTTTTCGGAATAACCTCTTTAGTAACAAATATCACGCATAATATCACGCTGTTTTGTTTTGCTTGGTATTGTAGACATGGCTTTTATGTGCTTTTGCTTTGAAGAGTGTAATTTTAAAACTCCATATTCTGAAACCATTTCGACGTCACAAACAGTGCACCTGGCCTTAAATTGGTTTTTACCAGGCCCTAACCAGTCTTTAAAAAAATCTAATTTTTCCCAATCATGACGATACTTCTGTGCCCTGTGTTTATCTCTCTGTGATTTAGAAAGCTCTCTTCTTTTAATTAATTTCTTTTTTGGAGTATCTGGCGAAGGTCGCTCTTCTTCACTTTCACTCATTCTTGCTTGAACTTGAACGTATTAAGTTAACACAAAAAAACACTCAGTATACAGATACACAGAGGATATACAAACTACGTACAGATCGATTCGAGACAGATGAGAAAAACAAATTTTTGACAAATCGCATGTCGCAATTATTAGCGAAAGAAAAATAACAAGTTTCGTAAGAATGCAAACAAATATAGCCTTTATATGGTTGACCATAGAGTATTCATTCAAGTAAAACATCTAGGCACGCGTTAAGTAGTTGGGGAATTCCCCGAAATTCATGACTGCTGGTGGTTAACGTTTATTTCATTATGAATGGTTTATAAAAATCGTACATTTTGCGCACGATCTTGGTCTAGCGACCGTACACGAGTAAAAATGCCAAAAAATCGTATGAGTACGATTAAAATCGTACACCAGCCCTGCTCCCCAACCATAATTATTCTAGTTAAAAAATTTAACGGTATAAAAGGTATCGGAAAAATTTAACACTATTTACCGGTATCTTAAAATGGTAATTGGTAACGCTAGCAAGCCCTGGATGCCGAGCCTGGATGGCTATAATAACTTGGTATAACTGGGTATAATTTCCTTGGTTGGTATACATTAACCTACCTAATATTTATTTGCATTTTGCAAGTTGTGACATATTTTTTGTCTGTGGACTGTGACCAATCGTTGACATTGAAGTCTATCTGACATTTTGATTTGATGCACTTTTCTGAAGTATATACTCTGTGGATGCACTATATTGGCATTTGGCGCTATAGTAGCGTATCGTTTGTTGTTTATTATTTATAACAAACAATTTCGTTCAACTAAAAGCCATAAGATAAAATAATTATAACAAACAATTTCAAGATTTTTCTGTTTTGATGTTCGATGAAGTGAGTCAATAAAAAACCATGGCTTCATCAAGTAAATTGCCTGGAACTGGCTTAGAAGACGTCGGAGTACCTGGTCAAACATTTCTTCGCGATGCCCTAACAAGTTGTACGGATCCTTTAAAAGCCATCGAAGAGTTCCAACTTGAAAATGGTATATTATTACCTTCTTTAAGACCTATGTTACCGTTATTGGATCTTCACGGTGTCCGCAGACTCGATTTTCATACATCTGTTTTAGAAGAATTGAGGGATAAATTAATATCACACATTAATGAAATGGGTTCACATAAAGACAAAAAGGAGCATGAAAAGAAACTTAAAGAACTATTGTTGAAAAGTTTTCCTGTCGTCAAAGTAAAGGCCCTTAGACCAGTTATTATGAGTATTTTGAAAAATACATCCCATATTGATGACAAATTTTTGAAAGTACTAGTTCGTGACAGGGATCTCTATAATGACACAGATACTGAAGTAAAGAGACAGATCTGGCAAGATAATCAATCACTATTTGGTGATGAAGTCTCACCGTTACTCAGTCAGTACATAAGGGAAAAGGAAAATGTGTTATTTGACCATGAGAAGGATACAAATTTATTTTTTGCACCTTCTCCAAAAGTGAGAAGACAAGGTGCAGTCGTACAAAAACTGGCACATATGATAGGAACAAGTGTAAAACTATATGACATGGTTTTGCAATTCCTTCGAACATTGTTTCTTAGGACAAGAAACGTACATTACTGTACATTAAGAGCAGAACTTTTGATGGCACTTCATGATTCAGAAGTTCAAGATATTATATCAGTTGACCCGTGCCACAAGTTTACATGGTGCTTAGATGCATGTATCAGAGAAAGAAATGTTGATATTAAAAGATCGAGAGAATTGCAAGGATTTTTAGACAATATAAAAAAAGGGCAGGAACAAGTTTTAGGAGATCTGTCTATGACGCTATGTGATCCATATGCCGTTAACTTTTTAGCTACGTCAGCTATAAAAATTTTACAACATTTAATTAACACTGAAGGACTTCCAAGAGACAATACAATATTAATCTTATTACTTAGAATGCTTGCATTAGGTTTAAGTGCATGGGAGATGATTGATTCCCAAGACTTTAAGGAACCCAAACTTGATAGTCAAGTGATGACAAAATATCTGCCAGCTTTAATGTCTTTAATGGTAGATGATCAAGTTCGTGCCTTACATAACAAGCTTCCCCCTGATGAGAGAGAATCTGCTATAACTACAATTGAACATTCAGGACCACCCCCTGATGCATGTGAGGCATACATGAGGGAGAGTGCAGTATGTGGCGTGCTGGCTATGTATTACACTCTTCATGCTGCGAAGCTAAGAGACAGAGGTGCGATTCTCAGGATTCTTAGTATTTTAGGAAGTTGCAAAGATGGCCGAGCCTATGAGGATCCATTTTTGCATGCCCTTGTAGCTTTATTGATACAGCTACCAGACGAGTTCCAGGGTGAAGATTTCAGCACAGTATTATTTGATGAATTTTTCTTCGCTGGCTTATCAAAAGATAATGTCACAAGACATTTATTAAAGTTACTGTGGTATATACATCCTAAATTACCAGAAACAAGAATTCAGACCTTAATAAAAGCTTTACAACCTGGTACCCAGCATAATGAATCTGTCCATAAATTATATGAAACTTTACAGCAGAAAATGCATACACAAACTGAACCAACTCTGGGTACTACTGAAATGGAATATTTGGATTCTCCACTCATGAGTGTTCCAACACCAGCGCCTTATCATATGTAGATAGTTGTTATCCTATATAATAATATATTAAAATAATTTAACACCATTAATATTTCTTTTAATTTTTTTTTTATGTCACTAGGTCGACAAATAAGCGTACGGCTCACCTGATGGTAAGCGATTACCGTAGCTTATAGACACCTGCAATACCAGAAGCATCTCAAGCGCATTGCCGACCCAATCCCCAATCCCCCCAGGAGCTCTGGTCACCTTACTCACCAACAGGAACACAATACTGCTTGAAAACAGTATTATTTTGCTGTGATCTTCTGTAAGGTCGAGGTACTACCCCAGTCGGGCTGCTCCATATTTTGAGCAGAAAATTCCTGCTGTGCCCTACTCAGTTAAAATTTTACAAACATTCGCAATAATAAAATAGGTAGATATTATTATATTGATTATTATTTTTAACCGACTTCCAAAAAAGGAGGAGGTTCTCAATTCGACTGTATTTTTTTATGTATGTTGCTTCAGAACTTTTGACTGGGTGGACCGATTTCGACAATTTTTTTTTTAATCGAAAGGTGGTGTGTGTCATTTGGTCCCACTTAAATTTATTTGAGATCTAACAACTACTGTTCGAGCTATATCTAATAATGCGTTTTTACTTGACTATTTTTTCGTCGACCTACGTAGTAATATACCGCATAACCTTTTACTGGGTGTACCGATTTTGATGATTTTTAATTTAATCGAAAGCTGATGTTTATGATGTGGTCATTTTTAAATTTCATTGAGATGTGATATCAACTTTTTGAGTAATCTTTGATAACGCGTATTTACTTGACTATTTTTCGTCTACCTACATTGTATTACTTGTCGATGTAATTGAAATCGGTTTTTTTCGTTTGCGAGCAAATACAATTAATTTCAATTTATGATAAAAAATATAAAATAGTAATAAAATATAAATATGAAATCATTATTTTTTTTAGAGAAACAAGAATTGTGTGATAAATCTATACTAATATTATAAAGAGGTAAAGTTTCTAACTTTGTTTGTTTGTAGGGGGTAATCTTCGCGAATACTGATCCGATCACAAAAATTCTTTCACTAACAGAAAGCAACACTATTTAGGAGTGGCATGGCCTATATTTTATTGTAATTGAAAAATAATATTAAAAATCTCGTGTCGCAATGTTAGTTACAATACTCCTCCGAAATGGCTGGACTGATTTTTATGAAATTATATTTGCATATCGGGTAGGTCTGAGAATCGGCCAACATCTTTTTCTCATACAGCTAAGTTATAAAGGGGGGGGGGGGGGTTAAAGTGGTTTAATACCATATATGGCAAAACAACGCTTGCGGGGTCAGCAAGTATAATATACAATAACGATGTAAACTTTAAAATTTAGGCAAATTTAGTGTTTCGTCAAATACTTAAATTAAATACGTTTAATAATTAAAGTGGTATTTTTTGTAAGATAGCTTAATTTAATTTTAGTTCATTATGTAAGAAAAAGAAGGCAAAAGTGAAACAGAATTGTCGAATATGAACTTAACGTAGGGTCCCGGACACTTGCCCACGGAGGAGAGAAGCTCCAGTTCGATTATTATTTATTCGATTAATACAACGTAAGTTGACGAAAAAGAAAAATAATAAACACACTAGTCGTACGATTTTCGAGGGGGATTTCATGGATGGGGATTCCATCATCAGATCCTGGTTTCCTTATCACGGTACCACACTTAGGATATCTCCTTTCCAACAAAACAAAGAATTATCAAAACGGTTCACAAACGACGAAGTTATCCCCGAACATACATACATATATACCAGATTTGCTGGGTCATTAACATTTTTAAAAACGGCAGAACCGTCGACTACAGCTAGCAGTCTACGGTTCTGCTATAACTATCCATTACTCGATATTAAAAGCGAAAGCAAAATGAAAAATAAATATTTAATTATAACACAATCTTAATTATAATTTACTAGAAAAATAGATTTCAATGGTAGATTTATAAATTTATTTTTAAACTACCGTCACTTAAAAAGAAGTAACTAAATTAGTATGAAAACTAAACGCAATTCCTTAAATTTTAACTGTCAACAAGAGCTTTACAAATTATATCAAATTTCAAGATATAAGGCAAAAAATAAACAGAGTTTCCACTACTAAACTAAGGCTATCTTTCGCTAGCTAAAACCAAAAGAAATCTGCCTCCTTTACCTAAACTTTTATTTTATATTTTGGAGGAAAGTAGAGGAAAATATGTTTGTACAACCTTGAGGAAATGCATGTTAAAATACCAGCACAATATTATTTTATTTCATTTTGTATCAGTTTGGGAAACTTCAAGTTTCTCAGTTTTTAACCGACTTCCAAAAAAGGAGGAGGTTCTCAATTCGACTGTATTTTTTTTTCTGTATGTTACATCAGAACTTTTGACCGGGTGGACCGATTTCGACAATTTTTTTTTAATCGAAAGGTGGTGTGTGTCAATTGGTCCCATTTAAATTTATTTGAGATCTAACAACTACTTTTCGAGTTATATCTAATAATGCGTTTTTACTTGACGCTTTTTTCGTCGACCTACGTTGTATTATACCGCATAACTTTCTACTTGATGTACCGATTTTGATAATTCTTTTTTTTTGGAAAGGGGATATCCCTAGTTTGGTATAATAAGGAAACCAGGATCTGATGATGGGATCCCAGAGAAATCGAGGGAAACTCTCGAAAATCTGCAATAACTTTTTACTGGGTGTACCGGTTTTGATAATTTTTAATTTGATCGAAAGCTGATGTTTATCATGTGGTCACATATAAATTTTATCAAGATCTGATAACTACTTTTTGAGTTATCTTTGATAACGCGTAGTTACTTGACTATTTTTTCGATGTCGATGTAATTGAAGTCGGTTTTTTTTTCGTTTGCGAGCAAACACAATTATGTGTCTTTATTAATTATGAAACAACTGATTAATGTAATAAATTTATGGCCCGAAGTGTGTACATTGTGATGTCAGAATATTAACTGTAAAAAATATAACAATTACACATATGTTGCAGAAATAGTCAGTCAGTCAGTTCAGCCTATTACAGTTCGATACTGGACAGAGGCCTGACTAAGTTCAGTCCTGCGACACAGGTGACCAGCCCACTGCAACTTCAACTTGCTAATTCTGTGGTCTATGTCGGTTACCCTATGGAAAAAAAATCTCATAAAACATAGACAAATGCAGACCCAATTCTCATATAGGGTTATGAGAGTCTATGAGATCTGATAGATTTTTATAACTCGGTATGAGAATTTGGTCTGCATTTCATTTTCTCGCTGTTAGTCTCATTTCTAATCCTATATTTGAGAGAAACCCCAAGCATAGTCCGTTCCATTGCACATTGTGGAACTATAAACTAAATAAAGGGTTTCATGGCGTATTAATCATAAGAGGCGGTCAAGTACGTAAATTTGCAATGATATCATAGTTCAGTCGACTTAAGACGTAGAAATAAAGATAATATTATTATTTTTTCCTTTCTCATGTAAACTTCGCCACTGCACTTACGAACTTCTTGCCACTGTTGGTTACGCGGTATTGCAGTATCAACGACGACTTGCAATTTAACTCATGCAAGGACAACATTAACTTTTTTATTAAATATTTTAGTTTATTTCCCTTAGAAGGAAATACTAGTCTATAATAAAGAGAAATATAATGTTAAAAGAATCTAAGAATTCGATTTCTACATTAATGAAAAGCAGCGCGAACGTTTTTAGCCTTATATAAATAAATAATTAGTTAAGTACTATATTAAGAAACCTATTGCTCCCTGGGCCCAGGTTACCAGACTAAGGGAGGGCCTCTAGATCACCAAGCGGCCCTCCCATATAGAGATCAAAATATGCACCAATTCTCCTAGCCTCTAAATTAAGTAGTGGTTGCTATTCATAATTATCATTGAAGGTAAAATAAAAACGAAATAATAACTGTAAATTTTATTCATTAGTACTGACTTAAGATAAATCTTTAAAAGTATCTAGATATATTAGACATAAAGAGTTTAATAAAAAAAAATTACAAAACATTATAAATACTCTTTGGACGGAATAGAAACTGAGCACATTTAGGCATTTTAGTCTTAGGTAAGGATTTATTATAGAAAGATAGGTAATAAAAGTTGTTTTTCGTATTTATGCGTGATGATCGCGTCGCTCCGGTTTCAGATCCAGGGAATGTAAAGAACGGAGAGACCTGGATCGTTCGAAAAGCGATGGGTCCGTGTAAATTGGTTCACTACCGTCATCAAATGCATTCGCCAGTCGACCAGAAGACCCGGCTTCCTCACCCATTTCTGAAAAGTTTCGCCCAAGGCCACTGAAAACAATCGGCATATTATAAAGTGTGTTTAACACGACAATAACAACATATACATGGGAATGGATATCGAAACGACTTCATGAATATTTTTGTCTATACTATTTTTTTAAATATAAATCTGAAGACTTGGTTTGTATGTTTATTTGTTTGTTTAAACGCGGTAATCTCCAAAATTAATGGAAGAAATTTAAAAAAAAAACATTATTTTAGACGAAGGCTATAGGTATAATATTATTTTTAGTATTTTATATAACAAGTAATGTAATTGAAGATGGATAGGTTATAAGTTGTAATTTACATAAAGTTGACATAAGTTGCATTACATAGGATCACCTTCGTAATTTATTTGTTAAATTCCTTGCTCTTGAGTTACAAGTGGCAACTGCATTCATTATAGTTACTTGTAACCAAACTGAACTGATTTTCATTCTAGATACTGTTAATTACTGACCATTGTTAGGTGGTTGTGATTATGAGACCCACGGCCTCACGTGCTTTCCATCATCATGCATATCCATGCGGCTTTCACTTTTAAGCCAACGTAATTTATTTATTAGTAATACGAGGTTTTAAAAATGTTACTCGTAACTTATTATTAACTTATTAGGACGACAACAACTTACTTTAGTGAAAATGGTTTGTGCAAGTGCGAAGCGGAGAAGAGCGAAGGGCGCGCAGGACGCGGCGCGGGCGCGGCGGCGCGCGGCTCACGGCCGTTCACCTGTATGTTCTTGCGCACCACGCGCCAGTAGCGCCTGGCGAGAGCAAGATAAACGTTAAAGAGGTATACTGAAGACATTTTTTTAGTTAAGGCACAGCAGGAAATACTGCTCAGAATCTGGAGCAGCCCGTCTGGGGAAGTACCTCAACCTTCCAAATCACACCTAATTAATACTTAATTAATCAAGTAATGTGGTGTTCCTGTGGTGAGTAAGGTGGGCAGAGCTCGGGGGGAGAGGGTCGGCAACAAGCTAGCGATGCTTCTAGTGTTGCAGGCAGTGTTATAGGCTACAGTAACCGCTTACCATCATGTGGGCTGTAAGCTTCTTTGCCAACCTAGTCGTTTTAAAAATAAGTTATACAATAAAAGACCTACCCGACATTTTTTTCAAAAATATATACAGCATGTTAACAAATATATAAGTTGCGTTCATTCAAATGGAGGGTTCTGTAGGTGTAATAGATCCCGTTTTGCGTGTTACTCAGTAGGTAGAGAGTGGCTAGCATTATGATAATTAAAAAAAACAGATTTGCATTGACATTAACCTGAACGATATCGAATTACTTCAAATTTAAATACCTTTTATTACCTTTATGAAAGATTGCTTAAACCAGCTACTCAGTAGTTACATGTAGACGTAGAGAGAGCGTGGGCCACGGCAATAAACATATCCAGGAGCATAATTTAGATGAATATAATAAAACCTAATGGTAAACCTGATGATATTGTAATCACTTCTTACATCAAATAGAAGATTGGCATTGACAATCACGTGAATACCTACGAATTATTTCTAATCAAAGCAAACCTACATAATCTCATCTAGCTACTCACTTGTACACGTATGAAATACTCCTACCCTACTTTATGGCACCATATACAGCTACTTATTCCTCATCTTAAATGCCCACAAATTTTTTAGAGTTGTAGTACACCAAGTTAATGACTTCTTTCAGTAGCGTAGCATAGGCTACGCTGAGGCATGGCTCCGGGTGGCAGACGAAAGGTGGCAGCAAAACCAACATGATTTTTTTCAATTGACAAAAAAATATTCAAATTGCGTCCGCAATGTAACACATAATAAATACAGTGAAATGGAGAATCTTCTCCTTATTGAAGTCGGTTAAGGACTATAATGAAAATTGTGCTTGCAATGAGAGTGTTAAATTAATTTGGTAAAGAAAAATTAAGTAAATCGGCAGGGGTGATAAATTTTCAGTGGGCCGCAGGTGGCCACGCTACGCTACTGTCTTCTTTTCTATCTTACTGTCTTACTTGTATACGTAGAGTAAGCGGTTAGCAAGTGCAGCAGTTAAACTAAGTCATTTTGTTAACTGGATAATACGATAGGTACTTCTTTTTCTGTTTTCACTATGCCGTGTCCAGTATACCTAGGGTTGTCTGGAAGGGACCGCTCTTCCAGCGCTAAGACCGCCTTTGTACACTGATCTTAATTGTAATATGTTATTGTTTATATTGTTGTTGTGTACAATATAGAGTATATTATTATAATTACTTGTACCCTAATTAATGGCTGTCTCCCGCTACGCAGTACTCACTTGTACACGTAGAGCGCGGCGGTGAGCAAGGCCAGCAGCAGCGCCAGCAGCACGCACAGCGCCACCAGCAGCGCGCGGTAGTGCTGCGGCGACACGCACACGCCCACCGCCGCCACCACCGGCGCGGAGTCCGCTACCCCGTTCTCTTCGATCAGCTCGTTGCGGTTGTCGAATACCTTGGCATCAAAAGAATTTTTTTATTGCTAATAGATATTCAACTTCGGTTTCGATTACCATTACATTTAAGCTGACGCTTGTCGTGTGGTCCTAAATAAATTTGTGATATCTGATGAGTAGTTTTGAGTTATCCCTAATGTGTACTGTACAACACTTGTCAATGTAATTGTAAGTCGCTCTTTTTGACATCAAACACAATTATTAATATATGTACGTTTCTTAAGATTTACATTCTTTGGTTAAATAATCAATTATCTTAACTTTGTTTGTGTAATTCAAGTTTGTCACTCCTAATTTCCACTAAGAAACAGGTGCAACGTTGTTATGTTTTGTATGCCTTATATTATCAATCACCATAATTAAGTCACTTTCAATTTAGTTTTGAGACAAGTTGGTATATCTATTTTATTTATTAAGAAAATGATTTTCTACCTTCGGAGAAATCCCATTCTTTACATTGTAGTTACCTCAATCATCTTCCTAACATGACTTGGTGTTTCAACTTCATTCTTTAAATATTTATCAACAGTTGCCTCTTCATATGATACTTTGAATACTGATGCTTCACTCAAATTATCAGTTTTATTAGCTTTTTCATTGTCTTTAACATCCGATTCATCTTCGACTTCAGTAGAGTTCACATCTCTTCTACGACGACCGAACGATGGTTCCGATCTTCCAGTATGGCTTGGGCAATATGCCTGGAAATTTTTACGTTACTAAATTCTTAAATAAATCGTTACATTTTTTTAATATCACGTTTGTAAATATAATAAGACTGCTGTTAAAAAAATACATTTAGTATTTACTTATAAGTACATAATTATAATATTTATACCTATGTTTATGTTAATACATTAAACATAAAAATGTTATGTCGTATGTATTGCTGTCGTAAGAGGCGACTAAGGGATAACACAGTTCAACTACCACCTTGGAACTTAAAAAGCGACCGATGGCGGGATAACCATCCAACTGCTGGCTTTGAAATACATAGGCCGAAGACGGGCAGCAGCGTCTTCGGTGCGACAAAGCCAGCCCTGCGTGGTAGCTATGGGTAACACATATGAGTTCATGCCATTTTTGGTGCGAACTTGTGGAGGGCTATGTCTGTGTTTTGACTGGATACTGGATAAAGAAAATGCTGTTTATAAATTAACTTTGCAACGATAACATTTAATTAGCATAGATAGTAGAAACATTAGCTAAGCTTATCTAGAATAACGTTAGCAATTACTAGAATTATCTTAATATGTTATTTATTATTACACATATTGGTATGGATAAAAATATATAAGGTGTTCGACTCCTATCTGCGTTTCTTTGAATACTGAGTTCTGTTGGTGTAATAAAAAAATCGAAGCCCATTTTCAATGAGACTTTGTTTAAATAGACTACTTTTTAAAAGTTTGACTTACTTTGATAAACTTGTTCCACATAATACCTTTCATGAGCGCGAAAGCACCGCTATAATTTACAATGAAAAACCACAACAGAAAGAATTTGTTTCCAAATGCAGTTCTTTAGATGTATGCAGCAGTTAGTATTAATGTTTCACTTACGTTTTTTAGGCCTAAAATAAATAGTATTGGACGGTTATTCAGAAGTACGTTGCCAGAGTAGGTCGTATATTAAGACAAAAATAAAATTTAAAAAAGCAATTTTTTTTCACGTGGAATGTGATCTATAATACCTACAGAACCCTTCATTTGAAGGCACGGAGTTAAGAGTCGAACATCCTATATATATTAAGGTGCAGATAACCCAGGCTCAACCCTAACCTTCACTAGTTAGATAACAGCCTTACAGTATTTTTATTAACATTCATTGACGTAAGCGTCGTTATCGACATGGAACAAACAATTATTTTAACCGACATTAAATAGAAAAAGTTCTCACTTGTACGAGATATGTTTGTGTTATTGACCTCAAAAGGTACCTAATGAAGAAATTTATATTAATCGATGATAACGATTCCGTTACCAATTAATGTCGATTTTTTTCAGTATTTTAGTTAGTTTTTAAGATTAGCCCGTTTCCCGCTTATAATTAAATGACAGTTCATTTTTTTTTAAGTTGGAATAGCATAATTATATGTATAGAAAAATGTTTAAGGAGAATCGTTGTAAGCCTTACCGGCTGGCATCCATCACGACAAGTTCTAACAGTCGCTTCAAATACTAGGAAGTTAGATTCTGGTATTTTGAAAGCATTAAACCTTGCTTCCAAAGAATCTCCATTACGACCTTTGTCCAATTCTGGAAATACGTCGGGGTCAACAGGACAGCTAAAATTACGAAGGTATTGTATTAATATTATCTTAAAGGTAAATTAAATTAAAATTAAATTTTGTTAATCGACTTTGACATCTCATATAATGAGAATTTATTACTCGTCGATGTAAAAGTTGAAACTAGTTTTTTTTTGTTTGCCAATAAATAAGCAATTGTTCATATTTTACCAAATGCTATTAATTTGGCTTTTTTTTAAAGTTTAGATAACAATGGTACATTAGATAGCAATATCGAGACTTAGATATAAGACAATTTTAAATTAGGATGTAAATAACAAAATTCAAATTTACCCGACTCTGTCGATAAGTTGCACTGAACGACCCGAGTACGGATCACGTGCAATGACATTAGTAGCAAATATATCAGTAGCGTAATTATATCCATCTTGTGCTTCAAGTCTGAATGTAAGAGGATCGCCCACAGCGATGGTAGTCGTTGGGCGCCCTTGGTACAATATCAGCAGGCGAACCTTTGAGTTGAGGGAACTCTCTTCTGGTAGATACTCGATAGGTATTGGACTTCCAGATCTATCAACCAAGTCATAGCCAAAACTGCGGTTAGACTTTAGACAAATTTACTATGAAATCATTCGGCAACTTTGGAAGAAATCTCTTTTTAACCGACGTTAAAAAAAGGTAGAGCTTCTCCTTTCAATTTTATTATGTATGTTACCTCAGAACTTTTGACTGGGTTAACCGATTTCGATATTTTTTTTAATCAAAAGATGGTGCGTGTCATCTAATCCAATTTAAATTTAATTAAGATCTGACAAATAGTTTTCGAGCTATATCTAATAATGCGTATTTACATTTTTTCGTCGACCTCCGTTTTAATCAAAGGCTGTTGCTCGTAACGTGGTCTCATATATTTATATTTTATTGAGATCAGACTAGTTCTTTTTGAATTATCACTAATAACGCGTATTTACTGGATAATTTGTTCGTCTACTGGTCGATGTAATTGAAGTCGGTTTTTTTTTTCGTTTGCGAGCAAAATTATTTTAATATCAATAAAAATACAAAATATGTTTGTAAAACAATTAGACAAATAAGATTTCTTTCAAAGTTCATAGTTAGTAGCTGTTAGTTATAACAGCACTCAAAATAAAAGTAATAATATAGTCCCAATACATAAAAAATAAACCTAGAAACCTAACCGTAAACACGATATCACTAACTACCTATAATAGGCAACAAAGAATTCAACTGCACACGAAAACAAAATCACAAAATCACGCGCAAAACAAGCACTCCTCAGAAACCTTAAGCCCAGATTCACAAAATTTCCTCTAGGAATACTAAACAGAATCATTACCATCAAACACGCTCAGCTTTAAATCACGCAATCTGTTAACTGTTAATTCATAATACAAAAAAAATCGGTATCTGTGTCTATTTGAACGGTTTTTTATATGTACCCAATATTGGTTTGTTCGTGGAATTTTAAAGAAATCAATTTATTTTAAATATATTGTTTCAAATAGGCACATAACGCTTGAACAAATATCTCACCCAGCTCCAATGTAATTTGAAGTAACGACCGCCTCAGCCGGTCCTCTGAATAAGCAGGTCAAATTGAAACGTTTGTCTCTCGAAGTCTGCACGTTGTCGCTAAATTGGACAACCACGATATTGGTCATCGTGTCACCGTACTGAAATCGTGTATCAATCAAACATGATTAAACCACAATCGTCCCGCTTGTTGACTAGAGTATTAACTAGACCAAAATAATGAACATACTTTCTATTACAACCTAGATTTGTTATCAGTTAATGTTACCGAAATTACAGATAAATAAAAAGAATGTTAAAAAATTTATCTACTAAGCATTTAGTTTATAATGTTAAACTAATGACCCAAAAATATAAACAAATAAAGGTCAAAAAATCATTTAAGTACAGTTTTAATTGTTATATTTTTAATAATATTTCATACCCGTTGTGTACCACATTCAGGGTAGCCATGTGCTCCAGTGATCCTAAGCGCGTTAACTACGCCGCCGTTCCCGCGGAAGAAACATCGATCATAAAACCCATAAGTATACATGCGTCCGTAGAAACCTTCCGGTAACCTCAGTGTGAACTCCATGCCATCTTCGTTACAAACTTGTGATACTAGGAACAAAGATTTATATTGAGTGAAAAAAATGTATGTGTACCTTTGAATTAAAGAAATATTGTTATATTATTTGTCAGAAATATATGCTGAGCAAATGACATCATAATTTTTAATCCAATTAAATTCAGTCAGGCTTATGGCTGTTGCGCTGGTGGTTGCGGATTCGATTCTCGTGCATGGCATGCTCTGTATTGGCCATACAGATCTTTGCCGTGGTTTGGGCGTTTGTGTTTGTGTATTGAGTACGTACTCGGACCCACGACACTGGAGTAAATCCTAATAAAGGCCGTTAAGTGTAAGGCGTTAATTATTTATTAAATATAGTTAGTTTTTTACGTCTTAGATTGTTGTTAACTATGTTTACCAACTTTGTAGATAATTTTTCTGCAAGAAAAATATTTTAACTAGATTCATTAAAAACGGTCTAACCTGAGCTGGTTTACGTTTTATAAACTGAAACCAACCATTATAATAAAAAAACTCATATCCATACGTGAGATAAGAGCTTTTTTTAGATAGCTGTTCAATGGAGTAATATAAACAATACAGTGAATTTAAACAACGACCACATAAAAATATCCGAAAGATCCGAACAAATTACCATCTAGACAATCATTAGTGGGAAAAAAGTAAATCAAAGCATCAACAACGTCAAAAGTACCAAAACACCAAATAGATTACCATCTAGACAGTCATCAGCGATTCTCCCAAGCGCTCTCTCGTAGAAGTCGTACTCGTTGGCCGTGTTGTCGAAGTGCGCCGGGTTGGCCGCGTCCAACTCGCGCGTGTCGCGGTCGCTCAGCTCGCAATTGTCTCGCGGTTCCGCGCCGTAACCTGCATCTCTAGAAATTTCTCGCATTTCTCAAACAGTCTCCCATATTGTAATGTAAGATCATATGGATTTTTTGGTATTTAGTTATATTTTATTTTGATCTTCATTAATTAGTGAGTATTGAAGAATATTTTAAACTAATCGAATAAACCGTTGACCCTAAACAAACCAAAATACTGTTACATATATTTAACGCATGGTGAGAAATGTTTTATTTATGCACCTGTAGTTGAATGACCGACAGATAAAGTCTCTCGCTTCAATACATTCCCGTTGGCAGTGCGCCAGCGATTGAGCGGTTGTGAAACGACGCACGAATCTCCTCTGCATGCGTTGCCGACCCACTTGTCTAAAACTATCTTCCTCGCATCTCGATCCCTGCCAAGGTCTTTGACCGATAGGAGGTCTTCCGCCTATTGGTGGACCAATTGGTCCTCCAATCGGACCTCCGATTGGACTACCTAGAGGTCCGCCAATGGCCCCACCACCACCACCTCCTATGGGAACATTTAACGGGCCACCAATTGGGCCAATTGGTCCATCTGGTTCGTAACCGCCGTAACCACCTCCTCCTAAAATTATATTTTATTACTTTAATAGATTAAGACAAAGTTATTATAAAACGACCGCTCTGGTGTACTGGGGCGTGTGCCTTGTCGGCGGCGCCTAATCACTAACGGTTGCGAGTTCGATTCTTGCTCGGAGTTGATATTTGTGTTTATTTAAATATTTATTTCCGGTCTGGTTGTTAGTCCTTGTGGGTCTTCCCACCGTGCCTCGGAGAGTACCTACGTTAAGCTGTCGGTCCCGGTTATTATCATGGACATCTGATAGCGATCGATACTCATAGTACGGAATATACATCTACCAAGCCGCATTGGAGCAGCGTGATGGATTAAGCTCTGATACTTCTCCTACTGCGGTCACCAACCCGCCTGCCCAGCGTGGTGACTATGGGCAAAACACATGAGTTCACGTTATTTTTGGCGTAAACTTGTGGAGGCCTATGTCCAGCAGTGGACTGTATAGGCTGTAATGTATGTATGTATGTATGTACTTCTCCTACATGAGGAAAGAGGCCTATACCAGTCGGATATTACAGGGATATTATTAAAATGAACTCCAAATTAGTTTGTTAATTAAAAAACCACGATAAACGTTTAATTAGCTCAAATATTAACTTATAACATTGACGTGTGAGTTATATTGAGTGTAAGTTTGTAATATCAAAATAACCACTTTTTACTAAATTCATACGGTATATACAGGGTTACAGGAAAAGTCGACCTAGATCCGTTAAGGGCGTATAGTACACACCATTTCTGAATGATTTTACAATGGAACCCCCCATCCTAAACTTAACCGTTTTCGAGATATTCGAGTTTTAATTTTTTTTATGAAAATGCCCAATTTTTCGGCTATTGAATTGAATATTTTGAATTTTTTTGACTCTTATGATTATTTTTTTGGTTTTTTACATGAAGAATGAGATGCTTAATGACCTCAATGACTAAAATTGCACGTAAGTTAACTAAATAGGTCGTTGTAGACGATCGAAACTTAAGAAAATAAGTACAAATTATAAAAAAATATTTTTCTTTTCTGGATATCTCAAAAAATTATTATGGCACTTGCTCTGCAGATGTGCTTAAAAATATTTACATTTTATCAGCTATCCAACGAAGTATAACACTCTAGGTTATTTACTAACCTCAAAGGTGAAACTTAGTTTCTAAGGCTACATGGCAGTCAGAATAAATAGCGCTTATTTAATTAATTTGACTTAAGTTCAGCATCATCATCATTACAAGATCGTCGGTGATTGTAGTAAGCTAAATGAAACAATAAATCAGTTCAAAATAACATTTATTCACCTAATGTTTTTGAAGTTCATGTTCCACGTGTCCACCTCTATTTCGCACACATTTTCTCATTCAAATTGGGCACTTTCATAAAAAAAATTAAAACTCGAATATCTCGAAAACGGTTAAGTTTAGGATGGGGGGTTCCATAGTGAAATCATTCAGAAATGGTGTGTACTACACGCCCTTAACGGATCTAGGTCGACTTTTCCTGTAACCCTGTATACCAGAATAACATTTTTTTTTATAGTTTTTCTTTGTCTATCTGTTTGTTCCGGCTAATCTCTGAATAGGCTAGAGCGATTTTGACGGAACTTTCACCGGCAGATAGCTGATTTAATAAGGAGTAGCTTAGGGTACTTTTATTTTAGTTTTTTATTTTTATTTTATAATTTTGCGAACTGAACAACAACTATTTTGTTAAATTAAACGCGGACGAAGTCGCGGGCACAGCTAGTTTTAAATATTTTTAATTGACAAACATATAAAGCTAATTGAGATTGTAATAAAACATGTTAATACCGATACTTAAAAATGAATTATTTATTTAACTGTCTTACCAATTGGTCGATCTAAGCCTTGTGAAGGATAACTACCGCGATAGCCACCTGGTCGATCCGAAGGTCTTCTTATTCCAAATGTCGGTCTCGGTTCGACAGGGTACCTAATATAAGTCAATTTTTAATTTATATTGTACTTTTACATATATCGGAGCTTGTCATTATAACTAACCTGTCTGGTCTTGGACGTACACCCCTGTCAGGGTAGCGATCACCAACGGGGAAACGATCCCCACTAGGATAATCTGAACCATAATAGCCACCACGTCCGTAGCCTGTTCAAATAACAATATGTGTAGAAAGATACAAAAATATTTTAATATTAACTATTATATTTATGCTTACCAGGATATGATGATCCGGTCGGCGGATATTTATCATATAAATCAGGGTAACGGTCCCCGCCTAGAGGTAAAGGGTCACGGTTCACGCCAACTGGATAGCGACTGAATGGATATCGCCCCCAATCGTTCGTTCCAGAGAAACGATCCTGATCGAATCTTTCAGGATATCTGTTATACCAGGGTCGAGGATACCTGCCTCTGTCAGGGATCGGATATCTGTCGCTGGGATAGCGATCTTGGGGGAACCTGTCAGGGTAAGCATCGATAGGGTACCTGCTGACAGGATATCGGTCAGGGGCAGGGTATCTACCTATGTCATTAGGAGGATCATATGGAGGAAGCCGTCCACCGTCTATTGGGTATCGGTCTCCCATGGGGTATCTTCCACCCGGGTATCTGTCGACACCTGGTGGATACCGGTCGATTGGTGGTGGATAACGGTCTGATGGGTATCGTTCCGGTCCAACGCCAGGTGGGTATCTGTCATCCGGATATCTGTCTGCTGGATATCGGTCGCGGTCACTGGGGTATCTATCGGGATAGGGTTCAGGGCCGACCGGGTACCGGTCATCAGGTGGATAGCGGTCCGGCCGAGATGGGTAGCGATCATCTTCATAGTAGCGATCGTCATCTGGGTAGCGGTCAACGCCTGGCGGGTATCTGTCACGATCACCACCATTGCTACCACCTTGAAATTAATTAAATTAATTAGTAGGTATTTAAGGTTGTCCCTATAAATGTTATTCAATTAAGGAATGTAACTATTGTACTAAAGGCAACATGATACATACTAACTACTGAAATCTACTCTACATACTACAATATCTACTAATATACAATTACATACCCTTCTTACCGCTGCTAATAAACATTCATTTAACGTATTTTAAAATTACCTTTGTCTAAGTTTAAATTAGATGTTACTTTGAATAGATAACGGAGACATATTTTTTAAAATACGTTTAAAACTTATAATAAATATAATTAAATACATTTGTTGAAAAATAATATAAAATAGATTATGATATCTAATAAATTAGTTTAACGATTAACTAGTGGGTACATTACATATGGTAACATATGAAAAACATTCTGTACATATACCCCAAACCAACCTAAATCATTAAATACTACAAACATAATTATAATAGGAATAAAAATAAATTAAATTGAATATCATGCCTACCTACTTTCTTACAAGAAAACCTTGTGTAAAAATGTGTATAAAAATGTACTAAATAGTTTCACAAAATGTAAATAAAATGATAAAATTGTTGCATGCATTGTTGCTAAATATAAACTAACGAAAAGGGAATGACTATAATACCCTATACAGTAAAACCTCAATCTAACGTCATGCCGATCGAACCTGATGAATTGGAACCCCAAGAAGGTTTAGATCCACCTGTCGAGCCTCCTCCCGAGGCCTCGTTCTCACCACTAAGTAGCTGATCTAATAGAATAATTTAAGGTGTTATTAAGAAGAATTAATTATGTTAATATTTTGTCTCACTTTGAATTATATTTCTTTTATTTTAGTTATCTCTATTTCTTAATTTTCATTCGTTGCAATTTAGTTTTAGTAAATTCTCAAACCTATCTTGTATTTCAATGGTCTACAATCTTCATGATATTTGTCAAGAGAAGCAACACTTTTATAATAATTGTGTTTGCTAGCAAACGAAAAAAAAATCGATTTCAATTACATCGACAAGTAATATAACGTAAGTAGACGAAAAATAGTCAAGTGAATCCGCGTTATCAAAGAGTATCTACTCAAAAAATAGTCATCAGATCTCGATCAAATTTAAATGGGACCACTAGACAAGCATCAGCTTTCGACTAAAACAAGAATCATCAAAATCATTTATATAAAATTAACTTCTACTGACTTCTAGTCAATAATACTCACTACGTTATTAATAGTAGATCGATAGTCCGAACTGAAGTAGTTTTACTGAATGCCGATAGATGGCGTCGCGAGTACGCACAGTCACATAAATACGCGTCATCAAAGATTACAAAAAAGTACTCATTATATCTCGATCAAATTTAAATGGCATAATAAGACAAGCATCAGCTTTAGATTAAAACAAGAATCATCAAATCGGCATACACAGTGAAAAGTTATGCGGTATAATACAACGTAGGTCGACAAAAGAATACTCAAATACGCATTATTACATACGAGTATAACTCGAAAAGTACTTGTTAGATCTTAATTTAATTTAAACGGGGTGACATGACACATAACACCTTTCGATTAAAACAAAAATCAGTGTAATCGGTTCACGCAGTCAAAATTTCTGAGTTAACATACAAAAAAAAAAAAAAAAATACAATCGAATTGAGAACCTCCTCCTTTTTTGGAAGTCGGTTGAAAACTGTGACTGTACTCTACTTATTTATTTGATTATGTGTAACGGTTAAAACTAATTTATCCATTGATACCTTTCGCTGTATTATAGTGTATTCGCTGTATTATATTGTAATCCTGCCTGTAAATTAGTAACGATTTACAAGTGTAAAAGTTTATACAAATAGCTAAATATCTCAACTATTGAGAATTAGAGCTATTTTTGATCTTCCAATATCTACGACACCTAAATAAAAGATTTTTGATTGCAAATATATCTCATTGGGCATCTCAGTTCTCATTTAAGACATTTATTTTATTGTTTTATAGTACTTATTGTGTATATAATTAATATTTAAGTAGTTATTGATTTTATCAAAAGAAAAATAGAAACAAAACAATTCAATTAATTACTTACGCATTAGATTTTCATAGTAATCGAAGTCCGGATCATACAGTAGACGCATACCGTCCTTTTGATTGTATCTACTAAGCCTGCAAGTCCTTGCGCGGTCGCTGTAAACTGCTGACCTGTGGCACCAAAATAACAATGTTAATATTTAAATACTAAAGTTGTTAACAGCTGCCTCTTGCAATTTTAAATACTCGTACAATATTATAATATTATTGCCAGGTCAAGTAAGCCAAATTTCGGGTTGGAAGATTTGATTTTTATTTCATTACCTTCGACCGAGACAGTTTTATGTAGTACTTTAACTAAGTATTTATCAATAAATTTAAAGTAACAAAATCTATCCTAAAAAAAATCTATCTCTAATCTAATCTATCCTATATGTTTTTCTCCTTTTTTATAAAAAATGTTGCTTTAGACAAAATAATGCTAAAAGACTTCATAAAATTGGTATAGCAGCTTAAAAGTGGAATCTTAAACAAAAAAAAAATTAACTGTACTTATGATTAGCATCGACTTAACTACCGCACACGTAGGTACACTCATTTAATAAATACCTATTTTTATTTTATTTTTGTTTATTCAGACAATCTTTGATAGAAAAGTTAATATTATCAATATTATTGTTTCATTTATCAGTAACCAGATGCTTTTGTTTTTAATTTAAAAATGTGTATCGTTTTTACGTTTCTTTTTTCTTGTTTACTTGTTTTATAACAATAAAATATATTTTGAAATGATCTGAAACCTGATATTGAAATATGTGTCACCCGTTATCATATGAACTTTGGCAAGATTATTTAAAAAGAATACTGCCTTGTGCACGCTCATTTGTTTTTTATCTGATAGTTAACTCTTGTCTCCATTATTATTTTGTACACTTTGTTTTAATAATAATGCGATAATAGATTATTTAGTAAAAAAACACGTTACATAATTATATATTTCATAAGTACTGAAACATATCTAATAATATTTAAAAAAAATGTTTTATTGGAATATTTATGTAATCTTGAAGGAATTACGAATGCTTTTGATAATCAGTTATTTTTATTGCAATACATTAAATACTTTTATAATTTTTCGTACTAGTCTTATTTATGTGAAAACAAAAAATATTTTGCTTAAGCAATGCATCATCAAGAGATCGCTCTTGTAGCGATATATGATTTTGATAATGACATAACAGTGTCAACTATAAAATAGTACAACACGAGGACATCGTACTACAGTATTTATATCATATTTATTTATATTATTACAATAACAGTAATACGTACTTTTGTTTACAAATAACAAGGTAAAACGATAAAATATCATTGCTTTGAAGTAAATAGCTATAGTAAACAGTGTCGCAGTTAAACTAATTAGTCATTATAGACGTCTGATACAGTCCTACTTATAAGTTTAATGAAACATTACGCATTCCTGTAACGTCCCACTGCATAGGCCTCTTTCTCCGCGCAGAAGAATAAAATTCATATTAAATGATCGTCAACTTCAGATATTTTTTAACCGACTTCCAAAAAAAGGAGGAGGTTCTCAATTCGACTGTATTTTTTTTTTGGATGTTACATCAGAACTTTTGACCGTGTAGACCGATTTCGACAAATTTTGTTTTAATCGAAAGGTGGTGTGTGCCAATTGGTCCCATTTAAATTTATTTGAGATCTAACAACTATTTTTCGAGCTATATCTAATAATGCGTTTTTACTTGACGCTTTTTTCGTCGACCTACGTTGTATTATACCGCATAACTTTCTACTGGATGTACCGATTTTGATAATTCTTATGGAGATATCCCAAGTTTAGTACCATGTTAAGGAAACCAGGATCTGATGATGGGATCCCAGACAAATCGAGGGAAACTCTTGAAAATCCGCAATAACTTTTTACTGGGTGTACCGATTTTGATAATTCTTTTTTTGTTGGAAAGAAGATATTCCTAGTTTAGTACCATGATAAGGAAACCAGGATCTGATGATGGGATCCCAGAGAAATCGAGGGAACTTCTCGAAAATCCGCAATAATTTTTTACTGGGTGTACCGATTTTGATAATTTTTATTTTAATCGAAAGCTGATGTTTGTTATGTGATCACATATAAATTTTATTGAGATCTGATAACTACTTTTTGAGTAATCTTTGATAACGCGTAGTTACTTGATTATTTTTCGTCGATCTACGTTGTATTACTCGTTGATGTAATTGAAGTCGGTTTTTTTTTCGTTTGCGAGCAAACACAATTATTTATTTCATTATTGTATATAATAAGGATATTGTGTTTGAATTAATACTTATTACAAAAAGAAAGATTTTGTTTGTTTGTACTTTTGAGTCGATACTTTCATAATTGCTTACTTGCCCTGATTATGGAAACTTTAATTACGTTACGAACGACATTTATCACGCTAAATTTTAACAATACGCAAGGAAATCCATGCAGATCGTCTAATTACAATCATACGTAAAGCAGACAGCGCGTGTTGATTACATTTGAGTCTTTTTATTTATTTATAGAACTTATTATTTGTTCTAAAATATTAAAATTATTTTATTAGAGCAAATAATATATTTTTTTACATTAATAATAATTAATATCAAGCAGCAAATCAAAAAATATTATTTTTAATAACAATCGTTTTAGATTTATTTAAATGTACCTTTTACTAGGTATATATGTACATAAGCCAATTATACAAAGAAGCTCTTGAACAACTTTGGCCCCTTGACACATAGAAAATACACATTAAACTTAGGTATTCTTAGATTCCGTCTACATATCTTACCTGCATTGGAAGCTGGTTTGCCTCAGACACTCGTCCAGACATTCGCTAAGAGAACGCCCCGTGATCTCCGAATGGAACTCCCCAGTGATGCGACTGTTCCTGTACCTCTGGAAGGCGGTGTCCGGCCGCCGCCCCGGAGAGAATAGGTGTGACGTCACACTGTTGTCCGGGTACTCGGTCCCGCGAGCTGTCACCCGATGAGAGACTGATCATTGCGAGAGAAAACCTTATTGTGGTTTCATGTCGTATCAACATTTCTAGACTTTTATATTATGTTCTACGAGCTGGAAACCATTTCTTTCCTGAGATTGAAGGCTACTTAGTATTAGTACTTGCCATACTAATAATTTCACACACAGAATAGTTCAACTGTTTTGTGGGTAAAATAAATAAAAATATTCCCAATTTTTCAAATATTATATTAGTATACGCGTCATGATTAGCTACGTATATTAAAATAGAGTTTTAACTAATGCTCTTATGCTATAATACTGATTATGTATCTTTACATATTAATCGAAAGTCTATTAAATGAATTCATATTTAAAAAAGACATTGCTCTATATATTTATATATGTTATACTCACGATTGTCTAAGCACACGAGATCATAGAAATGATGCGTGGGAGACGCGCTGACGGTCACGTCGTCTTTTTGAGAAACCGAATCTTCTTCGGAGAGAACGCACTGCCTTGTCATTTCGTCATGCTCGATCGACCGACAAAAATATCTGTAACAAAAGAATTATTTTTAGGAACTTAATTTTATTTTAAATACTTTACTTAGTGGTTGTACTTACTTCTCAGCTCTGACACACATAGCCTGACATTCATCCAAGGTCATATTAGAAAATACATCTGCTTCGAATGGTCCGCCTAGCCTTTTATTTTCTTCTTTAATAAAAACAGCTAATCCATCGCACCTACGTTCAGCTGTAATATAGTTTACAAGTTAACTAGAGTACTGCATCACATATATAGAGAAGTATTAACGAAATAATTGTATCACCATTCAAGCAAGTATTTTCCAAATAATCAGCATTATGATCGTCTTCTAAAAGTTCCGGATGGGTCCTTCGAGTAAATCTGCTTAAAGAACAAGTTCTTAGTGCAGAGTCATAAGTAGCGGATCTACAAACGAAGCTGAATTCTCCTAAACATTTGTCTTCACATTCCGTTCTGTTTGCTACCATTATTTCCTTTAGATCTGATGCTGGAAGCTTTAAGCGCTTACGCGCGTGACGTTCGAACACGTAGCGACGGGAAGGACATTCACGTTCTGGACGATTCGCTAAAAGGTAAAAAAAAAACTTCACCCGCAGGAAATTTTACCAAATAATATAAAAAATACAAAAAATTATTTAAAAAAAGTTTTATTAGGTGGTTGATCAGATGTATTTTTACCAAAAAACAAAAAAAAAATTTAATAGAAATAAAAAATAGGCTTTTACTATTATCAAGCGAGTTTACACTGAAAAAGTGTCACAAGTCTGAACCCACCCACACATAGAAGTACGTTGACTCTAATGTGTGGACATTGACATTAAGATACAGGTCATACTGGTATTCAATATAAAAAATAACGCAAGCTAATCGATTTTAAATTTTTACTTCAGCAAATCTAAAAAGGAATTACTTATACTGAAGTAGTAAAAAAGTATTGAACTTCAAAGAAAATTCGATATAAAAACTCACTAAATATATTTTTTATTTTTTTATAAAGGCGAGTCTTAAAAAAAATGCTTACACGTTAAACAAATTTCGTTGAAATGTACGCTATTGGGTACGATCATAAGGGTACCAATTCCTTCAGGAGCCGCCTGTTCCCTAGTCAAGTAGCATGTGGACTCTTCATATTCTGGCTCAGGGCTGAAAGCAGCTATACGAGCTCCAGGTTGAAAATCGATAGAATTGCAAGTCCTGACCAAACTGTTACCAGATCTATCCCTCAAACATAGATCCTGACATTTTTCTAGAACACGAAATGGAGGTGCTGTTTCTCGTATCTAAAATAAAATAATTTAGGCATATATGTAGTTTGCTATACGCACTAATACGTATATAAGTCTTTTATTTTAAATATGATACGTACAACATCATCGTCGAATCCGTGAAGTTGTTGGTTTGGTAATCTTTCGTACATCACACGACCCATTCCTTGATTGCATGTTGTTTGAGCTGGAAATATATTCCTTTAAGTTTATCTCAATCAAAACAATTGATATGTTTCACGATATCAAATAGATTCTATCAAGTACTTTAAAAAAACTATTGTTGTAGAATAAGTATGTAAATTTGTCTGAATCAGAACAACTGACTATATCTTGCTACATGTAAAAATAAATTCCGACATTATGCTTGTAGACTTAAGCTTCATGTCTTTTGTCATGTACGCTATTAAGCAAAATATGGAACAGTAAAAGGTTTTGAGTATTCGTTTTTAAACCAACCATTAGCCATAGTGAGCATGGTGAGAGCAGTGAAGGCGTGCATGACGCTCGCCCCCCGCGGCTTCATCTTCCTGCTGGGTGCTACTTCAATTCACGTCACCGAGCCCGCATAAGGCCCTAAATATATACAAATTATAAACAAATTGGGATTACAAAAAAATGTATAATCAAACTTATTTAAGTTGTAATTTTTTTCTAATATTCTAACAAATTGTGTAAAAATAATAAACATATCTATGTTTTTTCATAATGCACCAAATGTTTGACACATATCGCATGTATAATTTACGTTAGACGACATGTAACTTACGATATATGTAGCAATAGCAATTGTTTAAAAAAATCGTCTAAAATACGAGAGTATTACAGACAATAAATGTCTTTAAATATTTATTGTTGTTCACTTTATCACTTCAGCCTATCATAGTCCACTACTGGACATAGGCCTCCACAAGTTCGCGCCAAAAATGGAAACTCGAACTCATGTGTTTTGTCCATAGTCACCACGCTGGGCAGGCGGGTTGGTGACCGCAGGGCTGACTTTGTCGCACCGAAGACGCTGCTGCTCGTCTTCGGCCTGTGTATTTTAAAGCCAGCAGTTGGATGGTTATCCCGCCATCGGTCGGCTTTTTAAGTTCCAATGTGGTAGTGGAACTGTGTTATCCTTAGTCGCCTTTTACGACCCCCACGGGAAGAATTGCTATATTCTTTAATGCCCTAACCACGCAGCAATAATATAATTACTAAATTATATAATTATATAATTGTTGTGTTCATCAGCTGATAACTTTGAAATACAAGATTATTTCCTATTATTACAACAAGTTCCATTGTTTGTTCTTCATTATACTTTACAGAAAATATTAAAGCGATTTTACCTTTATTCTTATAAAGAGTAAATAATTTTTTTATTCCTTTAAAAAATTCTAATTGGACTTTTTAAAAATATCGTTAAAACAAAAAAAGAACATTGCGATCGTTTTACATTCGACCAAAGGTGCTAACGTATTAATTTTTAAGTCCAACTAAGTGTAAAAATTTATCCCAGTGTATTTTTGCTGTTCCAAATTTATCTATGTATCGAATTAACTTAGGTAGCTAAAATATTCAAAGGGACACACATACATGCAGTTTTTTAAAAAATAGGTATGACAAAATAATCACCTTAGTTTCTGCATAATAGGTATATTAGACTACTACGAGTATGAATCCTCGGTTGGCTGCACAGAATGAATATGTAGAGACAATCGAGAGCAAGGTTGAATAAATATTTTGTAGTACATTATATTAATAGCTACGGCATATGCTTGATAAATCACAACAGAACATTTTGTGTAAGTTTTTATGTTTATACGTTTATTACGAAAACGAGAGTCTGTTCGGATTTAATTCATATTACACATATTTTTTTTGTGTTAGAAAAAGCTTTTTCAATTAAAAGATTAACAAACTCCTAAACTTAAGTTTTTCCTAATTACTTCATCATTTCAACTTATGATAGTCCACTGCTGGATATAGGTCTCCCCAAGTTCCCGCCAGAAATGGCGCGAAGTCATGTGTTTTGCATGTGACTATTGAGTCACCATGCTGGGCAGGCGGATTGATGACCGCAGGACTGGTTTTGTCGCACCGAAGACACTGCCGCCCGTCTTCGGCCTGTGTATTTGTAAGCCAGCACTTGGATGGTTATACCGCCATCGGCTGCCTTTTTAATTTCAAGATGGTAGTGAAACTGTAAGACACCTACAGGAAGAAATGGGGTGGCTATATTCTTTACTGCCGTAACCACACGGCATGTTATTCCTAAACTTAATAATAATAACAAATTTTATAATAATATTTATACTTAACTGTTATATATTTATTTTTAAATAAACTAGCGTAGAGCCAGACAGACAACTAAAAACTAGAGTAAGTTATTTAAATATCGTTTTAAGCGTTTTATTACAAATATTATATATCTGTAGAAGATATTAGAATGCGATAATTATAATGACACCACGAACACAATTTCCCTCGTCTCATAATAATTTAAGTACTTAATGAACGTGTAACTTGAAAAATATTTTGAAACTAAACATAATTTGTGGAACAAATGTATAAAACAATGTTGAATTGTAAATATGTATAATAATAAATAAATTAAAAAAAAAATGAAAAAATAACTACGCAATGATTAGTATATTGCGTACTAGAACTATTTTATGCTCACCTCAATAATGTTATAATATTGCACCCATATATATTTTTCTAAAAATATTAGAGACATATTGTTAATTATTATTTGACACTTATTATTTTATTATCTTAAAAATATTTAAAATCCAACGTGCGATTAAGTAAATCGAGACCATTGCTAATGAGACAATAATTATGTTCACATATAATAGAAAGTACGACAAACGGCGGATTTCAAAAGCCATCAAATTTATCAAAATGATATCGCAATGAATATTATGATTGTCGTTCTGTTTGCCATTTAATATTGGCATATCATGTTACTAACAAAGAATCGGCTATTTAGATGTTTAACTCTAATAGAAATATATTTGATAGCTACAATTAATGTAACTGTTAGGCTTTGACGATTGACATTTCACTTGAAATACGATACCGTTGTGTTAAAATTGACGGTGCAATACAATGACTACGTATTAATTATTGTGATAAAGTGATTTTATTTTGTGTGCGTGTAAATAATATAACAAGTTCATATATATTATTTCATATACGTATACAAAAAAAATACTGTATACAAAAAAAAAATAAGTAAGTATATGCAATGACAAAGTGATAAAAAGGTGTGTAGATTATTTTCACATGGGTAATTTTCACTGTGTATAATCGAAATCGTTGAGGTTGCCCGGCAATATAAAATAATATTTTAGCTTTAAGGTACCACATGGTCGTATACAATTTTTTTTCAAGTTATACTTCCATTTTTTTTTTGGCACCACACGTTTTTTTTTTGGCATTGAGTTTAGAAGTTCGAGTAATAAAATATTCTATATGACATGTTATGTATAAATTAGGTAGTAGTATGAAGTGAAAATAGTCTTGTAATAAAATAGATTGCTCCTCGCATTGCATATTGATCATTTCCATCTGAAAGAGAAGAGATTATTTCCGTAGACCAAAGTATAAAAATATTTAAGGAGTAAGAAGATGGGTCGGGAATTTTTATACAAATATGCGAATTGACGAACTTAGTGAAAAATTCAAGATGACTCACGTATATTTAAATAACAATAAACATGAAATAAAATTAAAATCTACATAACAAAAGCATGAAGGCCCGTAGTAAAAAAAAATTGGCGTTTCCAAAAATTGTGCCGATGGAAAGCGGAAGTCTATTTCCTGTGCTTTGTGGACGATCGATGTCCTCGTCAGAGTAATTCTAACTAATGACGTAGTCTAAATTTTATACAGTTATCTGTGCTGTGAAATTACTTTCTGTCTCTTAAGAACATATCGAGGCAATAACCAGTGGCGTAGCATACCGTGTATCAAAATTAGTGGGGGTGAAGATTTCTCAATGATAAAGGGTACAGATTTCTCACAAAAGAAACAAAAATTCTTGCATTAAATAAAAATAAATATTTATTAATTATAAGCTATTACTTCCTCGTAGAATAGACAATAGTGACAAGTCTGCTGTAGCTGTTCCTTTTCTATCGATGTTCGTAGGTAATTTTTTATCAGTTTTAGTTTTGAAAAAGATCAAGAATAAAAAGCAAGCTGTTATTCCCTCCGGAAAACTGGATGCAAGGCAATTGAATTTTATCAGCAATAATTTCATGAGTTCCTTAATGGAATAAATTTTATGTAAAGAGCTTGTAGCTCCAAGCTGGTGAATTATCAGGCTTGAGCTGCAGCAAAAGATGCGGGGGATCGTTCGCTTCAGCCTGTAAAGCTAATAATAGATGCGGGGGATTCACAGGCGCATAACCTGAAGAAGAGATTCAACGCTGCCTCCAGGTCTTACAGGAAGCAAATCGCTAGGGCAAAGTTGAAACACTAGCAGAATTGGACTATTGGGTACCAAACGGAACTCTTGCCTTTTGGTCGCATGCCAAAGTTGTCGAAGGTAACTTCTTTTAGTCTTCACTTCCATAATTGCGCGAACCTGAAGGCTCTCTGGCACATTCTGCGTAAGAGAAAGCGAAAATTATTTGCACTCATTTTGCATCTAATTTAACTCTTGATGATGAGGGGAAAGCACCATCGAGCATTCCACGGTGCGAGCACGCGATGCGTAATGTGCACTTTGAGCAAAGTGCCGTTCGTCGTGTTCTGCATTCCCTCGACGTCAAGTGGTCCTGATAATATCCACACCACTTGAATGCATAGCTTGCAACCAATGTGCGAGCTTCGCGCGCGTACATTTAAACTGTGGAATGACCTTTTTTCTCAATGAGGTTTGCCCTGAGCGCTAAAATTTCGGGGTTTTCAAACGTCGAGTTTAACATTTTTGTTTATTTAAAGGCCGTGGGCGACGGTAGCCGTTACACATCAGATGGCTTCGTGTGCTCGTTTGCCCTCATTCTTAAAAAAAAAGATTAATTAATTGATCATAATGATTAACTGAATCCCGCAATAAACGATACAGAATGCTATTAATTTTTGGGCGCACGCTTAACTTGGAAAAAAGGGATTGCTTTTTTGACTTTTGTTATTTTTGAAGTGAAAACCCTATAGGCACGTATGACAGTTTTTTAATGTTTTTTTCCCAGGAAGCACGAGATTTAAGTGACATTGTGGATAACATTTACTAAATTTTGCTTACACACGTTAGGGGCACCTGTAGATAGGGGGCCCTGTATCATTGATACGGCTGATACGGCGGTAGTTACGCCCCTGGCAATAACACACTTTCAGTTATCATACAAATATATAAAGCATTATGAAACAATTTTTTTATAACCTCAAAATGGAATAAACGTAATAAACCAAGGGATGGAAATTTAAATAACAAAAAAAAAACAGTACAGAATATAATATTTTTTCGACCTTCTGCCTTAATGCTGCCGTACAACACGACTTTCCGTGTAGGTACGCAGGTCGTAGGTATTATTACATAGCGTACCTACAATTTAAAAAAAAACAAGCATTTAACATAATTCCGTCAAATTTTGGTAAATAGTTTTAACACTTGGATATAAATATTCAGTACAATCTTACAGTTATTAAAATTATTTGAAGAGAAGGCTATACCTATCGTTCAACTATGTTTTTTACAGAAGAAATCTCTCTTTTAGTAAGATAATTATTAAATGGAAATTGATCAATTCAACTAGGGAAATAACCATTACAATAGTCGCTATAGTGGTATTGATTTTTATTAAACTAAGTATTGTTAATCAACTTTCAAATGCATAATTACTAATTTCTTTTTGAATCTCGGTATTAAAATAGATAGGTAGATGTGAAATTTATTAGCAATAACTTCACCTACACGTGTACATGTGATACAAAATATAAGGTTAATGGCTGTAGAAAGTACGCTTCGATCTGGTTCTGAAAATTGATCTTTGATATTTGCGTTATCCATTAGAAAGATTTTTATATATAGATTTACATACAGGTAAAGGTACGCAACGTTTACGATACACAAATTTGAATCATTTTGTGAAATTTGAAACACATCGTAAATAATGTCTTATTTGACTAGACCGTCGGCGCAGTTTGTAGTGACCCTGCTTTCTGCTCCAAGGGTTGTGGGTTCGATTCCCACCCTGACCCGGTGTAATATATATATATATATATATGTGTGTGTGTGTGTGTGTGTGTATTATTTATATGTCTGTTTATCGAAAAAAAAAATATGTAACTATAACAGTCGGCTGTTACCTATACATATATAACACAAGCATTAAGTTGCTTACTTTAGGAACAGATGACCGTGTGTGTACGTTGTAAAAAACTTATTTATTTATTTATTGGTAGCATTAATCAATGTATACTTTATTGTAATTAATTCTTATTCGCATAACAATTATTTGTGCTCTTTCTAATCGTATTGTCTATTTCTCATTATCTTTCAACGATTCGACCGCCTTTGTACATCTTTCTTTAATTGTTACTAGATTTATATTTTTAATGGCAGATGTACCATAAAGAGTATCATTATAATTACTAGGAAATATATCGGCACAATTATAGATGGGTTAGGCCTAACAAAGGTAGCGAAAGTTTAGTTCAGTGACACTCTTTCGTACTAAATGCGGAAATCCATTCACGTATTGGCAGCTTAACGGGACTCTTTCATGACCAATCACGCACAACGCTAGTGTGAAAACTGTTTACCCATTGTCATGATAGATATGGGATTGGCTAGGATTGGCCCGTGGGAAAGTGGCCTATTATCCTTGTGGTTTCGTAATGTTTCGAAACTAGATTTGACAATTGAATGCACTAAAAAGATTACACAAAGAACTAAAAACCTTGCGGTTTAGACCACATTAAAATTTAATTCATAACAGATACTAACAATACTTCACCCGTACATTTTTTTTATAAAAAATAAAATAAGATAGCATTACAAAAACTAGCACAGATTCCTCTTCCCGACATGAAAAAAGAAATAAGGCACAAATATAATTTACATAAACAGACATACGGAGGTATATGGCTATTAAAACATATTTAAAAGATTACATATTTATTTCTTAATAAGCTGAAAAAAAGTATAAAACTAGATTAACACTTTTTTATACTGATCAACTGGTAAACAAAAACTTACAAATAGTTTATGGTATATAGGTACTTCAGTTTGAAGCAAAGAAGAATACAGAAGAAAAGAGGATTTTTAAATTATTAAAGTAAATTATTGCTTAACAATAAAAAGTGCCGACAAATACATCAAGTATTTCAAGAATAACTAGTAAAATATGTAACAGGTTAAATTTGACTATCTGTGAGTGCCGTTTATTAAAATATGACCTTTTCTGGTAAATCGGCCTTTGAAATCGATTTATTTAGTTTCAAATTCCATTCTTTGTTTAAAAATTCAATGAAAAATTTCCACATTTTCTTTGTATAGACAAACACGATTTATGATAGTTATATAAAATAAAAAATAATTTTATGAAATAATAAAACATTGTACGTACATATTATATTGATTACATTTTGGATTTTCTGTGCTATTTTACAGCCCATAACCTTCTTCGACAAGCACACTTTAAAACGAGCATTTTATTTATTAATATTGTCCCCAGATGTTTATAGAAAAGCAAACGAATAAACTTTGAAACATATTAACATCCAATATAGATATTAATATGCCTGTAATAAATAATTAGAATACTAAGTTATTTTAGTGGCACATAGGGCAGCTAAATTATATAATTTAAAAGTAACTAGTCTATTTGTATGTACAATTAATTATATTATAAATATAATAAATTGTACATACAAATAGACTAGTTACTTTTAAATAATTAAATTTTAATATAAATTTACATAATATATTAAAAATAATAGTATATTTTCGAATGCAGTAAATCACATTACACATATTATTGTTGTGGCGTTTAAGCGCCTCGGTTACTACTTGTGTTATTTATGTGCATAAAATAAACAATTGAAGATTGAAGTGTGTACAATCCGTGAACATGCGATATGCACGTGTTTACAGTTGCATAATACATGCACTATAATTAGAACCGTACAATACAAATATTTATCCTCCACCGTACTGTATAATCTTAATGTTTACTTTTGTTTTATCTAATTAACATGTATGATAATATACTTTAAGTTTTATTTTTACTAATTAATATGAGTTCATACGAACTTACCGCGTTAGCTTAGGTAAAAACCTAAACTTAGTTTTTTAGGTCATTTGTAATGTTCCTGACACTTGTTTTAAAACACGATTGTTACGTTAATATGAGATAAGGAAGCTATTTTTAAAATAATATTTATACCTTCATAAAAAACGATGTATACAAATATAATTATCTAAACCGCTTCTTTTAATAAACAACTTATTAATCATTCAAGAATGATATTTAATTGAATGTACATAACAAATATATATTAATCTGCACAAGACCTAATTATCTAAAGTCAAAGCTTAATAAGGAACTTTATGCGTTTTGTTTAAACAATAACAAATAAATCAAATAGGAGAAACATAAATAGTAAATTCTAATTATAAAACCAGAAAAAAATTAAAATAAAATATATAAGATAGAAGAGTAAAAAAAATTATACAAAAAAAGAGTTTCGTTTATCATATGATGTTTATCGAATGAAACTCAAAAAGCATCGTCATTTACATTGACGGACATAATTCAATGCACGCAAGTGTCACAAACAAGTATTTAAAGTAAAAATTTTAATGAAACAAATTATTTATTTTATAAACTTTTAAACAACTGACTATAAACGCTTTATTGAACCATGTGCACCTAAATGGTTAAAAAGCATTATTGGGTTTATTGTACTTAATTATATTTTTTTATATATTTATTTTTAATTTTTTTTTTTTAATAATACATTTCTTACTCACTTAAGCTTTTCTGAAGAGGCGCCTACGACTCGTAGCGTGACGTAGCACTACGTTAACTACACTCCTACAAAAAAGTTCACTCAATCTAACCAAATCACAGGTGCACACCTGGACAGTCAAAATTAAATTGTGGACATTTCTACACCATAATTCAGTTAAATTACATCAAGGGGGGGACTGACAATGGGAGAACAGTATGAGCGAATCACACCAACGCTACGCATCGCTAATTTTCCATAGATATGCGGACACCGGTGACCGAACTGAAATCGTCGTACATGATGGGTGTAAGCCAATCTATGATTTCGAAGCTAATATTCTTTTAGTGCATGATCCTACTCGCTTTGTGTCGATAATAAGGTATCTCTATCCTATCTGTGTCTCTTACTTAATCGTTGAATCAAACACGATATTTATAGAGGAATTTCTTTTAGTTAATTATTTCATATAAATTACATTAAAAACTAGACTTATGATCTGCATTAATAATTGCAGATAAAGTTACCCGATGAACAACTGTATTCAACAGACAAATTTTATGATATATAATGAAAATGTTTTTCTTCTTATCCAACTCAACTTAATCAGTCAAATGTATTCAGAACTAGAAAAACAGGCCTTAAGTTGAGTTTTATTTTAAAAAATATGTATGTACAAAATAAAACAAACAAATACATTTATAAGTTTTTTTTTAATTTGTTTTACTTATATTACAATACTTCACTCGTCCAGTATATTCAAGCAAAGCATATATTATTCTTTGTTAGTAATTTTAAATTTATATAAAAGTATATGTATCAAATTATTCTTACATTTTAGCTTATATAAAATTATATGTACATATAACAAACTATTTACTAATTAAAAAATCCAATCAAACTTGCACGCAAACATACAATCATAAATTCAGTGACCCCAAACAACGCTTTTCCGGAAACCGCGCATGGAGCGTAGCGTCGCACTATTTTAATACGGCGGCATGGCGGCCATTTTGCCGCCAAATGCACCGCTGATTATAATCGAATTAATTATGTATGATCATATTGTTTTATCCCATGACCTTGGGAGCGGTCACGTACGATCGTAACTCAGCGAAGATTTTTAAATAAGATTACAGGTCGCTACGTCGGTTCAGAGATTTTAAAAAATGAAAAAATCTCATTATAATAGAATATACATAAATAAATCTGGTAAAAAAATTATCAATGATCGACAAGTTAATACAGTAATGTAAAGTTTATTTTGTAAACTCTAATTTACATATACCTATTTTTATTTTTATTTTTTAAAAAGGCATATCTATAAACAGTAAAATTAGTATAAGGTCCAAATATATTTATGTTAAACATATATATTAATATATACCTCCGTACTGTAATAATGGTACCTAATGGTCCCTATATATTATGAAATTGGCATTTTGTCGTACTGACCACTTTGATCTCAAATATTTCCTCTTTGGTTAAGAATTCCAAATTCAAATTTATACAGCTATTTACTCATGCATTTGTGTTTCGAAAACCGTAATACGTTTGTTTTTTTTTTTCCTTTTTTGTTTTTCATCTTTGCATCACTCAGTTTACAAAATGGAAAACTTGAAATATCGTGTTATTTAGGTACGAATACGCGTTTCACCGTGACAATAGTGCTGCAGGAACGGCTCTAAGGGTTAATGCTGTGTATGCGGTGTTGCAAAAGAAAGTGCATTTTTGGTTCCAACGTTTTCGTACTGAAAATTTCGATCTGCAGAACAAAACCCGTAGACGGCCGGAGACCAAAGTTGATAATGAAGAATTGAATTCTATTGTGGAAACGGCTCATTCATAAACCACGTCTGAGTAAGCTGCAGGCTGCGATATTAGTGATAAAACTGTTTTAATCCACTTGAAGCAAGTCGAGAGGGTAAAAAAGATTGAATGGTGGGTATCTCATGAATTGAGTAGCGACCGCGAGACAAGACCGCAAAATGTAGAAGATTTAGTAAAAGACCTATTTCCAGTAGTGGACGTCCATCAGTTGACAATGATGATGATGATGTATAAATATCTTTTCTAGTCGGTCGTTCTGGTTGTACTTCATCTTTCATCATACATTCACAGTTCCTCGGGGACACTTTAAGCTGTAAATCCTGGTTATTTTCACAAACACCTGATAGAAATCGTTACCCCAACCCACCATGGAGCAGGGTGGAGGATTGTGCTTTGAACCCTTTTCTACCCAAGCAGGATGGGTATGGAGAAAGAGGCCTATTGTCTGGCAGTGGGATGTTACAGGCGGAATCAATCAATCAATGACAAAAAATACATAGTCATCTATAAAAAGGTCGTTAAATAGAATTTGATTTAGATTGTCTTAATAACACTTGTCCGATGATTTTTATTTATTTAAAACTTGACTTATCAGTAGTGGCAGACTATTGATTTTACTCCTACTGTTTACATTGCGATTAAAATAAAACAAATATATTGCTTTGTATTAACATATAAATATGTTTCTTATGTCATTTTGAAAAAAATAGCAGTTTACAAATTATCTATTTTTGCTTCAAATTTGGATAAATGTATTATAAATTATATATATTTATAATTAAAATACATAAATTAATAAATTTACAACATTAATACAACTATTTTAATATCAAATAAAAATGTAGGTGCCTTAAATATTTCATATTTTCTCCCATATCTAAATATTGATAAGAGAACTTTACCACTATCTTAAACAAATTAAAAATAAATCCATATATCGTTGTGCTGACTATAACAGTCGTGACGAACTTTGTAAGAAGTGATACCTAACCGATCTATCTCTAAGCAGCATAGTGGTTCAAACCCTATAATTCTCAACAAAACATTATTTTCTAGCTCCTTGACTTTAATTTTTTTTTTATAATAATAAGAAGAATAATAATAAAGCCATTTATTCCAAATATCACTTTCAAAATTTTACAATGTTTGTTAGTATGCTGTTACTTTAGTTTAAGAAGGGTTAAGTACTTATAATTAATCTTAGTATTATTTATGAGATAAGGACCTCTGTTTGGGTAAAGGCCTCCTCCATCCTTTTCCATAACACCCTGTCTTCATTCTTCTTTCCCATTGATCCTTGCCATCGCGTAGCTTCCATGGTCCATCTTCTGTCGGAGTATCGTGAGTTGTGACCGGCCCATCTCCAAATTTTTTGAATTTTCAACTTGCTCCTTTCCATTGCTTTGACTGCATTTGATTTTTTGTTTTATTTTATTTGTAAATATCCAGGTTTGGCAACCTTACAATAAGCAGGATAATAGGTATGTATCAAATATTGTCCTTTTCATGTGCAAGCTGTAGTTTCCTTTTAAGATTTCTCTGAGTGCCCAGAATTTCTTCCAAGTTGCGTTGATTCTTCTTGTTACTTCTTTTTCGTTGCTTGACGCTTTGAATGAGATTTTCTTCCCCAAGTAGATGTATTCGCCGACATATTCTATATTGTTATCCTTTATCACTATCGGGCGTTCGCGACTGTTTGTTAATATCTTAGTTTTATTTACATTCATTTCTAGGCCGATTTTGGAGCTTTCGCAATCCAGTGATCTCATCATTTTCTCTAGGTATTTTGCAGTTTTAGCAATTATAACAATATTATCAGCGAATCTCAGATAGTTCAAGTAGTGACCTTTTATGTAGACTCCCCTGTTTTTCCAGTCTAGTTTTTGAAAAACATTTTCAAGTACTGCTATTAATAGCTTCGGGAAAGAGGATCTCCTTGTCTAACTCCTCGTTCTATGTTTATTTCGTCTCCTCTAGTTTCCAATTTAACTCTATTCGTACTTTTTATATAGACATATTTCAAAATATTGATGTATTTATAGTTAATATTTGATTATTGTAGTGCGTTCCAGATTGAACAGTGGCTGATGCTGTCAAAAGCTTTGTTGTAGTCAATGAAGGCCACATACAGAGGGTCTATTGTATTCTCTGTATTTTTCTATGACCTGTTCTAATGTATGTATGTGGTCGATTGTACTAAAGCCTGATCTGAATCCTGCTTGTTCCTTCGGCTGCTGTTTATCAATGGCGTCGGATATTCTCTTTAAAATTATGGATGAAAGTAATTTGTATATACTTATCAGAAGACTTACAGGTCTATAATTCCCTATATCCAAGGAGCTTCCTTTCTTGAAGAGTAGAATTATGTCTGATGTACACCATTGTTTTGGTACTTTTTCTTCGTCTAGTATCATGTTAAACAATTTCGTAAAATGGCGTGTTAGAATAGATGCTCCTATTTTAAGGGCCTCATTGCATAATCCATCTGGTCCAGGACTCTTCTCAGCCTTCAACTTTTTTATATGTTCGTAAACTTCAGATTCATCAATTTGTCTGATGCAGTCTGTCGTGTTAATGTGAGTTGTTTGCGCTTTCATTTCAGTGTTATTTTGTTTTCTGTATAAGCTTTTGTAGAATTTTGTTGCATTGTTTATTACATATTTTCTAGATTTTGTTTCTATTGATTTATGATCAAGTTTTTGAATCCATGATTTATGTGTAGTTAATTCTCTGTGCTGTGTGGCTACGGCACTAAAGAATTTAGCCACCCCCTCTCTTCCCGTGGGTGTCGTAAGAGGCGACTAAGGGATAACAAGGTTCCACAACCACCTTGGAACTTAAGAAGCCGACCGATGGCGGGATAACCATCCAACTGCTGGCTTTGAAATACACAGGCCGAAGACGGGCAGCAGCGTCTTCGGTGCGACAAAGCCAGTACTGCGGTCACCAACCCACCTGCCCAGCGTGGTGACTATGGGCAAAACACATGAGTTCACGTTATTTTTGGCGTAAACTTGTGGAGGCCTATGTCCAGCAGTGGACTGTTTAGGCTGTAATGAATGAATGAATGAATGAATTCTCTGTGGGCTTTTTTGGCACTTATGCCTCTTTCCAGGATATTGTAATATGTTTGGATGTCAATACAATCTTTTTCTATATTTTCTGTGTGTGTTCGTAGATTTTCGATATAGTTTTTGATTTCTGTTTCCGTCTTGGGGGTATTGAATGGTGTTGTGTAGGTTTTTCTGCTTTTTACTGGACGACCCAAAAGTAATGTTGCTCTCACCAATCTGTGATCGAATGAGAATTCAAATTTACTTATTACCTCGATATTAGTTATAAACTTATGCTGATTTATCATTATAAAATCTATTTCATCATAAGTTTTTTGGTCAGGTGATACCCATGTCCATCTGCGGCTATCCTTCTTTTTGAAGAATGAGTTCATTATTGACAATTTGGGTTGGTAAGTAAAACATTCTTATAAAGACTGTACTGAAGTAAAATGATAACGTTTGCAGATGTGAGTCAAGCCAATCTTATCGCAGTGCAATGCAAGTTGGTTGAATTCTTAGTTTATTTATTGAATTCTTACGCTTACGTCACGTAATGCTTAATAAATATTACGAATAATTTCGCATTGAATTTTAAGGAAACCACAACCAGATAGTATTAGGCCAATTCAGTTTATCGACCGTATACAAAAGTTTCTATAGTAAGAATAACGACAATTGCTACATTAATAAAGCAATTTCAATAACTTTTACAGATTTAGTAATATATTAGAAAAAAAATATTATAAAGATATTTATAAGAGGATTTCCCTTGAAAACAGAAAATATATAAAATTCAGGTTGCGCAGTATTCTTTGGGAAATCAATCTATGTATAGTATTATATACCAGGTAAATTTAAAAATCCCAAGAATGGTGGCACCATCCTAATATTATTATCTCGTTGAATCGTTTATCTGATTCTCTGAACAAAAAACGAATCATCTCTCCTGTCACTAATAGAAAGAGAGTTTCAACATTAACTTCTTAACTCTCCTACACGGCTACAAGGCCTAGATGCTTTGAATGGAAGCGCTAGTTAAATATTTATTAAAGAAAAATAATATTTAAGATTACTCAATGACAGGCATCCACAGACTGACCAAGAAAGATTGAACATTTACTTAAAATTAAATCTGACCTCGGATATACTTATTTGTTATTTTTAAAAAAAGAAACAAATTAACGCCTCGCACTCAACAGCTCCACATTAGGATAATCTTCTGTGTCCGAACACACACATAATACACAAGCACAAACGCCTAGACCACGCCAAATATCTGTTTGGCCAATAAAAACGTTTGCCATATGCAGGGATCGAACCCGCAACCACCAGTGCAACAGGCACAAACCAGTGCTGTGACCGTTGCGCCAACACGTCGTCATGTAATGTCGAGTTATTACCTACTGTTACAAGTATTTAGGTATTTTGTCTGACCTTAAGGTATAACCTTATGTAGAACTTTGGCGTAAATATAAAACCTGTACAACGTATCAAATATGTACAGAGTGTCTTGTCCGTTCATCTAAGTCGAATGAATACAATAAAATTTTAAGCTATTATATATTATAATAATACAATGTTACGTACTTATAATAAGCAACATTAACAGTGTAAGTAATTGTAAGCTATAAAAAACACCAAATGGCACATTATGGCAAGAATAAAAACACAACAACGCGTGTGAAACCGCGTAAGACGCTTAGAGCACGATACAATCACGTACACCACACGTGTGGCTTACAAGTAAGCGGTTAACGTACATTTTTGTACCTATAAAACTTGGTGTTGCTATCTACATTTCAGATATACAGTAACATTTGACGTTCAAATATACAGTATCAAATCCTTCACCTTGATCTTCTTAGCCTTGGTTATAAACACGCTCCGTAAGCGTGCTATAATAATTGTTATGCATTGTCAACTTCTTTCGTTTTATTTCCATAATTACTCAATAAAAAAGCGTAATTTTAGCGATACTTAGTCACATTCTTACTTCCTAACAATTTATATAGTTAGTAAAAATTCAATAAAATCTTTTTTTATCAGTGTGATCAAAAAAAAAAAAAAACAAAAAAAAACTTATTTTAAATAATATATTTTTAATTTTATATGTGTGATGTGTAACTACAAAAATTCACTACAAACAATGTAAAATTAAAAAGTTGTTTTAAATTTTATTTGATAATATGAACTTATGAATAGAAAAATACATAAATGATTTGTTCACGACTATCTACGTATGAAGACAATTTTTTAAGATATAACATACAAGATAAGCTACGGTTTCACCTATTTTTAGGTTTATTGGTCCCTATTGAAATAAAGTATAAAAAATTAAAAACAATCGAATTTAATTTCACTGAGAGATTAGTACAAAAGAAACAAGCTAAAAATGTCACTATATTCTTCATGTATATGTTACGTATTTTGCAAAAATAATAATTAAGACAAATATAATTTACTTCTATCATTGAAAATTCTCACGATTCGAATTCCATTCGTGGTGCCTGTCACGATTTCAAAAGTTATTGTTTTGTATGACTGCAATTTCATTATATTATGTATTTTTCACATTTTATACGATAAAACATTATTATAGATATCAGTAGACATACAAATCTTAAAAGCACAGAGAGTAGACTATCGACTATAGTCAAATAGGCTATATAGTTTTCTTTCGTGAAAGAGGAAACAGCAATAATGAAAAAATTGATAATTAAGTTTCTAGAACAATTATTTAATAACAAACGAATTAAAAACAATAACATTCAATACGGTTTGTTTAACTTTCAACGGAAAATGGTAATACCAATTTAACGTGCACTTTTTTTAGGTTTCGTCTTTGTCTAATAGTAGTAGTACATTTGGAGACTGCGTAGTTACAGAAAATAGAAGAAACAAAATCAAAATATATATTAAGTTTACCTTCGAATTTAACCTGTTGTAAGATAGTTAAACTTTTTGTTTTTTCAGTTAGTTAAGTATGTTTTATTAGGTTGTCAAACTTTATTAGTATTTTTCTATTTCTTCCTTTTTATGCAAATTCGATTAACTTGAACGTTTCTACTACTTAAACACTAAGATTTGTAAGGAAAACATTTTTATTGATGAAGACACTGCAGAATGTAACACAGCAGGTATTGCATATTACTTTAAAAACGCTAAAATATAATTTTATTACAAATTTGTTATTTCTAATTATTTGTAAATTTCTCCACTGTTTAAATTATTATTATTTATTGTATCAATATTGACAGTAACTTAAAAAGGTAACATATTTCTTAATGACATCAAAGTCGGAGAATTGTAATCAACTTTACCATTTACAGGTAATATCGGTCTAGGTCAATTCAATGAACCTGCAACCGCAAGCAAAAAGTATACAAGTTTCAACAGTTTTGCATTGGACATTGGACACTATAACAACACATTTTCTTTCTTATTTCAAAAATGTTTACAATGCTCCTCTAGAGTTCGTATCTATAAATTGTTCTGTGAAATTATTACACAACTATGTACTTACTTTTATTTCTCATACCAAGAAACTAAACTCTACATTTTTCCTTACTCTACCTTATTTCCTTATTACCACGCTTTTATTAGCTTGGGTTGTATGTATGTAATGGAATCTTTGAGCATAATTTTCACCAATTTCCAGAAGTTTGATTAATTTGAAACTTTAAACTTTGAAACACACATATCAAGAACCGATGACAATTCAATAATTCAATAACAGTTTCCCAATGTCCTTATAGGACCGCCAGGATTAATAAATTCTTTCGTGGATCGTCTATAAGGAATTAAGAGAGATAAAGCTAGCGCGCGATCCGCGCATGCCTGCAGTTTCGGACTTACTCTTTCGCTCGGGCACTCGGCACAGCACAAAGGAGGCAAATACTTTTTTCAGGCTAGTTGCATTTTTACCTTGTTTATTCCTTACTAGCTGTTTCCCGCACGCTTCCCGTGGCGTAAGTTCGTGGCTTCGCTCCGCACGGAATAGTTATTCTATTCGTATTGAAGAAGTTGATTGCTCTATGTTAACAGGAAAAAACCCATGAAACAGTGAAGCTTTAGACGAAATGACTAGATTACAAAATAGTTTGTAAGGCAATTCAATACTATCACATATCCGCAAATAATTAATTGAAAAATGTAATTAAAAACTGAAAAATAAATTATACTTTAAAAAAAAACTAAAAAACCACGCTTTTATAGCTAATCGAACTAAAAAGTAGAAAATAATAATAATAATAAAAATTATGTGGTGTCAGTGACACCAGGTAAACACCAGCAATACAATTTGAAAAAAAAATGTTGAATTTTATATATATTTACTAGTTTTTGATTTTTTTTTAATTTTGTTGATTGGTTTTTAGTAAGTTCCTACGTAAAAGTATTTAGGAAATTTAGTATTTTAGAAAATAACAAATACCGTAAAATAAAATAGAAATAGATTCTTAAAGTAAAACTAAATCTTTTTGAGAATGACAATGTATTAATTTTTAAGTATCATGCTATTACATACTTATAATTAATAACATAATAGCAATCTATAAAAGCCAGAGGACTGCACCTTATATCGTTTAGAGCAGTTAAAATTTTAAATTAACTCAATGCTTTTACCATCGTATACATTAATGATTAGATCATAAAACACGAGGTGTTTATTTTCTAATGTGTACTTTAGTTTCCTTAAAGCTTGTGCGCATAATATTGACTGGATAAAACGTGACACAGTACAGTGTTACCAAACAGGTTCCCATATTAATTTGGGGCATATCATTGCAGTGTGCGTTGGGTGTTGAATGTCTGTACACTGTTAGCGTGCGTCGTATGATACGCTCGTTCGTATGCTACTATGCTATATCGTGGCCCCGAAGCCGGTCCACCGATGCCTACGTGACGTCGCCCGCGTGGCACAAAGAGAGGGGGGCCGTCGCCGGCCGGCTTGTTTTGCTGCGCACCCATGTTGTACAACGTGATATCGATAGTTTCATAAATAATATAATATCTATCTTAGATTGATATATTTTATTTACTTATACAGATCACACAGACAAAATAGATAACTCATAATGTCTTGAATGTAATGATAGCAAGTAGGTACTTGTACTTGTTCATAATTATTATTCATTGCGCCGTCTAGAACTTTATAATTAATGTTCACGCATTACAGCACTGAGTCTAAAGGGGATAATAAGTTCATCGATAACGTTATCGACGTCGATAAAATGAATGTAAACATTGTAGGCAGCCGTACTGCTTATTTTGAGTGAACCCGCTCGACTGACAACAAGTAAGGAGCAAAACATAACAAAGAATCAGTCAGTCACAATTCCTCATTGAGGACACACGCTTTCGTTATTCCTTGCTCAGAATTACATTTATTAAAATAAACTTTTATATTAATTACCAGGAAAAATTACTTGGCAAACGTGCGGAAATAGTAAATAATATTTGAAAAATTGTGGTAGAAAATTTAAGAGTCCACCATGTTCTCAACAAAGAAGGGTGCAGAAAAATTTCTGCAATTCTACAAGAATGAGCTGCGTCGGCACATTAGCAAGACTACTAGTGTCACCAACTCTGATTCAATGGCACCTAGGCTGGACCAGCAGAACATCAAGTCCACGCAGAATGAAGAAACGGGTCCGAAGAGGTTGCTGAAGTTGCAGAAATATCACAGGTCAGTGAACTCTTTAACTGGAGTGGCAAATTTTGCGTAACTTCAGATCACACGTACATTGAATATTTATTTACTCTAAGCTATATTTGCTATTCCGTATTGGTGTCGCAACTCAGTTACCATGTTTATTTACATTCACGATACTTTAACAGAAAAATATAAATATCTGAATATATTTTAGAAATATGACTCTCATTGTTTGTTTTATTAGATATTTAAATAGAATTGTAGTTCAATAATATATTTTGTAACTCACCATATCAAATCCAATATGTATACAGGAGCAGATGTTGCCTTATCGAATTTTTTATTTTGCTCATTACATATTTGATACCATATTTACATCTATATATTATTTCTATTTTAAGCATACCCTCCTAACAAACCAAGGTAAACGACGTTTGAAGAAATCAACAAACATTACATAATAAAATAGTTACATAGTAAACATTAGCCACAAATAAATAGTGAAATAGCTAAATTAGGGAGAGATTCATTGTCTTGAGTTGCTTCAAATATGCCAATTCGGATTTTTATCTTTAGATTCCTGTCGACCCTCACACCTCAGCAAATGCCACTGGCTGCCCGTGGACTGGCCGTCTCCAAAGACCAGTCCCGGGAGTTCATGGCTTGCTTCCCGGACATCGTGAGGGACCTGACTGAAACTGGCAAGCATATTGACGTGCCCGAAGCCAGCAAGTGGTTGGCCAAGGTACGTTCTATGTTATTTTTGTCAGTTTTTAGACAGAATGATATAGAACCTGATTAAATATAATATATTTAAAGAAAACTTGTCCTTCGCAATCACGCCATATGTAAAGCTGTAGCTGAATTTAAATATACTCGTAGTAGTTTCCATAATAGATTATTTGAACCGGTTCTTTATCGACGCAATTGTCATATGAATCCGCAGTATGTCTTTGTCTTAATTATACTCGAAAAATCCGCAGTATGTTGTATACGAGAACAGGGCCTGTAGTCAAAATGTTATAAGAATACATGAAGTAACTTAAATTTATATGAATGAACACATCTAGTACATCAAATTTAATCACTAGTTGTATTAAAAACACCGGGTGGTATGTACCTAATATGTATTTTTATAATACATTCGTATGCATAATTCGTACTTAAAATTATTTTTTAAACATTGGTGTTAATTCCTATAAGTTAGATAGGTACTCAAGCAACTAATGTGGCTAATGAGCATTGTAAATATGTACCCAGTCGTTGCAAACGTGTTGCAATAACAGGTCTAAAAAGAAACTAGAGATATTAATAGCACGTCCTCTAGATATGTTGATTCTAAAATAGGTACCAAACTTATAACTACAATCTCTAGATTTTTAACTTTCTAATTACTATCACATTAATTCAAGATCTAAGACACATAAATTAAATACGAGTGTACAGTTTATCTGTTTCTAACGTTATTAAGAAATTGTTATGATGAGGTTTTTAGTAATTAAATGTTTTTTTTTTAATGTATGTAACAAAAAGTATACAAGAAACAATCTAAGAGCCTTTACCAGTTGTACCACTTGTGGATAGCGCTATTTGACAGATGACAGCCTCCGACGGCAAAAAGTTTTTGAATCATTATTCTTTTTTAACAGCGAATTCTAATATATTTATGAGATATTTCTATTCACATATATCACATATACTTTAAGATTAATATCTTAAGGTTGCAGTTCATTAATTGAGGAGAAACAGGGTCTACTGGCCTGTTCTACCTCCCGTGTCAAAGTCTATTTATATCGTCATTCGGCCTAAGCGGCTTAAATTTTAAACGGCAGTAGCCAAAGATAATTTATACTTACAAAGGTAATTTAATATACTAATAAAAATAAACATGAAAAAAAAATATTTAACAATTCTGTTGTCACTTGTCGCTGTTTTTTTATCTTAACTCTGTAAACAATGTCGAAACACAGTAGAACTTCAATAAGTGACGAAATCAGTCAAAAGAAAACTTCTCAGTTAAGCAATCAAAGGGAAACCAGGTTAAGCAAGTATTTTACGTAACGGTTTTTCACGATTATCTTAACATATAGTTTAAACATAACTTTATTATAGATAGGATGAAATTTTTGCTTGTAATCGTTAAAAAACCTTGTTAAGTTTTGTTAATTTTAAAGTTTATAAAACGTATTAAAATATTGTTATGTCGATTTGTTTAATTTGTTATTTATAAAATTATTACAATTCGAGAAATCGAAACAAAAAAATTACAACTAAAAACTTGTTAAAAAAAAATCAGTCGTCTTAGAAATCTTGATCCATAAATCTTTTTTTATATATAGAAATGTTTTTAATGTGTATGTAACCAGTTTTTATCTAAATTACACTTACAATAAAAAAACGTGACATAAGAGAACTAACATTGAATAATACACGTGATGGAATTAATATATACAATATGTGTATAAAATCTACTGATTATATTTACGTTGAACATTTACTATAGGATCTCTTATTAATTCATAAAAAAAATATTACCTAACAGAAGTGTAGAAATCTTACCTCTAAGCCTTAAAAAAAAATGGCTATTTGATTGATGTCTACGTACAAAATCGTTAACGATCCCTTTTTGTTTTAGCTTCTGCAATACAACGTTCCAAATGGAAAGAAAAATCGGGGTCTAGCAACTGTACTCGCTTACAAAATGATGGAGAAACAAGAGAAGTTGACACCAGAGAACATTCATTTGGCCAATATAATGGGATGGTGCGCTGAAATGGTGAGTAAAATATTAAAGGCTTGTTGCATTCGTTGCCGTCAGAGCTAGCTGACTGATGATGGTATCAAATAGATATAAGTTTATGATATATTATATATTATTGTTTATCGCTATGTATGGGATCAATGGGATTTTTCTATTCGCTGCCTTTCAATCTAAAATTGGTAGTTAATAAAGGTGAAACAGACTTCTTTTACCTCCTGCAGTCAAAGTCTTGTCGTAACTTACATGCAGGATAAAATATCATATATCATATCATATAGATATAATAAGCGAAATATATCCTAAAACTTGAATCATTTAAGTACTTGTTGTTATCATTCAACAGGGGCACTTTGTTTTTTAATAACAATTTATAAGTTTTGTAGTGCTGTTTTTAGTTTTCTTTCTTTTTATTGAAACACAACTTCATATGTGTTTTTTTTTAATTTCTTGGTTAATGACACTAGGATTTGTATATAAAATGGGACATCAAACACGTTTGTTGGTAATCATTTTGAGTTCTGCTCGTATACCTACTTCGACATATCTAATTGCAAGCGCAATGGTCACGGATGGGCTAAAGTCTATGTAAATAACTCGTTTTACATATAAATTATAGAAACAACTTTTTTAATTACAATATAGTATAGTGTCATATATTTTTCAAATTCTTAACTATACTAAACCATTATAATTAAAAACAACTTTTTCGGATTTTATCGCGGATTTTTAAGATTTTAAAGTCGACGTTTCGGATACTTTACAGTAACCATCGTCCTCCCGTGACCATGATTTCTGTAAAGTATTGAATTTTTCGATTGTCATACTTAAATACACGTGTTCTGTTATGAATATCATGATATGAGAAGATAACAATTTAATTAATGAAAAAAAAATCAATTGTCGTTTTATTTTCACATTAATGTAGGCTGTAGTTTTTAATAATGAAGTATACTTGCAAATAACATGTTATTTCTGTCCTTTGAACTTTGTCTAAGGTGAATATTATTGTGGATTAACCAGCTAGCAGCTAGTAACTAACTAGCAGAGACATTAATTAGACATAATTTCGCCCTTGAAATTTTGTAACCTGTAAGTATATACTAACGTAACAGCTAAGTACAAGTCTAAAACTCGCACGTATAACATCGGCTCTACAAAAAAAAATTCTTAAAAAATAGAATTTCGAGCCGCGTGTGTTCAAAAAGTGGTGACCGCGATAGTATTAAGTGTAGTCAACAAGTGTAAAGTGTTCGCAAGTCTGTGGAGTCCCTGGTTCCCGTATCATCAGCGTCGGAAATTCAGAGCCTAGGAAGGCGTAGAAAAACCGCAAGCACGGATTTGAAGAATTGATAGTTTGTAGCCTGTAGTTTGTACTTCATTATTAAAAACTACAGCCTACATTAATGTGAAAATAAAACGACAAAAAAAAAAAAAAAATCAATTGTCGTTTTATTTTCACATTAATGTAGGCTGTAGTTTTTAATAATGAAGTATACTTGCAAATAACATGTTATTTCTGTCCTTTGAACTTTGTCTAAGGTGAATATTATTGTGGATTAACCAGCTAGCAGCTAGTAACTAACTAGCAGAGACATTAATTAGACATAATTTCGCCCTTGAAATTTTGTAACCTGTAAGTATATACTAACGTAACAGCTAAGTACAAGTCTAAAACTCGCACGTATAACATCGGCTCTACAAAAAAAAATTCTTAAAAAATAGAATTTCGAGCCGCGTGTGTTCAAAAAGTGGTGACCGCGATAGTATTAAGTGTAGTCAACAAGTGTAAAGTGTTCGCAAGTCTGTGGAGTCCCTGGTTCCCGTATCATCAGCGTCGGAAATTCAGAGCCTAGGAAGGCGTAGAAAAACCGCAAGCACGGATTTGAAGAATTGATAGTTTGTAGCCGCCGGTGAGACCTACCGTTTGACATATCTCTTGTCTCTCTAGGGGTCTTGGTTCTCGAAATATAAGCATCTAAAGTGAGCGTACATAGCCTCTCTATAGAGGAACAACATCCACGTGCCCGCCAGGCCGGCGCCGACGAGACCCAAAAAATAAATAAATAAACAACTTCACTTAGGGCGGAGTTCACCGACTATCATTTAACCAATGTTTGAATAATCAGCCGATGAATTCCTAAACATCGGTTATGCACCCGGTAAAGTATTCACTGTTCACCACGAATATTTTAACCGTGGTTACTAAATCAGGCAATCACCATACGCTCACAGTGAATGAACCACTAATGAATGAATGCTATAAGTCTACTCATTAGGGAAGTCACATAGTTTTATATAGTCGACACGAGTTTTGGTGCCATCTATAGTTAGTAGCATAAAATAAAACGCTTTCAACTTGAGAAGTTCGAGAACGCATTGAAAACTGTTACGTTAGCATGTAGTGTCCAATTTGGATGGGTAATAACGTCACGGCGCTGTCATTGTCAATTTTTTTTATTATTTCTGTGCACGTGCTAACATTCTCTGTGTTGATTATTATTTTGTTCTGTTGTGAGTGTTTAATTTTTAAATTATGGTTTACTTGAAAAATGGCAGCTTTAAAAAAGAGAACAAACTTATTTTTCAAGCGATGAGAAGCGTATTTTGACAAACGGAATCTAGTTTTAAATGATTCCTCATTGTATTATTCGTAATAATTACGACGCATTTGAAATAGGTACTCTAGGTTGCCTTGTTTTGGTCTCTATATTTTCTAGATTTTCAAGAAGGCCTAAAGCCTTGATAGTTATCAATGATTATATTGAAATTAAACACTGACTGCGTGTTTATCTCCTATCAAAAACTTTCAACTAATGACGTAATGTTGCAACTGTTGTAAAGTCACAGCAGAATCTGTTGACCAGATGTCCGAATATGGCATTGATGGACGGTTAAACAATGCTGTAGAGCTCGGTTATAGTAATCGGCTGTTTAAGGGCTGTAAACACTGGTTAACGTATGGTGAACATTAAAAATGATTTAATCAGTTGTTTAACTGATAAACAGCCGTTTTAAAAGTCGGTGAACTCCGCCCTTAGAGACAGAGTCACGTACGTCACGAACATCACGTGCGCCTTACAAACGACGCGACTGACGTAACGGCGCTCCACCGACGGCAATCGATCTGTCGAGGATTCGGCCCCACCATCTGCAGACCAGCTCTGAGGAAGACCAGCTCGCGGGTAAGAATCCAGGGAAAACCGAGCTCCCTATTTCGCACCCCCCCTTGCTGCGGTTCGTTAGAACCGTAGTAACGAGACCCTTCCACACCCCCAAACTCCTAGGAACCACCCCCTACCCCCTGAATACTACCCCCTAAAAATTATAATTAGTCCCCAAAACTCGGTGTTGGGGCTCATTCAAGAGGGGAAAACCTGAGGAGTAACCTCCTATATATACCTGCCACCCCTCCCCCCCATACCAATTGTGGGCCCCCCCCTAAATCAACGCCCCACGAGACCCTCCCCCCCCTCCGCGCTTGGTTGACCTCACCCCCGCGGGCCATACCTCAGGAACCAGCAGGGATAGATACCCCGTGTTTGGTATCAATCAACTCGGGAGAAGAAGAAGAACAACTTGGCTCCAACAGAATTACCGGATTCAACACCTTGGGAACGGGACACTCTAAACAACAACAACATTCATCACTACCGGTCACCGCAACCGTTCGAACTTGGTACTCCACGAGGAAGCAACGACATCGGCGTCCTCGTGCCACTGCAACATCGGCGTCGCACCATCCTTGCGCCGCGTGAGTCCCTAAGACCGACCGACCGACCTTCATAAATTAATTTATTATTGTTTTCTTTTGTTTTCTTTTTCTTTTCTTTTTTTTTTTTTATTTATTAGTAGTCGACTGTACTTATAGATTTGTATATAAACTAGCACGTAAGTAGCTAATAAGCAATGTCTTCCCACGCCAAAAAGGCAACCGAGGCGTCATCGGTGACTTCAAAGTCATCGGTCTCGCTTCGCAAAAAAGTCCTCAAGAAGCTCGCGAGTGTAACCGGAACAAACACACCTGCCGCACCGCTGCCGTCGACGTCAGGCGACCAACGGAAGAACATCGCGGAATATAGTGTCGTCCACACTGACACAGCTTCGGAGCCCCCGCTGTCAGACTTGGAGGACATTGAAACGTCCTCGGTGGGCTCTCCAGCCTCCGAAACCAGCAGGAGGACCTCCCTCCTCTACACCACTCCAAGGAGAGGAACGGGAGTTGAGATGGACCATGTCACGGCGGTGGCCAATCAACTATTGCAACGTGGCAAAGAAGCTCTGGAAAGCGTCGGCAACATGAAACGCGAGGCGAAAACCACCGCTTATGAGTGTTTGCAGGGTCTATATGAGACGATCCTGTCACTCTCGGACTCGCGCAGCCGGCACAAGTGCAACCTTGAGAAGGAGCGCACCCGTCACGCCCAAGAACTCGTGCGGGTCGAAAGAGCTCACGCCAAAGAGCTCGCAGACCTCAAGAAGACGCTCCTCTCGGGGATGCAAAAAACACAGACTGATGTCGTGGAGACGCTGAGGGAGGCTAGAGCCGTACGCTCCTGGCTAGAGTACGAGACGGTGGAACCTTTCCGGCGGATCCGTGACATCAAGGAAGTTCAGGCGAACCAGGACGAAAAACTCAGTGAGCTGCAGAGGGTGCTTTCGTTGGCTAGGACCAGCGGCGAAGCGACTTCGCAGACGAGCGATGTCCAGGGGTCGCTTAAGGCAGTGGGGAGCACGATAAGCTCGCTCTTAGGAGGCCTAGAAAAACTTAAGGATGAAATTATACAGACCAGGACCCTCCTCACTGCCAAAATCGACGACATCCCGCTGGTCTTGGATGGCGAAAGTCACCCGCAAGCAAACACAAACATCGACACAACACTAAAAACACACCTGGATGAGTTAAAACAATTCATAAAAGTAACAAACACTCAACCATCCAGTACACAACCACACCCACAAATGGATCTGACCCTTCTATTCCAAGACTTGAACGAAAAAGTCGAAATTATGTCCTCGGAGCTGCGAGCCCTGAGGGACTCTAGCAGGACCATCGCATCGCCAAAAAAACCGACACTGGAAACAGAGATGGCGGTACAGGAGGTCAAGGAGACCCTAAACACGATCAAAGAAGGGGTCACGAAATTGGCTCCTATGGCGTCAACCAGCTACGCCCAGGTCGCAGCCCGACCTAAACCAGAGAGTGTGGAACAAAGACCCAACCACACTCTCATAATCTCGTCCCAAAACAAGCAGGAGACCAGCGAGCAAGTACTCGCAAAGATCAAAGACTCGCTGGATCTAAAGAAGTCTGGGGCGAGGATGGAAAGGGTCCGGAAGGCGCGCGACCAGAAGATCGTGGTGAGGTGCGCCTCAAAAGAAGACATGGCTAAGATCAAGGGTCAGGTTCAGAAAAATTCAGGACTGACGGTGCGGGAGCCCACAAACCAAGACCCCCTGATTTGCGTGAGGGGAGTGCTGTCAAGTTACTCCAACGAGGAAATTGTAGACCTCATAAAGGCACAAAACGGCTACATTCTCGAAGGAGTCGACAGGGCAGCGCTTAGGATGAAGGTGCGGTTTAGAAAACGCGCCCGAAACCCCCACGAGTGCCACCCGGTAATCGAGCTCTCCCCGGCGCTCTGGAGAAAGTTTGTGGACAGGGGAAAGATTTACGTAGGGTTCGGAAGATGCGCCGTCGAGGACCAGTCTCCGCTTGTCCAGTGCATGAGGTGCCTTGGATTCGGACACACCAAGGCCCTCTGCAAACAGGAAAATGACGCCTGCAACTATTGTGCCGGCGAACACACGAGGGGAAACTGTCCCTCGAGGGCGAAGAGCGAACCACCCAAGTGCATAAACTGCTTCAGAGCAAAAAGATCTGGTCCCGACCTGGCACACACAGCGTATAGCGCAGAATGCCAGGAACGAATAAAATGGGACAACATAGCTCGATCAAGGGTACAATACTGCTAAGGGCGACCCGGAGGCCAAAGTTGTGGTCCCTTACGGAGAGACGGTCGGGGCAGGATGCGCTTTGCGCTTCATACAAGCAAACCTGCAGCGCTCAAAGTTGGCAACGGACGAACTGCTTCAGGTGGCCCGGGAGAAGAGGATCTCTCTCGCCCTAGTACAGGAACCGTACACCGGTAGAACGGGCGAAATGAGGCAATACCCTGGCACGAAGATCATCCAGTGCACCCTGGGCCGCCAGAAACCAGTAAAGGCGGCGATTATCGTGTTCGGTGACAACGTGGAAGTCATTCATGACCCCCAAATTGTCACCGAGAACGTGGCCGCCGTCTTAGTAAAGGCCGGCCGACTCGAGCTTGGCATACTGTCCGTCTACTTCGAACCAAGGGACCAAGACATGGAACCATACCTTAAACAAGTGAGAACGGCTACCGCGAAGTTCCCCACACACCATCACATAGTGGCCGGTGACGTCAATGCCTGGAGCCACTGGTGGGGCAGCAGCTCCGAAGACCATCGAGGAGCACAACTCCATAGATTTATCACCGAGATGGACCTCCATATCCATAACAGCGGGGAAGTTCCTACGTTCGAGACTTACAGAGGAGACAGGCTATACTCGAGTTGCGTAGACCTGACTCTAACCAGTCAATCCCTTCTCGCGAGACTGGAAACCTGGCGAGTAGAACGAAATCTGATCACATCTGATCACAACGCCATTACGTTTAGTCTGCGCACTGAGGGGCCTTTGAAACCATTGGACCCAATCTCGACGCGCAGATACAACACCAAAAAGGCGCGATGGACAGATTTCTCCGCTACCCTAACAACCGGCCTCGCGGAAGAAAGCGTCACTCTGGAAGCCGTCCTAAATGTCTCGAACAAGGACGATCTCGATGGAATAATCGCAAAATACGTCGCGATCATTCACCGCACGTGCGAGAGTACCATCCCGAAGATAAAACCTTGGAAAGGCGACCCCCGACCGCCCTGGTGGTCGGTAGAGCTAGATTCCCTGAAAAGGGAGCAACTAAGAGCCAAACGTCGCATCAGAAATGCTGCACCCTGCAGAAGGGCTGGCGTCATCGAAGAATACGTACGGGCCAAGGAAAAATATAAACAGGCGGCAGACGAAGCAGCCACTCAGAGCTGGAAAGACTTCTGCACGGCACAGGACCGTGAAAGCGTGTGGGACGGCATCTACAGAGTCATCAGGAAGACCTCTCGTAGACACGAGGACGCATTGCTAAGGAACGAATCAGGCGAAACACTGTCACCAGAACAGTCGGCTAAACTCCTAGCAAAAACGTTCTACCCTGACGACTCTGTAGAGACCGAAACCGCCCATCACAAACAGATCCGAGAGGCCGTAGAAGGCAGAACTCCCGCGGAGTTAGAAGATCTGTCCGACGACGACCCGCCGTTTACGGCCGCAGAGCTGGAACAGGTTCTTTTGAGCCAAAATCCCAAAAAAGCTCCAGGCCCAGACGGGTTAACGTCGGATATATGCGCGGCGGCAATAAACTGCAACAGGGAGTTATTCCTAGCGCTGGCGAACAAATGCCTATCGCTGTCCCACTTCCCCAAGCAGTGGAAAGTCGCCCACGTACGCATCCTCCGCAAACCAGCCAAAGAGGACTACACCCACCCGAAGTCCTATAGACCTATAGGACTCCTGTCAATCCTAGGAAAGACAGTTGAGAAAATGCTTATAGGTAGACTTCAGTGGAGACTCTTCCCCACGCTGCACCGAAGCCAGTACGGATTCATGCCACAGAGGGGAACGGAAGACGCCCTCTACGATCTCGTCGAGCATATCAGGCAAGAAATTAAGTCCAAGAAGATAGTACTTCTGGTATCGCTTGACATAGAGGGCGCTTTCGACAATGCATGGTGGCCGGCTCTCAAAAAACAGCTAGTGGAAAAGCATTGCCCGAGAAATCTATACGCTATGGTCGCCTCATACCTCCAGGACCGAAAGGTCATCGTAAATTACGCCAGAGCGACCAGTGAAAAGGAGACCACGAAGGGTTGTGTCCAAGGATCCATTGGCGGGCCGACCTTCTGGAACCTCATACTGGATTCGCTTCTGAGAGAGATCAGCGCGATGGGAGTTTACTGTCAGGCCTTTGCGGACGACGTTGTCCTCGTTTTCTCCAGCCAAAAAACCAGCAACCTACAGACCTCAGCCGAAACCACCTTAGCGGCCGTACAAGAGTGGGGTATACGTAATAAGCTGAGCTTCGCCGCGCACAAAACCAATGCGATGGTGCTCACTAAAAAACTCAAATACGACACCCCCATAATCCATATGTCCGGCACTCGACTGAGGCTTGTAGATAAAATAAAACTGCTGGGGCTCATTTTGGACTCAAAGCTCACTTTCAACGCGCACGTATCCGCCGTATGTAAAAAAGCGGCGGACATTTATAAACAGCTTGCGCGCGCGGCGAGAGTGAGTTGGGGTCTGAATGGGGAGATCGTACGGACCATATATGTGGCGGTGATAGAGCCCATCGTTCTGTACGCAGCGAGCGTATGGTCCCCTGCAGCAGAGAAGCTATCGATAAGGAAGCAGCTAGACTCACTGCAGAGAGGATTTGCACAAAAAATGTGCAGGGCGTACAGAACGGTGTCTCTGACATCGGCACTAGTCCTCACCGGCCTGCTCCCGTTAGACCTTCGCGTTCGAGAGGCGGCCATACTATTCAAAACCAAAAAAGGCCACAGCACGGATCTTCTTCCACCGGGAAGAGAGCTAGAGCGCAGGGTGGGACCAATGCAAAATCCCCACCCTTCCCTACTCATGACAACAGAGTACGAGCGCTTAGAGAATCTGAACCCCGAAGTCCTTGAAGAACACAACATCGTCGGGCCCCTCATCTTTACCGACGGTAGTAAAATAGAGGGTAAAGTAGGAGCTGCCCTCACATGCTGGGACCAAGGCAGGGAAGTAAGATACTCTACTTTCCGGTTAGAGCCGCACAACACTGTCTTTCAATCGGAGATGTACGCACTCTTCAGAGCCGTGGACATGGCAAAAACCTCAAAGTCACGCTCCATTAACATCCTGAGCGACTCGAGGTCATCTTTAGATCTGCTGAGGAGCCCCTCAGTGACTCACCCTCTGGCCCTGGAAATGAAGAGTCGAATCAGACAGCTCCGGGAGGAGAATAAGACAGTGCGGTTCTTTTGGTTGAGGGCCCATGTTGGAACACCGGGCAATGAGAGAGCGGACGGGTTGGCCAAAAAAGCGGCCTTGACAAAAAAGACGGCACCTGACTACGACAGAGTACCCGTCTCGTATGTCAGAAGGCAGATCAGGGAAGAGACTGTCAGGATGTGGCAGGAAAGATACAATTCTTCGGAGACGGGCTCGGTCACGAAAATATTCCTACCGGATGTAAAGACCGCTTGCAGGCTGGTAAGGAAATCGGCACCAACAGCTGTCGACACAAAAATTCTGACCGGCCACGGAGGATTTGCGGCGTATCTCCACAGATTCCACCTCACTGACAGTCCTTCGTGTATCTGCGATCCGAATTGTGAGGAGACAGTTCTGCATGTTATACTGGACTGTCCGAGATTCAGTAAGGATAGGCTGGATCTGGAACTCAAACTCCAGACCAAACTTGAGCAGACCTCGCTCCATACCATCCTGGAGAGCGAAACAAACAGAACTGTCTTCCTCACATTCGCGAGAAAGGCCGTCAATATAGCCACAAAAAGGAACAGCACGACCGCTCCACCACCTGCTGTAATACCTACGCAGAGCGCTAACACCGTCGACCACGCAACACACACACACGCAACACACGCCCAAACACACAACGCACAACCACAAACACAACAAAACTGTGTCCAACAAGCCACCCAGAGTAACAGCTCAACGGGTCCGCGGATGACTCCTGGCCGCACCCTTCTGGGTCAAATAACAAAGGCCATGCCCTCCTCGCTGCAGAAGCTGTTCAGGAATAGAGCCGACCAAAACGCACCTCCGCAACCGACCCACAGCGGGATGACACAATCCTCGCTTAGCGAAGGGAACGGAAGCGAAGAAGTGGGAATTAAAACCAAATGCGTGGCTCTGTTCATGGACAGCGAAGTAGAGAGGATGGGAATAAGTTTCTGTCGTTCCGAAGGACGCGATCGGCTGGCGATTTCGCCGGGGCTCGCTTTACTGTTAAAGGGTAGCACGCAAAAGACAAGTATAAAGCGCACTAAAATCACAGCGCTATCGCAAGAACGGGAGGGCGACTCGACCTACCGTCTGGTGCGTTTGAACAACAAATGCATCGCGTTGTTCGAGTGGGGAGAGACGTCCCCCTTCGCGCAGTCTAGTGTGTGGCTACGCCGGTTGAGCGAGACCCCCGGTGGAGTCCCCAAAAGAATTAGCGTGGATTCGATGAGGGTCGGATATGATAGAGGTGACGTATCTGATAGGTACGGTTGCCTAATGGCCTCCAAGTACAGTGAGGTCATAGTCTACGAAGACAGGGGGGAGGATCTCGGATATCTAAGACCGAAATCCATAACACCGACACCTCCTGCATCTCCGGCTGTCGACGAGTCCACGCTCAGCGGCTCGGAGCGCCTACAGCAACGGATCGAGACCCAGAAGGCAGAGCGAATTAAGGCAAAGGCTACACCTGAACTGAGCTCGATGCCACTGGCGACCTTTATCCACGCAACCATCTCCCCAAAACCAGGCAAGCTCCCGCATCACCTCTCTCCCAAAAAGACTGGACAGGCTGAGCGGCAATCGGCGGCGCTGAGCAGGTTCACCAGAGACAGTAGTCCGAGGCACCCAGAGGCGTCACCGGCCGCTCGTACTAAGGCCGACATGGGACATGTAACACCGCCGAGACTTCGACCTGCGACCACACCGCTACAACATGCGGAGAACGCCCTAATCGAGTTCCTGGCGATAATAAAGGCAAACCGCGAGGTAAGCCTTGCCACCTGCAAAAAGATCATGCAGGCCTACCAGTATGATCACCAAAGATTACTGGAGGTGGAACTCGAGGAAGCCGAAGCGGCCATATATAACAGTGAAACCCGACAAACACTCAAGGGCAAGATGTCGGGTAGGTATATGGCAGCGTATAACAGCACTGCAGGCTTCGTGAGCGCAGTCGAGTCGGAGGGGAATGACGAGGAGCCACAAACCTTCGAAACACCTGAAGGGGACCCAGTGGTGGTAGTGGCCAGATGCACGAAGGTAATGCTGGGAGACCGGATGCTACGGATGGCGAAAACCATCTCAGGCGACCGGGACGGCTTACTGACCGTGCCCTGGGAACTACCATCACTGGAGTGGATAAACGGGGTACCGGGATGCGGCAAGACAACTCGCATAGTCGGGGACTTCGATGAGGACACGGAGGTCGTGATTACGACCACAGTCGAGGCGGCCAAAGACTTGAAAGAAAAACTGGCGCACCGCTACGGCAACAAAGCCAAGCAAAAGGTGCGTACTATGGCCTCCGTACTAGTTAATGGTTTCAAAGAGGGCTCAAAAATCAACCGCCTAACGGTGGACGAGGCCCTCATGAACCACTTCGGAGCCATAGTAATGGCCGCCCGACTATCGGGAGCACAGAAGGTGGTCCTCATCGGAGACATAAACCAGCTGCCGTACATCGACAGGGACAACCTGTTCGAAATGCGGTACTGCAGAACAACCCAGACAACAACCATCTCGTGCGAGTTGTCATGCACGCATCGTAATCCCAAAGACGTCGCCCTTGCCATCAGCGAAGTTTATAAGGACGTGTACAGCTCAAGCTCAAAGATCCGATCTTTGCGAGTGGAGAGCCTCACGGGCGCGCGTATTCCTGCAGGAAGAGACCGGACCTTATACCTGGTCTTTACGCAAGAGGAGAAGAGGTTGCTGACTGACCAGGGATACGGATCCGGGGAGGGATCGCGCGTCTTAACCATCCACGAGGCGCAGGGCCAGACCTACGAGGACGTCATAGTCCTCCAGACGAAGACGAGGAGGCTCAGGATCCACGACAGCGTTTCGCACGCTGTAGTCGCGGTGACTAGACACACCAACACCTGTGTCTATTACACCGACGACAGGGACGACGCAATTGGTCGCTTTGTGGCGAGGGCAGTGGAGACCACGGACAAGGAAATACTCGAGCACAGTCTCAAGATGGCGATTCATCACAGAGACGCAGCCGTCACTGAGAGTGTGCTCGATATGTTGAAAACTTTTGGCGTGTGAAGAAATTAGTTTCAGTAAAGAAATAGGGTGTACATAAACATATAAAGTTAGTGTTAAATTAAATAGTATTAATTACATATTACAAAACGTGTGCAAAATAATTTTACATGTGTACCAAATTAATTAGGATAAATTATATAATATTGACTACAAAAAGGAAAAAAAAAAAAAAAAAAAAAATCTTACTAACAGTAACCTAGGCTAAGTGTATATTGTAAGTAGGCCAGCAGGCCATAAGTGTATATATAAGGTAACTAGGACATAAGTGTACATATACGGTAACTAGTATATAAGTGTAAATATAAACTTAGATAATAAAACTGACAGTAGGAATACAAAAAATATATAATATATAGTAATTAATATATATAGAAGTAAATTTAGTATAACTTTAAATTTTTGGTCGGTGGACTCACGTAGGATTAGAGATACTAAGTCTAGTTTAATTAGTCCTCTAAGTTGCATGTGTAAGTACCAAGTTATAGAAACTAACAAACTAATATTGGAATAATAAAAGCACGGGCATTATGAGCCCGTGGATATATATTGTTATATAAAAAAAAAAAAAAAAAAAAACGTAACAGCTATACTTAAGTGTAATAAAAATGTGATTAAAATATATTTATTATTCTATAACTAAAATAAAAATTACATACTAACATTTGTTTCCTACTGTATTAAATAGTATTATATTGTAGGTACATACCAAAGTATAATTTATTACGTGTATTTCTTTTAAAACTTATTAATCATGTACATTTTAACAATAAATTATAAAAATTTCGTCAGGTGGTTTTTAACGTGTTTTGTAAAAAAAATTGTATAATTTTTAATTTAACAATGACGTTGAAACACTTGAAATATATGAAGTCATGTACCAGAACTAAGTAGTTTTTTTACAACATAAAATAAATAGAAGTATCATTTATAAGGTTTTATAACAAAAACTACAACACAATGGAAATATTTAAGGCTGTGTAAAAATATCACTTGTATGTAAATCACTTATTATTAAACAAACAAAGAGCACCAAACATACAAGACAAAGCTAACAACAAACATACAGCTTGTTGTTAACTTTAGTCTTTAGTCTTAATTTAGTAAGGACCTATTCTAAGACGGATACAATTACCTTTTTTGTTAGCTATATTAAGATCCATCATTATTTAAATTAGATCTTAAATAGGCCGAATTAGAATAGTTACGTTTTATGTAATATTAAATGGCGAAACAAGATGTCAATTCAAGAATTTTAAGATTATTTTATAGTGAGCTTTGCTCAATGAATTGAATTGAGCTTCAACTCTGTATTATTACGAAGCCGTCCCATTTATACAAATAAAAGTTAAATTGACATCAATTGTGAACGTCAGGACAAATTCGTAATTTTTGTTAAATGGTCGTAAAGTGTGTTTCGTACAGCCGAAGCTGATAGATTCACAAACACACTGAGCGGATAACTGTCGCGGGTTCGATCCCTACTCATGACAAACAATTGTAACATCCCATATTAATTAATGTGAGAAATATTATTTAATGTGCACATTTGTATTGTGCTTGTGTATTATGTGTGTAATGTGAAGCATTTATTTCTTATTTATATTTATTTGTACTTTAAATTCTCACGAGAACTTCTAGGGAGAAATTGAATCTATATCTAAGATAATAGATACAATATTAACCATACACTAATATAATTATAATATTTAAAATAAACGAGTCAAAAGTACTTTTAAAGCTTATTCGAATAACGAAATTTTAATTTTAATTTTGAATATCTTCTAGTTCACGTAACGTTATGAAAATAATTTTTTCAGTTCCACACCCACCAACTTATATTAAACGATATAATGGAGGGAACGGAAATGCGTCGTGGAGTGCCCTGCTGGTATCGTCAACCGAACGTCGGCATCGGTGGCATCAACGACGCTACTCTCATACAATCTGCTATGTTTTCGACTCTCAAACGCCACTTTTCGAACAAACCCTACTACAAGAATGTCCTGGAAATGTTCAATGAGGTAATGTCCGCTTTTGTAATTTTATCCTTAGTTATTGATGGATTCATTCAGCCTGTAACATCCCCCTGCTGGATTTAGGCCTCTTTATCCGTGTATAAGAAGTGTCGGAGCTTATTATCGGAATTGTCATGAATTAAAGTTCCACAAGAATATCAAATAATCGCTTAAAATGTTAAATAAACTATTTTATTTTTATTTTATTTATTTTATACTTTATTGTACACCACAAATATATTACAAACAAATCATAAAGATAGTTACAGACAGTGAAGTACAATGGGCGGACTTATGGCTAATTAGCCATTTCTTCCAGACAACCCATAAAAAATAAACTATGGTATAATTCCTTTTAAAAGTTACAACTCTAAATTCAAAACCAATATCAGTATAATATTTTAGACGTTTTATTTGTTTCTAAATGCTAAGTAAACATCGCTCTCAAGATAAAATTTTAAATAAAGTGAAAGTATTCAATGAATATTCATATGTTTTATGATAAAAATATAATAAGATACAGTTAGTTAAAAGTTACCGAAGCTTAAAATAAATAACAATATATAAATTAGTTGTCTTCACTATATTATGGTCCTAATATTAATTCTCTATATAATCATAAAATAGATATTACATCTTTACCTATATAAAAGTAATATTATTAAAAAAACCTTTACCTACATTATTTTAAATCTGATTACATTTGATAATGATTTTGCAGTTTTGTCAATTTCTAATTAAAATATAATTTTAATGCTAAATCAAAACACAATAGTTTATAAAATATACATCAAGAAAATGTTATTCTAGTTATATTGTAGTGTGTGTTTTAACTACACTACTGTGTGTTTAGGACACAGTAGGAAAATTCCTGCTCAAAATATGGAGCAGCCTGACTGTGGTAGTATCTCGACCTTACAGACGATCGCAGCTAAATAATACTGTTTCCAAGCAGTTTTGTGTTCCTGTTGGTGAGGTAAGGTAACCATAGCTCCCGAGGGGAATTGGGGATGGGGTCAGCAACGCACTTGCCATGCTTTTGGTGTTGCAGACGTTTATAAGTTAAAGTAATCGCTTACCATCAGGTGAGCCTACGCTTCTTTGCCGACTAAGTTATATAAAAAAAGTATATGAAATAACTATACATAAATAAAGAATAAATAAATTATTATTATGTATTTTTATAGATGCTGTTAAAATGCGCAATCGGTCAACACATGATGAGCGTATTGACGAAAACAGATAAACCAGACCTGTCACTGTTCACAATGGAGAAATACGAAGTTCTCACAAAGTACAGGACATCGTACTATACATTCCAAATGCCGGTTGGCTTGGCTCTCCTCATGACAGGGGTTGATGACCCTGAAACCCATAGACAAGCAAAGACAATCTTATTGGAAATGGGAGAGTTCTTCCAAATTCAAGTGAGTATTTTTTATATACTTAATGTGAAATTTTTTTAAGCTATTGCATAGCTTCTATCGCGGGCCTTGAGCGCGGGGACCGAATCCAGAAATTCCGTAACGAAAAAACCTCACGCTCCCCACTCCGAAGGGCACGGAGGTGTGGCTTGAAGGCCGTGCATCGTCTAACGTCGTTTCAGTTCGGCAGTCTTCGACACGGTGTTGTGTGCGTGCGATTAGACGTATTGTACAACTCTACGAAACACGCACGAATCGAGACGAGCTGCTCCGAAATCGGACGAATACATAAGCAGCTGTTTATGAGAAAGTATATAGGTGTATAGGTATTTATATATTTAATAAAAGAAAAAAAATTGTTTTCTTATCGGTCACCACGCTCAAAAAGTGTAGCTTGAATTAATATCAAAGAAAAAGAAATACTGCATAAATAAAATAAATAAATAATTATAATTGCATAAGTTGATACAAAATGCTATGCAATAGCTTTACCGCGACAGTCCCCGTGTGCCACACGTCTTTTATTTGTGCTTTGAAAAAATATTTTATATTTTTTTTTTAATTTAAATTTAAGTTAAAATCTAAGTTTTTTTAATTTTTTTTATTTAATTTTTTAAAATTTTTAATGCCTTACACAGACACCGACTGTCATACGCGTTTTGTTATAACTCTAAATATAGGTATATTAACGTTGCATGGACAATGCATAGATGCATTGTTGGATAAAAAGATATACTCGTATGTAACAATAGACGCAGTTTCTCAGAATAGAATTCAAAGCGTCTTTTAAACATCTACTTACCGTATTACTTCAAATAAATCTAATGATATATTAAATGAAGATACGATTAAATACATTCTCATTCTCTGTAAATAGATGACATAAACTGATTGAAGAATAAATATACATAACATACACACACAACCCAATGAAAAAACACATGAGTTCACGTTATTTTTGGCGTGAACTTGTGGAGGCCTATGTCCAGCAGTGGACTGTATAGGCTGTAATGATGATGATGAACATACACATACCGTCGTCTGTTCCTACGGTACCTTATTGCTTGTTATAGGTAACAGTCAACTGTTCTAGCTATTTATTTTTTTTGACAAATATACATAGAAATGATTCATATAAATAAATATAATTTAATCCATCCAGACTAAGGCGGTAATCGAACCCACAGCCCCCCGGAGCAGAAAGTAGGGTTACTACATACTGCGCCAACGGGCTAGTCAAGAAGAATAATTTATTTTAATTGACAAAACATAAAAGATTCTCTGACAAGTGGCATCTTTAATGACTAAATCAATTTAGCTCCGCAGCATCACATAGGTAGTTACTAACCAATTAACTATTTCGTATTCTATTTTAAGACTAATTCAAACCACGTATAATACAGATAATAACTACAGATAAGATCCGATAGAATTCCTTAAGTTGTCTTATGCTTGGGTTCACTTTAGTAAATCAAAACGACTTTGTAGCAGACCGATTTGCCAGTCCACTCCGATAGTTGCTATAAGGCTAAAATGATTGTTTTTACGAATATAGTATTCTCAAAAATTGTTAGAACAATATAAAGATCATCAAGGTACCGAAAAAGTATACTGATTCATTTATTACGAAGTTTTTACGCTCATCTAAAATTGCATACAAATACAGAGTAAGGTTCGATACAGTGGATTAACTGATAAGTGATTAATGCGTTTTGTAAAGATTATGTAAGATTGACGCTACTGTTCGAATAACAGAGATAACGCACTAAAATTGTTCAACGAAAATAATAAATAATATTAATCCTTATTGTACATCAATAGCTTTGTTGCACCAAAGACGGGCAGCAGCGTCTTCGGTGCAACAAAACCAGCCCTGCGGTCAACAACCCGCCTGCCCAGCGTTGTGACTATGGGCAACACATAAGTTCACGTCATTTTTGGCGTTAACTTGTGGGGACATATGTCCAGCAGTGAACTGCGATAGGCTGAAGTGATGGTGATGACATCAATAATATACCTATACCAAAAAATAATAATCTAATATATAAAATTCTCGTGTCGCGGTGTTTGTAGTTAAACTCCTCCGAAAAGACTTGACCGATTCTCATGAAATTTTGTGTGCATATGTGCATGTGTGGGTAGATCTGAGAATCGAACAACATCTATTCTTCATCCCCCTAAGTTATAAGGGAGGGGGGGGGGTTAAAGGGGTAACATAATATATGTGACAAAAAAATCGTTTACGGGGTCAGCTAGTAACAATCTAAGAAAGACCTACAAAGTCGATCTTACCGTTAAAATAAAGAATTATCTTTTACCTATAGACAACCATTGTAAATTCCAACGTAACTTAATTACTAAAAATAATTAGCGTAAATATTTATTACAAAAATTATTCAAAAGTAACCTATCTGAAAAAGAAACTGTATATAACTACTTTTTGTTCCGGAAAACTGTAATTACGTATCTATTTTTTATAAGTGAAGTGCCAATAGTGGTTAAGTATTTCGCAGTATTTCGATATGAACCTACGCCGCGTTGGCGCAACGGTCACAACCATGGATTGTACCTGTTGCGCTGGCGGTTGCAGGTTCGATCTTCGCACATGACAAACATTTGTATTGGCCATACATGTATTTGCCGTGGTCTGGGTGTTCATGCAGTCCTTGTGGGTCTCACCACCGTGCCTCGGAGAGCACGTTAAGCCGTCGGTCCCGGTTGTTATCATGTACACCTGATAGCGATCGTTACTCATAGTAGGGGCATATATCCGCCAACCCGCAGTGGAGCAGCGTGGTGGATTAAGCTCTGATCCTTCTCCTATATGGGGAAAGAGGCCTATGCCCAGTAGTGGGATATTACAGGCTGAGGCGATATGAACCTACTTTAGTTAAACTTTAGTTTATTATTGATCGCAATGTTACTATGTATAACACCTCAATATAAATTAAAAATTACCTCATAATAATTATTATTTAGCACAAATTTCATCGATTGCTGATAAACTTTATCTCTCACACATCATACTGATAAGCTATCATAGTATACTTTATCTCTGAGGTGATACAAGCCATTATAGCCTGCTTTATAATTTACAAAAATAATGTCTAATATCTTATACTATTAAACGAGCAATTCTTGTATATATACATATATAATCTGAATCTCGGAAACGGCTCCAACGAGTTTCATGAAATTTAGTATGCAGGGGATTTCGGGGGAGATAAATAAATCCGGCTATTATTTATTTTTAGATAATGTCGTGTTTTTTCCTGTTTTTAGGCAATGGAAAAATGGCTACAATATCGTTAGAATACGAAGGTAAATTTCGCAAATGTCAATAAAGTTGTAATAGCTCATGCGGGAAATTTTTCAAATTTCTTAAATTTCCAGATCGATTATAATTTTTTTTTTCTTTCTAATTGCACTCGTTATTTTTTATTTAAATAGCTAGTTCATATTTTTTATTATTATGTCGGTAAGATAGAAAAATATTATTCATTTAGTCGTTTACTGTTACATGTTAAAGAACTATCTTAACTTAAAAAGACTAGCTCTACCACTTCACCTAATTACTTTTTACGTCACTACGTCGCTCTAACGGTTCTTGGTATTTTATTATAATAAAGTAAAAAAAAAAAAAACAAGTTTTCTTACGTAAAAAATTAAAAATATCATCCAAAAACCACATACTAGCACGTCAAAACGTTAAAAATCATCAAATATGTATAGTATTAAAAATGTGTAGATAATATTTTATATCTTAAAATATTAATCATAAATATTAAGTACCAATATTATGTAAGATACTATGTAATACATTATGAAATTTAAGAAAACTATATATTTTATGAATAACAATACAATACGGTGCCCGCAAATTCCTATTTAATAGAAAAAGAACTCAATTATTACTTATGAGTCAAAATGTCAAGATTCTAGCTACACTACACAGGTTTCTACCATATCTTACTTCTTTCGTATTTCCACCAGTTGCGTATTTTAGTTATTATATTGGTTAGCACTATGTAAAATCTATATCTTTACTAGACGTTATTACCTTTAATTATGTATTTCGTTTCATTAAATCCTTATAATAAAGAAAATAGATTTTTGATAAAACTAACTAATTTATTATATTTATAGGATGATTTCCTTGACTGCTTTGGGGATCCAGTGGTCATGGGCAAGAACGGAACGGACATTCAAGATGGAAAATGTACTTGGTTAGCTGTTGTCGCCTTGCAAAGAGCGAGTCCAGCTCAACGCCAACTCATGGAACAAATCTATGGCAGCTCAAAACCTGAAGATGTACAGAAAATTAAAAATCTATATGAAGAATTACAATTACCTCACACTTACTCCGTCTACGAAGAAGCGACATATGATCTACTTAGAACCCAAATACAACAAGTCACAAGGGGTCTCCCTCACGACTTGTTCTTCAAAATTCTCGACAATATTTTCAGGCGAAGTATTTAAAAATGTGTAAATGATATTATTAATGTAAGACTTTAAGTGATAAGCTATACCTGGAATTAATTTTCAGATATAATATTAAACGAGGTCGTTACTTTAAAAAGTAAAAAAATACATAAAAGCTTGCCTACACAAAACAATATAAACAAAAAACAAAAAAAAATTATACTTATTAATACTTTCTACTTAATTATTACCATTTTTACTTTTATTATTTTAGTTACTATTTCGTCTATATTTTAACGACATTGAGTGAAAAGTACTAATAACTATGAAGTGTAAAACGTTACTAAGAGGAAAAATCTATCTCACTTTAAAAATTACAATAATAAAATAGGTATTATTTTATCTGAAAAGCAAATCCAGGATTTAATGTAATATTACCAAGATAGTATATAACGGTATAAAGTCTTTATATTATATATAAGTGATATTATGCAAGAAGCATGAAAACGTTTGTTAAATTTTGAATCTTCTGTGAATTAACTATTTATAATATTTTAACACATAATTTTTAAAAAGAATTTTAGGTTAAGTGAAACGGATGTAATGTGATTAAATTTGTAGACAGTGTGTCTTACTACTGATTGTATGTGTATTCATTATAAAATGTTGACTAAATGTGATACTCACTGTTTTAATTTTTTTTAATTTCTCAATAACCCCTAAAATCTATAAACTCACATTATTGAATTTTTTTTTAAACTAAAAACAATTAATCTACAGTACACTTGTATGATTGTCTAAAGGTCTCTAGTAATTCATTTCGAATCTACTACAGACCTTTTAGTACACATAAAATTCAGTGCCAACATACCCGGACACGTACGAAAAAAAAAATCTCTTGAGCATATACATAATTATGTAGATCTCATAGTCTCCAACAACTCTGTATGAGAATTTTGTCTGCATCTGTCCATGTTTTTAAGAGATTTTTTTCCATAAGGAGTAAGGGCGGACAAAAAACTTTATATAAGTCACTTTTGGTGTCAAATTAGAAAATTCCAAAATATATTACAACTTATTTCAAATGATAGAATATTGTTGACGTGATAACGTGTTATAAATCGATGAACACAGGCTGCACGCACGAAAAAATGTCACGTTCCCCCTGAGCCTGAGCGTGTGAGCAAGAGCGAAGAACAAGCGATAAAGAGGCAAGGTCGTCCCAAACGTTAGCTTGTGACACATTTATCTCTCTTCTCGCGTAACGTCAGAGCTAGCAGTTCGAAATAATTAAACAATAATCATTCATGCAATTATTCATCAATGTTTCTTTATGATCGTCCATAAACCGACTTTATAGACCACCAATTTTTTTTTAAATATAATATTGATGTTACAAAGTATCTACTTAGACTGTGTAGTACATGCTAATGTCCACGACATCATAAAGAATATTTTGATGTCACAAATCTAATTCTATGCCTCAGAGGACTGGCATTTTTTCTTCTCATACAGATAATACCATTAGGATTATAACCTGTGTCGGGGGTCCGGAAACACACACAATACACAAGCTCAAACGCCCAGACCACAACAAACGAACCCGCGACCGCTAGTGCAACAATCAGCGATGTGAGCGCTGCGCCAACGCGTCGTCAACTATACTAATGGTTTGCCCCGGCTTTGAACATCGCCTGCATTTTTTTTTCATAAGGCTATAAATCTCCAACTCCTAAGATTATCGCTTAAATTACATGGTGTACAGAACTATCATTAATATACATAAAATGCTTAATGCATTTCATGATAATTGTGTTTGCTCGCAAACGAAAAAAAACCGACTTCAATTACATCGACGAGTAATACAACGTAGATCGACGAAAAAATAGTCAATTTACTACGCGTTATCAAAGATTACTCAAAAAGTTGTTATCAGATCTCAATAAAATATATATGTGACCACATGACAAACGTCAGCTTTCGATTAAATTAAAAATTATTAAAATCGGTACACCCAGTAAAAAGTTATTGCGGATTTTCAAGAAATTCCCTCGATTTCTCTGGGATCCCATCATCAGATACTAAATTAGGGATATCTTCTTTCCAACAAAGAAAGAATTATCAAAATCGGTACATCCAGTAGAAAGTTATGCGGTATAATACAACGTAGGTCGACGAAAAAAGCGTCAAGTAAAAACGCATTATTAGATATAACTCGAAAAGTAGTTGTTAGATTTCAAATAAATTTAAATGGCACCAATTGGCACACACCCCCTTTCGATAAAAAAAAATTGTCGAAATCGGTCCACACGGTCAAAAGTTCTGATGTAACATACATAAAAAAAAATACAGTCGAATTGAGAACCTCCTCCTTTTTTGGAAGTCGGTTAAAAAAAGTTAGCGATCAGATTGGATTGGAGAACAAAATTAAATTAGACTAATGTAGAAAGTAATTTAATACAAGGAAACAATTTTAAGCTTAATACAAATTTGAATGAACAAACAACTTTATCTTCATTTTATGGATTAAACGAACGAGTTCAACACAACCCGAAATTATTTTTAATCTACACTAAGGACCGGAATACTTTTTTTGATTAATCTAATATTAATTTAAACTACACTGAGGGTTCGAATTATTTCTGACACGTGGGTGGAGTGAGAGAGTGGAGAGTTAACAGTGGTCACTTATCATAGCGGGTCTCCGTGACACGTGGCTCCGCAGAAACTCCCTGGACGATCAACCGCCAGACTCTCGAGTTCAGATGTCCCAGGTCCACGCCACCATCTCCATCACGATGTCAGCCGGAGATGAGAAATTTTGCTTAGCCAGAGGGTAGAATCCCGATGCTTTTTCTTCTTTCTGTCGTAGATGTTGGGGTCCTAGCAGCCAATCCACAAAACCCGGCCACGTAGTCCTACAGGCAACAACAGCTCCGCACGTGTCCGCACGCCAAGGACCCCAACAAAATCGCACCCTGAACCTGACCGAGGCTGAAGACCTAGGAAAAGGAAGGAGCTGCACAGCGCCAGCGCTTATATAGCTGAGCCTAATCTACACCGCGAACCCCACCAATGGCTGCTCCACGACACACGAAACACGCCAATAGCGAACCGCCTAGCAATAAAGAATAATAATTCGACGAAACGAAATAATTGTTAAGAGAATGAACGAAGAATAAAAAATACGTTACAACAGCAGCAAAGAATATAACCACCCCTTCTCTTCCTAGATAGAACATTTCCACTACCACCTTTGAACAAAAAGCCGATCGATGGCGGGAAAACCATCCAATTGCTAGCTTTGAAATACACAGGCCGAAGACGAACTGTGTTATCCCTTAATCGCGTCTTATGACACCCACGGGAAAAGAGGTAGTGTCTATATTTTTTACTGCCATAACCACAGGGCTAATGCAGCAATAGCAATGCTAGATACTAAATATTAAATAAATATTTTCAATTTAAGCGCAAAAAAAGTGTTAATTTACGACATCACATTAGAAACCTCTAAAACTATCAATGTTCCTCTACTAGATTATGCGTGTATTATACATATAACCTTTCTCTGGAATAACTTTATTTATTAAAGAAAACCACATCAATATCTGTTGCGTAGTTTTAAAGATGACAGCAGGAAGAAACTTTTTTTATACTATGTAGTGATAGGATAGGGAGACAGCATATATTAGTGTATTATCTATGGGGAGGCAGTATGGGATAGACCATAATATAACTATGTATTGACAGTTTGCGTAATTTTTCTAAACAACTGACAATCCATATCATAGTTGCCAACTAAAATGTTTACCCCTAAAGCCCAGTATGAAATGAACCAAATAGAACTTAAATACATTTTTAAACAAAATATAATAATTATCCTCCTCAAGTTTCTAAGTAAGCCGGTAAACATTTTTCTCATTCAGAAATTTATGTATGTAACTTTTCTCATGTTTTTAATCAAGATTAAAAGAACTACTGCAATTAATTTGATCAAACATCTTGCTGTTAACATCTTGTTTAATATGTAGAGTTAAAAAATAATTAGAGACCGATCTCACTTCTGATCAACGCCTATAAGCTGTTTCCGAGGGTTGTTATGAATCGTTTCACCAGAAAACGATGAATTCCAACCATCGGAGAGGGTTGTTTCTCAAAATGGCTACAGCACCGTAGATCACACCCATACTGTGGCAAGGCGGAGTGGCGGAGGCAATAATATAATCAGCCGCTGTGTATGGCATTTGTGGACTACGAGAAATACTTCGACTCTGTCGAGACCTGGGCTGTCCTGAACTATCTGCAGAGATGTCATATCGACTGGCGATATATCGAGGTACTGAGATGTATGTACGACGCAGCAACAATGATTGTCTATATTCAAGACCAGAGAATGAGTAACAAGACCCGTTTTCCTCCGACGTGGGGTAAGACAGGGAGATGTAATTTCACTGAAACTGCTAACCACTGCGCTGGAGGAGGTCTTTAGGACCTTTGGTTGGGAGAAAACGAGGCATTAACGTCAACAGCGAATACATCTCTCACCTTCGTTTCGCCGAAGATATCATCATCTTTGCGGAGTCGTTGGATGAGCTAGGCCAAATTCTGGGCGGCCTAAACGAGTCCTCCCGACGAGTCGGTCTCAGTATAAATTTGGACAAAGCTATGTTTAACAAGCAAGTTATACCGAGATCTGTCGACGGTATCCTTCTCGAAGTTTTTTAGGATTATATGGACCTAGGCCACGCCATTCAACAAGACCGAAACAGCTTCAAGAAGGCAGCTGATAGGAGATTCAGTTGAACTGGGCGGCGTTTGGCATGCTTCGTGGAGCCTTCACTTCAAAGATTCCACAATGCTTGAAGAAAAAAGTCGTCGAGCAATATGTTCTGCCTGTTTTAACATAAGGCGTGAGAAGTGGACACTGACGAGGAGATTAGTCCACACGTTTGAAGTCATTCAACGTGCAATAGAACGAGCTATGCTTGGGGTCTCTCTTAAAGATACGATCAGAGATAAATCTATCCACGAGATAATGAAAGTAACTGACATAGGCCACAGAATTACCAAGTTGAAGTGGCAGTGGGCTGGTCATCTGTGTTGCAGGACCGATGGCTTTTAGAGCAGACGTGTACTAGAGTAGAGACCGCGTGTTGGCAAACGCACGGTGAGACGCCTTCCGGCCCGCTGGACCGACGATAACGGAAAACCGGGATGTTTGGCACGAACTTGGGGAGGCCTATGTCCAGCAGTGGAATGCGATACGCTGAAGTGTAAAATTTTTTTTTTTACATAACTGCTGATGTGGGTAATATTATTATTTGAGATGGCAACTCTACAATGCCCATGTTTGGCAATGGCAAGTTGCCTGTATTGCATTTTAGTCAAAGTCAAATAATCATTTGGTTACTTCAGTGGTGGCGTTTGAACATTTACGTATTAATATCTGACAAATTGGCATTCTTTAAAAAAAAAATATTTTAAATGGAATATAGTGTAAAATATACAAATTATTAATCTATATTGAAGTCAGAATACTTTTTGAAAACCTATTTAGAAGTGTGAAGAGTAATTAGAATATTCATATTCAGAGAAAGTTGTTGGCGCGTAGCCTAAATCAAATAAAAGTTTAACTATGTCGCTTTTTAGAATAGTAAATAGAAGTAGCCGTTTAGGCATAAAATTCATCCAGTAAGTATTCTACCTGGTTTCTATATGATAGATTCCTGCTTCGATCTAATTTATATTAAAAACATTTTAAGAAACATTTTCAATCATAACACTGTTTGTGAATCTTATTCGTCACTATTTCTTTTTCTGTTACTTTTATTTAATTTTTTTATAGAGACGTAAATTGAAAAGTAAATAATTGTTTTAATAAAATGATTTCATTAAATATAGGTCCATTCGGCTAAAATCAGACAAGGGTAAGATCATACAACTCGTATATACTCGTATATATATGTACGTGTGCGAAATACGGGACATTTCTTAGTGTTTATAACATAGAATGCAAGACTTTTAACTACAGCCCACTCTTCAATTTGTGTTTTACGCTATGAGTTAAAGCACGACTACTGCATGCAATACAATAAAACAAGTCAGTTTTGCATATTGTCACATAAATCCAAACAAACCTTGGATATTATTATATAGTTTTTTGGTTTTTTAGTTATTCACCAAACATAATAATTTTGTTCAATATTGCATGGATTCCATTTACTCAAAATTGTTTTAGATAGTTATAGGCGGAGATACGATCGTACACATATTTTGGAAACATCAAATAAGAAAATATTGAGAGCTTTTTAGCTACATAATTACATTGGTTTTCAAAGTTTTTTAATGCTTCAGCCTGTAATATCCCACTACTGGGCATAGGCCTCTTTCCCCATATAGGAGAAGGATCAGAGCTTAATCCACCACACTGCTCCACTGCGGGTTGGGTTGGTTTTTTTTTTTTTAAATGTATGTTCGGGGATAACTTCGTCGTTTATGAACCGATTTTGATAATTATTTTTTCCTTAGAAAGCAAAAATCCCAAGTGTGGTACCATGATAAGGAAACCAGGTTCTGATGATGGAATCCCAGAGAAATCGACGGAAACCCTCGAAAATCATAGTGACGACTAATATATTTGTTAATTTTTTTAGTCTACTTATGTTGTATTACTTATTTTTAATATTTAATTTCCTTTATTTCTAATAATAGTATTTACAAAACATATTTTGCAAACTTAACCTAAGAAATTATATTATGGTACCGTCACAATTTGATAAGTACTTGTGCTACAAGTATTTATGTATATCTACCCTACAAACTCCAAGTAACAAAAAAAAGGAACAATTAGTTATTGAAAGTAATTTCTAAGTATGATCTCTACTTCTCCTAGCTAGGGTAGCTGAGCTATCTGTAAAGTGAATATACAGGAAAGCAAATAAATTTGGTCAATGTTTATAATTTTTGGATGAGGTAAATTTTATCTTGGTATATTGTATTCAATAATATCATTCACTTAACATTTAACAATACAAAAGATGGCTCAAGAGTTCAAGACACAAAAGAGATACCATCAGATAAGAACTTTACAAAAAATTTGCATTACAATATGAGCTCAAAGCAATTTGTAAATTCAAATGTTAATGACAAAGAGTCATCTGATCATAGAATAAAAAAGACGATAACACTGTCTCAGCTTATTGTAGTAACCGACTCAATACTTTATTTATATACCCCTTTAGTGCAGTTGGCAGTGGCCCTGATTTCTGATGGCTTATGTATTTGAATCATGCCTCGAGTGGTGTAGTATATTATTATTTATGTGTTCCATTTTTATATTAACGCTTATTACAATAAGAAATTGTATATTAGGTTCTAAGCTATAACACGTTGCCTACTTTAGGAATCATGTATGTATGGCAAACATATTTGTATTAACACTAGCTTTTACCTATAACTTTGATTGCATATTAATTTAATATTATTTTATGTTTGTGCTACAAAAGTTGTTAAATTTTCCTACGTTAACTTACTACTACGTTTACTTTCTTGATAAATGGGCTATTAATTTTAAAAAAATTAATTTGAATTCCTAAGATTAGAGTGTTTTTTTAACAAACTCTTCAGCTTTAGGATATTAGTGTATATGTATAGTCTGAGATTGTCTTCAATCTTCAATGTATTATCATAACTATTGTCTTTAATGTACGTATTATCATAAGTGGATATTCACTTAGATAGTAATGTTATTTAAACTTTAAAAAGTAATCAACAAACTGTTTTTTTTATAAGAAAATACATTAAATGTATTAACTACAGCTCCAAAAAGTAGAATTGTTTAAAAGTTTCGATGAACTTCAACAAAACTTTACTTTTTTGTTCAGCTACCGTTGCTGAGTGCCGGAGAATTGTTTTTTTTTTTTACTTCTTACCCTTTGCCTTTACTAACACTACCCAACTAGAAAGTAATATTATTTAGCTGTGAATTTTTGTTAGGTTAATATATACATCCCGCTGTGTCCTACGTCAATACCTGTATTGTAACATATAATTGGATTTTATACCAAAAAAACTTATATAATACTCACACTAGCTAATATGCGAGCACCCACTTAAATAAAAATTCATTTACAGTGCTCAACAGCAGATACTTAAAATGGCAACAAATGCATCAATATCAGAATTGCAAAGGGAAAAGGAGACATTTCAGGATTTACTTCCAAATGTTACAGAAACATTACTCAAAGAAACAAGATTCAAGAATATGCCAGAAGTGGCAAACTGGACCAAAGAGGTAAGATTGAAACAGAATTAATATAATTATTTGATGACTCATAAACTATGTCGGTCGTCCATACTTTAGAAAGTTCGTAATTATATGTGAGCGAATTTATATCTAAAAAAGAACAAAATATATTCAATTTATTGACGTGACAACGTCTTATAAATCGATGAACACCGGCTGCATGCACGAAAGTGTACGCTTGCGCTGCATCTATAACTCTTCCACTAGATTGGCCTATGCGTCCGAGGAGATGTTTTGTTACGACGATGTCACGTTAAACTATCGTCCCTAAACCAACTTTAAAGACAACCAATTTTTTAATTTCGAAATTACACAAATATTGCATTTTGCAAAGCACACTCGTGGTGGTAATCCAACAGAACAATGCAATGAGCGCCTTTCAAAGCTATAGAAAATTTTACTTTAACTATTTCTTAAATTTAACAAATATGCGATATAGAGACATTAATAGCCATTAATATACATTCTTCATTGGGACAAAAAATTTAGCATAATTGTACCGTAATTGTAAGATTTAGTCGCTCTTATCTTATGACATCCCGTTTCCTTTCGCCATCAAAACGACATGAATAATTAAACAAAGCGTTAATCTACATTTGAAATTCAAGATCTTTGGATAAGTATTAAGGTCTATTGTGTTCTATAGATTTTAACTTTAATTGTAGGTGCTAGAATACAATCTTCAAGGCGGCAAGAAAGCCCGAGGTTTGACGACCACGTTAGCATATGAAACGTTGGAGAGTCCTGAAAATATTACTGAAGAATCTCTTAAACTCAGCAGAGTGGTTGGATGGTGTGTCGAAATGGTAAGAATTTTCTCATTACTCTATACAAATTCCCTTACATTTTTGTGCGTAATTGATACCCAAGTAGGTTTTCGAAATGGTGGTACCTGAAATTCATATTCGTATCCGCAGATATCCATAAAAATAAGTTAGATATTCTATAGTAGGAAATGTTACTTGCCTGAAAGGAAATAAACGCCATAGATGGAAACTCGAAAACATATTAGGTAGGTGCATAGTTTACCTATATCCAAATGGATTTCCAAATTTGTGTACAGGATATACCTATCTATCGGCAGATACCCATTAAAAAATAAGGTCGGTATCCCATATCAACATTCTGAATATTATCGACGGATCTCTAAGGAATCTATATCAGTAAATGTTATTCAGATCGTCAATGTCATGTAAATTTCAGAAATAAGTATCAATTAAATGGTTCGCTTAAACCGAATATAAAAATAATCATATCAAAAATTTCGATCTAACGGGTACATCGTTCCATAGCTTAATTGGCTAGAGCACCAACACGGTCAGTCGGAGACGCGGGTTCGAACCCCGCTGGAGCGGTCAATTTTTGATATGATATTAAAAAATGTTTAGAATTTCTATTGATTTCACACTTATTTCTCAATACATTTTACCGTGAATACTGATGTACCTAATTAGAGTTAACCCCTTCGAATCTAAAACTTTCGTAAACTGGCAAAGTCCCGTTAAATTATGTAAATACACGAGTGATAATAAAAAATAGTAAATCTAAAGGCTTATTTCTTTATCTTTTGTTTTAAATATATTGTTCTAGGATAATTTATTCTATATTTTATACAGACAAGTTATTGATGTAAAGTAATATGATTGTAAAAATATCAATTATCACAATTTTATCTCTTAATAAATGTGAAAAAGTTAGTTAAAATTCAAAAGTTTTTTTCGAAAATTACCTTCGAATGAAATATTTACCAAATGTATATTGAAAGAGAATGTTTTACTCTACAAAAGAGGATAATCCAGTTGAGCCCATCCCACGTTCATGAACAATAGTTTTTTATTATTGTTTTTGTTCTGTAAATCACATAAATTTACTCATACATTTTGGAAGGAGTAGTTTTATACGATGACAAACTAAAATTCCAAGGTCGGTAATATAATATGCACAGGAAGTCAATTGAGTTGTCATGTCGGTGTAAGAGGGGAGGAATGTATTTATAGAATATAACTACTAAATGTATAGTAACTTTGATTTATTGCTACAGCTTTCTGTTATAAATTTTACCTTGTTACAATGTTTTATTCATAGACTAGCTGTGCCCGCGACTTCGTCCGCGTGGAATTTAACAAAATAGTTATTGTTTAGTTCCCAGAGTTATAAATAAATTTAAAAAAATTAAAATAAAAGTAGCCTAAGTTACTCCTTATTACATAAGCTATCTGCCAGTGAAACTCCCGTCAAAACCGGTCCAGCCGTTTCAGAGATCAACCGGAACAAACAGACAGACAGACAAAAATTGTAAAAAATGTTATTATGCTATATGTAGTGTGTATACATATGAATTTAGTAAAAAGTGGTTAATTTAATCAACGTGAATAAAATTATATATATGTATGTTTGTATGTATGTGTTTGTGTATGTATATGTTTATGTATATATGTATGTATATGTGTATGTATGTATGTATGTATTTATGTATGTGTTTATGTGTGTATGTATGTATGTAAATAAGTAAATATATTCAAACGCTTATGTCTCAATTTGTACACCTACACTGACACAATACCATCTCCTCTGCCCCTAGGTTGCCTGGAAGAGATCGCTTTTTAGCGATAAGGCCGCCCTTTGTGCCTGATGATACTCTGTTTAAGTCCATATTATGTAGTATTTCTGTTTTGGTGTACAGTAAAGTGTATTGTTATGTTATGTTAATATTACAACAGACACTCCCATTTTATTTATTTGTATAGATGTCGCTCTCAATCTCGTTCACATAATTATGAAATGTCAATATCTCAAATTTCTAATCGGCGTATTAAGATAAAAAATGCATAAGTTTTCATTTCTTATATTACAAGTTCACCAATACAACTCCGAAATTAAATTGTATTCAGTAGTTTTTGCGTGTTGCGCCCATAAACATCTTCGCTTCAGCCTGTAATAATAGGCCTCTTTCCCCATGCAGAAGAAGGATCAGAGCTTAGTCCACCATGCTGCTCCAATGCGAGTTGGCGGATATATTCCCTAATATGAGTAACGATCGATATCAGATGTACATTATAACAACCGGGAGCGACGGCTTAACGTGCTCTCCGAGGCACGGTGGGGAACCCAAAAGGACTGCACAAACACCCAGACCACGGCAAACACCTGTATGGCCAATACAAATGTTTGTTATGTGCGGGGATCAAATCCGCAACCGCCAGCGCAACAGGCACAATCCATGGCTGTGACCGTTGTGGCAACGCGGCGTCAACAACGCGCGCAAAAATACAGCCACAATTCTAAATATAATAGAAATATATAATAATATAATATAAATTAAAGATGCTTACATTTGTTTCTCCAATATGTACAGACAGTACCTGGGTGACCGAGCTTAGCTTGGTATTTTTAGTAAATCGTGTTTCTTGAAAATCATTATTCATAAAATATGAATAATATTTCTTTTACCGACAATGATAAAAAATATATAAATAAATATAAAAAATCAAAAATAAAAAATTTATTAAAAAATAATAATGATTAAATATGAATAATATTTTTCAATTTTACATACATTATTAAATAAAAAATAATGAGTGCGATTAGAAAAAAAAAGAAAAATAATCGAACGAGGATTTGAACCATGGTATTTTCGATCGCGACCGGTATAATCGATCTGAAAATTTTAGAAATTTGAAAAATTTCCCACCTGAGCTATTACAACTTTACTGACAGTTGCGAAATTTACCTTCGTATTCTAACGACATTTTTTCATTGTCTAAAAACTGGAATAAAACGACATTTCCTAAAAATAAATCCTAGCTAGATTTATTTATCTTCCCCGAAATTCTCTGCATACTAAATTTTATGAAAATCTTTGGAGCCGTTTCCGAGATTCTGTCTTGGTAGGAGAAGGTAAATAAACACAAGTATCTTTAAAAAAAAAAATAAAAAAATTATTTATTTATTTATTTCTTGCTATACAATCAACAGCGCTTACAAATATACAGTACAGTTTTTTAGTTTAAAATCACATACCAACACAATATGACATAATATAATACTGTAGTACAATTTACTTACAACGTTACTAAGGTCATAACTTGGCTGTTTGCAAACGAATGTTGGGACTGACTCCTAACTAGAAACCTGTGTTTAGGATAGCACTTCCATTCCCTGCGAACTTTGTGTCTTCCTAATACAATCAGTTTTGGGTGAACAATAACAAAAGTAACTTGTCGAGTGCAATTTAAAAGTATACAAGTCAGATCTCGATTAACTAAAAATGAGACCATGTAGCAAGGTTGGTAGGATAAGGATACAATTCTTTAATGTGATGTGATAGAGCTTTTATACCAACTGCGAAAATTTTTCACCTCGTTACCGTGCACGAAATGTACATAATGTAATGTACGTTCCATTTCATTTTTAGCTGCACGCCTATTTCCTAGTATTGGACGATATCATGGACGGTTCGACAAAGCGTCGCGGAGTTCCATGTTGGTATCACTTGCCAAACATCGGCTTAGGAGCCATCAACGATTCAATTTTGATCCACTCCGCTATACACGAGATATTAAAACACTACTGCGGGCACATGCCGCAATACAGACTAATAGTGGATCTATTTAATGAGGTAAGTAACGATTCTTTAGATGACGATCAAGAGAAAATTTATAGTGAGGTGGGGTACAACAGGATATATCCTGCTCAAAATCTGGAGCCGCCCTACTGTGTGAAGTTGACCTTACGGAAGATCACATGTCAATAATACAGCTTACAACAGTGTTGAGGTGGGAGGTGGGTGAGTAAGGTGGCCAGAGCTCTTGAGTGGATTGGGGTTTTAGGTTCGGCAACGCGTTTGCGATGCTTCTAGTGTAGCAGGCAACTCCCTATATGCTACGGTAACCGCTTACTATCAGATGAGACGTATGCTTGTTTACGTCTTTATATTGATACAGCCTGCAACATCTCAGTCCTGGATATAAGCTTCTTTCTCCGCTTAAGAGAAGGATTGGAGCGTCATTAACCACGCTGCTTCACTGCTAGTTGAAGGATATATTCTCTACCTTGAGTAACGATCCCTGTCAAGTGACTATGATACCAACCGGTACCGATAGCTTTACGTGCACTCTGAGGCTATGTAGGGAGATCCACAAGGTGAGACCAGAAATAAATATTTAAGATGCAATTATACCCTCTGAGCGAAAATCGGCAGCGAGTGTTTAAGTGGTAGGCCAAAAAAATTGTCAAGAAAGTGGTTGTCTGTAAGAAATCACTATCAGAGATGAGACCTCCTTCGTACTCTGTTTATTGCATTTCTTTTTTTACGTACTTCCTAAGTGTGCAATATGGTGTTACATAAATAAATAGGTATTCAACAAAACATATTAAATTCATAATACTACACAACTACACATTTTAATTTTATAATGTGTAAAGTGCAATATAATAACCTACTATAAGAGTATGGTTTATTAAAATGTAAATGTAAAGGTAACGTAAACAATGTAACTTTACCTTGTTTTTAATAAATGTGTCATTTTTTTATAACTAACGTAGGTAACCCAATATTTCGTATATTAGTACCAAAAAAATACTGATTAATTCGTAGTTGTCTGAAATATGAAACTGAAAACTACAATTATATAACTTAGTTGAAGCAAAAAAAAATGTCATTTTAATATATTTTTTATTTCAAGGCACTATTGTACACATCGATGGGTCAACATTTGGACTTCACGATGGCTCACAGAAATAAAAACGACTACAGTATGTTCACACAAGAAAGATACAGTTCCATAGTTCAGTATAAGACAGCGTACTACACGTACAAACTACCGGTCTGCTTAGGATTGCTACTCGCTAATAAATTGGATAAGGAAACTCATAGGAAGGCTGAAGAGATATGTTTAGAAATTGGACATTTGTTTCAAATGCAGGTATGTATGTCATTGTCTTGTACTACATACTGTTTATATTTTAAATTTTGCTGTTTATTATAATTGGCTAAATTATTTTTTTAAAGTCGATTTCCGGGCTGATTATTAAACGACTTCAAAAGAAGGAGGTTCTCAATTCGACTATAATATTAATGTGTGTTATCTTATAACTTTTTACTGGATGTAACTGATATTAGTGAATCATTTTTTAAACGAAAGCTGGTGCTTGTCATATGGTCCCATTTAAATTTGTTCGAGTTCTAACGAGTACATTATGTTATAAAAAAAAAAGGTTATACCTAATGATCTGTATGTAGCGTTGATTGACTGTTTATTTGACTCTTTTTGTCTACCTACTTTGTAACTTGTATTACTTGTTGACGTAATTGAAGTCGGTTTATATCGTTTGCAAGCAGACATAATTATGTTTGTTCTAATCTTAATTGTCAGAACTATATTTTTGTGTTAGCCTTTTTTCCCATCATATTATTTAACTAGCTGTACCCGCGACTTCGCGTGGAATCTGTTTAGTAAAAATATTGTTCAGTTTGCTGAGTTACAAAATAATTAAATTTATAAAATAAAAGTAGCCGAAGTTCTCCATATTACATCAGCTATCTGCCAGTGGAAGTCCCGTCAAAATCGGTCAAACCGTTTCAGAGTTAGCCGGAACAAACAGACAGGCAGACGAAAATTGTAAAAAAAATGTTAATTTTGGTATATATATCGTGTATACATCCATATAATTATATAAAAAAGCAGTTAATTCAATATTACAAATAGACACACTTATTTTATTTATTAGTATAGATATATGTAGATAAAAACGTAAATAAATAAACTCTTTATGTTTGGTTACACACTGCTCATTTTCTTAATGTGTTTATGAAACCTGTAATGTTAAATATAAGATATAAAACCCAAAATTTCTATTCTAGGACGATTATATCGACAATTTTGGAGTTGAAAAAGTAACAGGTAAAGTTGGAACCGACATTCAAGAAGGGAAATGTTCCTGGCTTGCTGTACAAACGTTACAAAGGTGTAACCCTAAACAAATGAAAGTGTTTATAGCTTGCTATGGAAGCCCTGAACCCGCTCACATAGAGAGAATAAGAAGATTATATGAAGAATTAGATTTACAGTCGCTATACCAAGAGGAAGAAAGGAGACGGTATAACTCAGTGGTGGAACAAGTACGGAAACTTCCTAAAGAAACATCTATGTCCCCTGATCTATTTCTCAAGTTACTAGATATGATATATGACAGAAAGAATTAATTATTAAAATAAAGTAAAAAAAAAAATATTTTTTATGTACCTATACTGTTGGATTAAAAAAATAGTATGTGTTGTTGGAGTATGAATATTTATACATATTTATGAATTCATTTGTACTATAAAGTTTTAAAATAGAATTATATTAAATTTTTTACTATTTATAGAATATTATTATTAATTAATAAAAATTTAATTATTTTTTCCGAGTTATAAAATATATTTTTTTAATATCTTAGTGAAGCATATAAACATAATAATTTTTTGCAAGTGTCAAGACTAGATCGCTTCATTACGACATTTCCAAATAACTTATCTGTACTGAACTCCGGAATTTATCAAAATAGGCGTTTAAGAACATTTTGTTGACAATGTTAATTTGTATGTGCTTCGTATTTAAATTATTATTTTGTAACTTAATAAATCTTCAGTCACAACTTAACCGTGCTTCAGTCACAACTTAACAGTGCAACCTTAATATAACGTACCTTAATATAACGACTTCCTCGATTTAACAAATTTTTCGTAATCCCCTGGAGGACAGAGTTCATATAAAATATACCTTTACATTGCGAACAACCTCTTTATAACGAATTTTCAACTATCAAGAAAAAGTATAAATACCTCTAATTAACGAATTTTATCAACCCAAAACTTTTATATAAAGTTCCCACCATGTATAACTCTTTACCTATGTGATTCATGTCGCGACATGTTTCGACACGCTTTAGTTCGTAAAACAATCATTGTTGTTTGATGGAAACTTTCCATTGGAAAGTAATGTAAACACTTCTGCTCGTCACTATTGTTAAAGATTTAAGTTAAAATAGCTCAGAAACGTAAAAGAAGTTCCTTATCGATCGCAGAAAAGCGAAACGTCATTAATTTACGGTTTTTTTTTTTCTTTTGCGGATTTTACTGCATTTAATTTTGATTACATATTAATGCAAGAAAAAATGTTGTACCTACCTAATTGTTTTTAAATAGAAAATACATGCAATAATTTGATAAAAATGTGTTATCATTTATTAGTAGAAGCTGTTCGCTATAACAAGATGTGTACCTCCATAATGTTGAGGTAAATTTAAAACTATTTTTTTATATCGAATTTTAGACCAACCTAACCTCAACGTAACAAAACCTCAGTTCAACGAATTACTTGATATAACGAATATTTTCTTGTTCCCCTCCGATTCGTTATATCGAGGTTGCACTGTATCAAGTTTTTAACCGACTTCCAAAAAAGGAGGAGGTTCTCAATTCGACTGTATTTTTTTTCTTTATGTTACTTCAGAACTTTTGACTGGGTGGATCGATTTCGACAATTTTTTTTTTAATCGAAAGGTGGTGTGTGTCATTTGGTCCCATTTAAATTTATTTGAGATCTAACAACCACTTTTCGAGTTATATCTAATAATGCGTTTTTACATGACGCTTTTTTCGTCGACCTACGTTGTATTATAACCAGGGATATTCCGGTATGGGTTATTTACCTTTATAAAACGGTACTTATCGAATCAAAATATCGGTAAGAGAATCATTCGGTAACCGAATCATATCGGTAATACAGTATCGAAATAAACCGGTAGTAGGCATAACGTTCGCGTCGTAAGTTTAAGCGGGCAATTCCCGTTCTTGTAGCTGCGCTGCGCTAGCTCGGATTGCGGTCCGAAAGTACACCATATCTCTATCTCATTCGCTCCCGTGTGTTGCGTGATTTTACTTAAATCTTATTTATTTGTGATAGACGACAGGCCCCGGGCGTGGCGCGAGCAAGTTTTCATCTCTTTTTCGCGTTAATGTTTACATTGCATATAACGAATAATTCAAAACAAAAAACTTAATTACTTTCATAGTTAAAGAAGCCAGTCTTATGAAAAACCAAGCATTATCAATAAAAGCAAAGGAACATTACAGATTCTTCATTTTAAACGATGGCTCACAGATTTTGTCACCCTCTGTTACTCCGAATCATTTAAAACCGAAATACATAACGTTATATTTCGGTATTACAGTTTAATCGGTAACCGTTTTATTAAGGTTTTGGAACCGAAATAAAACGGTAACCTTTTCAATCGGTATCCGATTCATACGGTAACCGTTTCAAACGGTTACCTTTATGAATCGGTTTGGCGAACCCTGATTATAACGCATAACTTTTTACTGGATGTACCGATTTTGACAATTTTTTTGTTCAAAAAGAGATATCCCTAGTTTGGTACCATGACAAGGAAACCAGGATCTGATGATGGTATCCCAGAGAAATCGAGGGAAACTCGAAAATCCGCATAACTTTTTTCTGGGTGTACCGATTTTGATAATTTTTAATTTAATCGAAAGCTGATGTTTATCTTGCGGTCACATTTAAATTTTATCGAGATCTGATAACTACTTTTTGAGTAGTCTTTGATAACGCGTAATTACTTGACTATTTTTTCGTCGATCTACGTTGTTTTACTTGTCGGTTTTTTTTTTTGTTTTGTTCTATAAACCTGTAATAGAGATATTGAAATGAGCTTTCCAACTAAAACCCAACATTTTAGATAAATATATTAAATATACCTAATGCATCGGAATTTATACATATCATCATCATCATCATCATCATCATCATCATCATCATCACTACAGCCTATCGCAGTCCACTGCTGGACATAGGTCTCCACAATTAACGCCAAAAATCGTATGAACTCGTGTGTTTTGCCCATAGTCACCACGCTGGGCAGGCGGGTTGGTGACCGTAAGGCTGGCTTTGTCGCACCGAAGTCGCTGCTGCCCGTCTTCGGCCTGTGTATTTCAAAGCCAGCAGTTGGATGGTTATCCCGCCATCGGTCGGCTTTTTAAGTTCCAAGGTGGTAGTGGAACTGTGTTATCCCTTAGTCGCCTCTTACCTCTCCCTTAGTGGCCTATGTCCAGTAGTAGACTCCGAAAGGCCGATGTGATGATGATGTGATGAATTAAATATGAGTTTATTAATATTATCATGGAGTCGCTTTTTCACATCCAGCTCATTAAACCAAAATAAAGCTCCCTAGAGGCCACAATTTAAACATTGTCAGCTACATGAATATGGATAGGGATGGACAGTGTAAACTAATTGTAAATAGTATTCTCTCCCGATTTAATTATTTCCTACTTTATATTTTACTAATATTATAAAGAGTTATTAATATAATAACATATATTTTCACATTAATGTGTGATTACAAAAACTTATATGAACATGTATAATCGTTTGTCAAAATTTCTAAATTTCTCAGGACCAAAAAACTCGAATGGTTTAGAATACGCCCAAATAAGTCCCGTTTCGGTCCAATCGCTGGCCTAATGTAGCCAGCGGCTTGACATGAGGTCAAAAGAAACTACTAGGTTTCATGTTGATTCTTTTAAAAAGAATTGTCTTTTGAAACTGCAGTATATTATTCATTTAAAAATGTCTATTTTAAATTTAATTACTTAAATTTTAATAGAATATGCAATTAAAACGGTTTAATTGCTAATAATATCAGAGGAGACAAAATGACAAATTAGGTTCAGCTTGCAAAGCTAAACGCGACTAACCGTTAACCGGAAATATCAAAACATTAGAATACATATTTAAAAAAATACAGTGAAACATATATGGGACCTCCTTTTTTAAAAGTTCTTCTAAACTTTGAAATCCAAGGAAAGAACAAATGAATGACATTTAAAATAAATACATGATGATAAAAATATAAAACAACAAAAGAGTGAAAAAATATTTTGACATGTTTTAAAATGGTTGTTATGAACATAAACTTCAAAAACTGACTGCTTGCTCATAGCTCATTCAAATCTGATAATCATTAGCTAACTATTTGTCATCATTGTGGATAGTAATCATTTCGGCTTAAACATTTTTTTAATTTTACATTGTGTAATTAATTTTATTTCCTAAACTCCGCCTATTTCAATAGAATCGATATATTTAAAAAAAAATATATAAGAAAAAATTGTAAAACCTGAATATGCTAAACGTATTTTGCAATATTCAACAAAACAATATGTCATTGGATAATCTGTTATATATATTTATTTTGTTTTGTTTATATATATATATATATATATATATATATATATATATATATATATAAACAAAACAAAACAGACAGTGTGTTCGAATAGGTACTAGCTAACTGTAGTCCATCAAATAGGCCCCTGTCCGTGCATGTAAGCGTGGTTATAATTTACAATGAAAGGACGGTTAATGCAGAACTACCTCGCCAGCGTAGCTCGTATAATAAGACAAAATAAAATTTTAAAAGGCAAAAAAAAAAATTTCACGTGAATCGTGAATTACAATACCTACAAGGCCTTTACGCCGAAGACGAAGACGCAGTTAGCAATCGAGCACCTTATAATTTTAATATGATGTTTAATTTTTTTTTTGTTAAAATTTTTGAACACTGCATTTAAAATTATTTATAAAGTGTCGCCGCCAAGTGTACGCCTCTAGGCACTCCTCGCGGTGGGTTTCCTTGAAAACTATTGTTTGTAGCATGTTTGTAGCTTATACTTCGCAGCGCCCTCTGGTAGCTTGTTTAGGAACTAATGATCGACCATACTACGATAATTTCGATTAGTTGATTTGGCTCTTGCAGATAATCACAGACGACTGATTCATTCATATAACATGATATTTTATTATGGTAATAACGTAAAAATATTTCTTGTAAAAAATTGAATAATTTTTCAGGCTTCATATTCAATAGGCTTCTTTTTTAATGGTCTCTTGACATAATAAAAAAACAAATTATTCCGTCAAGTGGTTCCCGCGCTATTTTGCTATCATCCATTTATCCAAAATGTTGACGTCCAACATAACATTTTTTAATCGATTCTTTTTACTATAATAGTATATAAAAAAGACTTAAAATTATATTTAATTTATAGTTTGATGCATATTCTGTATAAAATTGTGTATTTTATAGCATATTAATGCCTTGTTATAAAAATATAAAGTAAGCGCTACCCGTATGTTTCATTTTGTGCGAATATGGCACAGCCTCCTTGGTGGCGTGCAAAATAATCCAAATATTTTATATATAGGCTTGGTTATTAAACATTGATATGTAAGGTAATTTAAAATTTTCGTTCTATATACTTGAGTGTATAATTTTTGTGGAATTGGTACTAAATTGTTTTATCGAAAAAAAAATTATAATAAATTATGTTATGATAATTACGGTTATTGTTTTTTTTCCTTTAATTTACCGTTTATTTAAATGTTTCTGTAATTTTTAACATTACAATTGAAAATCAGTATTAAAATAATGAATGTGTGTACTATATTTTTATTTGAATTTATTACAATAACGGTAATGAGTATGGATTAACGTGTCGTAGGATTTAAAAAAAAATTTAAAGTTACGAATATTTTCCAAATGAGTACAATTTTAAAAGCGATATTTTTCACAGAAAAGTAAGAAATTTTAACAAACTATCTCCATCAAAGTAAACTTACATCATTAAGGTATACAAAAAAAATATATATATATATTAAAATGTGTAATTATTTTTAATACACTTTGTATTAAATAATAAAAAGATTTTAGTAACGATATTTTTATAACGAAAGATTTTATTACCACGCATTAAGCCCAGTAAATCTGTCGAGCGCCAGCGCTCTTAAGGTGGCCATTGACGATCAGTTTAAGTGATCAGATTTTCGCGTCAGTGAAACTGATAAGTTTTTCGCGTCAGTTGAAATATTTGCCCATTGACTGGCGTCACTCCGGCCCAGTGATGTCATATCTACCAACTTTTTGGTAGATCTACCAATTTTTACTTCAGTCTACCTATCTACCACCCTAGACCTAAAAACTACCTATTTTTTAATTAGTTTGACATATCACTGAATTATATTTAGGACTATGACCAGAAAACATGACCGAATTGGACAGAGTAGATGACATTTCATTTCACAGAAAAAAATGTGGATCCTACACCTAAAGAATTCTGGAAGCATTTTTATTTAAAAAAAGGATACCGGTCTCCTTTTTTTCCCCTGCTATGCGAATTCGTGAGAAAATTACTCGCACTTCCACATAATAGCGCCAACGTTGAGAGATTGTTTTCTGCAATTAATAATATGCAAAACCTTCCAGAGAAATAGAATTTGCACGGAGACTAGAGGGATTGTTGCGTACTAAAAGATTCATAGCAAACAACTGGCAGTCTAGCGCAGAAGATTTAAAAAATTTCAATAAATATATGTATAATTTCCAAAAATAAACATTTTAAGAACAGTTCATGCATTTTTAATCTTATAATATCTTCTAAATTGAGGTGGTAGATCTACCAATTTTGCATTTTACATTCTACCAACATTTGGCACATAATCTACTAATTTTCTTAAATTCGGGTTGGCAACACTGCTCCGGCCCTTCAGTTTTCGTTAGCTAGCTACATATATACTAATCTGTGGTTTTCGTCCGACCGGGCTGTTTAGAGGGCGTGTAGGTACTACCTATTTTTGTTGAGAAAAAAAAATGGATTCTGATTCCGAAGAAGAAACATTAATTCTTAAAGCGGCTACTGTGTGTTGCCATATACTGGTCTACAATGATCTATAATTTTAAATGAACAGTTTTTATTATTATTTGTACCTCATCTGTAATAAGTATGTCAATGGTCAATCGATCATGCACGGTGTCATTAATGCCATTAATAATAATATTATATATGTATTTATTTATTTCTAAGTGTTATTTATATGTATTTATAAAAAAAGTTTCTATATTAGCCGGCATTTACCTATATATAGCACAAGCATACCATTGATTACTGTAGGAAGAAACGACCGTGTGTATATGTTATAAATATAAAAATAAAATAAAAATAGTAGGTGTGTAAAATAAAACTTTTTGTCGATGTTGTTTAATTTTATAATTTTCGTCCGTGTTTCACAAACATTCTGAATTTTCATATTTTTCAATAAATTCTGTCATTATGACTCGTCTAGGGGACACCATCGCCGACATTTTATTAATTACAAAAACTACACTAGTGCACTCTCAATCACAGCGGACGCTGCGAGAGAGCGAGCAAAATGACGCGATTGGTTGGAACGACGATTACACACACACGGGCAGTTGGGCGTCGGGCTGTTGATATTTTTTAAAATATCGATATATCGATATTTTTTTCGATTTCATTTCAAAAAAAATCATAAGTCACCTCAAAAATAATTTACACAGTTTATAATTCAGTATATTTGTTAAACAAATTAAATTATAAGTGTATTAAAATGTAAGCTTTTCAGTAATTATTGTTCAATTTTAATAAAACAATAATGTGTACCAATCAATATTCAGTAAGAGTTTTTAAAAATACTCGTTGTTTTATATTCGCAGTTGTTTGACTATTATATCATATTTTCATGTCTATCCCATAAGGATGAAGTTATTTATTTTTCTCTGCGTGGGGAAGCGCCTACGAAAATTACATTTCGTTTTAGGATAATTACTATTAATATTATAAAGGTGTTTGTTTGTTACTCTTTCACGCGAAAACTACTTAACTGATCATCATAAAACTTTGTACATATATTATTATTAAGAAATTAAAAATCATCAAAATCGGTACACGCAGTAAAAAGTTATGCGGTATCATACAACGTAGGTACGACGAAAACGTAGTCAAGTAAAAACGCATTACTATATCAAATAAATTTTAGTGGGACCAAATGACACGCAACACCTTTCGATCAAAAAAATATTGTCGAAATCGGTCCACCCAGTCAAAAGTTCTGAAGTAACATACATATAAAAAAATAGAATCGAATTGAGAACCTCCTCCTTTTTTGGAAGTCGGTTAAAAAATAATGTAGTGTAAATAAAGTTCAGTAGATTAAGTTTATTATGTTCTAGTTTATAATTGACGAGAAAAATAAAATAATAAAAATTTACTTAAAAAAAAACGAAGCGTTACGAAACATAAGTCTGTCTCTCTTTCTACTTTCACTAACTTATGTGTCCCTCCCAACTTATTAACAGCACGTATTTACCAGCTTACTTCCCAAGTCAAGCGTGCGTAAAGAAGTTTTACTTCAAAATATCGAGTGTCGTAATTTAAATTTCAATATCGAACTATCGATATATCGTCCAAAAAAAAAATATTAGTAATAAATATCGATATTTCGATATTTTATCAACAGTCCTAGTTCGGCGCGACGCGCCGGTATGGATTTACGTGGCGCGTCGTCAGTTAAAACTCTGGAGCGATGGTCCTACACTCACGATCAAATTTTGGAGAGCGCGCAAAACTGATCAGTTAAACTGATCATTTTAACCAAAGAGTAAAATAACTGATCTTCAATGGCCACCTTTAGAGGTAAGGTTCATGCCAAATTCTGCGCAGCCGTCTATTTCGCTCACACGCGCCGAGCGCCTGTTGTTATATTGTGATAAACCGCATTTGATACTTTCATAAAAATAAAAACATATTACGAAAATGACTGTAAATAATATAATGATAATTTCTGTAAACAAATGTATAATTTTTTTCTCACATTATCAATATAAATAGGCATGTAAATCTGTTTGTCTTGTTATTTGTTAATTAATATGTTTGTCGGTGTCATTGAGTTTATAAAAAAAATTGAAAACGGCAAAATTTGATGGTCTACTTTCATCCAAAACACAAATTTTCTGAGGCATAATAAAATGCTATTTTATTCATATCGAAAATGTTAGATTCATTCGTAAACTCAAAAAACTAAATCAATGTAACAAAAATTGGTTCATAAAATTGATTTTTTATTTTTATTTTAAATTTATTGACCGTTGTTATATAACATACTTGAAATTTTTAACAAATTAATTATGTAAAAAACATTTTATAGCATAGTTATTAATTTTTTTATACATTAGAAAATGATCAAGATGGTATTTTGGTTGTCACACTATACTAACTAGCACAAAGATCGCGCGGCTCGTACGACTCGCGCGATGCGACGAAATTTACCTAAACTTGCTGAGCGAAAAGTTGTGAAATGGCTCTTAAGAGTGTATGCTACCTCAAATTGCTTATTTTTCACTCGGCAGGATGTCCATACCTTCCAACCACTGAATATTTAAGTTTGAAATTTATGTATGGTAAAGTTCAGGACATCATTCATATATTTCGAAAACACGATTCCATAAAATTTTCTCGATACAAAAAAATCGCAAAGTTACCTCTCTGTATTAAAACCTTAATATCTCAGTAAATATAGAAGTAATGGACTTGAGATTAAGCATGGTAATTGAAATAAGTATGAAGAACATTTTATATGTTGCGTTTTTAAAAAAATAACTATTGGTAATGTTTGCGGGGAAAAAATACAAATAATTCGCGCGATGAACAACCAAGCGCTCTCAATTCTCATGTGTTTTATTACAGGTGAAATCTGAATTCGAGCTGAGGTAGTGTAGCCCCTTAATGAAACAAAAAAAAATCTGAATTCTTGCATTCCTTATGTTCGAAAATAAAACAACTCTAAATATTCTATGATAGTATATTCCAAAAATATAATGTTATACATAACATTGCTTCGATTAAGTTACGTCAAGACTAACTGTTTACAACCGTTACATACTAAATATTACAAGCAATGACCAACTTAACAACTCCACAAACTATCATACAAACATGACTATATTATAACAAAGTCGTATCACACTCGACTACTCACGTAGTTTTACTTTTATGTCTTAAATCTGATTTTACTCAAATGTTTAGTTTTAAGTAATATAATTTTTTTGCCTCAAAATATTTATTTCTGCAGCGACCACACTTGTTAAATATTTAATGAATTGAAAACAATATCAAATTTAATTACTACTTTTTATTTTTTACAAAAGAAATCATTATATAACAACTGAAACCCCAATTGTATATAGTTATTTGTAGCTTATACCTTGCTATAAGTTAAATTATACCGTATATGTACGGTCCAAAATATTGTTTTCCCATATGAATAAGGTTGGCAATCACTGCCTTAATGTTGCACCTTTCTCAAATTCTATTGCTCCTAGCAGTTAGCAGAAAGTAAATAATCTGAAAACATTTATTAAAAAAAAACGTAAATGTCAAATGAAAATAAATATTATACACACTTTAATGAAAAAGTAAATATGTTACTTGTCACAATAGAAAATCAGAATAAAGTGACATTATTTTATTTTATGTGATTAACAACTGAAAATAAGAATAATTAAGTTACATTATTTACAATAAAGAATAAAGGTAGTCTGAAAACTGAGTGAAATAAAAATTACTTGTAAATAAAAATTAAAAAGTGAATATAAAAATAGAGTTCAGTAAAATTTATAGTAAATAGAAGAGTGTAATAAGACTATTATTAAAAATTTACGAATAATGTGTCTTATGGCAACATCTGTAATGCAATAGTTAAAACAATGAAATAAAAAATATCATGAGTATCAACTAGGTTCATATTAGTATATACGTATCTGTAGTGAATCGTAACATTCCATATTTCTATAATTTCAAATCCCCAACTGGTCACACTAGATACAAAATCAATATCCCTTCCTTAAAAGTAAGTCACAATACTTTAACATATCACGTCCTTTACAGTAAGTTTTTAAGTGACTTCAATATGAAAGATACTTCATACATAGCGCTACTGTTACGTTAGTATGAGTGTATGTACTTTGTGTTGAAATAATTACATAGAGTATGTGCTAATATAATTTTGACTAGTAAGCACCAATTGACTAACATACATAATAATATTCATAAAAAAATATTTACACATTTCTTGTGGCTAATAAAATTTAGCCAATACAATCGCATGGGTTACTAAAACCCTGTTCTAGTTTGTTGTTATTTAAATAAGAACATGGAATTTGCTCTCTTTTTATAACTACGAAAATGAAAAAGACACCAGAAGCTGCCGTGTTCGAAACAGCTTTAAATCAACATTAAAAATCACAAAGTTTTACACTTCTGTACACATCAAATAACAAAAAATTTTGAGCGTTTAAAAAAATCAGTTCAAGTCCTTAGTTAAAATTTTCGTTTACAGTAAGTATACACAAAGCTGGTGTTTATATGAATAAATAAATTCATATCTCATTCAAACTTTTAAAGCAATACAAGTATATATTAATATTCTCCATTATTTTAAACTGTAAACAATCTTGTACGTAGTAGGTATATCTTACACCTTATTTGCTACATTTTATATAGAAAAAGTATTTTTTTTCCTGATTCAAAGATTACTATTTTACAAAATTCGGTGGTATTTTTTATCTTCGTTATTTTGAGTAGTACTCAGAAGTAACACCAAGACTTCATAGGGCCATTCATGTCTACTTGATTATTATAAATGGTATTATGCTTGACATTTATCGCTTCACGGCTCATCTGGAAAAGGAAAATATTATATCATTTCTTGTTTATGTCAAAAAAGTATGTTAAAGCATAATTCTGTGACAAGTGATACAAGTTGAAAATCATTTTACATAAGAGCAAAAAAAAAGGTTTCCAAAAATTCTTGTTCGCTAACCAAGTGGGTTAGGTTCAAGTCTGGTTCTGATCTGGTGGTGGTGGTGGTGGTGGTGGTGGTGGTGGTGGTGGTGGTGGTGGTGGTGGTGGTGGTGGTGGTGAGAGATCGTGCCTCACCGGCGCCGGGCGGGGCGGGGCGCAGCGCGGGCAGCGGCGGCGCGTGCACGAGGCGGCGGTGCGCCTCGGAGCCGGTGAGCGCGGCCACGGTGACGCCGGCGCGGTAGGCGGCCGGCAGCCGCACGTGGCGCGTGCGCGTGCCGTGCTCCGACCAGCCCGTGGCGCGCCACTCACGGATCGCGTTCACTACTTGACCTGCACACGACACCGACCATTACAGCCTACACGTGAAGCTCGAAACTCCTCCTTTCCCGAATCAAAAAACAACTTTCACTACTTGATCTTCACAACAACCCTTGTTGTATCCCAAACGTGAAACTCGTTGAAACAAGTAATAGTTTACAATTAACTATCCGTGTTTAGTCGATAATATAATGTGATGGCCTTTTAAGGATAGAATTTCCACAAATACTAAGACGTGTTTATTTTTTATCCAGTAGTGCAAACGCTGTGTGGTTACGGCAGTAAGAATATAGCCACTCCCTCTCTTCCCGTGGGTGTCGTAAGAGACGACTAAGGGATAAAACAATTCCACTACCACCTTGGAACTTAAAACGCCGACCGAAGGCGGGATAACCATCTAACTGCTGGCTTTGAAATACACAGGCCGAAGATAGGCAGCAGCGTCTTCGGTGCGACAAAGCCAGCCCTGCGGTTACCAACCCGCCTGCCCAGAGTGGTGACTATGGGTACAACACATACGTTCACACCATTTCTGACACGAACTTGTGGAGGCCTGTGTCCAGCAGTGGACTGTATTAGGCTGAATGAGTGCAAAAACAAAGTTCCAGGATACTAGCTTAAATTTTTAATTCCAATAGGGGATCGGACAAATCGGTTTTAAATTAATCTTTATGGATACTTATTGCCATAAAAATAAAATTTTACTTATTTATAGCCTTTTGTTTAAAAATCCCGCCAAAACGCCACGTTATGTCATCTGAGAGCGCGTGACGTCATTTGTACCCCAAAATAATGGGCGCATTCCACCTAAGGCCCATAACTCCATCGATCACGACCGCTAAACTGTTCGTTCCATTAACGTAAAAATCGCCGCGAGCGTTGTGGGCGAATTTTATAAGTGAAACGCATATTTGGGCGCTATTAAGTGTAAGGCGTCAGCTGTGTGCTCGCAATATGACGGCATGGTGAAAACATTCTGCGGGCGTTGCGGACGCTTAGTGAGACAAAGCCATTGCTTGATCCTACAAATGTCGTCACGTACTGTAGTTGGTGTTTCAGTAAAGATTGACAATATTGTTAATGACAACATTTTATTTCTTCATTTAAAAATATTTAAATGAATTATATTAAATTATTATTCGATTAATAGTCGTAAAACATCTCATTCATAGTATCTAAGTACATTAAAGACTTTAATCCGATTACTGTCCGATCCCCTATTTCATCTCAATAGGGATTAAATTTCGACAAACGCTACAAAACGTATTTATTAAATTTTATTTAATAGTCCAAAAATATAGTTTTGTGTTTCTAATTTTTGCTGGAGCAGACGTGTCCTGGAGTGGAGACCGCAAGTAGTAAACGCAGTGTGGGACGACCGCCGGCCCGCTGGACTGACAATCTACGTAAGATTGTTGGTGGTGGCTGGATGAGGATTGCAGAAAATCAGGACGTTTGGCGCGAACTTGGGGAGGCCTATGTCCATCAGTGGACTGCGACAGGCTGAATTGATTGATTGAGTTTTAAATTTGACAGATTTTCCTTGCCAAATTTTAACACCATTTTACCTCTTTAAGGGTGGAATATCCAGAAACGTTGTAAAATGTATTGATTAATTTTTAACTAGTAATAAATAAATAAAGTTAACATATATAAGTTACATTTTTAACATAAAAAAATGAATTTTCCGTATGAACCCTAAACCCCCTATTTTACCCCTTTAGGGATAGTTACCTCAAATACCGATACAGATTTTTACTTGCTACAATAGCTCAAAAGAAAAGGTTTTCATTCAAACTTTCAACCTTCATTTTACGTCCTTAGAGGGTGAATTTCGAAAAATCCTTCTTTAAACAATGCTTTCAATATATTTAATTATAAATTTATTTTAATTATAAAGTTAATATTGTCTCAACATTTTAAACTTTTATCATAAGTGGTTTAGGCTGGTCAATAATATGTAAGGACAGGACATTTAATTTTATATGGGTAGATTATCAAAAAATATCACTCACCAAGGACATTGAACGTGTGGAAGCGTCGATCAGGTACAACCATTAAGGGTGTGAGATCGGTGTTAGCTGTGAACCTTGCTAACACATCTCTGGTCCGCACTAGCAACACTGATGGTGATGTCAATCGGGGCCATAGTGCTGTCTCCCGTACACATTCAACAGGGTTTGTTAAGTAAACACCATGAGAAGACACTCCGAACACCATTTGATGATGCCACGCATCTGGGATCTCACCTTCGCAACCCATTTGAAGGTTGAGAGTTAATATTGGTACGGCTCCTAGAAATTATAATGTAATAAATTATAATCATTATTTCCTAAGATGAATTACCTAAAAGCCTATGGATTTCGTATGGAAAGTTACTCCAAGTTAACGTCTCAAATTCCTTTACTCCTAACGTTTTAAATAATACTGAAGATTAAAATATGTAACAAATCGACATATTAAACATAAATAATTGACAAACCTTAAATATATAACTTTGTAAATTTCCACAAAAAATTAATTTAACAAAAAATCTACCAACTCACCAAGTGATATCCAGTCTGCTAACCAATGAGACAAAGAAACAGCTCTCTCAGGGTATGTAGGGAAGAATCTAGCAGTTACAAGGCCATCCGATGCCCTTTGTATACCTGTCACTAAGTCTGCAGCTGTGCAACCCGCCACAGCACGTGATAATAAATATCTGGAAAAAAATACGACATTTCTTTTCTTTCTCTTAATCCTAACCCCTGTTGCTTGGGAGAAATCGCTACCGAGTGATAAGGCCGCCTCGTTGTGCATTATACTTTTTACTTTACAATTCTGTAGTAAATTACTCTGTGTGGTGTAAAATAAAGTAATATGTAAGTAATAATAATATGTAAATTTGTAATGCAAATTTGACATACCTTGGTAATGGTGCATTGTTTGCTCTTAGTCTTGTGCCGACCGATGAATTGATCCTTTCTACATTAACAGGTACTCCAAGTGCAATCTATAAATAACCACTTATATATATAAGCATGTAATCATAAAAGAATTTTGATATGTTTTAATACAACCATAAATTTAAATAGTCAATAACAGCATATTGTGATATCATTTCATAGTTCCTTTTTGCTAAATTAGCTACAAAAATAGTTTTTGACATAATTTATGTAGTTTTATTAATTTATAACATAAGATATGAAATTAAAATAGATATGAAATTAAAATACGTATGTATGTATTTATGTATATGTTTATGTATGTATGTAAATAAGTAAATATATTCAAACGTTAATGTCTCAATTTGTACACCTACACTGACACAATACCATCTCCTCTGCCCCTAGGTTGCCTGGAAGAGATCGCTTTTTAGCGATAAGGCCGCCCTTTGTGCCTGATGATACTCTGTTTAAGTTCATAATATGTATTATTTCTGTTTTGGTGTACAATAAAGTGTATTGTTATGTTGTTATGTTATGTTATTAAAATAGTTAACAAAGTAACAACTGACTGCTCTAGCACTCATTGTAGCTTTAAGTCTTAAGTGTGACAATTTCTTTAACTTGTGATAAAATCAAATATTTTCATTTACTGTCACATTTTTAAAATCATTTCTTAATATTTAAAACTTCATTGGCAATTCGTACCAATAATAACTATGAAATTAATAATGACAATTATTATGCATTAATTAAATATATCTTTACTGTATCTTTCTCGCTCGGGTACAATCATTGGTCCCAAGTTCACCCGATCGAGCCTTTCAATGTTAAGTAGCGAAGAGCAGCTGTATGTATCTTTCTCGCTCGGGTATACTCTGCGGTCCCGAGTTCACCCGATTTTACCTCAGACTGTGACGGATCAGCCTAAATATGTTTTCACTTCAAAAATTAAATAAATTATTATAAAAATGACTTACAAATACATTAACCACAGCCGTGGCACCGCAAGCAGACGTGCCGATCTGTGTCACTTGTCTCTCACAAGCCTCTCGCTCTGACCACACCATGCACCGAGGCGGCTCTATGCACCCCACAGAACCCACACAATCGGCTGACGATGTTCCAGGCTTATCCATTAACGGCTTAGAATTAAAATAAATAGAGTTAATTATAAATATTTTGGAGATCATAACCATTTCCATATACAATATTTTCCTTACAAATTGTTAAAGATATATAACACTAAAAAGTCTGTATACATAGCTATTTATATACTAATTGTAAACACTGGCAAGTTTATTTTAAAAAAAAGAATGAACCATCCGTGATCATGGTTGCTGTAAAGTATCCCAAAAGCCGGGTATTTAAGAAACTTAATAAACTGAGATAAAATCCGAATAAGTTGTTTCATTATAATTAAAAAAAGAATGTTTAAAATATATGAAAATTCTGTCAGGGCAAAGAGAAGGATTTGTAATATTTTATAACTTTTTCTTTAACCAGAATCAGATCAGTCTAGATCAAATTAAGACAAATCATCTTGAGCTTGATGTTACTAAATATGTGATGGGAAAGATTGGCATAATTCGTAACAAATTCTGCAAAATTTTTATTTACCAACTCATAATAGTGATCTAGTCAATAAAGATCCTTAACTTTAACTTTTTCTGGGATTCTTTTAGTATTGTGAAAACAGTTATAATTTATAAACAAGTATTATTTTTGTATAATATTTACAATCACTCATCACTTCAGCCTATGGCAGTCCACTACTGGACATAGACCTCCCCAAGTTCGCGCCAGACATCCCGGTTTTCCGCAATCCTCATCCAGCCTACACTGGCAATCTTATGTAAATAGTCGGTCCAACGGGCCGGAGGACGTCCCACACTACGTTTGCCAAGATGCAGTCTCTACTCCAGGACCCGTCTACTCCAACAATATTTACAATACAAGCAGTTATTATCATTTCTTAAGTGTACATCATTTACTAATAACACTTTATCTAGTAAGACAAATATCACAAAGACCCTTGTTGTCTTAATTTATTAGACTAAATAATTGATATAAAAATAAAATTAGCTCACAGCACTAGTTACACAAGTATATTAGATCACACAATTTGATGCTTATTACTTTTGTCTACTGTATACAATTTATATTTTTTAAATAAAAAGTATACCTTTGAAAATATGTGCAATATCTTTTTTCTAATTGGAATAACTGGATTTATATAAAAATAGGTTGTAACAAGATCCTGACAAAGTTTGTATGTCAATTTGGATGTTCAATTAAAATTCAAAACTTTTTATCAATATATTTATAAAATGGAAATATAGAAAATATGCAAAATAGAAAAAAATTGAAAGCCTGAAAGAAGCCATTGAATTCAAAAATTATGTTTGCTTACAAGTAAAAAAAACAACCAACATCAATTTACATAGACTTAACATCAATGTACAATGTAGGTATTAAGAAAGAAAAATGATGAATTAAATCACATTATTATGGATAATTCAAAAAGTACTCGTCAGATTTCAATCTAATTTAATTGGTACCACATGACAAGCACTAGCTTTTGATTAAAAAAAGAGTTATCAAAATTGGTACATCAATTTTAACCATGACACATTTGTTGACAATAAATGTCAACAAATCATTTTGATCATCAGTTTTTTAATATATAATAATTTATTATAATTACCATACTAGCTGCATCATGGTTTTCTATATCAGTTTTGGTTTTTTCTATCATCAATTTCTTAGCCATAGAGAGATGATACAATGCTGATGACAGATTTGATGAATCTAAGGTGGGCCTCTCTCCCTGGTTTATTTGATATGCAAATGGTGCTTCTGCATGCTCCTCTTCATCTAAAATTGTACACTTTAAATATAAAAAGTATGCAGTTCATTTATTAGTATAATTATGTACTTTAAGACAACTTTTTTTAAAGCTATTGCATGCAAATGAGATTGACACCTCCAAGAAAAAACCAGACACATAAGTCTGCTTGTGTTTTTGCTACAATTTTACTTATCCTTAGAAGTATTGAGATTATTTAAAAAAAAAGAAAGTAGAGATTAAAAAAATAAGAATAGAATTTTTCATTAATTTGAAGAGTATCAGGAAAGAATTTTAGTTTGAAACTTACAATTTAAAATTTCCCTGGGCGATATTAAATCACCACTCGAAACATGCAGAGAGGTGGTTTGACTTGTAGGCCAATGTGCCATTGTCCTACGGACTAGGAACTGTTCTCCCCTCACATTAACATGGGTTATATATGGGCCATATGTTTGAGCAGTGCTTGCATTCTCAGACACATCTTGCACTACTTCTAACCCACGACTTGTTGATGGCACATTATAGTAATGTGGTTCTACCACTTGAGCAGAGCTAGAAGGTACTTCAACAGGATGGCGTTGTACAGGTCCAGGCAAATATTCGGGAGAGGTCCCTCTTATAACTGGTTCATTCTCTTCTGGTATGTTAGAACATTCTAGATCTGTGTCAGGTGTGGACTCATCTCCAGTGTCCACTTCGCATGAGGGCCCAGGATCAAAGTCCATTTCTAGAAAATCCATATCAGGGCTTGACGCTCGCGAATTCTGCTCCCTAGGATTAGGTCCTGCTTGTTGAGCAACAGGGTAATTAGGGAGCATTGGTAGATGTTTGTCTAGTGGTAAACCCATATCTAAGCTAAAAAATGAACTAGGCAAATCTGCTAAATGCTCACCACCTCTGTATGTATAAATACAACCATCTTCTGAACCCAAGGAGTAATCATCATTACCAGTATCACTGGAACTATCATCGCCTTCAAAATTAGATCTATTTAATTTCAAACTTGATGGCCTTTTTCGATTTTCTCTAAAACTATTATCTGGCAAATTTTCGAAGGTTTTACTTGACGATGCTCCACTCGTTGATGCTGCATTTATATTGTAACTGTGTGATGGGCCACTAGATTCCAAACAAACTTTGTGCTTTGAACATGTTTGTTTATCTTTAATGGATTCTAAGCCATTATCACAAGATTTTTTATCAGGTTTACTACTACTTCCTGAATCATTTGAATTGCTTGTAATAGTAATCGTACTTTTAGACGTTTGTGAACTATTACTACGGTTTTGATCGTTATTATCTTCTGATAATGGATTTGATGGTTGTCCAAACTCATTCTTAATAGATGAATTCAAATGTCTCGCTCTGGGTCCATTCAAAGGGCACCGATTAAAATCTGTTTCGTGTGACATTGATGTAAACACATTTTCTTCGCAATCACCTTGTCCTCGTTGTTTTGATGTGCCCTTGCAACACTTAACTGTATCACTTTCGTTGTCTTGTCTCCCTAGATTTTTTTTCGAGGCAGATCCTTCAAAATGATCCATTATTACACATGTAACTTATTAACAAACGTCGGCATTGTCTGATTTAAGGTTAATAATAAATTAAAATAACTATTTCAAATTAGTGATGACATATACAACACTGGGAACATTCTATACTTTGAACTAAAGCAGATAATTACAATAACATACAAAAATTAAGACAAGAGTTGTCGTCAACTACAAAATAGAAAAATATTCGATTAATAACAAACCAATTTTAAGAGATTGACAGTTATCACACATAAGTGTACCACAGAATTATTACCACAGATGAATAATTATACTCATAATCTCAAAAACATCATGAACATGATTTTTCTGTGAATCTATGGATCATGAATTTATTTATTTATTATAGTTATTGGAATTAATACAGAATCTTGATTTTTAACAAACTGATTTTTGTTGACGTAGAATAACTAAACTTGGTTTTTAGTTTTTACAGACAAATCTTCATCTATGACATGTTGTCATTTTGTATTTGTACGAATTTTCACAATGACACACTGAAAACTCTTATACCAGCTGTAGCATTCTAAAAATTGCGTCTTATATCTCGGAAGGTGTCTAGCGAAGCTTTTATTATAGTGTTATTATAATTAAAAGTATTAACATTAATCTAAAGAATACTTATTGCAATGGCATACGCCTACTTATTTAAATACATCATCATTGGCGACACAGGTATTGATTTTATTTCCTGATATTTTTTTGTTAGCCAGTGTCTTTATATATAACATTTTTTTAAGAACTAATTGCTTAAATTGTATTATAAAAAGGCTGAAGTTTTATTTATTAAGTAACTAAAACGACTAATAATTGTCAATATTATTTATGTTCGTAATGACCAATGTTAAATTGTAACGAAATGGATGTTGTGTTCCACCTACGCTACTACGTACACAAGTGCGTACAGCGTAATAATATAATTTCGAAACCCTAAATTTAACAAACAGTGAAATGATCATTATTAAGTATTTACAAATATTTTTTATTTATTTTCGACATCATCACAAAACAGTCGTTTTCAAGGTCTTTCTTTGTTGATTAGACTAATCAATAGTCATACTTTCAAATATGTTGTATTTTTTGTTATTTTAATATATAAGTATGTCATTAATTAGTAGCACATAAACAAACTTGATTATTAGTAACATTTTATCAGTAAGCAATGAATAACATAGTAAACTAACCTAAACAAAGACCAAATGTTCTAGGTGTGGGAAAATCATGCCTACTGCTACAGTTCACAGACAAAAGGTTCCAGCCAGTACATGACCTAACTATTGGTGTTGAATTTGGAGCCCGTATGATCACTATTGATGGGAAGCAGATTAAGTTACAGATATGGGACACTGCTGGACAGGAGGCGTTTAGGTATTTAATGATAAGAGATTATTCAAATGAATTTGAATATTTATTAAATTAAATATTTCCTTAAAAATAAATTTCAAATATACTTCATTCAAAGTCCACCTGTATGTAATCTTTTCATAATATATATTTTTAACTAGGTGTGCCCGCAACTTCGCCTGTGTGGTATTTAACAAAATAGTTATTGTTCAGTTTGCAGTTATAAAAAAAATCTAAAATAAAAGTAGCCTAAGTTACCTCTTATTATTGTGCAAAGTGCCGTCAAAATAAGTTCAGTTGTTTCACAGATTCACCGGAACAAACAGACAGACAGACAAAAATCATAAAAAATGTTATTTTGGTATATGTACCGTGTAAACATCCATATGTACACTCCAATTTTATTTATTTGTATGGATTAAAATAACTGATAAGAATTTATTATTAGCATGGACTGTTGATCTTGTTGAGGACAACAAAGAAAATGTTCTCATTTTTATTTTTAATGTAACAAAAGATTCGTAAACAAAATGTAATTCTAATTAATATTGTAACTGGCCCATTTGCATAGTTGGTATTGACTATACATTCACTCCAAGGTTCATCTGGGTGTAATATTAGTATATTAGATATTTATTTTAAAAATGTATATGTTTAATTTATACATCAGTTTACTGTTATCTAAAATAGCCATTAAGTTGCCAACCTCAGGAAAAGTTGACCGTATTTATATGTTAACTAGCGGACCCGGCAGACATTGTCCTGCCAGGAAAACAGCTACCAAATTTGATAGCTTACATACCGATAGCAGCGCCACCTAACGGGTCCAATTGAGATAAAAACGAACATATCTTCCAAGTTAGACAAAATTACAGATGCTTACAAAATTTGATAAAAATTGATTCAGTAGTTTCAGAGCTACATACAGATAGCAGCGCCATTACTAAGTCCAATTGAGATAAAAACTACCATATCTTCCAAGTCAGACAAAATTACAGATGCTTACAAAATTTGATAAAAATAGGTTCAGTAGTTTTGGAGTTACATACTGATAGCAACGCCACTAACCAGATCCGATTGAGATAAAAACTACCCTATCTCCCAAGTTGGACATAATTATAGATGCGTACAAAATTTAATAAAAATTGGTTCAGTAGTTTCGGAGTTACATACCAATAGCAGCGCCAGCTATCGGGTCCAATTAAGATAAAAACAACCCTATCTCTCAAGTTGGACCATATTACAAATGCTTAAAAAAATTTGATAAAAATTGGTTCAGTAGTTTCGGAGTTATGATTAGGACATTTAAAATTTTCATTGTTAATGCCCACCCCCGTAATCCTTATTGTATGTATGTAAATTAAATTAAAGTGCGGTTTACAAATAAGGTCAATTTAATCAATAATAACTTACGTAAAATGCGCCCAAATATATTATTTAACATGAACTTTATTGAATAGCAATAAAGTTCAAATTGACTACATTTTAGTTAGAAAACGTTTGTATGGGAAAAAGAAAAGGGCTGTTTTTAGGGTTTTTACGGAAATTATTCGAAATTTCTCGCCGTAAAAACCATCCTTGGACTTCAATGAACATTTAAAGAAAAGAATTGGTAAAATTTGTCTAGGCGTTGTTGAGTTATACGCTTACGAACACATTTTACGATTCATTTTTATATATAAAATAATACATACTCATTTGTTTATAAAAAAATCTTATTGTTAAAATACCTTTCAGGTCAATCACTCGATCATACTACAGAGGCGCTGCGGGTGCATTGCTAGTATATGACATTACCAGACGAGATACATTCAACCATCTGACAACTTGGCTTGAAGATGCTCGCCAGCATTCCAATTCAAATATGGTTATCATGCTTATTGGTAACAAGAGGTATAATAATATATAAACGCTTCTTCCCTCTCAACAAGCCACACTAAGATTTATTCCTATAGCAGAGTTTTTTTCTGAAGCTGTCTCTTAATTCAATTGCCATTTAATGGCTTCTGTTTCAAATAGAAGAAGTATTGAATCCAGAATAAAGCAATACACTGCTTTATTGTGGATTGGCAGATATTTTCGATATTGCGTGAGATAAAAGACACTCTCAGACTAATGACAAACATTTGTATTAATAAAAAGTAGCCGAATGACAGAGCTAGGCTCGGTAATTTATTTATTTTTTGTAAATTATGTTTATTGGAAATTTTATTCAAATACGAATTGCATACTGATAAAATACGAATAATATTTTTCGATCTTACTGTCATATTAAAAAAAAATATGAACTGGTTATTGAAATAAAAAAATCACGAGTGCAATTAGAAAAAAAGGAAAAAAAAAATCGCTTTGAGACATGAGGATTTTTTTAACAAGGGTCGTCTTGACCATTTCGTGATGGGCCCATTTACCATCTGAGGTATTATACCTTACCTTGTACAATTATAGATGGTAACAAAATTTACCTTTCTATTCTAATGATATTGTAACCATTTTTTCATAGTCTAAAAACAGGGATAAAAAGATATTTTTTAAAAATGAATCCTAGCTAGATTGATTTATCGCCCCCGAAATCCCCTGCATACTAAATTTCATAAAATCGTTTGAGCCGTTTTCGAGGTTCAGATTATATATATAGACAAGAATTGCTCATTTAAATGTATTAGATATTTCCGCTGCGTAACAGTATAAACCCTGATCCTTTTTTTAAGAATTAATAAACGCTTTACACTCAACGTATCCCCCAGTAGGATTTTCTTCTGTGTTGGGGGTCTGAAAACACACACAATACACAAACACAACGCCCAGACCACGCTAACATCTATATAGTCGATACAAATATCTATCGTGAGCGGGAATCGAACCCGCGACCGCCAGCGTAACAGCCAGTGCTATGACCGCTGCGCCAACGCGTCCTCAAATGGTGTTAATCCTTGGTGTTTAGTCAACTTATTGTATGGCAGAACAGTTGTCAAAGCTTTCATTCGCATCCAATTCTTTTGTTGTTTTCTTTATTTGTTTAATACATAATAAAAATATATCTTAAATATCACAATATAAATTCATGCAATTTATATTGTGATATGTAAGATATATTTTTCAAGTATTTAAGTCATGTAAAAAAAATTTTTTGCCTGAGGTTCATCTTTCTAAGATATATTATTGCCATAATACAAATTACAATAAACTTATAGTGACCTAGAATCCCGACGTGAAGTAAAGAAGGAAGAAGGGGAAGCATTTGCTCGTGAACACGGTTTGGTGTTTATGGAAACTTCTGCGAAAACTGCTGCCAATGTTGAAGAGGCCTTTATCAACACTGCTAAGGAAATCTACGAAAAGATTCAGGAGGGAGTTTTTGATATCAACAATGAGGTTTGGATATCCATTTTAACAATCAGTTTTAAAATAATACTTTTATTGTTATATATTGTGAATACTAACAGAAGACAAACAAAATTAAAATATTCTTAAAGATTTTAAAAAGAAGAAGCAGTGCTGATGTCTATAATTTTTAATATAATACATACAATAGTCATTTAAGTTATTCAAATGGTTGTATGTGACTTTTTAAAAATTTTGTTTATTTATACATTTTTTTAAATGATTTGCTACTGCTATACTGGTACATTTTACTACTTTTATGATCTGCTTTTTGTTACTTGGGCTATTGTGCCAACTGTAAATTGTTTAAGTAAATTAAGAAAAAAAAAATTGTCAGCTTTAACACAGGACTGAAAATCTCGACATTACTGTTTCAAATGATTTCAACTACCCATATTTTATCATACCACAGGCCTTATATTATTTCCAATGCCAACCACAACATATTATTTTCCCGAGGCAAGTATCATCAGGATATCCTCAGCTCTCAGGTCATCTTCAGCCGAGTACTATCCTCGGCTCCCCGGCAGTATTGTATACAGTAGTTGGAAAATGACTATTCAAAGGTGCTATAAAGCCTATTTGAATGCAGTAATTTTTTATTTGATTTAATTTGAACATCGGCTTTACCTAGTATTTATTGTGATCAGGCGAACGGCATCAAGATCGGTCCGCAGCACTCGAACGCGGGCGCGGGCGGGGCGGGCGGCGCGGGGGCGGGCGGCGCGCCGCCGGGCGGCTGCTGTTAGGTGACGCGCTGCACACGCTGACGGCGCGGACCACGGGTAACGGTTTTTGTTTGTGTAGTGCTGCCAGCCTTGACAGCGTGGTGGCTTGGCCGGGTAATGAGATCCAGCCGCGAAAGAAAAAGGGTACCTGGGGGCTCGGGAGCCCGAGGTGAATAGAGACTAACGTTTTTATACTGGTCGTTGTCACCGTGAGTGCGGCTCGGTTGCGTGGTGCCGTGCCAGGAGAATCAACACTAGTGATGTGCCAGTTCCAGGGGATCTCAAATCTAGCGGGTCTTAACTTTTGTACTCAATCGTACAGTTGTGTTAGTATGTGTGATCTTGAAACTACTGTTGATGCTTTACGCGAGTATTGTCATGCCGGATAGTATCTCATGTTTTTTTCATCATTAATGAGAGAGATAGTTTTTTGGTACTGTGTTAGTAATAGTAGTATAGTCCATTAACAGAAACTTGATGGTTCGTCTTAAGGGCCTGTTTCACGTGTTACGAATAAATCTTACTGCCATGAAATGGTATCCGACGTATAAAATGATCTATTTTTTTACCATGTAATATTTTATCTATGAGACATGTCACTATCAACATCTGAAAATAAGTGTTTGTATGTTAACTGAAAAATAATTGTTTGCAGGCAAACGAAGAAAAATCGACTTCAATTATATCGACAAGTAATACATTGTTATGTACATACAAATTGTCAAGTAAATACGCATTATCAATGATTACTCCAAAATTTGTAATCAGATCTCGATGAAATTTAAATGTGACCACATGATAAACATCGGCTTTCGATTAAATTAAAAATCATCAATATCGGTACACCCAGTAAACAGTTATGCGGATTTTCGAGTGTTTCCCTCGATTTCTCTGGAATCCCATCATCAGATCCTGGTTTCCCATCATCGGACCCTGGTTTCCCATCATCAGACCCTGGTTTCCCATCATCAGATCCTGGTTCCCCATCATCAGATCCTGGTTTCCTTATCATGGTACCAAAGTAGGGATATCTACTTTCCAACAAAAAAAGAATTATCAAAATCGGTTTATAAGCGATGGAATTATCCCCGAACATATATAAAAATATATATATACGGTCAAATTGAGTAACCTCCTCCTGTATTTATTAATACTTTTATGAGCAAGTTTACTTAAAACGCTAAGAAAATGTTTATTTCATTGCAGAGGGATGCAGCTGTGTGCAACAAACAATGGTACGAAACTTATTGCATGCTGGAAAACTTACGTTTTAATTTTAAAGCTACAAACTTTTGCGTCTCAACTGGATATAATAGTAAGTAGGCTCATGTGAGTCTCAAATATATTTAAAAAAAAAAAAAAACCGAAATATTTAACGAAGTAAATTAACTTTAATGTAAGATCAAGGTATACCATTAAATTGCCTATCAATGATCTATAGAAACTTTATGTACAAGAATTTTCAATATTATTACCACTTAAATTTTTTAAAGATATTTTAATCTTAATAATTATAATCTAATTTACATAACCCTCAAAATGTTGATAACTATTTTAAAGCTGTTCAAAAATCTTTAGTCTCAACGTTTCACTTTCTCTGTAATGGCAGTAACGTAACATCTAGCTATTATCATAAAAATAAGTCTTTAGTTAAATTCATATGTATAACCAGACATTGAGTAAATGTAAGATTGGATCAGGCGAGGAAACATTTTGACGTGTATTTTGTGTATGTTATAAATATAGTGTCATCGTTCGTTCATGAATGTAACATTTAATCTTATATACTAATTATTTGCACTATTTTATATGTAAAATAATTGAGGTGTTCAGTGGAGAAGTGGTCCAATCCACAAAAATATTAATATTCAATTTGAATTACCAAGTCTCCTTGTGTATTATATTATACTAAAATGGATTTAAACTACAACAAGATACAGGAATGTATTTAGAACACTAACTGTTAATTTTCACTATGTTATAATTTTTTTGTGAGTTGTCTCACTTTTTCACTGAGCACTTTATTTATTACGCATTTATTCCCATTACTGAATAGAATTTAAGACAATGCTTTTATATAATTTTAAAAGTACAGACAAGATTGAATTAGCAATTAGGACAATTGTAATAAAAGACTATAAATACGAACGTTATTAACTAAGTACTTGTTTATCTTAACATAGCTGCCCCTCAAAAATTTCGTTAAATGTGAATTTAAAAGTCTGTAGACTTGATAAAAATGTCAAAATATTGATAAATTTACATGCAATGCCAAATTAATAGATATTTTTACCTTTGTTAATAAAGTAATATTTATTTTATTTTGTTACGATTTATTAGCGTGTACTTTTTCAAAGCTTATAACTTATAACAGCTTGTCTGCAGGAGAATTTCATAGATAATTATATAAATATTTATTGACTGTCGTGTAACATTTATAGAAGTGGATGCCTACTAAATAAATTTGCACAAGCGTTAATTTCGGGAGAAAACATCTAGAGCTGTTTGATCTCACTGTTAAATTTCCCGAGGACGAATTTGTAATCTACTTGGACGGCTTGCAAAATAATTGAAGGAGACATGGTTACAAAACTAGGTTACTTTTAAGTTTAGCACATCGTAATAATGTAGTAGGTAATATTTTATAAGACTACCTATATGTGGACACATTTGTAAGGCATAATTCATGAAGTAAATGTTTAAAAAAAAATTTTCTTTATTCACTTATTCCTCATTATGACGTAGAAATTTTGTTTTTCACTTGTATTATCAAATCAAAGGCATAGGTATATATTTTGACTTGAAATATGTTAGTGGAATACGAATGAGCTTTGCTTTCGTATGATTTGTTTGATTATTTATTTTGTATCCAGTCAGTAGGTAATAGATATTTTTCGAATGGGACGGGTTTGATTAAGTTAAGAATAGTTTCCGGGGATTCAATACTATTATGTTTATAAAGCTATAGATAATTAAATCTTGCAATAAATTGGCGTTTTCGACGATAAAATAAAACCATTAAGAAACGATATTTGGAATTTAATGCGAAATATGTTACTATTTTGACATTCAAACGCTTATTAAAATAAGATTTTTTTAGGCAAGAAATCTGTTTTTATACAGTATGTTTTAAGTATCAATAATAAGATATCATCAAGTATGGAACGAACCCATTTTGAGTTTATCTGCCATAGTCGCACATCCCTTTCTGCTCCCGTGTTTGTACAAAAAAAAGGAATGTAAAAATTTAATTTGAAATGGGCCTGTTGTATCCTCGGCAATGGTGTTTATTGTTATCAGACGTTATTGTGAAAGTTTATCACAAGTTGTTTGTTGCTCACATTCAACGCTAATGATACAGTTTTCATTTTCACAATCAATCTGGACTTTTATCAGTCAGATATTTCTACTTCTAAACTGTAACTCCATAACTTATAGTTTATTAGTAAAATAGGCCTGAATATACCAGAATGTTACACCTGCTATTGATTAAACCTATCATTAATGTGTACGAGAGTTTTTGTTCACTTTTTATATGAATGAATTAAAAGGTGAGACCTGACACTTTTATTTACCATGTCATTAAAAAATAAATACATGGGGTACTTATTTATTAAACACTAGCCGACTTGACGAACTTCGTACCGCCTTGTATTTTTTAAATGTAACCTGGCAAAACAACGTTTGCGGGGTCAGCTAGTAATCATATCGCACCTTCGGTGGTACAAGGGCGCATCTTACAAAAAATCGTAAAATACCCAAAAAACACTAGTATCTAGTGGGACAAAGACTCCCATTGGATTCATTTTAAAAGTCGCTACACGGCAATAGTGTCTTTGTAATTTTGGATCGAATTGGTGAGCGCGACAAATAATAATTTTTTTTAATTTTAAAATGGTGTTGCTGTTTAAACTTTGAAGCTTTATTTTAAGTTATACAGTTAAATTTTCAAAGAAAAATGGGATCTCGACGTCGAAAAATTTTGGTGATGTTAAATGATGACAGACATTGAGAATATCGAAGAAATTTATGTGCCTCAAATTGATAACATTCAAGCCACCTTCCTTGAAGACCACCAGCATAAAAAAATCATCATCATCATCATATCAGCTCATGGACGCCCACTGCTGAGCATATGCCTCTCCTAATGCTTTCGACGACGATCGGTCCTGCGTTGGTTCTTTGTTTTTTGGCGGCGGGTCTTGAAGAACTTAGACCCCACCGCACGGATAATTTCCACTAGCCCGTCGTTGAGCTCGTCCACATCGACGCAGTCGGCCAGGCTTTCAAAGCGATTTTGGAGTTCGAGTTGAAAGCTCTCGGGGTTTTGAATCTGAGCAGGCACAGGTCGGAGCGCAGACCCTATCAGCCGACCCCTCTCAAGCTTAACATCGATATTCAATGTGCCTCGGACAAGTCAGTGATTATTTCCTGTTTTCACAGTATTGATCACTGAGACATCATTAAATAGGTGCTTGTTCGTCGACATGATAAAGTCTATCTCGTTCCTGACGGTGCCGTCGGGACTCAACCAGGTCCATTTGCGCCGTTCCGGCTTCCTGAAGAAGGAGTTCATTATAAAGAGTCCCTCCTTCTCCATGAAGTCAGCCAGTAGCCATCCGCGGGGGTACCGTTGCCCGTATCCAAATTGCCCCACTCACAACTCATCACCGCATCGTCTGCTCAGCTTCGCATTGAAGTCCCTCATCTCAACAGTGTAGTGGCTTTGAGAGCTATGTATGGCTGTAGAGATTTCCTCAAACATAGCTTCCACTTCGTCATCTGGATGTGTCGAAGTCGGTGCGTAAACCTGTATGACCTTCAGCGAATACCGCTTGGATATTCTGAGTATAAGGTACGCCACCCTGCTCGACACGCTCCTGACGACGTCGATGTTGTTGACGAGAGCCTTGCGGACGAGGAACCCGACACCACCCTGGGACTGTTGGTCGCCCTCCCGATAGTGCAGCAGGTTGCCAGACTTGAGGGTCATCGAGTCCTCTCCCTCTCTTTGGACTTCAGATAAGCCTATAATATCCCAGCTCAACCTGCTGATGAGAGCTTCTTCCAGTTCAATGAGCTTTGCGTCGGTCCGCAGCGTCCTAGCGTTATATGTTGCCAGGGCCAAGTGTCGTCGTTGGGTGTGGTGGCCTGACTTCTGCCGGAGACTATGGCCCGCTGCCCCGCCGTTACCGTGGCCGCCGCCGGGACAATTTTTTGTCGTGTCTGCTATTTAGGGGGATTTGGCATAATCGCCACGCTTGCCAGGCGGGTTGGCGATCGCAGTTATTACCATGTATTTAGAAGGCGCTGTGGCCCACCCTCTAGTGGTTTTCTCTCTATCGCCTCTTACGATACCCACGGGATGAGATGGGGTGTTACTATTCTACGCCGGTCGGCGAAGAATAGAATGTGAAGACGTGCGTGAGATTACAGATACCTCTTTAAGGGGTAGATCTCGTGCTACGTGATTCATTTGTTTTCTATGAAAGCATTGTTGCTATTATTATTTTAGTTTCTTAGATACGTTTTCTTTTATATCGTATTTTTTTTTTGTTAAAGATTTACTGTAAAATGCCAAAGTACAACAATAAATATGAAGATTGTTTGTTAGTTTTGATTTGTTTAAGTAGAGTTAGTAAGTGAGTTTGATTTGTTAAAGTAAAAACGGACTGATTACTATGGACAAAGATTTTATAACGTTATTATTGACGCAAATTTTAGAGGCAAATTCCAAAGTTTCGCTAGTTTTTTAAGATTTTTCAACAGAAATTCCTAAAAAAGATGTATAATTATAAATCATTTTTTGCAACAAATAAACTAGTTTCTATTTTTCAAAATCTTTAAAACACAAACGATAAATGTGGTCATAATTACAAGACGATTTAAATGTTGGTGGAACAAAGGCATAAATGTACACCTTATTTTGAAAAAAATATTAATAGCAATAAACAAAAAATATTTGACACTTGCAAAGTACATGGCCATATTCACAAATAAATAGGTCGTATTTCATGCAAAGAACCAACACTTTGAAGCAGTACAAAGACGAATAATACGACTCGGAATGCAAAAAAACTTTAAAATGGCTCTCCTGTAAAATTACAAAAAGTGCAGTTGAGCCCTTGTACCACCGAAGGTGCGATATATATAATTTACATATCTGTGCAAAATTTCATTCAAATCTATTATGAAAAACTACTTAATAGTTTGGGAGTCCATCGCGGACAAACGTGACGCGTACATATACGTATTACTAGCTGTACCTACCCTGCACGCGTTGCTACGCTTTTGTTATTTTTATTTTTTGTCAGACCAACTTAAATGTTTGTGGGCTCATACACAACACTGCTGAAGATCATGACATGATCAAATGCATAGTTTACGATTCAATAAAGGAGATACAGACAAAATGTAATATATATATATATATATTTAAAAAATTTTCTTAGTATCAAGTTCCGTGGGCCTTAAGGTACAAAAAAAAAATTTAGCTGAATTGGTCGAGCCATTCTCTAGTTACACGCTTAGCAACATTCATTTTTATTTATATGGATTATTATATGAAAACAACTATACATTAAGGTCTGCTTGTAAAGATGAAGAGATATCATTTAGGACAGTAAAGACAGAATTAACAATTTCCGGAGTCTTCATTTTCACAACACCATTGCTTTTTACTTCTGCTTTTGGCAATAAAACTTCACAGAGATCAAACACAGTTATATCTAGAGTGATCATATGATATATTTGATTTTGTAAGATTTGGTATGTCAATTTTACTGATTCTGATTCTCTGTTTACTTCATCTTTTACACTGTAAATAAAACAAAATATTATTTAATTACAATAACAACTTCAAATGGTAATTAAATACTAAATAATCGTGTTTACTAACAAACGAAAAAAAAAACCGACTTAAATTACATTGAAAAGTGATACAACGTAGGTAGATGAAAGAATAGTCAAGTATGTATAAAATCATCATATCAAAAATTTCGATCTAGCGAGTACATCTTATTTAGCTAAAGCACCAAACATGGTAATTCGGAGATGCAGGTTCGATCTTTGCTGGGACGGTCGAGTTTTGATATGATATTAAAAAATTGTTTAAAACAAGAATTATTAAAATCGGTTCATAAACGAAGAAGTTATCCCAGACATACATAAAAAATATATATGTATGGTCAAATTAAGTAACCTTCTCCTTTTTAGAAGTAGGTTAAAAAAGTAGTAAAGATATTAATGTGTCTTAAATTATGAAATGATACATCTTAGAAAAAAAAATCTTAGTTATAAACATTTAGTAAAATAATAGCAATCCAACATTAAAGATAACAAAAAATGAGTTACAATGTCTATAGAAACCAGTTTGGCATCTCACAGAAAAAAAAAAAATTGAATGAATAATTTTGTAATGGTGAAAAGAAGAATAATTACCCATTCCATATAGTATGTACATCGCCAACTTCAAATGATAGTGTAAGTTTGTCTTTAAAATTTACTTGTGGTGTTTTATAACTTAAAACAAAGGGATCTGTACTTCGTGATGTGTCATTCTCAACAAAATTGAAACCAAACTCTAGCAGCTGATGCTAAAAAAAGCAAACCATAAAATTAATAAAATAAGCTTAATACAAATGTAGCCTGTAATATCCCACATATTACAGGCTGAAGCGATTATCTGTTTCAAATAAAAACATTTTTATTATTTTATTATATTACAGAGCTTTGTATTTACCTGTGTAAAATTATACTGTTTTATGTTACAGTCAAATATAGTTTGTAGTGAGTTTTTAACAGCCGTTCCCACTTTTTGCTCCCCACGCTCAAGCATGTAAGGAAGGTGTGTACCATTGTCTACTGTAATACTGACACCCCAAGACAGGAAAATTGCTGCGTAAACAATTTTACTCTTAACATTACTGTTTTCTTGTGAACTTGATGTAACTGTAATCTGAAAATAATGATATAGTGCAATTACTTATTTATATCATTACTCTAGCATGTTATATAAATTATGATTTCAATAATAAGAACTTCTAATCTCGTTAGGTGATTAGATGTGTACTACGTAAACAAGTAAATATCATGACAATTTAGTAAACAATTTTATTTTATTTAATGAGCAAAGAAAAATATAATACCATCAAGCCATTTGAGTCTTCTTCCGAGTATTTCAATAAAGGCAAATTTTCTATGAGTACACAATACTTCAAATTTGAGCTGCTATTAATAGTACTGACCAGTGCTTGACGTATCTTCGAAGCATATTGTTTGAGTTTAATTTCACTGTATTGTAAGTCATGCATTGGCGACACCCTATTAATTCGCCACTGTCCTTCATTATAAATCACTAGAAAAAATCCTACAAGTTTAGTACTGTTTATCTATGACAAAATATTACACTACAAAAGTTTATTTACCAGCCAGCGGATCATTGATTACATGATTATTCATGTTCACTTTGCTTAATATATCGATTCGAATAACATTTACAATAAAGCAAATTTTGAAACTAGTAAATAATTTAAAAATGACACCAGCTTTGATAACAATATAACATAAACTGATAGTATATATTGAAAATTACTTAACTTCTCAGATGAAATTCAAAAACAAGTTCGTTAAAATAATGTCAAAATAAACCCATTAGAAACAGTTAACAGCATAGATTATACACTTATATACTGGTATAGATACGCCACTCAGAAATTAAAATTGATGTATCACGACCTCCCCCACTAACAGATGGCGTGCACATACAATTTTATTTCTATAATAATACTACAGGTGGCGCTGTTTATTTATTTTTTACCAGATTGATTATTATTTAAATAATATACTGTATGTACTTTTCACACTTTTTCCACTTATTTATTAATACAAACAGTTCGTATTAATAAATTGGTGGAAATAGTGTGAAAAGTATTTCATATTTATCATTAACTTTTATCAAAAAGTAACAAGTATGTACATTAAGAATATTTTCTATTTTTTTTTTGTGTTAAGTATTAAAAATTTGATTTCAAATTAATTCTATTTTACCTAATATTAACAGATAATCGAGGGTTTAAAAATAAAACACCAGTACCATATAGAATTTATAAAACTGTTGTTTATTTTCATCTTTTATTATAATAATCGGATGCTTGTTTTTTAACATGATCATTCCTATCAAAATTTCAAAATTTTCATTGGTTTAACTTCTCTGTATGAGGATATTCCCATTTGGGAAAGCGATGTAAGGGTCCTGAAAATTTTTAATATTCTTAAAATATTGCTTTATACATAAAAGTGATACTAAAGAGACATAATAATGAATTCTAAATGCAATGAAAGGAATAAAAAGAGTTAATTATTACTTCTATTTTATTAAGGGTGTGATTTAAACAGTTTGCAAAGTATTTGTATCATTGTTAGCAAAAAAATATTACTGATTAGCTAGTACAATTGGGCAACAACATATAGTCAGCAAATATTTCTAAATCCGTCTGCAATTTGTATTGTCTCTGAACAGTTATAGTATTTTTTTTTTGTGGCTGAATATATGTAAAAGCAGCAATGAGTGACCCATGTGCTGGTAATATAAGCCTTTAAGATAATTATGCCTACTGAAATAGTATGCCAAAAAATACCTAACTGCAAAATTAAATTAGAAAAACAAAAATTCGAAAGAAAGGGATCCCTATTTAGTAATATTGGGATAGTGTCATATATATAGCTTTATTTTCCACCCACTTTTAACGAACACTGCTGATTTTGAAAAAAAAAACGTAATCTATTTTTATTGCTAACCAAAATTTAAATATGAATGCCAATCAATCTTGCTCCGACAAATAATTATTTTGCAGTATGACTGTTTTTTTTTTGTAGATACATAATAAGACAAGCTGCTTGCTTATGTTTGAATTACTAACTATTATTATGATATTATAAAGAAAAAAATTTTGCAGCCTCATTTTATTATTACTGAAAAAATCCTTGTATGCTTGCCAAATGATTTATAGGCTGTTTTTCTTGCTAACCAAATTTTAAAATGGCATACAAATTAATTACTTCTTTTATAAATTTTTTTACTAAGTCGAATAGAGAAGAAAAGAGTAATCTTGGTATAATACTTAATGTCTAAATACTGCTTTGAAACGTTTCTTTAAATAATTTGAATACTCACCATCAATATCACATTTGAAATAACATTTTAATTCAGCTGATTTCGGCATTTTAAAATACTTAATCAAAATTGCAAAATTTGTAATCCGTGTAATAAAGAGCCAAGTTAACAGTCATGCAATCAGTCCGGGGTCCAAATAACAATCCAGGTGATGTCGTAACACGTAGAAGATCAAAAAGTCCGTAAACAAGCCAAAACGTAGGGAATAACACAATAAAATTAAAATCACAACGAACACTGAACAAACACAAATAAACGAGTGATTCAAAATTCAAATATGGCCGACTAATGCACGATGGGCCTCAATAATATTGCCACGGCAAAAAATATTGGAGATAAATTAAAATATACTTATATTTTATAATATATTTTTTTATACCTATGAATCGTACAAAACATGTTTAATTGATTATTTAAATTAATTATATTTGCAAAAATTCTAGACTCTACTGCCGCTACTGCCATCTATTTTTGGCACATTAATCTATCACCCCGAACTCACCCTCCTCCTCTAAAAGATGGCGTTAGTTTGTATGAATATTTTTGAATTACGATATTGTATGAGAGTTTCACACCCCTGGTTAACAGACTAGGCAATAGGCATGACGATCTGAAATCGATTAATCTAAGAATCGATTCTTTGGACCGAGTAAATCGATTCGTTAAATAAATATGTTGTGTTGAATCGATTAAGTGAATCGATATTTTACCCTTGAAAATCGACTCGATTTTTTTCTGTTTTGGTAAAAATGTCATTATCATCATCATCATCATCATTTTAGTCTATTGCAGTCCACTGTTGGACATAGGCATCCACAAGTTCGCGCCAAAAATGGCGTGAGCTCATGTGTGCTGCCCATAGTCAACCACGCTGGGCAAACGGGTTGGTGACTGCAGGGCTGCCTTTGTCACACCGAAGACGCTGCTGCCCGTCTTCAGCCTGTGTATTTCAAAGCCAGCAGTTGGATGGTTATCCCGCCATCAGTCGGCATTATAAGTTCGAAGGCTATATTCTTATTAGGCTTTATTCTTTTATGCCGTAGCCACACAGAATTATCGATAATTGAACATGTTCGATCGATTATGTTCGAATAGTTCAAATACTGATTTTGTTGGAGCAAAGAATAATATATTGCAATTACTAAGTTTTAAAATAAAGGTAACTTTTAATCATGGGCTGATTTTTTTAAAATAAATTCAACAAAATGACTTATTAATTAATAAGTAATAAAAATACCTGATAATAGATGTCACCTGTCTATTATATAGGTAAACGTTAACCTTTGCCTTACCCTATTAGGGTAAACGTTAGCGTTTAGCATAGGGCTTGGAATACCGTTAAAAATTCGGTAACGTTAATTTGCCAAGGTCGACATAACGTTATTTTTGGAGTAACGTTACTTTAGATACCGGTATTTTTCATCCATTTTACCGTTATATTTTTTACCGGTAAAAACTCATTTAACGTTATTTTTAACGTTACTTATCTATACCGTTACTGATAATTGCTACTGTTGAAAAAGCGCGGGAAACGTCGAAAGAGCGGGAGTGTTTTTTTGTATTTTAAAAAATCTTTTATGGTTCAGATAGGTGTAAAGTATATTTGTTATTTTAGTTCTTTTTAGTTTTTAATTTGTAATTAGTGTAAATATTTCTTCGTAGGGTAAGTTTTTAATTCCTTTATTTTGTTCTCTCCATGGGAGACGAACCTCCCGATCCTGGGGGCACAGTCCCGCAGGTATCGCATTATGTAACTATCGATCATTGCGAATCATCCATGGATACGGATGTTAGCTCTGTAAATAATACGAAACTACCGCGAAAGCGTACAAATGTTTTAAGAATTTGTAAACACTGTAATTAAAAACGAAAGCGTCATGGCAAGATAATTAAAGATAGCGAGTGTTCTTGTGTAAATGATGAAAATAATTGTGATCCTTCTATACATATCACCTTGACCACTAGTGGTCAAGGTGATATGTCTGATACAAAAATCCCAACTACTACAACTCGCCTTTACCAAGCCTCAGATATTGGCCCATATGTTGTCCATATACAAAAACAACAAGTGTCTCCAGATGAAAATGTCACTCTTCACCCTGTCTCTTTTGGTCGATTTCTTAAAAATAATTCATTTAAAAATATTCTAAATGGAAGTTTGAAGAGAATTGGCAGAAATAGGCTCTCTTACATTTACAAATTTTTCAGATGCTAATAACTTTACCAGCGATACTAAGCTTTCGAGTAATAAATTCAAAGCCTTTATTCCATCATTTAATGTTTCTAGAATGGGTATTATAAGAGGGATTCCCAAAGAATGGTCTACAGAAGAGGTGATCCAGAATGTTTCTGTTCCCCCAGGTTGTGGGAGTGTTTTAAAAGCAAGGCGACTAAAAAAGAAAACATTTATTGATAATAAAGCCAGTTTTATTGATACGGAAACAGTTGTCCTGACTTTCGATGGCCAAATTCTTCCTAAAAGAATTTTCATATGTTTTAATTCTTTTCCTGTAGACTTATAGTATATTTACCCTACTATACAATGTTTTAAATGTTGTCGATATGGACATGTCAAAGATATGTGTAGATCAACTCCTCGCTGCTTTAAATGTGGTAAGGACGGTCATTTTCATAAAGAATTTTTAAGGCAAAAAAATATCAAAGAACATATGGCTAATAATAATCATGATATACCTTTTTAAAATTCTTGTATTGTGCCCTTCAATTTGATACCCATATTGTAGTATTCGAGAAAAAAAATTTTTTTTTCATTAAATACAATGGCTTCGCACAGCCGCCATGTTTGATTTTTTTTAATGTCACCTATCTAAGAACACTTGGGCAGCTAAGACGAACCTAACGATACCTCAATTATGTAAATCCGTTTAGTGGTTCTGGAAATATGAGGTAGTAAAGAATATTACATACATACATACATACAAGATACACGCGAAAAACATAACCCTTCCTTGGCAGTCGCGTAAAAATAGTATTTCTTATGCAGAGGCATCCAAAATCTTCCCTACAATAACCAAATCATATTCTGATGTTGTAGCAACTTCCCCAAACACTCCTTCAACCTCTGTCATCAACAAAACTCATATAAATAATAATAAAGATTTTCAAAATGTTTCCTATAAGAAAACTGTATTTTTAAAATCTCGTCAACATTTAACATCAAACACAGGATACGATGTCAAGGCTCATAATGCTATCATAAATGAATTTGATTTGCCTACCCCTAAAAATGGTTGTGCATTTAACAATGAAACAAATGATTCATCTAAACAATCTATTGTCGAACTTATAATTACTTTATTAAATATTTTAAATCAAAATCAACCGTCCAACGTAGCCCAACCAATAATGGAAATTATAAATAATTATATTAGTCATAATGGACAGTTACGCCAAGGCAATTCAGTGGAATTGTCGTAGTATAAATAGTAAGAAAAGTGATCTTATCCATATTATTAATAAGTATCATCCCACCATAGTATGTCTTCAAGAAACCTGGCTAAAACCTAAATCCATTTTTAAAATTCAAGGATATTCTTGTATTAGAGAAGATAGATCTGATGGCTATGGTGGTGTTGCAATATTAGTAAAACATCCTCTTTCTTTTTCTCTTGTAAATATTACTTCTCATGATAAAAATTTCTCAATCATTGCTATCATTGTAAATAACATTTGCTTTGTCTCTATATATATTCCTCATCCTTCTTCTCAAATTTTAAAAGAAGTTAAAAATATTTTAGTATCTCTTCCCAAACCTATACTTGTTTTAGGTGACTTTAATGCTCAACACCAGTCATGGGGTAGTTCAAATAATAATAACTATGGACATGAAGTGTTGGACATTGTAAATTAACTTAATCTATGTATTTTAAATAATTGCACTCCTACACGAAGAACCAATATTAATGAAGGTAAAAGTGCTCCTGACCTTTCCATTTCTTCACCTAGTTTAGCCTCATTATTGATTTGGCAAACCTTAAACTCCACTTATGGTAGTGATCACTTCCCCATTTTAATAAATTTACCTTTTAAAAATTTTAATAAAACTAAAACTTCTTTCCGAATTAAATATCAGTTGGCTAGCGCAGACTGGGATTTATACAAAGCTACCCTAGATAATAAGATCTTAACTCTTTCTATCTTAAGCCAAGGTGATGTGTATCGGAGTTCTGAAGCTTTTGCACATGCTATTATTGAGACTGCTGACGAAGTTTTTCCATCAAAGAAGCCTTCCTCAAATAATATTCCATTGCCTCCCTGGTGGGATAGTGAGTGTTCCTGGGCTGTCAAAAAAAAGGAAGGAAGCGGAATTAAATTATAATTTATTAAGTTCAGAAGAAAATTTTGAAATATTAAATAATGTTATTATTACCACTAAAAAATTATTCAAAAGAAAGAAATGGGAAGGATGGAAAAGTTTCTGTGAAACTATCTCACCTGAAGTTAAACCATCTTTTGTTTGGCAAAATATTAAACGTTTTAGATCAGCTTTCAAGAATTCATCCCCCAGTCTACCGTCTACTTTGTCTAATCAATTTTTGGATAATTTGGCTCCTTCCTTTGTTCCTCAACCAGAACTAATTTATAGCCCGATTTCTTCTTTACATAGAGCTCATGATAACACATTTATCAAAAATGTCAATGACATCGGTGACAGTTTCACTTATTCCACAGGTTATAATTGCAATTATACCTCCGACGTTCTTAATGCCCCCTTTACACTACCTGAATTGAAAGGAGTTTTAACAAATGTTAAGGATTCTACACCCGGGAAAGATGGTATCATGTATTCTTTTTTTACTCATATGAGCGATACATGCCTTCTATATTTTTTGAATATTTTAAACTCTGTTATGGAATCTGGAAAAATTCCACCGCATTGGAAAGAGCAGGAGATAATTCCTATATTAAAGCCCAATAAACCTGCTGATAATCCTTCATCATATAGACCCATAGCACTTTCTTCTGTTGTTCTAAAAATTGCTGAACATTTAATTAAAAATAGGTTAGAGTGGTTTATAGAAAGTAATAAATTGTTATCAGAAAATCAATTTGGTTTTCGCAGAGGCAGAAGCACCATAGACAGTCTGGCGATATTCACTACAGATATTCGTCTGGCATTTTCTAATAATAATTCTGTCTTGGCAGCTTTTTTAGATATAAGCTCTGCTTATGACAATGTTTCCCTCCCAATTCTAAAACATAAACTCAATCAATTAAAAATTCCATTTATGTTAATACATTTTATTTTGAACATTTTATTAGAGCGTTCAATTACCCTGCGAGATTCTAATGAACCTGCTAGAATAGTTTGGAAAGGTATCCCGCAGGGATCAGTCCTAAGTACGATTTTATATAATATTTATACATATGATTTAGAGTATTCATTGGGCAACGATGTTAAGGTACTACAGTATGCAGATGATTTGTTAATTTATAATGTAAATAAGTCCATTGATAATGCTAAATTTGCTCTGGATTCTTCCCTTCATCAATTAAAGAACTGGCTGTTCCAAAATAATTTAGAACTTACACCATCAAAAAGCTCAATAGTATTATTTTCTAGATGCCGATTACCCCCTCCCGTCCTCATTAAATACAATAATATTATAATTCCAGTGAAAAATAATGTTAAATTTTTAGGTGTTTATCTCGATGCAAGACTCACTGGACTTCCCCATACGGAATATGTGGTGGCTAAGTGCGAGCGGTTGTTAAATATAATAAGATGTCTTTCGGGAGTGTGGTGGGGAGCGCATCCTTTGTCTTTAAAATTAATATATAATGCTATCATTAGAAGTGTACTAGATTATGGTACCTTTCTTCTTGAACCCGGTTGTTCTTCTGGTTTTTCCAAAATGAATAGCATACAAGCTAAAGCTCTTCGAATTATTACTGGGGCTATGAAGACTACGCCTATTAATGCCCTGCAAGTTGAATGTTGTGAACCACCCTTACAGTTACGCAGACAAATTCTTCTTCCGCTTTGTACAGAACTCTAATCATCCACTTTTTAATAAACTCAAATTATTGTCAGAATTAGTTAACACCTCCGCTTATTGGAGACATAAGTCCTTACCTTGTTTAATAATTAGTTTTCGAAAATTTATGTCCATTCAATCACCTGTTTATCGTTGTCCTTCACTTCCTTTGTTCTCCTGTAGTTTTGAAAGTTTGACTATCTCACCCAATATTTGTTTGAACTTGGGCATCAACAGAAATATCGTTAGTGCTAATTATGAATTTAATTCTGTGATAGACGATAATTTCCACAATTGGCATCACATTTACACTGATGCTTCGAAACATACTTCTCATGTTGGAATTGGTGTTTATCACAAACAATTGAATATAGTCCAAAAAATTAAGTTTCCTCCCGAAACATCTGTTTTTACAGGGGAATGTTTTGGTATCCTCAAAACATTAGAATACATTTTGTTAATGAAATTAGAAAAAACCCTTATATTATCTGATTCTAAAAGCACTTTAATGGCGATTCAAAGATATCCATTTCAATCTAAGCCCATGTATCCTGTAATATTTAATATTAGAACTGCTTTACATAATTGTGTTTTAAGAGGATATGTCGTGATGTTTGCCTGGATTCCAGGACACGTAGATATTGTTGGTAATGTTGTAGCTGATCGTCTAGCTAATGAGGCCGTGGTGTGTGGTGACATTCATCCTTACATTAATTACTGCCATGATTTGACTACGCTGCCTAGGCTCTATCTCAAGAAAACTTGGGATGAAGCTTGGGAAACTAGTGGGAGGATCAAGGGGAAATTTTTTAAGTCTTTACAACCTAATATTCCTAGTAAGCCATGGTTTTCATCTCTGAGGTTTGGTAAACAAGTTACTTCATCAATTATTCGAATGAGATTGGGTCATGCATGCACACCTATACATTTGGCCAGGTATAATATAATTGATTCAGATTTGTGTGCTTGTGGGGATGTGGGTGATCTTAATCATATTTTCTTTACCTGCCCTTTGAATGACGTTTTTTCCTTTTATAATCGTCTGGTCTCCATCCGTATACCATTTCCTACTTCTATCAAATCTCTTCTTTCATGTTCTAATCCTGATATATATACAGCTTTAACTATTTTCCTGTTAGATAATAATTTGAAATTATAAATCCGTATACTTATCCTATCATAGTAATCCTATCTGATCCTTTTCAAATTCCGTGAGTAATATCCTTTCAAATCTTGATAAACGTTTCCCTGCTTTTGTTAGTGGCATATGCGCAAACCGCGCGATGCCAAAATTAAAAAAAAAAAAAAGCTACTGTTAACGTTATAGGTATAAATATAAATTTAAAATAAATAAAATAATTACTACTTAGATGGAACTGTCCTTAACCACGCCGTGGCAACTTGTAAATAAAACAACACTCAGCAAATTATTGTAAACATTTATTTTTAAAATCTGTATTAGTGTATGTTTTGTAAGTTGTCCTAAAAAAAAAAAATAAAAAAAAATAAAAAAAAAAAATAAAATAAAATAGGTAACGAAATTATTACGCTCGTACAATGTATGAAAGAGACAGATTAGATTTGTAATTTTCTTTATTGGTTTTTGAATTATTACAGAATACGCCGTTTGTTTAGTGTGCACGTATGTGATCTATTTTTAAAACAATGATGGAATATGAAATAAGCCGTTCGTTGTGTATTATTATTTTTAACAGACTTGAAAAAATACAATAATATATAGTAATGTGTGTTACGTCATAATTTATTTTTATTGGGTAGACCGATTTCGATAATTCTTTTTTTAGTCAAAAGGTGGTGCTTAACATTATAGTCTCATTTGAATTTGATCAAGTACTTTTCGAGTTATACCTATCTAAATAATGCGTATTTTACTATGTTTTCGTCTATAAACGTTATTTTACTCGTCGATGTAATTGAAGTTGGTTTTTTCTTTCGTTTGCGAGTAAACACAATTTTATTTATTTTATTTCAATATCTTTGAATCAGTGGTTTTTATTACGAACTGAATTCTAGTACTACAATAATTTATTGATGAAAAAATGATACAAGTAGTTTTTCTCATTAAGTGTTCTATCCTATATTCGGTCCCGTCAAATACGTTTGCAATTATATGGGGAAGGGGATTATCGCAATCACGGAAATAGAATAGCACCCGCTGAGAGCGTCCTATATACTAATATGTATTTATTTAAATAAATAGAGACATCTATACTTTCGAAATAAATATATTCTAGGAGGATGGGTGGGCTGTGGTTGTTACAGAGTAATGTCTGTTAGGGGATCATTGAACATGTGACTTAGCGTGACAAAGGGGGATGGAGGGGTCCCAAATGATACAAATTTGCGTGATAAATTTTATGTTAAAATTAATAAAATTAATTAATTAACTAACAAGAAGGTACCGCCTACTTGATGTCACTGATTTTGTTGTATATTTCTCTAGCGTCCTTTTTCAGCTTTGCACGTGTAACTAGCTACCTAGTATAATAATAATATTTATCTCAGCAACAGCGGGGGGGCGCGAAGCGAAGGTCGCATCGAGTGTGTGGTGTCGCGTCGCCGGTATCTGACCCGTCATCTATTCAAATAAATAAAACTGGTGTCTGTTTGTAATATTAAAATAACCTCTTTTACTGAATGGGCGTATACACGGTACAAATACTAAAATAACATTTTTTGCAATTTTTGCCTGTCTGTCTGTCTGTCTATTTGTTCCGGCTAATCTCTGAAACGGCTGGGCAGATAGATATAAGGAGTAACTTAGGCTACTTATATTATAGAAATTTATTTATTTTGTAGTTCTGCGAACTGAACAATAATTTTTTATAAGTTCCATGCGGACGAAGTCGCGGGCACTGCTAATTAAATAATATTTTCGCGTGCTTTTTTTAGTCCATTTAAATTAATTGAGCGCTGACTTTTTAGCTACTTACCTATTTGTTCAAACGTATATACACACAAACGTATATAAAGTATCAAATTTTACATGAAATGTTTAAATTATTGACGTATTTTAGTGAATTATCTAATTAATTAACGTATTTAGCAAAGGGTTGGTATTTACCAGAGGATATTAGTTTGCAAGAATGACTAAGTATAAACGTTACATAAAAGATAAATAAATAAATAAAACATTACACACGCTACCATGTATTTGACACACACATGTTATGTTATGTTATTCTTGTAATGGCTCCCTTGCGGATTTGCCACTATCAGAGTATTTAATTAAACTTTGCTTTATTTGGAGTTATAGTGGGAGTACAAGTTCGGTTCCAATTCCCGCACAAGTTTGACTGAAAGAAAAGCTAACTTGCCTAAGACAAAAACACACAAAGATATATAAAAATACAATAGTAAATATATCCAGTCTGAGAGCATGCGGGTTTTGGAAAGGGTCATGAGATCATAACAGTAAGCCCTATATTGACACAATATTCCACATGTAGTGGCTTCCTTCGCATAGTAATCTGCATCTTCATTACCTTTAATACCTGAGTGACCAGGAATCCATACCAGTTTGACATGGATCCCCTTTAAGTGACACTTAAAGAGCAAATGCTTTATCTTTAGGACTAAATAGAATTTGACTTTCGATTTAAACTGATTAGAAAGGATGGCTTGAAGTGAGCATTGGGAATCCGAGAGTATAACAGATTTATCTAAATGGTGCGACTCTATGTAGGATACTGCTTCAAAAATAGCCAAAAGTTCACGAGTAAAAACAGAAGAATGTGGAGGCAATTTAAAATTTAGCACCTCATTAAATCTCGGAATCCACACTGCTGATCCAATACATCCCTCCTGGTTTCATTTTGAGGCATCTGTAAATACATGTATCCAATCCTTACAAAGGAGGACCGGCAAAAATGTATGGAGGCTGGTCCAAGGACCAATAATGACATGACATATGTCATTAGAAAGGTATTTCAATATACTACAATAGTTACTATGGGAGCTCATTTCAAATCCCTGTGAGAAAAAGTTATGGCGATATAATAAAAAAATCATTAACGATTTGAAGCAATAAAAATAATTATTTCATAATCTACGACATTACAGTGCAAGTTGAATCATGTTTATGAGTATTTCTGGGGGGTGTGGAGTGCGAGGGTTATATTTTACCAGAGTGAAAGATAAAAATGTTTTGAAAAAAAAAATGTTTATTGTTATATTTTACACATTGTCATCTATTATCACATCAAAAAGATTTCCTGCAGGTGCCCTGAAGGGCTGATGACGGCCAAAACCTAAATACCACACTATGGATGTTATGTATGCACAAGTACCGACAGTGCGTCGTCCAGATAAACAACTGCAATATTACGCAGATATTTTTTCTATGGCTCCTTCTCGATCTCTGTCAACTAAAATATACCTACTGGGTTACAGGAGAAGTCGACCTAGATCCGTTAAGGGCGTGTAGTACACACCATTTCTGAATGATTTCACTATGGAACCCCCCATCCTAAGCTTAACAGTTTTCGAGATATTCGAGTTTTAATTTTTTTTTATGAAAATGCCCAATTTTTCGGCTATTGAATTGAATATTTTGGATTTTTTGACTCTTATGATTATTTTTTTGGTTTTTTACACGAAGAATGACACGCTTAATGACCTCAATGACCAAAATTGCACGTAAGTTAACTAAATGGGTCGTTGTAGACGATCGAAACTTAAGAAAATAAGTACAAATTATAAAAAAAAATTTTCTTTTCTGGATATCTTTAAAAATTATTATGGCACTTGCTCTGCAGATGTGCTTAAAAACATCAACATTTTATCAGCTATCCAACGAGGTATAACAACCTAGGGTTGTATTTAAACTCATAGAAAAAAACATAGTTGAAAAGGTTCATGATTTATGTTCAGGATGAAATATGCACTACAAAGGGTCCAACATCCTCTGTAGAATATTTATTTTTCTCCTTGTCAAATTCAGGATTTGTGAAACTAAGTTGGACGGAAGGTGTGACATTATGTGGGTTTATTACAGTTTTTTTTGGATTTTGTGATGTTAAGGTGTCAGAATTTGGACGTTTGCGCCTATTTTCTGTATCCACCTTCATGTTGGATTATGGTGGAACATAACCTCCACCAGGATTTGGAGGTTCGTCATCCATTATTATAAATAAAACTACAAAATACTTACGTTAAAACAACACACACAAAACCTTCACCAGGACAAAAATACAAATAGGCAATTTAACCGATAACAAGATAACTAAAATTGAAAAGAAAACGCAACTGAGTTAGGTCACTTGTATACAACACTCAACCCAAAAGCAAAGTCGACACACACAAGCTTATTATACTTTTTTGTTGATTGTCAAAGTATGTAATAAAATTGAAAATTTAAAAAAAGGTTCTTTTTTTCATTATTTTTTGGTTTGCTTTAATTTAAATTTTTAATTAAGGTCGGATTTCGACCTCTAGGCAACCACTAGTAAGTATAAATATACAAAAAGGGGTATAAATGAAAAGGGTTGCCAACTTAGTAGATTTTAATACCCTAGTTTTTTTATTTAAATGAAAAACAATGTCAAAAGTGATGAACACGTTGTTGAAGCCCCCTCCCGCCTCTGTAACGCATCGTAACATTTTAAGAAACCCCCCCTCCCCCAAATTGCGCTAAGTAATTCTGGACCCCCCCCCCCCCTAGTTAATATTTTTTATTATTATGTCGATAAGGTCGAACAATATCATTCATAATATTTTACCAATATTTTATTCGTAATTAAATATGATTTCCTGAAAATCATGAATTACTAAAAATACCGAGCTAGGCTTGGTCACGCTGGTAATATAAATGAAATGTGCCACATCTACACTTTTGTATTCTTAAAGTGACACGGTGATAACATGTTTTGTGCGTACACGATTTTTTTTATCTACCTTCACTAATATAAAATTTTGTAACACTGTATAATAATGTTAATTTGTAACTTTCTAATGTAAGTGACTTTCTGTAATTCATAATGAGAAATAAATTTCTTTAAACGCAATAAAAATAAATCGCCGAAATGAAAATCTGGCGGTACGAACTTCGCCGGATGAGCTAGTTAAACTGTAGCCGATGACCATCTCGAATATCTACTATGTAATGTACCTACCTACTCTTCGAAAGGTAACATAATTTTCGTTGTACATGTTCGACACTGTGGTTTATTTTTCTTTCGTGCAGTTGTAGCCGAGTACATATATAGCCGAGTATATATTTTTCTTGAATTGGGTTACAATTTTTTTTACAACAGACAACAAACGAACATACTATAGGAAGTGACTTTAATTATTTAATTTTTTTTTTTTTTTATTTTCAGAGCACGTTCCCTGGTAGTGAGTTAGGGAAGGCGATATCGACTTGCAAAGAAGAGATTTTACAATTACTCTTCTGTAACCTAACAGGCAGTTATAATATTGTATTATGATTGCCGGAAAGGCAACAAAATAAGTTAGTACTTAGTGCATTTTAGACTAATTTCTATATATTACTACTAATAACTTAACAAAACAAAATAGAATTACTATTTAAAGTTTAAGGATCTAGTATATAGTAATATTTTAAGTACTTATTTAAAGTTAAGTTTTTATTGTACCGAAAATTCTTTTATCTTTTATTTTTCAGTCATGACTGCTTAAAAGACCTTTATAGTAAAATAAAAAGGCTAATTTTAAATAGTCTGAAAGCGGTAGAATTTTTAATAACGCTGATACCAGAAACAGACACTGTCTGGTGGTGGGATCAATTCAAGGAATTGCTTCCATCGCTTATAATTTGGAAATTTTATGTCGATAAGCCGAAGCCACACCGGTAAGTTGACTTCTTATTAAATATGAGCTATCCGCTATAGTAAATTGATCCCTGTAACTGGTAGTGTTGTTTGAAATCACAACAGTGCTCAATAATTATTAACATATTTTTTTTATTCATAGGCGTTGACTGTATGAGATTACTAGTAGTAATCAAACCACCTTTGCACTTATTAACCGACTTCCAAAAAAAGGAGGAGGTTCTCAATTCGACTGTATTTATTTTTTTGTATGTTACATCAGAACTTTTGACTGAGTGGACCGATTTCGACAATTTTTTTTAATCGAAAGGTGGTGTGTGTCAATTGGTCCCGTTTAAATTTATTTGAGATCTAACAACTACTTTTCGAGTTATATCTAATAATGCGTTTTTACTTGACGCTTTTTTCGTCGATCTACGTTGTATTACTCTTCGATGTAATTGAAGTCGGTTTTTTTTTTTCGTTTTTTAAGTTACAGTTATCTGATTTATAATTTAAATGATTAATAAAGTATTAAATAAATAATAATAGTAGGTAAACTTAGGTTAAACGTGAAATGGGGACTGAGTCGCCCTCGTCCGTAGGTGTATACTCCGTTGCGAAACCCTACACGTGGTCCCCGGGTGGTGCTTATCAGGTGACATACTGGTGGTAGGCTCTGGCCGACGGCTCGCGACCAACCACTGAACAAAGTCGTACCGTCAAGCGGCTTCGTGTTTCGGTACGTTGATCAGTGTAGCCGACTGAGAAGTTGGGTCGAAATAGTTGTTCCGCGCGAATTGACCAGACTGACTTGCACTGGTGCCGCTGCGCTGTGGTGATTGGAACTGGAGGGTAGCGGGATCCGAGGCACGGTGCACCGCTGGCCGACCGCAGGTAGTTGGGGGCCCAATTAATGTGCTAGCCACACACGAAAGGCTGCCCCGCCAACTGTCGAAAAATCCCGGGATGCGCCATCGTGCCGGTTGGCGACCGGACGAGAGGGCCCGGTGGACATCTCCGGGGGGGCTCGGGCGTCCCCGCAGTCTCCAGTCCAATCCCCTTTCCGGCGCGGTGATCCGGTGGTAGTCTGGGGGTTAGTTGCGTGGAGCCTCATTTCACTGCCTTCTTCTCGCCTTCCTTCACTCGTTTTATATGACTAAGAGGTACAAAAACAAGGCAGCACAGCGGTTGCGCTCCCTCTCACTATCAGTGCACCTCTCCAATATTCGAGGTTTGCACTCCAATCTCGTTGCAGTCGACCACCATCTCGAGACTGAGAAACCGGCCCTATTGTTCCTCTCGGAGACGCAGATCGGCAGTCCGTCTGACACGGCATACTTATGTTACCCGGGATATACCTTGGAGCATAATTTTAACCACGCGCGGGCGTTTGCTTATATACCCGCGACGGCATATGCTGCCGGCGTCTCCGTAATCTTGAAGACCCCAACTTCTCCAACTTATGGGTTTTGGTGGATACAGGAGTGGCGAAAATTCTTTACGTCTGTGTTTAACGTTCACACAGTGGAGATGTGGAGACAACCGGGCTTATGCAACACCTTAGTGAGGCGGCTGACGCGGCTCAGCAGCGGTATCCTACTGCTCAATTGGTAATGCTGGGAGACTTTAACGCCCACCACCAAGAGTGGCTATTCCCATACCAGCACACTGACCACGCTGGTAGAGAGATTCGCAACCTCGCTTCAACGCTCAATCTCACCCAGCTAGTCCGAGAAGCAACTAGGGTACCCGATGTTGACTCGCATATTGCCAACTGTTTGGACCTACTGCTGACAACAGATCCTGACCGCTATTCGGTTTCGGTCTCATCGCCTTTAGGCAGCTCCGACCACTGTCTGGTGAAGTCTGTATCCGTTTATTCGCCGCTCTTTCCCTGCCCAAAAGGCACCCGGCGAATATGGCGATACAAGTCAGCAGATTGTGATGAGATGCGTTCTTTCTTTGCATCGTACCCGTGGCGGCAGATTTGCTTCTCCTCTGATGATCCTTCATCATGTGCGAATGCTGTGGCTGATGTGCTGCGTCAGGGAATGGACATACCATTCACTGACGCTTCAGCCTCCGTGGCAGCTCGACCCTGGTTCAACTCTGTTCTCGTGCTGAAGCAGAAAAGAACACTGCTTACCTGGCCTGGGTCGATGCTCGTAACCACAAGACAACAGACGTGGGCCAGAGGAAGAAAGCCTATAATAGAGCTGCCAAGTCCTGCAAGAAGGCTCTGCGGAAGGCTCGATTTGACCACATTGGCAGAATTGGGACTAGGCTTTCGTCATACCCACCTGGTAGTAAGGCCTTTTGGTCCCTGACTAAGTCGGTTGAGTCGAACTTCTGTCGCCCCTCACTACCTCCACTGCTAAAACCCGATGGATCACTAGCCCACACCGCAGAGGAGAGGGCAAACCTATTTGCAAATCTCTTTGCGGAATCCTCATGTTTAGACTCAGGCAGCGCCACACCTCCAATTTCTTCGATTCGATGCGAGACGTCTATGTCTGAAGTCCGAATTCGTCAAAAAGAGGTCCTTAAAACCTTGCGCAATCTGGACGTGAATAAAGCTAGTGGTCCTGCGAATACCTGCCATAGTACTCAAAACTTGCGCACTTGAGTTGTCTCCAATCCTGACACGTCTGTTTCGTCTCTCTCTAGTGACAGGACAAGTGCCGAAAGCCTGGAAGCAAGCTAACGTGCAGCCTGTGCCCAAAAAGGGCAGTCGAGCTGACCCTGTCAATTACAGACCTATTTCCATAACGTCCATACTCTGTAACAGTATGGAACGTATACTGAATAATCGGCTCCTGGCACACCTTGAGGAAAACGATCTTCTTAGCGACCTACAGTTCGGTTTTCGCCGCAAGCGGTCCACGGGTGATCTTCTCGCGTATGCCACACACATTTGGAGTGAGGCTATCGAGAAACACGGGGAAGCCATAGCGGTCTCGCTCGACATCTCGAAGGCATTTGACAGGGTCTGGCACGATGGCCTTATTAGCAAACTTCCTTCATACGGCCTACCCGCTTCTCTCTGTGTTTGGATATCTGACTTCCTGAGGGATCGATCAATTCGCGTGGTTATAGACGGTTGCGAGTCCGATCGTTTGGTCATCAATGCCGGGGTCCCTCAGGGGTCTGTACTCTCGGCAACGCTATTCTTGCTGCACATCAACGACCTGCTCAAACCCGGGACCTTTGGGTATGCAGATGACAGCACCGTTGTCGAGCGTTACATGTCCGACGCACGAGCGAGTGGGTCTGAGATCCAGTCGCTGAGGGAAGCCATGATTCAGCGTCTGAACTTGTTCCTTAAAGCCGTCTCTGATTGGGGTGACGCAAATCTGGTCAAGTTCAACGCCTCTAAGACCCAGGCGTGTCTCTTCTCGGCAAAACGGAGTCCTTTCCAACTGACTCCCTCTTTCCGAGGTGTGCCCGTGCCCATATCCGGCCACCTGGAGCTTCTTGGCGTTACTCTAACATCCACCCTCAATTTTGGCTCGTATATAGAGGCAAAAGCTCAAACAGCTGCCAAAAAACTGGGCGTCCTCTCGAAGGTGAGACGATACTTTACTCCGGAACAGCTTCTGAATTTATATCAAGCACAAGTTCGATCATGCATGGAGTACTGCTCTCATCTTTGGGATGGCTCAGCCAAGTACCAGCTGGAGCTTCTTGAATCAATTGAGAGACGAGCCAGGAGGCTCATCTGTGACGATGCACTGGTCGCCACAAAGCTGCAAAGCTTACATCATCGGCGTAGGGTGGCCGGCCTGTCGGTTTTTTATCGGATACACTTCGGAGAGTGTGCGCAAGAACTCCATGACCTGATTCCCCCCTCCCCTTCCATCATCGTACAACCAGACGCTCTGCGTTACGTCACCCTTATATGATTGACATTCCCCCTATACGCACTAAGCGATTCGCTAGTACATTCTTGATCCGTACGGCCAAAGAATGGAACTCTCTACCAGCGTCTGTGTTTCCCGAAAGCTATGACCTGGGGATCTTTAAGTCGCGAGTGAATAGGTTACTTCTAGGTAAGCGTGCTCCATCTTAGACCGCATTTTCACTTATCATCAGGTGAAATAGCGGTCAAACGCCAGCCTATCTATGTATAAAAAAAAAGAAATAATTACTGAAATCAACCCAGTTCAGGTATACATTTAAAACACGACGCTGTAGGTTACAGAGAACAACTTAAGAGCGCAAATTTAATAATTTGAACAATTGTTTCTATTTCAGCGAAGAATGCCCCCGTTTTTATTTCTACCCGCACTTTATCTCGGAGAGAGAAGAAACCTGTAAGAAAAAAGTTAATGAGATAGTGTCCTACATTAGGGATATTTTTAATACAATCGAAAAACCGTCTTTAGAAGTATATGCCCTAAGATGCGATTGCCTAGACGGAAACATTGTTTGTCCCTTTGAAAACGATAACAATATTATAGCGAATATTGCCAAAGAAAACAATATGCAGCATCAAGAACTAACAAGAGAGAGCTAATGTTGTTCCTGTATAACTTAATACTACGCACGGTTGCTCTGAGAGGCTTTGTTTAAAAGCAATGTAGTGACATACATCGTAGTGAGGGATGAGTTTGTCATGAAAGAATTAAACAAAATCTTGCACGACGCTGCGGTTCTCAATGTTCTTTCCCAGAAATATGCTTTCGTGAGTTGATTCGAATAATATTCATAGAATCATATATAAACATTTTTAGTAATTTTAAACATACTATATACTTTTTACAACTATTTTATTTTTTGTTTCCGGAATATATTTATTGCAGTGTAGTGCATATATCAAACAATAAGATGTTATTATATTAGTATACAAATGTGATTCACCTAATTTGCACACTAATAATTATAACGTGTTTCAAAACATGTGTTCTTCCGTTTAAAGACACACGTGGGTAGGTGTACCATAGTCGAAATGATAAGTGAATAAAATGAAAAGAACTTATCGTTTAATATAGACACCACACTAGTAACGCAACTATTTTGTTTAACTTATTTTGGTTAAGTTATAGAACTTAAAAAAAGCAAGACACTAACACTATATATATTGAGTAAATCATAAATTTTGTAACTTCAAAGTATCAGACTTTAAAATCCGTTGATTGAGATTTATAAGTATATCCTGTCTTATACCTACTAGTACAAGTATGTATACTCATATAATGAGCAACCTGTTTTCTTACAGTGGGCCGATTACCAAATAATTGTAGAAGGACTACAATTAATTGAAGAAGTAATTAAAAATATTTTGTGCATGCTCACTGCCGTAGCAAAGGATGCATTATCGGTATATTTTGCCAAAAACGCAGCTTCGAGAGGATACTATTGGTCATATGCAAGCCATTTATATGAAGAAAAGAAAAAGAACCTTATGTATATTACTCCACGTGTTGCACTAAACAGTTTATATTCTGAAAACTCTGGTTTGGATAAAGAATTTACCGAAGCCGAAAGAGTAGTATCTTCTATGGAAACGTCATCGTTGGGAAATATCATCATAGGCATCGGATACATGCATAACTTGCAGGTATTATTTGCTTTTTGTTGGCTTGCAGGTACTCTTTGCGTGTCACAAAAAAATTAATTATGGAATCTGTTGCATTCTGATCTTGTTGCCTTGATGACATGTAGTGCGTTTGGGTGCAATTCTCTTATTATTTATTATTCATTTTTAGTTTATACTATATTGTACAACACAAATATATTAAAAACAAAGCATAAAGATAGTTACAGACAGTGAATTACAATGGGCTACTTACTTATGGCTAATTAGCCATTTCTTCCATATAACAAAGATATCAACAGGAAACTTATTATCTAAATTGGGTAGGTGGTGTAGATTTATAATAAACTTACATACAAATGTCTACATTCAAATACTTATAGGAAATACATAAATAAATAAAAAGAAAAATATAATATATATTCGATCATTAACTAATACAGTATGTAAGCAATGAACATAAATTGAAGATAAAAATTAAGTGAAATGATAAAACACAAATATACATATAAACAAAAAGAAAATAAAATAAAATAAATCGCACCATTTAACACTAACGTCTCCATCTTAAGATAGTAATCCATAACGTATTTTTTAAAAGTCAACAGTGATTTAGCCTCCCTTATGGGCAAGATAGATGATCTTAATTCTGAAGTTTCGCCGAGGTATATAAATTGTTCTGTTAAATAAGAAGGAGAATTTGGATTAAATAGCACACAGTACAATAGAGCAAGAATATGTAGGTTCCGGCGAAAGCGTAAGTATAGGAAGCCACTTGAGATTGGAACGAAATTCAGAAACATGGTCAAGTTTGTGTGGGCAAAATATTAACCGCAAGGCAAGATTTTGAAGCCGCTCAAGCCTATTAAGTTGGTCCTCGGTCAAATTAGGATAGCTTCAAATTTTGAAATGGTCGTGTGCTGTTGGCCTTTACAGCGTCACCGGTGAGAGGGGCCGGGTACCTAAACAACAGAATGATAAAGTACGAATTGTTTTTTTGTTCTTTATAAATAAAGAACAAAAAATCAATTAAATGCTCCCTAAAAATAATCAATGAAAAAAATCTATATAAATAAATGAGTTAAAAAGACATCAAAATAAAATAACTTACTGGACGCTCTCACTAGTTAATATTTAAACAGAATCATAAATAATTGTGTTTGCTCGCAAACGAAAAAAAAAACCGACTTCAATCATCGACGAGTAATACAACGTAGATCAACGAAAAAATAGTCAAGTAACTACGCGTTATCAAAGATTACTCAAAACGTAGTGATCAGATCTCGATAAAATTTATATGTGACCACATGATAAACATCAGCTTTCGATTAAATTAAAAATTATCAAAATCCACCATCCACGGTACACCCAGTAAAAAGTTATTGCGGATTTTCGAGAGTTTCCCTCAATTTCTTTGGGATCCCATCATCAAATTCTGGTTTCCTTATCATGGTACCATACTAAAGATACCCCCTTTCCAACAAAAAAAGACTTATCAAAATAGGTACATCCAGTAGAAAGTTATGCGGTATAATACAACGTAGGTCGACGAAAAAAACAGCGGCAAGTAAAAACGCATTATTAGATATAACTCGAAAAGTAGTTGTTAGATCGCAAATAAATTTACATGGGACCAACTGACACACACCACCTTTCGATTAAAAAAGGATTTGTCGAAATCGGTCTACCCGGTCAAAAGTTCTGATGTAACATACATAAAAAAAAATACAGTCGAATTGAGAACCTCCTCGTTTTTTGGAAGTCGGTTAAAAACCTTTTATGAACGAAATTAGATGTCAGTTGTCATCTAACAGCTGACGACTGATTGAAACAAAACAAAACAATTCAACTGAAAATTCTAAAATTTAGAAGTAGCAGGGAGCAAAGTAAAAGAAGAAGAAGAAGATTAGAAGAGGCAATAAAACAAAATAAAATATATACCTTACCCTCCAGTAAAAAAGTTCAACAAGTAAACAAAGTACAAGAAAATACTGCAGCAAAGGTGTCTGTTTCTTCACTCTGTTGATCGTTGGGTTCGCCTTTGAATTGTCATTGCTATTACACGGTGTTTCTTATATTTTCGCTTAATATGCCAGTTAGGGTGTAGGAGGAAATATCCTGCTTAAAGTTTTGAGCCGCCCGTCTCGGGGAGTATCTCAACCTTATTATTTTTTTTTTTTTTTTCAATTTATTGGCCAATACATAACAAATACATTTTAATTTGAAATTTAAGTACCACGAAAACCTCGCGGGTTTATCTGGGTACAGGGAGTCACTCAGTTAATTCAGTTTATTTTTGTAAAAAATATTTTTTTAAACGTGATTTGGTTTTCGTGGTACTCTTATACATTTCTTGCAGTTCTCTGGGCAGTTCGTTAATATATTCGGGTATTAAGTAGTCGTCAGTTCTCTTTCCATACTTATTGTTAGTTTTTGGTAGGTGATATTTAAGGTTTGAATCAAGTTTACGTAAGCCTATAGGTCTTAGTTTTTCATTTAACAAGGTTGTATTATTAATTTGGGTTAGAACAGAAAATTTAACTTTATCATATATATTCATAACATTACAATGACGAAAGAGCTGACTATAGTTGTTCTTATAATTATTAAGTATGCGTTTAGGTACAATTGTTTTTAATAATCTTAACTGTAAATTGTAAATATTTTCCAAGTTTGATCTGCAGGATCTACCGTAACTACTGACACCGTAATCGATAACCGAGTCAGCCAAGGCCACGTATAGGAGCCGCAGTGTCTGGTATGGTAATTTGGCTTTGAGTATACTTAGTTTGCTTAATAAGGATCTTAATTTTGTGCACACGTGATCTATATGCGGGCCCCAAGTAAATCTGTCATCGATTATTAAGCCTATGTACATATGTGTTTTCACTTGTTCAATATTTTCACACGAACAATTTAGACTGCATGAGGAGTGCAAACAAGAGTGGCTGTGAGCCACGATGGTAGGTCTGATGTCTGTCTGGTTGTGTGACGAGTGAATGTGTATCATCTTCGTTTTATGTGCGTTTATTATCAGACCCACATCGTGTGCCCATTTACATAATTGATTAAAATTATGTTGTAATTTTTCCTGGGCATGTTTAACTGTTTTTTGAGCTACCACTAAACACGTGTCGTCCGCGAACTGGTATACAGTGCCCTCCTTTATTATATTAACCATGTCGTTTACGTATAACAAGTACTCAGTGGGGCCAATAATTGAGCCCTGTGCTGTGCCCCGTGTGGTTGGTATTAAGTTACTCCATTGTTTAGATAAGCTTACTGTGGTTTTTCTGTTATGATGATAATTTTTTAATAGTTTCAGTAAAGGACCCTGTATACCACCCCGCGAAAGTTTATCGAATAAGATATTGTAATTTAATACATCAAAGGCTTTGCTAAAATCTACGAGCAGAACGAGCACGTGAAGTTTTTTGTCCAAATGCGTATTAACTTCATTAGTAAATTTTCTTAGTAGTTCGGTGGTGCTTTTATTTTTTTGAAAACCATATTGTTTATTATTAATGATTGAATGTTGAGCTAAATATTTATTTATTTTATCCCCTAGGTACCTTTCTATAATTTTATCTACACATGACAAAATAGTGATGGGACGGTAATTATTATAATCGTCACGCTTTCCCTTCTTATAAATTGGCCGAATTACGCCAATTTTCAAAATATCCGGGTAAATTGATGTAGCTATACATTGGTTTATGAGGTGAGTAATGACTGGTACTAGATGTGAGGAGGTATATTTTATATCGCTTGCCCTAATTCCGTCATAACCTGGACTTTTTCTGTCACTTATAAGCAAAATTATACGTTTAACATCCTTTTCACGTGCTCGCTGTAGTCTGATTGAAGTTTCTGGTATTATTTCATACGAGTTTGAGTTTAACATTTTCAAATTACAATCAATACATATACTTTTCACATTATTGTTAAATTCGGTCGCAAAATTATTAGATAGACTAAGCGGATCCTGCTTAAAATGTTTAATAATTACATCATCAATACATTTAACAATTTTTCCGGTAAGATCATTAACTATTTTCCAAATTTCTCGTTGATTTTTAAAGTTTTTACAAATATCATTCTTAATTTTACGATTTTTTATGAACTGAGTATACTTGTTTGTTTTATTTCTATACGAATTATATAATAATCTCTTTACAGTATTATTTTCATCCGCACGCCAAATATTATAAAGTTCGTCCCGTTTTTTACACATATACTTTAACTTTTTGTTTGCCCATTTACAAGTGTTTCTTTTGCTTTTATATTCTACACAATATTTACTCATTTCATATGCATTCCTAAATTCTTTGTAAATAAAATTATAAATATCGTTAGGGTCACTATAACTAAGCGGTTTGCTCCAGTCAACACTGCACAACCTGCTTCGCAGATTGTTATTATTTATTCTCGTAAACAGCTGAGGCAGGCGTGAATCATCGGTACCGAGCCGCGCGTCGAAGATCGCACAACAAGTTATGCAGTGATCGGCTAGAACGATTTTTACAACGCCGGTATATATTTCACAATTAGTGACATTTCTAATAAAAACATGATCAACACAAGATTTACAAATTATGTCCGTGCGTTTTTCTATTCGTGTATATTGATTTATACCCGAGTAAAAGCCTAATTCGGATAGGGAGTTTAAGTAAAGATTTGTAATAGGGCTATATTTTTTAATGTCTAAGTTTATATCGCCAATAATAACATAATTATTTTTTGGGTTATATTTTGAGACAAGGGATAAAAGTTCATTAATAAATCCTTCTTTACTATAATCCGGTGGTCTATAGACTGCACAAACTCCTAATTTATAACTAAAGTCTAGAATTAACTCCCCAGTAATACATTCGAAGTATTTACAGGAAGCACTATGTCTAATGAAGGATAATGAATTGTGAACATAAAATAATAAACCTCCACCTTTCCTGTATTGCCGAAGTTCGTAGTACATTGAGTAGTCTGGGAGTTCGTACATATTAACGCAGTCTTCTTTTATATTAGCTTCAGTTAATATCAACAAATGAATGGTTTTATCGGAATTTAATAATATGTATTCGAGTTCAGCAAAGTTTTTGAGGGTAGATCTTATATTTACATGAAATAACAATAGCGGTTTGCCGTAATTCGGTAATTGATTTGTAAAATCGTTAAAGTTAATACAAGTTAATTCTTTCGAGTCACAATTTAAGTCATCCATTTTTTTTTTAAACAAAAGGAAATACATATTAATAGTACAAATATTAATATATAAATAATTTAATTTAATTGTTCTAGTTTACGAGTAAGCACATCCAGCTGTTGTAAAGAGTGAAAAGAAATTATTTTCTCATTTTCGGATTTCCTCGCTAGGACAGTTCCATTCTTGCACCATACATATTTAAAGCCATGACGTACCTTTAGTTCTTCTTTTGTCTTCCAAAGGAGATATGCAGTGGCCGGTGTTAAAGACTCGCGTAGATATAGATTTTGTTCACCTTCCGTCCCTATATCACGAGCTGAGAATTTTACCTTTTTACTCGCTTCCAGCCAAGCACTACGCACACCGTTCCTCAGAATAACAGTAATGGGGTTGGGTGGTGATTCAATCCTTTTCGATTCAGTACGCTTGTGGGCTGGTACCCTCTTCCTATATGCTTTGATGACGTCGGAGATGTCAGTGTTAATTTTAGATGCCACTCTCTTTATTATTTCCATCGTATCTTCCCGTTCCGCTTCCTTGACTCCGCAGACTTCCAGCTGTTGGGATAGTTGTGCTTGCTCTAATTGGTTGCACTTCCCCTCAAGGACGTCATATTTTAAGGACATGTTTTTGAGATTATTTTTCAAATCACCATATTGATTTTCGACCGTTTTGATCCTGGTTTCATATAATTTCATGCGCTCCTCATAGTCGTCTATCTTGTCAGAGTAGTACTTAAGCGAACGTTGCAATTCAAACTGAACAATGCCCTTGATTTCATTTCTTATTTCCCGTAATATTTGCTGCGTTATATTGTTGTCTGGGATAAGAAACTCTGGGTCGGTATTATCGTCACCTTCATCCTCGAGATCAGGCATGATACATGACAGACGTCTGGATTTAGTACCTTCCGCGCAAGTTCTACACTTCCAGTCAATAGCCTCGGTGGAGTTTAAGGTGATCAATTGATTAGGAGTAAGACCGGCACATAACGCATGTAACCACTTATTACATTTGCCACACTGCAATCCAGGTAGTTTCTTTGTAATAGTTTTCGTACATTTTATACATTTGACCATTTTTATTTTTGTTTCGGGGGTAGTCGTAAGCGAACGATTGAACTGTACTTGATCAGACGAACACTGACTGAGGACTGATTGATTGAATAGAAGATTTGAATAGAAGATTGATTAGAAGATAGATAGATATATTAGAAGATCACAGCTAAGTAAAACTGTTCTCAAGTGGTGATCTGCTCCTGTGGTGTGTAAGGTGGCCCCTGGAGAGGGTCGGGCGTAGTCGGCAACGCACTTGCGATACTTCAGGCGTTGCAATCGTCTATAAGCAATGGTGGCCGCTTACCATCAGGCGGCCGTATGCCTGTTGGCCTATCTAGTCATATAAGGGAGTCCCACTACTGTACCTCCCCGTGCGCAGGCCACCCATCGGACAGATCCTGTCACGCTCCAGCTCGTCATGATGTATAGCGCGCTGGCGGCGCACGCCGAGCGGCCCGCGCTGTGCGCCGAGCTTGACCGCGGCCGGCGTGCCGGCCTCGCACCCGCCGACGTCATCATCAATGTCTACAGTCAGCACGAGGAACTCATGCTGTTTAAGACGTACGTTTCGGTTTCTTGCCATTTTATTACAAGTAGCAGCTGTACAGAAAGGGTCTCGCTTTTAACTTTTATAAAGCTTGATTTATGACGGCAGTTACGTTGTATTATTTGGAGTACAGTAATACCCCGACTTACGCTACCTCGACCTACGCGATTTAATTTTCTCGTCTATTCGTGTTTTGTTTGACTCCCCCCACCCGCATTATTATTCGTTCAGTTTACAACAGGCACAGACGTGTAGTGTGGAATCGGCGCGTAGGTACATAAGTTACGATTTTGTTTTTTTGTGCGTTGTGCGACGACCTGAGATATTTACTAAGTACAACTATGGCATCCAAACGAAGTAGAACCGACTCTTTTGCTTTAAACAAGAAGAGAAAAACATTATTTTTGGAGTGTAAACTTAACATTATTAAAGACTACGATGCAAAAATAAAAATTTGTGATTTAGCGAAGACGTATGATCTACCGGAATCGACAGTCAGATCAATTACGAAAAGTACCCCGCAAAACTGTACCCCGACTTACGCGGATAGCGCTCAGTCCCACCTATCGCGTAACTCCGGGGTATTACTGTATTTTAATATTCGAATATAAAATGACATGATGTGTAAAATGTAAAGTGGATGCAATTAGGTAATTGATGGAATTTCTCTGTACTGTAAACTGATATAGTTCGACTTTAAGAATAAATCAGTGTTATGAATACCTACACAGGTCTATATTGCAACATACACTTTACTAATTACGCAGTCTTACCTCTCCAGGGACCTTTCTATTGCCCCTTGGGGTGTGATCATAAGCAACGCTGCCATTGTTGACTTTCTGAATGGGGAGCTAAGAAAGTCCGGCGGGCGCCTGCTCACACACCAATGGGGCTTCATCTTCAAAACGCTGAAGTTGCTGGTCTCCTCGCTGCGACTCAGCGCGAACAGATGGGACTGCTACAAGGTAACTTGTTCATCTCACCTCGACCTCATTGTACCCGTGTAATAAGCTTATTTCAATTACTCTCACCAAGAAATTTTCTCAGTTAAGAATGTCTATAACTTAATCTATGTTGTAGACGGATAATTTATATAACCCTTCTTATTATTTGTTATTTCGGTTCGTAGGTTGCGATAATAGCGCGAGCGGTGCTGACGTTACTGGGCTCCGTATACAAATTTGTGATGAGCCCAGAGGCTAAAAGCAAGACGGTCGAGTGGGCTAACACTCTAGCGCCCCACCTCAGCCGAGACCTCCTCGAGTTTGTAACGTTCGTGCTTGGTGAGTATGATACGTTTTGGTGTGAGAGACAAGGGGAGGGTTGTAATGATTGTTGGAAGGATCGGATACTAAAACTTACTCTACTATTTTTGTGCTACCTAGGTATTATATATATATATATATATATATATATATATATATATATATATATATATATATATGTGTGTGTGTGTGTGTGTGTATTAATCGCTAATTTACTGTTAATAAGTATTTTTAATTATTAATCTATGTATTCATATCGGCACGGATATTGAGCGCAGAAAATAGTTTCGTTCAGTAAAAAGTAAAAACAAATATAATGTAAAAGTATTTGGCACTCTATTACTTAAATATTATGAAGTCTTGGAGTAGACCGCATTTTGGCCAACGCTATGTGGGATGTCCTCCGGCCCGCTGACTGACAATGAACGCAAGAATACTAGTGTCGGCTGGATGAGGATTGCGGAAAACCGGAATGTCTGGCGCGTTCTTGGGGAGGCCAATGTCCAGCAGTGGATTCCAATAGGCTGAACTGTCTGACTCAATTATTCATTTTACATCTACATTTATAAAATGTTGAAGTTTAGGGTTAGCGCTCAATAAGCACGCCTATAAGTATACTACAACTACAATGAATCGGACAGATAGCGAAGACGGTCCGATGACGTCGTGCCACATATCGACAATCAACGCGCTGACAGAGAGCTTCAAGCCGCTGCAACAGCTGTCGAAGCTGCCCGCGCACGAGCTGCGGCCGCTGATCCAGCGCGCCGGGGCAGCGATGCGCCGCAGGACGCAGCCCGCGCGCAAGCTCCTTGCCTTCGCCGTGCTAGAATTCTTAGCAGACCCAATCATTTTCGAAGACGGTAAGTCGCACTTGCACACTACTCACTGATTTCGCTGACATTTATATCACACCGCCAACATTTATACACATCCGCCAACCCGCAGTGGAGCAGCATGGTGGAATAAATTGCGATCTTTCTCCTACATAGAGAATCTTTACAGGCTGATCGTATTTGTTCCCGCGTGGAGCTCGAATTGGTCAATCAAATCTTGAAGCTCAATCTTAAGTATCAACGATGTCAACATAATTAATCGCTATTCATTATAGTGTAGTGTAGACTAAAATATATTTACAGTTGACTTATCGATAGTCATGTTTTTCTTTACCATAAATGTTTCTTGTATGTTTTACCAAATATCGCCGATCGTCATTCCGGCCGCGTTCAAAGCCTCGGCTGTTTTGGAATTCACGATATCATTTATTTCAATATTCAGAGGTGCCCTATAATTAGCAAGCTTATAATTCTCATTCTCATATATATGTATTGTTATTAGCCAAAAAACTTGAGGAGTCGTGTCACGATGACGAGTATGAAATTCCAATGGCTGAGTTCTGTTTCAACTATTTAGACGAAGATATCAGACACCTGCAAGACGCGGTGAATGCTGCCCTGCCAGATATTGAGTGAGTGTCGATTTGGTTTATGAATTTTTAATAGCTGGAAATATTTTAGATTTTTAATGTGAATACTCATGTGTATAATCGTGAATACTAATAATGCAACTAAATACAATACTCATCATTATCATCATTACAGCCTATACAGTCCACTGCTAGACATAGGCCTCCACAAGTTTGCGCCAAAAATGCGTGAACTCATGTGTGTTGCCCATAGTCACCACGCTGGTGGTGGTGGCAATACAATACTCGCGATTTTTTTATCTTCGCTTTCGCGCTAAATATTATATTTAGCAATATATATTTATTATTTTAATTCATTTAAATAAAATTTAAATTTCTGATAATTAATATTTAGCCATATATATTTATTATTTTATCATACAAATTATTTAGACGCAAGCGTATGGAATCAAAACAATGCTGAAAAGTTTTATATTCTTCATCTATAGATATAAATTAAATTGGAGTGTCTGTTAGTAATAATAAAATAACCGCTTTTTACTAAATGCATATAGAAATGTTATTTTGGTATATGTACACAGTACATATACCAAAATAACATTTTTTACAATTTTTGTCTGTTTGTCTGTCTGGTTGGTTTCTCAAACATATCTGTCGGTTTCCAACACGACTCTGTTCACGTGACTTCAACAACAGATGACCTCACCGCGTTTACCCGTTACTACTATAATAAAGTTAGCTACTTTGAATTAAAATTATTGTTTTCCACGACATTTTTAATTTAATATTTATTATATATTTGATGAATATAGACCACGCGTTGGCACAATCAGAAACAAACAAACTTTTTAGCTTATAATATTCGTATAGATAAAAAACAATCATGGTACAGACGTGACTCTTGAGATAGCAAAAGAACGAAATTAGAAATACTTTCGCTATTTTACTTTTAGGCTAGTAAAATATTAACGAAATGGACTAAACTCTAGGAAATAAAATAATTACCATCACAAAACTACACACTGTGCTTACTACACAACCCCTTCTTCAACCGAAATCTTCCCAAGGAGACCAGAAGCAAAGCGACCTAACGCATTGCTAGAGACCCCTCCTATAAAGTACCGCAACGCTTTAGAAGACCCCCGCCCCCCAATAAATCGTGACGCAATAGCTGAAGTGCGGCCGTGTGCAGGTCGCGCGAGCGCTCGCGCCGGCTCGCGCGCGTCTCAGAGGCGCACGGCGCGGCGCTGGGCCTGCTGCTGCTGGCCGCGCACACGCTGCGCCAGTGCGCGCGCGCCTCGGCCCGCGAGCCGCTCTCTGGCATCGCGAAGCTCTACCGCAGTCTGTTCAGGTGCGCCGCTATCCACTGACACATTGCTCTGCGATATTGACGCGATTTAGTGCAAGACGGTTACCTTTTTCAATGCTTTATTTATAATATAAACATATTATATTATTGATACAATTGTGAAATATATCATTAACCGATCTTATTACACTGGCATTAATATTGTTAATTCGTATCTAATTCAAACAAATTCAAATTGTAAACTCAATTTTATCCGATTTCGGTATTTATACTTTACTGCCTTTTACCTGACCACGGCAAAATAGATGTTCGTTAGCGCCGCGTCCGTAATCCATGTCGAGAGCGACCCGTTTAATGTCCGTCATCCGTTACAGGGGCGGTGAGTTCCCGCGCAGGTTCATGTTGAGCAGCGTGCAAATAATGCTAGACGATGAGATGCGCGCCTTCCGTTCGCTGAAATACTCCGATGACTTGCCCGGCTTAGTGCACCCCAAGTACCTGAGCGTCTACTGTGAGTGTCGACAAAAATATATCCTATTTGTCTACTCTACACTTTAAAAAAAGGAATAATTGTGTTTACAGGCAAACGAAGAAAAACCGACTTCAATTATATCGACAAGTGGTAAATACAACGTAGGTAGACGAAAAATAGTCAAGTAAATATGCAGTATCAAAGATTACTCCAAAAGTTGTAATCAGATCTTGATGAAATTTAAATGTGACCACAAAATAAACAATCAGCTTTCGAATAAATTAAAAATCATCAAAATCGGTACACCCAGTAAAAAGTTATGCGGATTTTCGAGAGTTTCCCTGGATTTCTCTGGGATCTCATCATCGGATCCTGGTTTCCTTATCATGGTACCAAACTAGGGATATCTTCTTTCCAACAAAAAATGATCAAAATCGATTCATAAACGACGGAGTTATCCGCGAACATACATATATATACGGTCGAATTGAGTAACCTCCTTTCTTTTTTTGAAATCAGTTAAAAAAAGACTTTACCACAGTAAATTTTTCTATAGATTAAAGTAGAAAACGGTTAGACCTATTTTTTGTTTCTAAAATACGACCAACGAAATTGATTGCACTCAGCTATAATAATGCCAACCAAGGAGGCCTCTTCGTAATAAAATTACTCCCCTCTATCAACCATCCTGGAAACTGTTTTTAGATCAAACTTCAAACCAAAGCAAGCTCTGCCAGCTGGTATTGTTAAAAGATCCTTTTGGACATTAATGCAGATTAAACCAAAAAAGTTCAATTTACATTAAGTACCAATCTCTTATCGACTTAAAAACGTTCCTTAAGTAGAGACTTCTTGGCGTCGTGTCGTTTTTTTTTTTGTTTCATTAGTCACACGCTTAGAAGTTTTATATTCTCTCTATTTAGCATGTATCCGTACTACATATTTTTTTTGTGTCTACTGTTTTTAACAAACGTTCTTGGATCAATTAGCGAATTAATAAATACATTTTTCGTATTGACGCTAGGGCCGTGCGACGCTCACTCGTTGGGTGCGCTGGCGCGTTTCATGCTGTGCGAGACCCTCAGCGGCGAGACGGCCAGCGACGCGCTGCGGTGGACGCTCCAGCTGAGTCCCCCCGCGGCCGCCGCGGTGCAGGCGGTGGTGGGCGACGTGGCGGCGCCCGTGCTGCGGCAGCGCTTGCTGGGCGAGCTGTGCGGCCGCCAGCACGAGTTGGAGGGCGCGCGCGTGCGCGTGCAGTGGCGGGCCGCGCGCGTGCACTGCGCGCTGCAGCTGGGCGACGACGCGCTGGAGCTGACGCTGCAGCTGGCGAGGGAGCACCCGCTCAAACCACCCACCTTCGTGACGACGCTCTCACCCGCACCCGACACCTCCTCGATCGCGACCTACCTCCTCCACAAGGTTCGGTCATACTTTGTATTATCAGATCAAACACTTGAAAGCTATAATTTTCTGCTAGCTGACTCCAAGTAGCCGCACGAGCCGGTGCTTTAATTTTGAAACAATCGAAGTTCGCTTTATTATGCCGATACACAATGTAACAGTTCGTAACTATTTCAGAACGGGACATTGTCGGACGCGCTGCAGATGTGGATAAGGCAGGTGACCGAGTGCGTGCAGGGCGCGACGCAGTGCTACGTGTGCTTCGACCGAGTGCACGCGGTCAGCGGCCGCCTGCCCGCAGTGCCGCAACAAGTTCCACAACGTCTGCTTAGTACGTACCAAGTCAACACGTTTTTTTAATTACTTTTACAAAGAACATAAATTACAGTATTTTTTCTAAATAGTAAACAACTATTCCTTTGTACCTCTATTATGAGATTCGTGTGTTAGTTATTCATATAATAATAAGAATTTATTTTCAGAGTCAATGGTTCAGAACAAGTCAAAGTTCAAACTGTCCTCTGTGCCGTTCAAGATTCCGTGATGTGCAAATACCCATTATTGGGGTGTAACTACGTGTCATCAATCACTCTACTTCTACTACTACTGTAAGTGCTAAATTACTAATATTAGTAATATATATATATATATATATATATATATATATATATATATACACTCCCCGCAACATGAATAAGACCACTATGTTTTTGTATTCTTTTTCAAATATTTATTAAAATAATTTCATCATCAGTAATCTTACGCTTGTTTTGTTTCAAGCTGCGTAGCTTAGTACACTTTGTTGTGCGAGAGCTTATGTGCCCGTGTCAATAAGACAAGTTTATACATGTTGCAGCGCGCCGCTTGAATACGACCACTAGTAATTCACTGCTGTCCAGTTGAAAAAACAAAAGCGTGCGACTTAGAAGTCTATGTATTGTGTGGTGTTGTATCACAAAAAAAATAAAATTTGGTGTTAAAATCAGTTTAATTTAAATATGGGTAAGAAAAAGTGTTTGAATCCAGAAGAAAAAGAGGCAATCAAAATTTTGCATGAAGAAGGTTATTCTAATAGAGCAATTGGAAAAAGGATCGGACGATCACATCAGGTAGTGAGTAAATTTCTCAAAGAACGCGAAAATTACGGAAAAAATTTTAAAGGACGTACAAAATTTGTCACTACAGCAAGGGAACGTCGAGCGATATTACGTGAAGTATCTAATTCAACTTTAACAGCAAGACAAATAAAAGCTAATGTTGGAACTAAAGCCTCAATAAGAACGGTGCAGAAAATTATACAACAATGTCCGTATATAAAACGCCTTAAAATTAAACGGAAACCGGCTTTAACGAAATTTCATGTAAGTGAACGCCTTAGATTTGCACGAGAAAAAATGCACTGGAAAACTGAGTGGTTTAAAGTAATTTTTAGCGACGAAAAAAAGTTTAACCTTGATGGGCCCGATGGCTTTTCTTATTATTTCCACGATTTGAGAAAAAGTGAATTAATTTTGTCCCGACGACGCAAAGATTTTGGTTCGGTAATGGTGTGGGGAGCAGTCTCATACAAAGGTGCTATAGATTTGGTTTTTTTAAAAGGTAGACAGAACTCTCAAAAATATATAGAACTGTTAGAAAAAGAAAGAAAAAACTTTATCAAAGTAAATGGCGGTTCAGATTTTATTTTCCAGCATGATAATGCAAGTATTCATTCTGCATACACTGTACGGTCATGGTTTAAAAATCAAAATATAAATGTTTTAGAATGGCCATCGAATTCACCAGACCTTAATATTATGGAAAATGTTTGGGGATGGCTTTCTCAACAAGTATATAAAAATTCTCGTCAATTTAATACTGCCGAAGAATTACAAAAAGCGCTACAGCAAGCTTGGAATCAAATCTCCGTTAAATACTTAAAAACTCTTTACGATTCAATGCCTTCAAGAATATTTGAACTGATTCAAAAAAACGGCAAATGTACTAATTACTAACCAATAAATGACATTTTTATTTCTAAAAATATTTGAGTTTCATTCGCTGGTCGTATTCAAGTTGCGCAGGCACAGTAACAGTATATTTAGTTAAATTTACTCAGTTGCTATTGTTTATCTCCTAAATCCACGTGATTAATATCAATTGTTTACTGAACTCATAAGAGTATTATAACCACATTTCACAAGCTGTAATACATCAGTTTAATAAAAAGTGGCCTATACTGTTTGTGGTCTTATTCATGTTGCGAGGAGTTATATATATATATATAACTAGGTTGGCAAACAAGCGTACGCCTCACCTGATGGTAAGCGATTACCGTAGCTTATAGATGTCTGCAACATTAGAAGCATTGCAAGCGCGTTGCTGACCCTATTCCCTTCAGGAGCTCTGGTCACCTAACTCACCAACAGGAACACAATACTGCTTGAAAACAGTATTATTTAGCTGTAATCTTTTGTAAGGTCAAAGGAACTTTCTTCCGCCCTACCTCAGTTATATTACATTGTATTTCTTATTTTAACTCGTAAGAAAGCGCACCCTTAAAAATAACAAGAATAGGCGAGCGGGAGCAAAATGGTCACACGCTTTAAAATGTTTATTTTTTTTATGAATGTGAAGATAAAAGTAATTTTTATGATAAATAAAAGTGGACACTGGTGCCCATTTTTAAAAATAAAGGTGACATACAGGACTGCAGCAGCTATCGGGGAATAAAGCTCATGTCACATAGCATGAAGATATGGGAGAAAGTGATAGCGCGACGAATGAGAGAAGAATGTGAGGTCACACAGAACCAATTTGGGTTTATCCGGGCCGGGGAACTACGGACGCCATATTTGCACTCCGCCAACTCTGCGAAAAATATCGACTCGCACAAAAAGACTTGCATATGGTGTTCGTGGATCTGGAAAAGGCATACAATAGGGTCCCCCGTAAGGTTCTGTGGTGGGCTATGAAAAGGAAAGGAGTGCCAGAGAAGTATGTACGACTTGTTCAGGCGATGTATGATAGAGCTAGCACCCACGTCTGGTCCGAAGCCGGAATAACTGACAAATTCAATGTGGCTGTAGGTTTGCACCAGGGGTCGGCTTTAAGCCCGTATTTATTCCTCCTAGTAATGGATGTTCTAACATCAGACATACAGGAGGAAGCACCCTGGTGTATGCTGTTTCGCAACAGTCACAAACCAGTGCTGTGGCTGTTGCGCCAACGCGTCGTCAAAAACTATAAAATACCAAAAAACAAATAAATTTGAATCATTCATCCTTTTATGAGTTTCTTGAGTGATTCTTCTAACATTAAATACGTACACACATTACGTACTTCGGCCACATCACCAGAAAGTCAGAAACTAAAAATATCAGCTGCTTCGATTTATTATCCAGGGCAAGATCCAAGGCAAGCGCAGCGTGGGTTGTAGAAGAACATCTTGGCTAAAAAATCTATGCCAATGGTGTGGGAAAAGCACCCGTTCGTTAGTCAGGGCCGCGGTATCAAGGGTACAAGTTGCCAAAATGATCGCCGAAATTCATGAGAAGATAATAATTACGAATGTCACATACTTTGTGCTCCGTACTTTGTAGCACAAGATCTCTTGATGATTGTGTCGCTTGGGGGCCCCAGCGCTGCGCCCCCTGTTGGCCGTAATAGGCGAAGACCTCGTAGCTGAGCGTAGTCCGCACCATGTTCGGCAGCAAGAAATGCCGTGCTCGATCGAGCGTATCCTCTTGTGAGAAGGATATATCGCTAAAGGAGGCTGCGGAGCGACAGCGCGAAGCCCACGTTAACCCGCAGGAGACGACCAGGGGCAAGGAGACGCCGATATGCGCTCCTTCACCCTTTGCAATAAAGTGGGAGTAGGGCACCACTTTTTCCCACTCGCTACCAGTGTGGTCTGGTGTGTGGTCACAGTGCCCGTGGGCGTTCTCTAGGCGAAGGTGGCCCGCACAGACGGGCCAACCGTTGGGGCGTCACGGTAGCATGCGAAAGTGATCTCGTGGCGCCCCAATATAAGGGCACTTCTGTGTTTAGTGGGTATTTTAGCTCATTCAGTGCGGGCCGGAGGCCCACACTCTCGACGGCCTCGGCGGGATGCGTAAAAGCATTTCCCAACGATTCCATGTCCTTTTTTGTTAAAAGAACAGGTAGGTACATACGGCCTCACAATAGCTAGCCCTTATGTGGATTATGTAGTAGCCCTGCCTTCTACTCCAGGGGTTGTGGTTTCGATTCCCACTGGAGTCTGGTGGAGTCTTGGTGTAATATACATACTAGCTGTACCTCGCTGTTTCACACGCATGATTTGACAAAAAAATAATGATTCAATTCTAACCAGTAGTTTCTGAGATTAGTGCATTTAATCAGTGCGCGATTGCGGCGCGTGTGTCGCGGTTCGGCCCGCGCCGCCACCGGCTCCGCTCCACTCGTGGCCGTGGCCGGTCGAGCCGTGGTCCCGTCTCCATCTCGACTATTTAGGGCCTTTCAATAATAAACATTACCTTGTTATTATTGATGCTCACTCTAAATGGATTGAAGCTGAAAAGGTCAGTAGCACGTCGGCGGTAAGCCTTATTTCTATTCTTAGAAAAATATTTGCCCGTTTTGGATTACCAAAAAGAATAATCAGTGATAACGGCCCTCCTTTCACGTCAACGGAGGTCGCGACATATTTCCAACGAAATAGAATAGGGCATACGCTTACGGCTCCGTACCATCCCGCTAGCAACGGAGCGGCTGAAAATGCAGTGCGTTCGGTAAAAAGAGCTTTAAAAAAGGCTTCTTTAGAAAACGAAGACGAGGATACGGCTTTAAGTAGATTTTAATTCTCGTACCGAAACACCGAACACAGTACAACCGGGCGGGAACCGTCGGTGGCGTTGCTCGGCAGGCGACTGCGTGGGCGCCTCGATCTGCTACGGCCCGATACTGATGAGCGAGTCCGCGACCGGCAACTAGCTAGCGAGCTGCGTCGAGACGCAGCGCTGAGGGTTGTGGCGCCCGGAGATTCAGTGTTGATTCGAGACTACTCTAGGCGCAATCGGAAGTGGGCGGAAGGAGTAGTTATAGATCGTTCGAGTCCAGTGTCGTACTCCGTCAAAACGAGTGACGGTCAAATACACAAACGACACATGGACCAGATAATGTGCGATAAAAACCGTAAGTCACGCTTCTCCCTCACGAAAATCGAGGCCTGCGATAGGTCTAGACTGAGTGTGAAGCAGAAGATGGTAGTGACGCTAGAGAGCCGAGGGGGAAGGATGAGCTGGATGAGCTGGACAATCGTTCTTCTCCAGGAAAGAGCTCAGCTACGGCGATACGTCTCCGCTTGTGCCGGGAGTTCGTATCCAGCGGAAGGCCGCTGTACAGTGCTTACAAAAAATTAGGAAAATCGTGTGAAATAATGTACTTATTTGAAAGACCGATGGCCCCCGCAAATAACTTTAATATATAGTAACTATAACTTGACCGCTGTAAAGTCGACCCTCCTGATGGTCCGCGAGACGCGGGAGCGGGTAGCACTCAGCCAATCAATCAGTCCGATGTCGGCCGCCGACATAGAATAACGTACGCAGCTAGATCCCGCGCAGTTGAATCATTGTGCCCGCTACACATGTGATTATTATACTTATAGATACATCCAACAATAAATATGGAATTACCAAGTCTACGTAATAAAAAGTTAAAAAGTCAAGCAAAGATAATGCAATTGAATGTAGCGAATTATTTTCAAAGGAATAAATTGGAATGTGCGTCTTCGTCAGGTGATTATTATTTATTTCGTTTTCTATATTATGTCTTTTGTTGTTTATTTGTTTGTATTTATGTTTTGCTAATTTTTTTTTTTCTTTTAGAAGATATGAATGTAAATAAAGCGATTTCAGAGGCTACTGGCGTGTCAATGACGACTGTAAAAAGTTTTATCCCAAAGCCGTTCAGGGAATTCTGAAGAGGCCAGCAAGTCCCCGAGTAAAAAGAGAAAACGCAATCCAAAAATTGAGGTCAATAGTTTCACAGAAGGTAAATTAATAAATAACAAATCTTGGTCATAACTTAAAAACTTGATATGAACGATGATGTGCTTAAAAACTTGATATGAACAAACTATTTATATTTTTATTCATAATTACAGGTGTCATAAGACGAAAAGTTAATATGTACTATTCAATCAAAAAAGAGTTGCCTACAATAAAGAATATGCTGCAGGAGTTAAAAGACGATGGCATTTTAAACTGTGGACGAGAATTTCTAAGGAAATATCTTCACAATATGGGTTTTCAGTGGAAAAAATTACAAAGCAAGCGATCTCTTCTTGTGGAAAGTGCTGATATTGTATACAAACGACAGCATTATTTATTAAAAATAAAGAAACATAGAGAAGAAGGTAGAAATATTGTTTATGTAGATGAAACATATGTAAATTCTTCACACACCACTTACGCATGCTGGCAGTCGAAGAAACATAAACAGCGAGGACATTTGAAAGAGATTGGAGCGGGACCAAGTTTGGTTGTTGTTCATGCCGGAGGTGCCCAGGGATTCGTCAATGATAGTCTTCTCATTTTTAAATCCAAAAGTAGGGTAAAAAGGGGTATTACCGGTCAGGCGACAATGCCGGTCACCGCAATATTTTAAAAAATACCGTGTTAGTGCTCTCTCATGCATTGCTTGAGTATGGCGTAAGCGTTCCCCGCGCCGATGCTACGATCCCCGCTCAGTTCCAAGTAAGCGTCAGGCAGAATCACACGTCAGATTGTTTCGCGCCACTTTTTTATAACTTTTTGATCACGGAATTTAACATGTGAGTGTCTTATTTTGCGTATTTTATTCTTTGTTAGTGGTAATTGTTGCCATTTGTTTATTTATCTACACGTTGAGTTATATATTTCATGCTGTTTGGGACAGGTTTTTGTTAAAATTATTATAAATCAGAAAAGTATAAGGATGGCTAATGCCGGTCATGCTGACCGGTATTACCCGCTAGTTTTGTTTACAAATAGATATTTTAGACTTTTTTATTCAGTTATTTTTTATGTAATTTCCTTTTTAGATGTCGGGATTTCGAACTAGGAGAAAAAAATTGAAGGCGAAATGGAGCCAAGATGATATAAATAGGGCATTTAAGCTTGTCGAAGACGGAACCGCGATAAGAGAGGCTGCACGGTTGAATGGTATTCCGTTTTCAACCCTTCAAGAAAGGCTTAAGAGCAAGAACCAGGCGTTACCAGCTATGGGAAGAAATCCAGTCTTCACGAAAGAACAGGAAGCGGAAATGGCAGACCAAGTGAAGTTTCTCGGCAATATATTTTATGGCTGCACTGCCATTCAAATAAGGAAAATGGCTTATGAATACGCTGTTCATAATCACATAAAGCACAATTTTAACAATACTTTAAGAATGGCTGGGAAGGATTGGCTTACAGGATTTATGAAGCGAAATAAGTTGTCTGCTCGGAAAGCTGAGGGCACGAGCCTGAATATAGCTAAAGCTTTTAACAAGCATGAAGTTTCTATATTTTTCAAATTACTTGAAGAGTTAATGGAGAAATATAAGTTTTTACCAAGGAACATATTTAATATGGACGAAACTGGCATCACATCAGTGCATTACCCGGGAAAAGTGATAACTGAGAAAGGCCAAAAACGTGTAGGCTCTATAACCTCTGGTGAAAGAGGGACGACAGTTACAGCTGTGTGTGCAGTAAGTGCTACTGGAAGTTACATTCCACCAATGCTTATATATCCTCGTCAGAGACATTCACTGGCACTGGAAAACGATGGTCCACGTGGTGCAGTATACCGGTACTCGAAAAATGGATGGATCAACGAAGACCTTTTCATAGATTGGTTGAAACACTTTGCTGCTGTCACAAAACCTTCTGAAACTGAGCCAATACTTCTCATTTTGGACAATCACAGCAGCCACATTTCTTTGAGAGCTTATGAATTTTGCAAGGAGAGTAACATAGTTATGCTGTCATTACCACCACACGGCTCCCACCGGATCCAGCCCTTGGATGTTTCCATTTATGGTCCTCTCAAAACTGCCTATAAGCAGGAATGCAATATTTTGATGAAAACTGAATTAGGACGAAAAATCACACAAAACGACATTGCCTCGCTTTTTAGAAAAGTTTATCAAAAAATAGCAAGCATCCCAAAAGCTGAAGCAGGATTTGCTGCTACTGGAATATATCCCCTAAACCCAGACGTGTTCACGGATGAAGACTTTCTAGCTGCTGAAATTTTAAACAGCAGTGAATTAATGATATCCGTAGAAGAAAGGCGCAACCAGGATAATAAAACTCCAGAAGTTCAAACCATCTCATTGAACACAGAACCACACATGTCATCATCCAATTCACCATCACTTCTCATGGACCAAAACCAAATAGCACCAGAAACTAATATTGTGGAATCTACTCAAGTTCTGCTCCCTTTCATAGATAATGCCACTCCATCTACTTCAGCAGCTACCGCCAAAGATCTTCTACCAGTTCCAAAGAAATCCACAAACAGTAAGAAAGTGCAGGGAGCCTCTCGAAAACAACATGCAACAGTACTCACAAATACTCCTTTCAAGGAAGCTCTGATACAAAAAGAAGAAAGAAAATTGACGAAGAAAAAGAAGAAACAATGTGGCGTAAAAATGAAACTAGAAACAAAGACAAGGAAAAGACCAGCTAAACCTGCTACTGTCAGAAAGGTGAAAAAGAAGCTGCTTCAGGATAATAACAAGGATCAAAATTTATCAGACTCGCAAATCGATATGGCTGACGTACGCGATGATGATGACACCGATGTCGAAGATCTTGAGAACAAATGCATGTTATGCGACGATTATGGTCGCAACAACGAGCTTTGGTACAGGTGCGTACAGTGTGGCCTTTGGGCGCATGCCGAGTGCTCGGGTTATGAGTCACCCGAAGGCTACGTGTGCGATTTGTGCCGATAAAAAGCTTGACCGGCATTGCCAACCTGCCGACCGGGATTGCCCGCCATGTCGGTCAATACCGGTCAAAGTTCTTTTATTTTTAAGAGTTGATTATGGATTTTTTTTAATTAATATTGATCTCAATGGCTGTGATTTCGTAAGAAGAATACCTTAAGTTATGTTTTATAAAAGTTTTTTTAGATAAATACTTATTTTTAACAGATTTATAGTTGTTTTCATTTAAGTGACCGGTAATACCCTTCTTTACCCTAAATCGGGAGACTATCATGATGACATGAGCCACGAAAACTTTAAAAAATGGACGGAAAATAAATTATTACCTAATTTGCCACCTAATTCTACAGTTATGATTGATAACGCTACGTACCATAACGTGGAAATAGATAGAAAACCAACAAAATCCGCATTGAAGCAAACAATGCTCACTTGGCTGCAAAATCATCATATTCCTTGCAGTTCAACTATGTTGCGGTCACAATTATTCGAAGTCATTCAATCGGTACACATTGAAAAAAAAAATTGTGATTGATGAAATTTTATAAAGCCATGGGCACGAAGTTTTGCCTTTGCCACCATACCACGCAGATTTAAACCCAATAGAATTGGTATGGGGGTATACAAAGAACAGATTTGGTAAATCAGACTTAAATACTAATTTAGATCAGAAGTCTGATAAACTAAAACAAATATTCGCCGAGTATTCCATGGATCAATGGAAGAAATGAGTGGTTCACGTAATAAAAATAGAAAACGATTACCTAAAACAAGATAGGTTAATCGATCAAAATTACGATGACATGTACCGACCGTTCATTTACAACTATCGGAAGAAACGTCATCTGAATCTTCGTCGGACTCCGAATCTGAAAATGATTCCGATCAAGAACCACTGAATGAATGATGATATTGTTAATATTAATCAACTTTTTTACATATTAATTTTAGTTTTAGTGTTTAGTATTAAGTGTTTTATTGTCTAACGTAGTTGTTTAATTGTGTATATAAATATTTTAAAAAAAATATATTATAATAATAAATATAGAATCAATTTATTATTTTCCAAACTCACGTGACTCAAATAATTACAGTCGACTCTCGTTAATTCAAACCTGCGATAATTCGAACCTCTCTATAATTCAAGTCATCACGAGTTCCCTAAAAAATCTCTTTATATTTCGAAAATCAATACATTTTTATACACGGCTACGTAACAAAACGACGCGTTAATTCGAACTCATCGGCGTCAAACACTCGACAATTCAAAGTTGCAAAGAGAAAGAAACAGAAAACTTCTAAGTACATTTCGAGACAAGTTCAAACTTGTACATACATGTATCATCATACACGAAGACTTTGTTTTTATTATGATTAGTTTACACACACTTCCGTACGAATTGGTTTGTTTAGTTATGTTTCAGTTACTGTTACTCTTTCGTTGTACGCAGATTAAAAGTGTGTGTTAGTTATGAGTCCTTAATAGTATAAATGTTTAATGATTTCTGAAAAGAAGAAGTTCATCGAAAAGTAGAAGGATTCGAGAAGAAAGGTAACTTTTGTCATTGTTAAAGAATAGCCAGTTAATAAATATGTACGTAATCAACACTTAATAATTCGAAGTTTTATTTATTCACTCTCAAAAATTTCGAACCATTTGATATTTCAAACACTCGATAATTCGTAATATTTTTCGAGTCCCCACAGCTTCGAATTAACGAGAGTCGACTGTATAATCATTTACCTAAACAATAACACGAAGATTTATCTTGAGATATCTCAAGATAAATCTCTGTGGCGACAATGCCGTGTGCACCTGTGCATACCGCACGCCCCGCGTCCCGCATACCATAGGGAGGGTCGACTTTACAGCGGTCAAGCTGTAGTTCATTATGATACAAGAACTATTACGTATAATAATGCACATAGGCATCTACTATTTGTACCAAATTATTGTCAAATAAAATAAATGTTGTTTAACTTATATCATGTGATAAGTTTTAAATTGTTATATAATTAGTATAAGTGTAGTGTACCTAATGTAACACAAATATATAGTATTTGAAATGCCTTGTCAAGTTGTCATCAGAGGTTTGTTTTGTTTGTTTTCAATTATAAACATAATACATAATTTTGGATTATTTAAATATAACTTTATTTATATAAAAATACCTTTTTCTTAAGTATTGTATAGTATTTAGTATATAGTAATATTTCTATCTTGTCGAATGCATGATGTTAAATGAGTCATTTGCTTTTATAATTTGTGTTGTCATACCATTTTGGTGTATTACCTTAATAAGTATAGTTTATAATAAGAAAGGTGTTGTGTACAATATTTGTAATGTAAGGTAGTTAGAATATTATTTTAATAAACCAGTCTGCTTTGGAGCTCGGCCTTTCATTGACGTAACAGTCTCCTTATATAGGGCGTAAACTACTGTTAAGAATGGGTTTAATGAAATAAAATGGTAAGAAAATTAATTATTTAGATTCGTTTATGTTTATTTATTACATTTTACGTATATTTTTTGTTCTAAAAGTATTATAAATTTTAATTTTGAAGAATTAATAGGTGGCCGTATTTATGCCGCTGCCTGCTCACCGACACAGTTTGGTGGCAATATGAGTGCCATTGCCTGTATGTTGTCTTGTATTCCAGGCACACCTACGCGATGAAGACATTGAGCTTGAACTGGAACGACTGTTTGGACTACCGGATGATCCTGACAACTCAGAAGATGAATACGAGGGCGAGGATGGTATTGATCCTGGTATGGATGTTTGTTCAATGTTGGAAAATCTTGATATTATTACGCCTGGGCCATCAAGACAGAGAATTGTTTATGAAGATGAATCGACAGAAAACATTAATCCAAATGTAGGAATACCTAATGTTGAAGACAGTGAAGATGAAGAAATATTGCGACCAGTCAGACCATCGCGAATATCGAATGTTCGCTTTCAGAATATTTTGAATTCTTCTTCAGAATCTTCCGATAGTTCTTCAGAGTCTTCCGCAGATGATGATTGTAACGGTTGGAAAAAATATATGTGGTCAGAGACGCACAGGCCAAGTGCAGATCAGTTTGATAAAGTTGCCTTGAAACCTAAAGTTTTCTTTCCGAGTAGGACTTCTCCAGCAGCTTATTTTTCGAGGTTTTTTTCTGACCAAGTAATGGATCACATAGTAGAGCAAACAAATTTATATGCCTCTCAGAAAGGTTTTCCAAACTGTGAGCCTGTTACTAGAGTTATTTGAGAAAAGTTCTTAATAAAACGTCTGTACCATCCCGCCATTCCAAGAAAGCGTTTAACGTCTTTAGCGTCCCTTGGAACAGGAAAGTTCAAAATAACATCGACCTTAGACGGATCGGTTCTAAGACCATATCGATCTACCACGTAACCTAAGTATTTGAGTTCGCTTCTACAGAACAATGATTTCTTCATGTTAATAGTCAGGTTGGATGCTTTAAGCTTGTTAAATACTGCTTTTAACAAACGTATATGTTCATCAAAATCTGACGTGCATATTATTATATCATCAATGTAACAAAAGACTTTATTATCAAACTCTGCTGTGAACAGTTTGTCCATCAGTCGTTGCATGGTAGCAGAGGCTCCCCTAAGACCAAAGCACATTCGATTATAATGAAATAAACCTCTACCGGGTACTGTAAAAGCAGTTTTCTCTTTAGAGTAGGCTTGTAAAGGTATTTGATGATAAGCAGTACTTAAATCCAGAGAAATAAGAAATTTTGCATCTCGCAAGTTATCTAAGATGTAATTTACATAAGGTAGTGGATAAGCATCAGCCTTAGAAACAGAATTCAATTTACGGCTATCTAAACAAACCCTAAGAGCACCGTTAGGTTTTTCCACCATCACCACATTTGAATTCCAAGCAGAATAAGTAGGTTCCACTATACATAATTCTAGCATATGGTCAAGTTCTTTCTCCAAAGCACTTTGCTTATCTGGACTGAGACGATAATATTTTTGTTTTATTGGAGGACTATCTCCAGTATCTATTACGTGTTCTATTAGGTGTGTCTTGCCGAGACCACCGTTGTCAGTATTGATCTGATCAAAAAGAAGTTTGACAGAATCTAGCTGAGATCATTGTTCGACAGATAGAGATTCAAAATCATTAAGACCAGACTCGACAGGGACAGTAGACACAGATGAAATGTTTTCAGCAACAGGTAAATATGAAATAATATCTGGGGCAAGTTTGAAAGCTTTCCAAAAATCTAATCCCAATATTATAGGAGAATTTATTCCAGGTTGAATATTGAAGTTAATAATCTGTATAGTATTTTTATAATTGACTGGTAACGACATATATTCAGAACAGGTTAAAACTTCCCCGTTAGCCACTCGAAGTTTTAAAGGTTTAGAGTGAGAAAGAATGGGTAAACCAGCTTTAGCAAAAATTAAATGACTATCATTGCCTAAAATTGAACTACTTACTCCACAATCGAGTAAACCCTTAATTTTTAAATCCAGAATGTTAAGAGGTAAGTATATCCGTATATCTCCCTTTGGAGGATCAAAACACTGTGACTTTTCTTCGTGCAAGGGAGTAATCAGAGTATTAGAACTTTTAGTAGAAAAGCCACATTTAGTTCGTTTTTTGAATTATTAGAACATTTAGGACACTCAGGTGTGCGAACACCTTTTTCTCCATGTTTAAGGCCGTCCTCTAGTTTCTCGGGTCGAAAAATTCGTTTTTTTTTTTCATAAATCACATCTACAACATGTATAGAAAATGTGTGCCAAAGGATTTTTCGATATTCAAAGTGGTTCACAAGTTACGGCCCTGGAACGGAGCAGGAGCGCGCGCCGGGCAACTCCGAAAGCCGAGCGGCGCTGACCATTGTATTGATATCCCTAAATCTAACTGCTACCTGAACCTTTTGTGAATTAGGCCCGAGTAAAGGGGAGCCGAGACCGTTGACAGACGCTTTCGAATATTGACTAAGACGCCGTGAAGTATTAGTTCAGTTTTGCTGTGGCAGTTGCGAAGCGTACTATATTTTCTCTTGCGAGTCGCACGTAGCTGATTTTTTGAAAATAATTTTCAAAATGTTCAAGAAAGGAAGTAGAGACGCCCCGGCTCATTACGATCGACCTAAAAAGCGAAAATTCGCAGGCAACCGACACACTTTTGAACAAGACAAGTCGTTTACATCGGCGTCAGCGACGAAACTTCGTCAAAATAAAAATTTTGAAGTGAACGTTGAACAGACTGTTTTGTATTGTATTTTCAATTTTGTGAGTGTATTTTCAACCATTTCTTCGGCTGTTACTTGTAAAGAGTGCAAAAGAACGGTGACTTTCCATCAACGTGATATACAAGGATTGGGCTTTAAAATTTCTATGGCGTGCAAGTGTGAGAAAGAAAAAGAAATAGATTCATGCCCAAAAATCGGTAAAGCCTACGAAATAAATCATCGCTTAGTTTTCGTGATGCGTTTGTTGGGAGTCGGTTATGAAGGCTATAGAATTTTCTGTGGACTGATGGATATGGGACAAGGTTTTGCTTTGAACACGTACTATTCCATATTAGAAAATATTCACTCAGCTTCTTCGGCCGTTTTTGATACAGTGTTGTCGATTGCGGTTAATGAAGAAAAGGAAATCCTTTAAGAACAAGGAAAAGCAGAAAATGAATTCACCGTATCTGGAGATGGCACATGGAAAAAAAGAGGATTTTTATCTTTATTCGGAGTTTCAACTTTAATTGCCAAGTACACCGGTAAAGTGGTTGATGCGTGTGTAATGAGTAGTTTTTGTGCTGGATGCAATTTGTGGAAAAATAAGAAAAAATAATGATCCAGTTGGATATGTAGGATGGCTCGCTGATCATGAAGAAAATTGTACTCTAAATCATACTGGAAGTTCTGGGAAAATGGAAATAGATGCAGTTGTGAAAATGTTTTCTCGTTCAGTAGATAAACATCAAGTTCAATATACGACATACATAGGAGACGGTGACAGCAAGACATTCAAAGGTATTTTGAATGCAGAACCATATGGAGAAGATGTTGTTGTTGTAAAAAAAAGTGTGTTGGACACGTTGAAAAGAGGATGGGGACTCGGCTCCGAAATGCAAAAAAATATAATAAAGGCATTGGTGGGAAAGGTGCAGGAAAACTCACTGATAAATTGATTGGTGAGATGACAAAGTATTATGGATTAGCTATTCGGAGACATCCAGATTCTATCGAGGAAATGAGAAAGGAAATTTGGGCAACATTCTTTCACAAGATTTCCACAGACAGCAATCCACAGCATCAAAATTGTCCTGCAGGCGAATCTAGTTGGTGCAAATGGCGGAGAGCTGAGTTTCTCGGAGAGGCTGAGCAATTCAAACACAATAAACCGCCTCTTTCTGAAGCAGTTCAAAAAGTCATAAAGCCAATTTATAAGGATTTATCCAAAGAAGAATTGTTAAGCAGATGCCTGGGATCGGAAACTCAAAATAATAACGAGTCGCTCAATTCGTTAATCTGGACTTTTGCTCCGAAGCGCCTCCATTCTGGGCCAAAAGTGGTTGAAAAACAACACGGAGGGGAGTAGCCATTGCGTTAAGGCGCACGAGCGATGTTGTAAAACAGGCCCGAATCGCGAAAAGAGAAGACAGAGCAGCTCTGCGTGACTTCCAAGAAGAAGAGGAAGGCCTATTGTATGGTCCAGGCATAGCAGATTGACGGTGAGATGAAATTTTTAGTATAAATCACATGCGCGAACTTTCAAACGCGTTTTTCTCGAAACACCATTTTTCAAAACGGTAACCACGATATTTCAGAAACTATTGCACCGATCTTGTTCAAATTTATACAGCATCTTTAATATGTTATAAGCCAGCGATTTAACTAGGATTATCATGATTGCTTCGATAGTTTTTTTCGTACGAGCGAGAAACTTAAGAAAAAATGAGTAAAAAATAGAATGTAATTTTCAAAAGTGTATAAAAAAGTCAATTTTTGTAATTTAGAATTCACTCTAGTTCAATCGCTAGTCTTGAATATGAAGATTAAAATGCCGTTTGGTTTTTTGATTTCAGATAAGCAGAACAGCCGCAATCTTGGTCACCGTCAAGCACCTCTTTTACTTGATGTCTTCCTGTCGGCCACTATAACTGCTATTCTATTATATATTTTGACTTCAAAAAATTTGTAAAGCTTATTTAAATGTTAATAAAGATTATGCAAAAATAATGAGATTGATTATTTCAATGCTTTGCCCGTAAAAAAATTATCGAAAAAGCCATAAAAAAACAGCCGAGAAACTAGAGGACGGCCTTAAAACAGACTATTTCTTTAGATACCCTACAAAGATTGGTGGTATGATTTATTTTACCGCAGCGAAAGCACGACTGCTTAGCAGAAGTTTGAGAGACAGACGCAACAAAAGGTTTAGACCTAGAAGGAGAACGATAAAGTTTGGGTGTACATGGTTCGACAGAATAAAAAGATTTACCCGCCTTAGAAGATGATGGTTCACGAAACTGGTCAGCTTTCACATTGGCCAATTTGATGCGCTTGCATAAAGTTTTGAGCTGTCTTATTGAGGTTATGTCATGCAGAGCTAGTACCTTGCTGTACTCTGGACGAATATTACGGATCAGGATATCTAATTTATCAGATTCCGGTAACTCTTTATTCAATCGCTCGAACATACCGAGTACAGTGGAAACAAAGAAAACTATAGTTTCGTCTTTAGCTTGAGTTCTAGCACGAATTTCCTGGAGCAGCTTGTAGTCTAAGTCTGGGATATCAAAATCTTCCTTGAGAGCCGCTACAACGTCACGATAAGTAGAGAAATCAGGACGGTTGGACCGGAACCATGACAAGGCAGGACCTTCTAGAATTTCAGGAAATCCACGGAATATCCTATCCTCAGAGATCTTCCTAACAATGCGCAGCTCTTCTAGACGTGTAAGAAAAGTACGGACACAAGAGTCGCCACGATATTTTAAATTAAGAGAATTAACATTAAAAGACTTATCAGATCTATAAATAATCTCCCTTACAACCCTTGAAGGACTATCAGACGGCCCATCCTCACCATCTGAACTCGAAGATGAAGCATTAGAAGAATCTCTCTCCATTAGATGTTTCAAGATAGATTGAATCATAGATTTCAGCAGCTGGACCCTTTCATTTCCCGCACCCAATCGAGAAAGACGACAGAGTAGATATTTACAACGTGAGACCAAGCGAGCACTAGCAGCCGATGTAAGGAAGGTGTTAACCTCACTTTCTATTTCCTCAGCTTTACGCTGGCAGATTTCAAGTTCATTCGTCGGATCAGTCTACGAGTGATGTAAATTTTAGACTACCCCTACGCGCAAGATCAGCCGTTTGTTTAAGTGCCTGATATACACTATCGCGTCGAGAATGAGGATTCACAGGTAACTTCCGAATAGCCAACTCATGAATAAGTTCGTCCTTGTGTAGATGAGAGATTTTACAACCAGCTTGGAGAAAATCCATTTTAAATAGTAGTTATAAGTACAAGATAAAGTATGCAAAGTTATTGTAGATAATAAGAAATTATTTTTGTTTCATTTAAATTCCAACTTCACTCCTAACTTCCCAAGTATAAATTATTTAGTATTTGTAGTTACAATAAGTATAAATATAATTTAGAGCTTTAAGTTATTTGACCATATAAGAGAGTTTGACTAAAGTAGTTTCCACAAGAGAGCAGTTAACAATATAGATTTTACAAAATATGAAAATTATGCAAAACAAAAAAAAATTAACAAAATTTGTTAACACATGAGGGTAAATAACATTATACAATTTGCAAAAGTTTACAAAAACAATTTACCTGAAAGGTAGATAACAATATACCCTTTATAAAATATTACAATTATAAATAAAATCAAAAGACAGATAATTTACATTAGAGGGTATATAACAAAATATCCCTTATGAGGTATATAAGGTAAAAGCACTAATGCTCGACATTGAACTAAAAGATGACACTTTCGAAAAAAATCTTTTCTACTAAGGAAACTAATCACATAAATAACATTGCTCTTGATGTTAAAGATACCTAGTGCCATCTATGATACATGCTCAAAAGCCTGCGTACATTGTCAGAAGCAAATTTCAAAATGGCGTTAGTTGCAAACAAACAATGTAAGCAGGTTGACATCAGGCGCGTAATTCTTAGCGTTTTTATTAGGGCAAGTGACTTCTGAACAGGTATGATTTTGTGTTATATATATTATTATTGGCTATTTTTGGTTTCGATATTATAAATGTATGAACTTATTGAGTTATTAGAACCATTACCTTGTTATTTTGGTTTGTTTTTGTATAAGTTTTAAGTAGTGTCTACTATTAGTACCAGAAATTAATAAAAAACCTAAAAGATGACACATGTGTCATCTACTAGGGATACATCAAATTGAATTTGTTAGCTTATTTTAATGCAAATTTAGCCTTTATGTTGTAAAAATAAGATTCATGTCTGAGTTTCGTTTGTTTTACACTAGTCTAACTAAAAGAAGACAGTGTCTACTATTAGGGTATACTAGATGTCAACTATTAGTATCCATTAATTTCAGATTAAGGTTCAAGCACGATGCCGCCAGTAAAGGGACAGATGTTTAGATACTCCGAAGCCGATATGGAAGCAGCCATAGAAGAATGCAGGCGGGGTGTTCCGACAGCTACTGCGGCGAAGAAATTTGGTGGAAAGGTACCTATTAGACGTAAAATGGGAAGAAGCTGTTATGTGACTGAAGATATAGAAAAAATACTCGTAACATGGACAAAAGCTATGGTCAAACAAGGGTTCCCAATAGGAAAAGATATTTTACAAGATAGTGTGAAGAAAATAGTTGATGATCTTAACATTAAAACCCCCTTTAAGAACGGTAGACCTGGGAAGAGAGGGTACAACAGTTTCTTAAAGCGTCATCCTGACCTTATAACAAGGCAGCCACAAAATTTGACAGCCTCCAGAGCATCTGTAACGAAATCTCAAATAAAAAACTGGTTCCAAGAAGTTAGCATTTACTTAAACAGTAATAATCATACAGATATTCTTAATGCGCCTCAGCGAGTTTTTAACATGGACGAGACCGCTTTTTTCTTGAACCCCAAAGGAAGTAAGGTCCTAGCACCAAAAGGAGAGCGAACTGTGTACCAAAACATTAACACCGATGAAAAAGAATGTTTTACTGTACTTTTGGGTGGCAATGCTGCTGGAGATGTTTTATCTCCAATGGTCATTTTTAAATATGAGAGGATACCACGAGAGTTAACTTTGTCAGTACCCACATCATGGGGTATTGGTCGTTCGGATAATGGCTGGATGACTAGAGAAACGTTTTATGAATACATATGCAATATATTTCACAAATGGTTAGAAGACAAAAAAATTCCAAGGCCAGTTATACTTTTTATCGATGGACATACGTCACACCTTTCTTATCACGTGAGCAAATTTTGTTCTGAAAATGGCATTATTTTGATAGCTATTTGTCCAAACGCGACACATTTACTCCAGCCAATGGATGTCGCAGTTTTTAGAAGCCTTAAGGGATCATGGAAAGCTGCTGTGCATTCTTGGCGGTTAGAAAATATTGACTCGCCCATTCTACGCAAAGTTAATTTTTGTCCTTTGTTAAACAAGGTGTTAACAGATACATTAGCACCCACAATACTTCAAAATGGCTTTCGTAAGTGTGGACTAGTACCATGGAATCCTGATGAAGTGTGCTGTTTTCAAGGGCCTTCACACTACGAATTTACTGAATTATCACAGATTCAAAAAATGGCAAAAATTAAAGAACTGGAATTGGGAAAAATATTTTTGGAAAAGTATATAGATGACGATAAAATTGCAAAATTTAAAAATTGTGAGGTATGGATTGGACCCAAAGAAGATATAGAATTATTTAAATTCTACAAAAATATTGAGAAATGCATAAACAAATTGACAAGTCCAAATTTACAACCAGAAACCGACAGACCTTTGTCTTTAGATCTAAATGAAGGCAATATTACGTTGGATAATCTGGAACCCAAAAGTGCCTCTGAAACAGCGCCCATACTTATAAATGACAACAATACTGATGCAACAGTAAGCAACCAAGACGATAGCCTAATCATACAAAATGAAATACCTCATAATAACAGCTTACATTTAGAGCCAAATCAAGGCAATATTACGTTGGACAATCTTGCTGAGAATTATAAAACACCAGTTAAAATAACAGAAAATAATACCGACAGTATGACTATCAGTGCAGATCCTCTGATAATGCCTTCCACGTCACAATTTTCACAAAATCTCTCGCATAATATGGGCGAAATCATTCCCAGTCCCTTTAAAAGAGCTTTGTTTTGGCCAACACCTAAAGATAATTCTAAAAAAAGGAAGAAAGAAATAATACCCTCTGTTGTGTCGTCCACGCAATGGCAACAATATTATGAAAATAAGGAGAAAAAAAAGAATGAAATGGAAGAATTAAAAAAAAGGAGATTAGAAAAAAGAAAGCAAAAAAAACAGAAGAATGAAGAAGAAAGAAAACTTAAGGCTGCTCAGAAATTAGCTAAGAAAAGTCAAAAGGCTGTGAAAAAGAAAACTAATAAGACTGATATCTAGTTTTGAATACCTAGTTTAAAGTACTTAAAATGTCGAAAACTAATTGACACTTTAGCAATTTTGATTTTCTTTCTTTTTTATGTTATTTGATTTGATTATAATTTGTTACTTAATTAATAATTTTAAAGCACAAGCTGTGCTCGGTTTTCATTTTAAAGTATGTTTTGTTGATTTGTTTTGATAAAACATATATTGTAATGATGTTATAGTCATGTCTACTATTAGTACCAATTGATGTCTATTTTTGGTGGATTTGATTTTTAATGCTGTCATCTTTTAGTATCTACGGCAAACCTAAGAAAAATCTAATTTTTAGTTAAAAATACGACAGTCCTAAAATATTTTATACGAAAAAGATAATTTCGAAATGTTACTCTCAACAGTAAAAAAAATTATAACTGTATTTTTTTTTAAAATACATTTGATTTTTGACAATGAAGTTTGATTTCTCCTTAATGTGTCTAGCATTAGTGCTTTTACCTTAATGCTTTTAAAAAATATATAAGAGCTAAATTTTCGAGTAATATTTTACTAATAGTAGTGCATGAATAATACACTAAATATATTAGACTACTAAGTGTCTATAACATTAAATATAGAAAAGAAAAAAAATATGCAATACAAACCTATCCGCTTATTTAAATAAGAAAAAAAAAAACAAGAAGTAGTAGTTAAAAAAATATAAGTTAATTCTACCGAGAAAAAAAAATTTAGAATTCCAAATACATCATTCTCCAGGCCCCTTAAGTTGTACGCCAATATAACTACTCACGGTTGGGCGTGGTATCGCTTACCGTTGGATCATTAAAATTTGACCGGACTAGCTATGAGACATACATATTATCCATTTTAGATTTAGTATCACAGGGACGTGAGGTCTTGTAAACCCTGGAGCGGAATATCTAAAATTTATTTTAAATAGGGCGCCAAGATATTACTCCGACAAACGAATGATGCATTTAGAATAAAAATACATAACACAGATTTACTAATTATTTATTACATCTAAAGAAAAGGTGAAATATAGTTAAGCTACAAAACAAAAGAAAAAGAGGGTGGTTCTACAATAAATTATTTTTCCAAAGAGTTACTTAATATACTAAATTTAACTAAAAAGAAACATTTACCAGATTCAATAATAATTTAGAATACCAAAATTTATACACTACTTGCTATTTATAAATCACTATATATATTATACACAATTCACTACTTTTAGTCTTTAAATTTCTATGTAACTGAAAATAAATAGCACAATACCGGATATGTTCTGGATATCGCCTGTAGTGATAGGCGATAGTCGATAAGAGTCCATCTGTTTGCTAGCGTCTCAATAATTGGATCTCTTGGATCATGATGAACATCATCGACATCCCATTCTTTGCAGTATTACAGAATAATGCCATGAATCAATATATGTTTTGACTAAGTATGCTTCCAGTATTGTTAAAAAAAAATATATCTAGAATAACTAAACCCCTAAAAAATATATAAAAAAAAAAAACCTGTGAAAAGATTTCACAGTATTAGTGATATTGGAATCTAAGTTTTATTTGTTTTTATATAAATAAACGTTACAAAATAAACTCCAGAGAGAAAAAATTATGAAACTTATCACAGCATAGGCATGTTGGTTCAAATCATTTGAACCTCCTACCCTCAGGGTAATCTTGTTATCAATTCGGAACATTTAAATAATTTTTAATAACTTTTAATAAGCTGCGGAATAAAAAAAATAAACAACATTAGGAAAGAACTAATTAACCAAAAGAAAAAACATCAACCGATAAAACAGATTCAAATCTCACCGGATAAGACGATTGCATTTTTAAATAACGATGGCAGTCATAGTTATGGAGACGCCATTATTAATATTAAAATTTAAGAAATATGGTCTCACGCCTAGTGACAAAAGAAAGAAAACAAACTCACCCAACGAACAAAAAAAATAAGTTTAGGTGATCACATCTCGCGTGGATTGCCGAAAATAAAATAATGAATGACCCTACGCGACCAATCCTTGACGTTTGACAGATCCAAAACCTGCGCGTGCGACAGAATGCCAGAAGAAATTTTGTTGCCAGACATAATTAATTTTAATAAAAAATAAGTATGAGAAATTTTCTTTTATTTTTTATTTTTTTAAATAAATAATGGCCATGAAGGCAAAGCTTAGGACTTCTTTTAAAGAAAATCACAATCAACACAAAAAGTCCCCTGCGACACCCAAAAGTGTTACAGAGTGCGCTTTACACCACACGAATTTAATAAAACTTAAAAAACGTAACTCTCTACTTTCTATCTTCACTAACTTATATCTTCCTCTCAACTTCCGTTCGCCTCACCCGATCGCACTATTTGTAACGCTCTCGTCACGCATTTATCAGCTTATTCCCAAAGTCGCGTGCGTAAAGAAGTTAAACTTAAAAAAAATCGATTTTAACGCGTAAGATTTATTAAAAGTCGATTAATATTTGTATAAAAATCGACTATAAAAGTCGATTAATATTTGTATAAAAATCGACTATAAAAGTCGATTGTACGAGAATAATAATTGATTTAAATAAAACACGATTATTTTTTTGACATCCCTAGTTTATAGTACCAGTATATAAGTGTATAATCCAAAGAGCAACACGGAGGGGAGTAGCCATATACAGGCGTTCCCCTCTGTCAAGGTATAAGGCCAAATGGCCATATGCAAACAATAAAACTAGTTGCCAGTTGCCGCCGCACTGATCACTAGACTTAATCTAGTTGCGCGATTGAATCAACGTCCTTCAAAAAATGCCAAATTGTTCTGTTTTTTACTGCAAAAAAAGATCTGCCACGTCAAATTTACTAAAACATGGCTTTGCCTTTCATACGTAAGTATTTTTTAATCACATTATTACTTGTATACTTCTTTTAAACCTTTTTAAACTTAAAAATTACAAATATTATCGTTCGTGTTGACTCGATTTGTTTACCAACGCAGGCCGCTCGCCCGCATACAATATGCGGATCAGTCGAGCGACTGATCGGAGTCTATTTCCGAGAAGTCACTGTCGCCGAGCGATAGTGTTGTTACCGGTTTGTTTGTAGATGGTTATCGATAAAAATGGCAAAGGCAAAAGAAGAAACAACATTTTTGAGATTTTGATTTATTTAAAATATTATATTGCTAGCTTTTTTTAATAAACATAGTTATATAATAAAATTGCATTAAATTAAATATAATACACGTATTATGAGTATTAATACATTTTACTAGAATTACTTAATGTGAACTTCCACCATAATGTTTTATATAAAAGTTTGGCAGGTTTTCTAAAAATCCAAATTTAAGCGATACATGGAAAAAAATGGTAATAACAGATTAACCTGGACCCCCACAAAAAAATAGTGTAATTTGTTCAGATCATATCAATACCACTAACTTTTAAGTGTTCGCGAACAATAGAAGGATTAGTCGAGGGCACCAAACCAACACTAACGCCACAGTGTTTTTGTCCCGTAAGTTTTTTTTTGTCTCATGTACAAGGTAATCAATATATGGTTCACCTTAGTTATAGTAGTGAAATGAAGCTTAGATTTATCAACTTTGAAAATGAACAATGTCCATCCTTACAGAGTCATCAACAAATCATTAAATCTAGCAGATGACAAGCTATCATCTTATGATGCCATTAGCGTTACGCTCCCTACTCCCGATTCGTTGACATCACCGTGTACATCATCAACTCCTCAAAATGTATGTTAACTTTAAATCGTTTATTGTAGAATGGCATTGTTTGGCACAACAACGTTGCACCAAACGTATTGTGACATAATTATAATAGTTAGACATAGGCTGCCGCGACACTTTTTAACTGACTTCCAAAAAGGGGAGGTTCTCAATTCGACTGTATTTTTTTATGTATGTTACTTCAGAACTTTTGACTGGGTGAACCGATTTTGATGATTTTTAATTTAACAGAAAGCTGATATTTATCATGTGGTCGCGTTTAAATTTCATCGAGATCTGATAACAACTTTTTGAGTAACCTTTGATAACGCGTATATATTACGTATATTGTATTACTTGTCGATGTAATTGAAGTCAGTTTTGTTTTCGCTTGCGAGCAAATACAATTATTGTAGATAATGATGTGTTGTACAAAGTCTTACTACATTATATATTTCTATTATCATTAGTTTTTGCAGCGTACACAATGTAAGGAATTTTTTAGGTTATTTTTTTATCCCTTGGGTTACATTATTGGAGTTTTAGTAAGGATCCCTAACATTTTTGAAAATATAGTATAACCTATGTCGTTCAAAAATAGTGTAGCTTCTCAACGGTGAAATAAGTTTTTGAATCGGTCCAGTAGTTTCGGAGCCTAACAAACAAACAATCAAATCTTTACTCTTTAAAATCGTTTATTTTACATGAAGATGTTTGATTTGTAGTATATAATAAATTAAGTCTATTTTTATAATAACATCTTACCTTTGTATTACTTTAAAAACCTTATTACTCTAACCGAGAACTTGAATTTATCGATAATGCATATCGACAGTTGTTACAACCATGGCTGTAAGCAACTTGTCAGTGTAGTTGCGGCGTGTCATTATACTGTAATAACACAGAATGTATCTATGTGTGTGTCAAAAATGTAAGTGTGACTTTAATTTAGTATGTGTGAGTTTCGTAGTGACAGACGATTATGTTTGTGTGGGAATTAGATAAAGTGTGCATGTGTGTAATTTCCCCCCCGTAAAAAATGACAGACAATTCTGTATCGGTAGCAGACGCAATGGCTACTCCCCTCCGTGTTGCTCTATGGTATAATCTATGGTTTATAGTACCTATCATGTTGTACTTGTAGTAGGTAGGTACTTGTACCTCTTCTTTGTGTCAGACTGACAATTTTTAATATTAAGTGAAAATTATTTTTGAATTACTTGTAGTTAGTTTGTAGTGGTTTCCAAAAAAATTCTTTTACTTTCATCTCAAATAAACGTTCAGGTACACACTTTTTAATTGTATTACTATATTTTTTTACAAAGTTGAACTTTGTACATGTAAATAAAGTTACAAAAACAAGTTTTTAATGAACTTCGGTACTTTGTAGGTATAAACTTTGTAATATTTATCTCATAAAAACATTCATACGAAACCAGTTGTTACAATTTTTTCACAATTTCAATTTGTTAATAGTGTAAACGTTCATCAATAATTTCTACCAATTTTTTTTTTAATAAATATTGATGTTTAATCTAAAATAATTTTAAAATGATTGGACAATGAATCGACGTAATTTATCTTTGGCCGTCAAGTGAAGTTTATTAGTGACGATAAAACCGAACAAACAGTAAAATATATTTCATTCTGTTGCCGAACGTCGCGTAGAATGGATCAGTTACGTTTTGATGGCCGTGTCGCGGTAGTTACTGGCGCCGGGGGCGGTCTGGGCAAGGCATACGCACTACTCCTTGGCTCCAGAGGTGCTAAAGTCGTGGTGAACGACCTCGGAAGTGCACGAGATGGGGTCGGTAAATCTAATTTTGCAGATGCTGTTGTCAAGGAAATAAAGGACAAAGGTCAGTTCAGTGGATACAAAATCACTTATAACAAAATATTTGTACGTAATTGTTGTTTTTATTGTCATTTATTTAACATATTTATTATTAATGAACATAATATTGATACAAACATTTTATTACAACCAAAAAGGATTGGCAATATTAGTCAGTATAAATATTTTAGGAGGGTATTTATTAGAACATATATTAGCAATTCAATGCTACCATCACATGGAAATAGGATTGTTATACCCAAAGTTTTTGCCATTGAAAAAACTATAGCATTTACTAAAGTAAGTACTATATACAGGAATGTTGTTTTTAAATTGATTTAATAAAGTTATAAAATGTAATAAACTGAATTACATTTAATATTCGTAATAATAGTACAAGAAAAAGTATAGTAATGCAATGTGAAGATGTTTCTATCGTTATGATTCTTTAAGCTCAGAAATAAAAAAGTCCTGCTTACTTATGCCCAGTTTTTATATTCTGAAAATATTTAATTTCGCTCGATCAATCTTTTGATTTTTTCATTTCATTGGACATTAGGGAATCATTCATACCATTTATCGACTTTGGATACCATCTATAAATTAATGAATTATCATTAAATTAACGACTTATGAATTTTAAACATTTAAAATAATTCAAGTTATAATTTGACTATTTACAATTAATAAAAAGTATAGAATATGAACTGTATTATTTAAATTTGTTGTGTCAAATGGCATGAAATGTTTGTGCATAATTATACATAAAAACTATTCAGTATGTACATAATGTTGACCTTTGATTTGACTGCCTTTGATGTGATTATGCAAACTCAAAATAACTTTCCTACAGCATTGTTTATTTATTTCTATTTTATTATATATTATGTTATATTAAAAAACTATATTACATCTCATATATAAAATTCTCGTGTCACAATGTTAGTTAAAATACTCCTCCGAAACAGGTGGACAGATTTTTATTTGTGTGCATATCGGGTAGGTCTGGAAATCGGCCAACATTTTACTATACCCCCTTATAAACTTATTCCCCTAAGTTTATAAGGGGGTTAATAACATATATAGCAAAACAACGTTTGTGGGGTTAGCTAGTATATATATATATATGATTGATATGTATTATTTATATTATATATATTATTAGTATATATATTTATGATTGATAGGTATTAACTTTGATTTCACACATATTACATACACACATACACATATATTGACATATATATATTTGACATATTTGATAAATAAAAGAATAAAAATAGTAATAAAAATATTTATTTCTATCTCATCTTAATTTCTATCATAACATATATGTTTGGTGTCTTCTTTTTAGCTTAGTGTTAAGAAATCCTGCTCTTTTTTAGAGTAAAAGTACAGTAGACAATTAGTATAACTACAAAGTTTGGTGAGGATTGATGTTTTTTTTTTTATGTCACTAGGTCGGCAAACAAGCGTATGGCTCATCTGATGGTAAGCGATTACCGTAGCTTATAGACACCTGCAACACCAGATGCATCGCAAGCGCGTTTTCTGACCCAATCCTCAATCCCCCCCAGGAGCTCTGATCACCTTACTCACCAACAGGAACACAATACTGTTTGAAAACAGTATTATTTTGCTGTGATCTTTTGTAAGGTCAAGGTACTACCCCAGTCGGGCTGCTCTATATTTTGAGCAGGAAATTCCTGCTGTGCTCTACCTCAGTTGAATGTGTATGTATAAATACATGTTTTCATGTAAATGTGATAATTTTTTATTATTCATCTTTGTATATGTATGAAAGAATGTGAATGTAGTGTGCTACATGTACAACAATTAACACAAAATCTAGCCGACCTGGCGAACTTCGTACCGTCTTATTTTTTTTCTTGAATTTAGATTTTATATATATCGAAATAAAATATAGCCTATCTTTCAAGTTGGATCAAACTGCACATGGTGTGCAAATTTGATTAAGATCGGTTAAGTAGTTTAGGAGTCCATCGCAGACAAACAATGTGACGCGAACGACGAATTTATATATATTAAGATTTAAACCCACCTGCCTAAATTTTAGCTAGCCTACCACTAGAAATATAAACCTGGTACTGATAAAATGGGAGCAATTAACTTTATGAGGAAAACAAAACAGGTTAGATTAAACTATTGTTTGAAGTAATTAAATTAGATCAGGATATTTAACATATTGAGAAATCAAATATAACATCTACTTTGTTATTTTAAACAACCTCATAAATCATAAGGAATAAAGTAACTTCTTATAATGATCGAATATATGTATGTGTTTATTTAAGGAAAATAATAATTGTCTAGCAAGTAGTTTAGTGCAGTGGGTTTATCATATAAAATAACAACAAATACAAGTAATACACAGGCTAATCTGACAAATGTTATTTTAGTTTTTGCCAATACAAATGTTTGTCATGTGCGGGGATCGAACCCGTAACTGCCAGCGCAACGGGTACAATCCATGGCTGTAACCGTTGCGTCAACGCGGCGTCTTTTTTCGTCTCCGGCGGCAGCTATTTTTGTATTTAATAAAACCAAAGTTATTCAAGTTTGCCGAGCTTGTTATATCAAGGTCTAGGTGTGTTTGTATGAATGAATTCTTAAATTGTATGAATTCAAGTATGTTAAAGATGTAAGAATATAACATTTTTAGGTGGAGAAGCAGTCGCCGATTACAACTCAGTGGTTGAAGGTGAAAAGATAATTAAGACTGCTCTCGATAACTTCGGCCGTGTCGATATCCTTATCAATAATGCTGGAATTCTACGCGATAAGAGTTTCCAAAAGATGTCCGATCAGGTAATTAATTACACTATATAGGTAGTATATTTCGACTACTTTTAACGGCCTTCAAGAAAAGCAGAAGGTATTCAAGTTGTCATCAGAACTTTTTACTGGGAGTACCAAACTTGATGATTCTTTTTTTTTTAATTGTAAGCGTGTACTTCATGAGGTCTGATTTAAATTTGATCGATATCTGACTAGTTCTATTTACGTTATTCGTAATAATCCATATTTAAATGATAGTATTTTGACTACCTACGTTGTATTATGTAAATTGAAGTTGTTGTTTTTTTCGTTTGCCCGTAAACACGATTTTTACTAGTATTTTTTTTCTAGATATATAAATTCGATTATAACGAAGAACTGAGTTTGTTTAATGTATTTAGAAGTTTGTTGAGTACTTAAATAAACTTTAGTCTACTAGTACGTACACTATATCATCATCATCATCATCATCATTTCATAGCAGTCAGGCAGACATAGGCCTCCACAAGCTCGCGTCAAAAATGGAGCGAACTCATGTGTATTGCCCATAGTCACCATGCTGGGCAGGCGGGTTGGCCAACACTATATAATATTACGTAATATAGTTATATTAGTAAATATCTACAATGAGGAAATCCTTGTTAATAATTTCATTGTATAAAAAGTTATTTTATTTATTTATATTTGAGAATAAACAGTACAAAGTCTCAAAAATAGTTAATAGTAATAGGATAACATATACCTACACCAATCAAGTTTCCACCAATAACTATTTAAAAAGATTTATAAAGCAAGTTCTATAAAGTTATAATTCAATTTAAGCAAGTTATAATAAGTTTATAATTCAATTTTAAACAAAGTATATCAAAATAAACTTATTAATTAAAATAAATAATAAATATACGCCTAACACTCTACGGCCCCCAGTAGGATTTTTTACTGTTTCGGGTGTCAAGAAAACACAATACACAACCACAAACTCCAAACCACGACAAACGTCTGTATGGCCAATACAAATGTTTGTCATGTGCGGAGATCGAATCCGCGACTGATAACGCGTAGGCCAGTGCTGTAACCGCTGCGCCTACCCGGTATCAAACGTCTTATTGTTAGTATATAATCTATGTTAGAGTTAATAATAACACAATGAGGCATTGTTTACGACCCAGAGGTCGATACTTCGAAACAATTTTAGAGATAAGGTGCTTGTTTATAAATTAAAAATACTATACGTCCATTCATCAACTATACAAATACCATACAATAAAACAATTTAGTTAATTTACATTAATAAAATAAAAATAAAAACGAATCGATGTTGTTAGTTAATTTTTTATAGTTTACTAAAATTACATACAAATTAAAAACAAATTTAGTTTTAAAAAACTAAATAAGTAAAAATAATCCAACTAATTCAACGTGATAAAATAAAATAAAAATATTAATTCCTTCGATTTCTCTAGGATCCCATCATCAGATCCTGGTTTCCTTATCATGGTACCAAACTAGGGATATCTTCTTTCCAACAAAAAAATAATTATCAAAATCGGTTCATAAACGACGGAGTTATCCCCGAACATACATAAATAACCTCCTCCATAAGTAACCTCCTCCTTTATTGAAGTCGGCTAATAAAACCTATATTTAAAGTTGGACAAAGTTACATATCTGTGGAAAATTTCATTAAAATCAGTCCAGTAGTTTTGGAGATTAGTTCGGACAATAGATAATAAATTTTACTGACATCTCGCTCCAGATTACTAAAATTAACATAAATAATCTATTAATACTAAAAGTATAATCACATCCAGCTTCTCAAATATAATATATTCGCAGAAATAATAGTTATTTAATCATTGTACACACCCAAAGTATATATATAAAGTATATACTTCCGGTGCTTACTACACAAAATACACACAAATATAAAGATAATAATTGTGTTTGCTCGCAAACAAAAAAAAACCTACTTCGGTTACACCGACAAGTAATACAACGTAAGTATACGAAAAAATTGTCAAGTAAATAATAATGATAAAAATAAAACAATAAGACAAGAATTTTATCACGATCAGTACACACCCAGTGAAAAGTTATACGGTATACTTAATACAATGTAGGTCAATGAAAAAATATTCAAGTAAATACGCGTTATTAGATATTAGCGACCTGGCCCGGCTTCGCACGAGGGCAATGGTAGTGATAACTCGAAAAGTACTTGTCAGATCTCAATTAAATTTAAGTGGGATTACATGACATGCACCACCTTTCGATTTAAAAAAAAATCATCGAAATCGATCCACCCAGTCAAAAATTTTGAGGTAACGTGTATAAAAAACTGTAAATTTTACCTCAAAGCATTTCATTTTGAGTACTTATTAATTTTAAACTAAAACAATAAATTCTTAATTCTGTCAATTGCTTTTATCTAATATTTATATACAACATATACCACTACTATACATATATCGCGTAACAGTAGGTAAACGTAATTCGTCATTTTACTTCATACCAATATTATAATAATCATATCTATCGTTAGGGCACTGGAGGAGATAAGATTTCGCGATACATACGATACATGCATACTAAAAAATATATTTTTTTAAACTATAAGTATTAATAGTTTATATTTTGTATTAGACTCCTGTAATATTTTGAATAAGGGCTATATTTCGACACCAAGGTAGACAAAAAATAGAATATGCTTACAAAAATCTGTATTAATTTTTTAAGTACCTTTACTAACTAAATACTACTGCTTATCTATTTAAAAAATTATGAAGGCTGCTAAGCGCATAACTCGAGAATGGCTCGACCAATTCGACTAATTTATTTTTTGTGCGTTCCGAAGGTTTTAATACTAAAAAAAATATATATTAAATTTTTACTATTAACTTTTTAGTTACCATTCTGCTCCGAAATGGCTGGACCGATTTTTATGTGCATATCAATTTAGGGTTTAATAACATATATGGTAAAACAACGTTTGCGAGGCTCGTTTTTTTATATAATTTTGTAGAATAAGGTGCAGTAGTTGTTGGTAGAATCGAGTTAGCGATGCACTTCCAAGTATTATTTTTATTATTGCCAATAATTAAGCTTTTATTTAAAAAAAATAAAAAACAAAGTCTAAAAATAACGTAGGTAGTAATTCTTTTTGGTTACATATAATTTATCCAAATAATTTACTAAGATATTAAACAATTATGAGAAAAATATAAAATTGAAACAAAATATGTAATACATAATTGACTGCTTTGGATGACTTGAAAAGTTAAGAACCTATTTAATTTTAACCCAGGACTGGGACTTGGTGCACGCTGTCCACCTCAAGGGCGCCTTCAAGACCACACAAGCCGCATGGGAAACGTTCAAGAAACAGAAGTTTGGTCGCGTCATTATGACATCCAGTAACGCTGGTCTGGTCGGAAACTTTGGACAGGCCAATTACAGGTACGCCTATTACTAAGAGATTTTTTTTGCCATAATATACCTACTAATAATGTACGAGTAGTTTGAGAAGAGTCCACAAAACGAAAATATTGTGTAACAGGGAGTAAAAATTATTAATTAAGTGTTTTTATTTTTATTTTTATAATTACTGAATTTCATTTATTATTGCTAAATATATCTAATCTAAATTATTGTCTACATTTAGATAATATGTACCTAGTTTATATTATAAAAATTAACATTTAGTGTGTTATTCTGTATCTTCGGTTAAATAAAGATCCATCTTCACACACTTTCGCAGTTACAATATTTATTTTTATGGATTATCAGTTATTATATATGACAAGCTTCGCCTCGCGGTTTTACTTGTCCAAAATTCATTACAACCAGTTCAGTAGTTTTTGTCACCTCCTCTCTTCCCGTGGGTGTCGTGAGAGGCGAAAACACAGTTCCACTACCACCTTGGAACTTAAAAAGTCGACCGATGGCAGGATAACCACCCAACTGCTGGCTTTGAAATACACAGACCGAAGACGGTCAGCAGCGTTTTCGGTGCGACAAAACCAGCCCTGCGGTCAACAACCCGCCTGCCCAGCGTGACTATGGGCAACACACATAAGTTCACGCAATTTGTGGCGCGAAATTGTGGAGGCCTATGTCCAGCAGTGGACTACGATAGGCTGAAGTGATGAATTAATAAATACAATATAAGTAATCTCAATTGTTAATTTTAGTGCCGCAAAAATGGGTCTAGTCGGATTCGCCAGTACGTTGGCCATCGAAGGTGCAAAATACAATATCAAAGTGAACACCATTGTTCCTACAGCGGCTTCCCGTCTCACAGAAGACATCCTACCACCTGATATGTACCAGGCTATGAAACCGGAGCTCATCGCTCCAGTTGTCGTAAGTTTATTATAATCAAGTTTTAATCCCCATCAATTTTAGAAAAAAAGTGCTCAAATATTACCCTATAGCCTTCCTCGGTATATGGACTACCCGTAACAAAAATAATTTATCAATTCGAACCAATAGTTCCTGAGATTAGCGCATTCAAACAATCAAACTCTTAAGCTTCATAACATTAGTATCGATTCCGAACTCGCGATATTCTCTGAGCTATAAGTAAAAGTCAAGTCTTAATTTTCCACGATTAAGTACGTCGTATATGTATACCTCATAAGTCATAAGCATAACAGTCGAAATTAAAAAGTCATCGTCATCAGTTCGTATCGTGCAACGATAATCTTAAAAAATGAAGATAACTTCCTTGTCTCTAAGACAAAACAAATATATGATATTTAGAATAAATTGTTTGTATAATGCACACCAAACATTTCAAGGAATATATTTTTTTATAATAACATACACACATAGTCCTTTGTTCCCGAGGTTGGGAACTTAATATGTCTGTGTTTATAATGTCTGTGTTTTAGGTAACAGCCGGTTTATATAATAAATATTTCTTTTAATTAATATATTTGTACATTTAAGTAATAATGCTGTGTGGTTACGGCATTAAAGAATATAGCCAACCTCTCTCTTCCCGTAGTTGTCGTAAGAGGCTACTAAGGGATAACACAGTTCCACTACACCATAAAACTTAAAAAGCCGACCGATGGCAGGATAACCATCCAACTGCTGACTTTGAAATACACAGGCCGAAGATGGGCAGCAGCGTCTTCGGTGCGACAAAGCCAGCCCTGCGGTTACCAACCCGCCTGCCCAGCGTGGTGACTATGGGCACAACACATAAGTTCACGCCATTTTTGGCGCGAACTCGTGGAGCCTACGTCCAGCAGTGGACTGCGATAGGCTGAAGTGATAATAATGATGATTAAAGTTATACATATACAATTATATATATATATTATATTCAGACTTGGGGCAAGAATTTAACTCGCAAACCAGACCGCAAAGTCCCAGTATACTGAGACAACGAGCTTATTTTAAATTTAAAACATTAGAACATTTAAATTAAAACATGATTTTAATGTTTATCTATTTTGTTACAAGTTTCTTTAGATTAGTGGACTTATCTCGGATGTCAAGTTTTATAGCGTCACATTGTCAAACACATTTATTTTATTCCTTATCATGGCAATATATTTGTACGAACGAATGAATATACTGGAATATAAATTTTACGTACGAATAAATTACTAGAATGGCTTGTCATTGTTATCGCCTTTTTTGATGAATTTTTTTTTAATGAAATAATGGATAAATCCTTGAATAGTACGTTTTACTGGACTCGTTTCGTGGTTTCATATAATTAGCGAAATATGGTCGTTTTAGGATTATTTTGTATGGCACCCACGTAATTCTTCTTTATTCTTAAAAAATCTTGTCTCAAATAGTCGAAAAGAGAAGTTTAAGTTGGGAAAAACTAAAAAGATATTTTGAGTGATCCTTCGCCTAAAAGTAAGAAAATACGCCCATTTAAATTTAGTAATGTTAATGTATGTGTTAATAAAAACATCTGAAACTTTTCCAACAAAATTTACAAATAATTTAATATTATGGGAACATTTGAGACTTGATTCCCATGAGTGGCCATTATTTAAAAATTTATAAATGTAAATTATAATTGCGTTTATATTATGATGTCAAAATATTCTTAAATATGGTCATGGTAATTTTATTACATTCGGTATGAATGTTGTTTAATTATTATTATTTTAACTATTTTTAAACCACGATGAGGCAATAAAGTTTTGATTAATTATTTTAAAAAACAACCACATAATAAAATGGTATAAACTGTATAACCATGAAAGTAACCTACTTTTAACCGACTTCCAAAAAAGGAGGAGGTTCTCAATTCGACTGTATTTTTTTTTTCATTATATTTTCAGTAAATAGCAGGGTGTACATATGTCGACTATTTACATAACATTTCAATCAATACTTATATTATAGGTTTTATTCTCCACATTAATTTTTTTTAAAATATGGTTGGAGAGTAATTACGGTCATAATAAAATTTAATAGTGATGAAAATATATTTTGTTGTTTGTATATTTCGTATTTCGTTTGGTAGTTGTGAAATTTAAAAGAATTTCCTATATACATTTATAGGAAAGATGTTTGGCAGTTCGGTACTAATAGCTTGAAAACTGGGCTTTACCTTTGAACGTACGGCTCATACATATTTTTAGTTAATAAAATGGATGTCATTCGCTAACAAAGTTGCAGATAATCTATACATATAATAAAATGCTAGGAAAGTCAAAACTGTACATTGAATATTTTTTTAAAAGAATACTTGGGGTGTGATCTACAGTCGACACCGAAGTCAAAAATATAGTTTTTAGAATTTTTGTCTGTATATATGTCCGGGATAAACTCAAAAAGTATTGCATGGATTTACTTTAAATTTGGCACGAATATTATCAAGAAGTCGGGTCAACATATAGGCTACAAATTATCACGCTATCACCTACGGGGAACGAGCATTGAACCTTTCATTTCTTCAATGCACTCTGTAACAACGTGTAATCTAACGACGCATATTTGAATTTTGTTGTTATTATGTTAATGACCATGCTATAACCTAGCTTCATACTATAAATAAAGACATTCTGTAGTATATTTAGTATCATTATTGCACCCGTGCGAAGCCGGGGCGGGTCGCTAGTATTAAATAATGAAATATAGGTATATCTTTAACGTACACACACGATCGTCTATTCCTAAGGTAAGCAATTTCATTCTTGTTTAAGTAACAGACTGTTATAGTTACATACTGTATTTGATGCAGTTAGTTTTAAATGAAACTTAAATTATTGTGATGACTACAACTATAGTTAATAACTTTTACGAAAGGTTGTCACGTAGAGATGGCTAATAGCAATTAAACCGCCTTCGTGAACCTAAATTGTGTATATTTTGTATTTTCTTATTATTATTCTCTGTAATCGTAGTAAGAATAAAGCTCTTATCTGTTTATCTCACTTATCCTTTATTTCCAAATCAGTGATTATTTAAATAAAGTTATATAAGTATTTATAGTAAGTTATTATTTTACACATTTAAAGATTTACATAATCATGGAAATGACGTCAAATATTCTTTAAAATTACGTAAGGTGTAAATAGGTAATAAAAACGCATTTGGCTACAAGGTAAAGAGTTAGGAAACAATAATATCTTTATTATCGCATGATAAACGTTACCTAATACTTATTCACGCGTAGTAAGTGACCTTTAAACATAATTATCTTAAAACAATCGTGATAAAATAACTCTTTATCAAATAAAAAAATAAAACAGCATTGTATTAAATATTTGTCTTTGTATGTCTATGTAAATAAAAAAGAACCGCCGAAGTATATGTACGCGCATTACTTCAAAAAGACTACACCATATTAGTTTTTATTTTGGTGATAGTCAGAACAAGATGTTTTTTTTTTTTTTTTTTTTTTTTTTTTTTAATGTCACTAGGTCGGCAAACAAGCGTACGGCTCACCTGATGGTAAGCGATTACCGTAGCTTATAGACACCTGCAACACCAGAAGCATCGCAAGCGCGTTGCCGACCCAATCCCCAATCCCCCCAGGAGCTCTGGTCACCTTACTCACCAACAGGAACACAATACTGCTTGAAAATAGTATTATTTAGCTGTGATCTTCTGTAAGGTCGAGGTACTACCCCAGTCGGGCTGCTCCATATTTTGAGCAGGAAATTCCTGCTGTGCCCTACCTCATTTATGATAGTATATTATAAAAGAACGTTAAAAAAAAAAAACAATATATTCACTAAAATAACATATACCTGTACGATATTCGCTACTAGTGACTTGGTTTCTTGAACTCTTAATTTAATTTGTTCTAAAGTATTTGAGGAACTAAACGTCGCTTGAATTATTAGTTCATGATGATGATGACTCCTATGTGGCACGTCATCTACTCATTAATAGTTATGCCGAATTTTTCTGGCGACAAGCCTCGTAAAGATAGATTCTTAGACCTAAAACTATTTTAAATTAAAAATTTCAAAGTTATTAGAGCCGTTTCCGTGACGTTTATATTATAATATGTGTATGACTAATTAAACATACTATAGTATTGTCTGTAACAACCCCACAACAGGTAAAATACTTCTCACATCTCTACTGCAGAATGCAGAACAAAGCTGTTTTTATTTGTGTGAATCATACATATGATTCAAATGAGATTTTACTTTGGTCGTAAATAGTATTTTAATGCAGTTTTTTACGATATATGTATATGTTTATTTAATATTTATAATATGATAATATGCTATAAACATTACGTATAAATAATGTACAGGATCTAAAATGAAATTTGTATGATATTAAGAGCCATTTCACAATTTTACGCTCTGCAAGTTTAGGTAAATTTGGTCGCATCGCGCGAGTCGTACGAGCCGCGCGATCTTTGTGCTAGTACGTATAGTGTGACAACCAAAAGACCATCGTGATCATTTTCTGATGTATAATAAAAATTATAACTATGGTATAAAATGTTTTTTACATAATTAATTTGTTAAAAATTTCAAGTATGTTATATAACAACAGTCAATAAATTTAAAATAAAATTAAAAAAATCAATTTTATGAAACAATTTTTTCAGTTTACGAATGAATCTAATATTTACGATATGAATAAAAAAGCATTTAATGACATCGACACCGACAATCATATTAATTAACAAATAACAAGACAATCAGATTAAAATGCCTATTTGTATTGATAGTGTGAGAAAAGAAAATTAAATTATACATTTGTTTACAGAAATTATCATTATATTATTTTACAGTCATTTTCGTAATATTTTTATTTTATTTATATTTTATTATGAAAGCATCAAATGCGTTTTATCCGCTATAACAACAGGCGCTTGGCGCGTGTGAGCGAAAGAGACGGCTGCGCAGAATTTGGCGTGGACCTTACCTCTAAGAGCGCTAGCGCTCGACTGATTTACCGGGCTTGATGCGTGGCAATATATACTATCTTTTTATTATTTAATATAAAATGTATTAAAAATAATTACATCTTTTAATTATTTTTTTTGTATTCCTTAATGATGTAAGTTTACTTTGATGAAGATAGTTCGTTAAAATTCCTTAGTTTTCTAAGAGAAATATCGCTTTTAAAATTGTACTTATTTGGAAAATATTCGTAACATTAAATTTTTTTTATCGTTTAATAGAGATACAAATGGAATAAAAATCTATGATAGTGGACAACAAAATTATATTCCACATATTATGATATTTTTTTAAAATGGTTTCAACGTAGAGGTTATTGAAAAGTAGGACTTCAAAGTATACATTGCGACCGTTTACCCAGGGAGGAGGCTGATGAAAAGGTTAATAATTTTATACACATAATATAAATCAAAATTCTGATCTGACTATAGACTACAACAAAGGTTGCTCTATTATATTTCAAGAATATAAATTACATTATTGCATCCAACACTGAGATTAACGACGTCAAAATATTACAATTTCGCGGATTGTTACCGATTTTTGTGAAATGGCTCTTAAATCAGAAGATTATTATTATTAAAAATATTATTAAGTATAGTGCGGTTTTCGATATTTGTTTTAAGATTATATTCATGATAAAGATGTGTTTAGTGAAATAACTTAATTTATATTTTTTACAATCATAACTGCCGAGATTTTTGCTTTGCCTTCTTAATTTATTTCAGACAATATAATTACAATTTTGTTAAATTACGATTCCCTAAGCCTCGTGACGCTGAATGAATAAAACAATTAATTTAATTTTTGAGAAATTCGTTAATTTATTTTGTTGTATATAGTCAATTCTAATTATTTGTCGTTCTTGTTAGGCGTACATGTGCCACGAGTCGTTCGAAGATAGCGGAGAGATCATCGACTCAACATTGGGATTCGCGACCAAGGCCCAACTTCTCAGGTCACAGGGAGCACCTCTAAGGTCAGTCTAAACATTTCAACCACTGTACATTACTTTGAAGATAATATGCTAAAGTTTACTCCGTAAGAAACGTGACGCCATACAGCGCTTTAAGCTGTTCATGCAAGATATGGGTACAATTGTGTACCAGCATTTACTGTACCGATACGAATAGCGAACTTCATGTTTGAATTAGGAGTTTTTTTTTAATTAATTATAATTTTATTTATTTTAGAGCACATTTTAATTTAAAAATATCACGGTAATAGTTCTAAAGGAGTAAACTGCAGTCGGGGCTGATACACATTTTTTAAAATACAGTATTCATATTCAAGTGAAAATTGTGTTGATTTTTTTTTAAGTTAAGATTTACAGACAGACTACTTAATTATTTTTTGAAGATATTTTGGTTTTCATAAAACGTAAAATATATATTTTTTAATTCTAACACTATCCTATAAGTACTATAAACATCAAATAAATTGTATCAATTTATATATCTCCTTCTTAATAATTGTGTTTGCTTACAAATGAAAAAAACCGACTTCAATTACATCGATAAGTAACACAACGTAGGTAGAAGAAAAAATATTCAAGCAAATACGCGTAAAAGATAACTCAAAAAGTACTCGTCAGTTCTTCGATCAAATTTAAATGGAACCACATGACAAGCACCAGTTTTCGACAAAAAAGTCATCGAATTTGGTACACCCAGTAAAAAGTTATGAGGTAAAATGCAAACTAGGTCGACGAAAAAATAGTCAAGTAAATACGCATTAGTAGAGGTAGCTCAAAAGGTACTCACCAGATCTTAATTAGATTGAAATCGGACCATATGATAAGCGCCACCTTTCGATTAAAAAAAGATTCATTGAAATTGGTATATCGGACCCACTAAAAAGTTCTGAGTTAACACATAAAAAATACAGTCGAATTGAGAATCTCCTCCTTTTTGAAGTCGGTTAATAAGTTTAAGAACCATCTAATAATAAATATGTACAGAAAGAAGCCATCAGACCCGGTGACCATCGAATCAGTCAAAGCGAACTGGTCTAATGTAGTGAATATGAAAAATGCTAGACACTTCAGCAAGATCGCCGATGTTACAGTGGACTTAGTTGGGAAATTACAGGTTGGTGGAAAAAATATATTTAGAAGTGATAATTGATTATAATGAATTATTTATAATACAAGTTTTGTTGCTTAAGTAAGATGAAATATATAAGGCCGATGGATGTAAAACTTCTGCACAATAGGCCTGCACTGTGTCTCAGATATACGATACGTGCTTCGTTGCCTTGGCCGATCACACTTTTTGTAACGCTCTCGTCACGCATTCACCAGCTTACTCCCCAAGCCAAGCGTGCGTAAAGAAGTTTTACTTAAAAAAATATATGTGAAATAAAATCTTGTGAAACAGTAACGCCTTAACAATGACGTTTTACCGCGTAACGTTTTTTGTGAGAAAGAGACAAATATACTTTTAAATATAACGGTATTTAAGGAGTAATCTCCAGTCGCGTATCGGAGCCGACAGACATGCACTTTTCTATATTTTTACAATTCTACAGATATAAACCATGAAAAAACCAATTTTTTTTTACAATGGTTGTTCAAAATGTTGTAATATTAGGTATAATTTCCATAAACACATGTTAACTTGTTAGATTAAATATTTATCAGGTTTTAAAGAAACCCAACTGATAAGTATTTTAATTTCATTGCTCTTTTTATCAATTTACACATTTATAAAGTCGTTTAATTTGTTTTAATATGTTTTAATGTCTTAACAGTCTAGTCTAGGGACACGAAAAAAGTATAGATACTTTGTGGTATCGAGTACCGATACTTTTGTACACGATACTTTGCATTCGATACTTTTACTCAATGAGTACTTTTTAGCAGTAGTAGTTGAGTACTATTACCTTTTTTTTTGGTTGACTGTAATTTGTACGATAATTTGAAGCGACTATTGACCATTTTTTTGGTCGTCGTATACGATAATACTCGATAACTAGAAGTATCGACACTTTTGTTTCGATACTTTTATGAGAACTATATTTTTTTCCCTCATGAGTACAGTATCGATACTTTGTATTCGATACCGTGTCCCTACTTGTATCTAATTAGTTGATTATTTAAACGAATTAAAGTAAGTAAAATTTATAAAGAACAGTTAGAAGATTTTCTTTATTGACATTGTAAAGGGACTGCTTGTTCATCTCCATATATTAATTATTATATATAGACAAAATCAAACTTGTGATGAACCTGAAAATTCATCATAGAAAATAAAAGAAAAGCAAATTTAAAAATTAATATAAATATAATGACACTAAACACCTTTAAATCACAATTTGAGAAAATTTTAAAATATCTGTGGCAATACATTTAAATTGCATCAGTTTAAAGGTTCTATTGAATTTAAGACTCGTTAGAAATATATTAGTAAATTATACGATAATCTATACTTTAATTACAATAATCTATACTTCAATTTCTAACAATATAACAACGTTTTAGGAATTTGAAGATCGTAGCAAATTGGACAATGATCGCGAATCGTACTGGACGACCTACAATTATAATTCCAAGGATCTCGTCTGCTACGCTCTTGGAAGTAAGATAAATATCTTATTATATTTACACGTTTATGTGAGAATTTTATTGTTATTGAGTAAGCTAGTATTGTAATAAAATAAAGACCCATTCTTTACGAGAGCAATAACAGCGAATATTTTAGAATATTTGTCTGTTAGTTTGTATGTTTGCAAATATATTGAACGAAAATGTATATGAACTTAAAGTTAGTCTAGTAGACTAACTTAAAATCAATCACAGTTAGCTTAATCTGTAATTTATACTTATTTTTTAAATAAATTTGTCTTTAAATTAATGTTTTCTTTTAAACTTAACTTTCTTAGTCGGTGCCTCCGTGGTAAACGACTCGGACCTCAAGTTCCTGTATGAAAGCCATGAGAACTTCACCGCTTTGCCATCATTCTTCATACTGCCTGGCATGGTTATGGATTCGCCAGTTATATCCCAGGCGATGCCAGCTGGGAAATACGCTGACTTTACTAACGTAAGTTTATTATTAATATAGTATTTATTGAGGTTGGACACAGCAGAATATATCCTGCTTAAAATCTGGAACAGTCTGACTGGTGAAGAACCTCAACCTTACAGAAGATCACAGCTAAACAACACTGTTCTCAAGGGTGTTCTGTTCTTGTGGTGACTAAGGTGGCCAGAGCTCCTGGAGAGAATCGAGGGTAGGGTCGGCAACGTGTTTGCAACGCTTCTGGTGTTGCATAACATTAGGCAATTACGAGACTTTAAAAAGATTTTTTGATTGATTAAAATATTTTTTCATTTTTTCAAAAAAAAAAAAATAGCCTATTTGAAATAACTCATCTTTTTAAAATATCTAAGTAACTAGGTCGGCAAACAAGCGTACGACCCACATGATGGTAAGCGATAACCGTAGCTTATAGACGCCTGCAACACCAGAAGCATCGCAAGCGCGTTGCCTACCTACGTCTAATCTCCCCAGGAGCTCTGGTCACCTTACTCACCACAGGTTACACAACATTGCTTGAATGCAATATTATTTAGCTGTGATCTTCTGTAAGGTCGAGGTACTTCTCCAGTCGGGCTGCTCCAGATTTTGAGCAGGACATATCCTGCTGTGCCCTACCTCAGTAAAAATTTATTTCTGGTCTGGTTGTTTGTCCTTGTGGGTCTCCCCACCGTGTCTCAGAGAGCACGTTAAGCTGTCAGTCTCGGTTGTTTTTATGTACACCTGATAGCGATCGTTACTCATGGAAGGGAAAATATCCGCCAACCCTCAGTGGACCAGTGTGGTGAAATAAGCTCTGAATCCTTCTACACAGGGAAAGAGACCAATACCCAGCAGTGGGATATTACAGGCTAAAGCAAGAACTAAACGTTTCCTTTAAAAGTAATACAATAAAAACAAATTTTCTGTTTTGTTAGATTCTTCACGGAGAACAATACGTCGAGTTTTTGGATGACTTCCCGGGCACTGAGGGAGAATTCACTGTTCGTAATTATGTCGTCGACCTTCTCGATAAGGGTTCAAGCGCTGTCGCTATTGTCAACAGTAAGTTTTATTTGTGATTATACTGTTAAATTCTGTAAATTTCTTTTTTTACCCCTCCCCCTCACAAAATGCCGCCATGTCAAGCAAATAAAAGCAAATCAAAAATATATGGGTTGATTTCGGATATTAATAATCCGTCGAAAATCACCGAAATCACTCAGATCTGATCATCAATTGAAAATTCCATTAAAGTAACGTAAAAAAAAAAAAAAAAACGAGTGTGGTTTAGACCATATGACTGAAGATCTGCCCAATAGGCCTGCGCTGTATTTTAGATATACGAAACACAAGAGGCTATGAGAGAGAGAAAGTAAATGTGTGCTCGCACCTCTCTCGCATTCACCAGCATACTCCCCAAGTCGAGCGTACGTAAAGAAGTTTGACTTCAATATTGTTACTTGTAAGATCGCATATTAAGTTGTAATGATGTTATAATAATAATTATTTTAATATTTATCAAACTTTTTTGTTTTTTTCCAAAATTTGTATTTATAATCCTTGTTTTATTATTGTGTTGTCATCTTTGTATACAGACTAGTATTATTTATGTTTTCGCTATCTGAACGCAAAGTCTGATTATGTAACAATAAACTAATTTTTGGGGAAGACACTGTCATAACACAGTTTTTTTAAGCTAGCACGGGTCGCAGGGCTTCTTGATAATGTAAACTACATAATTTGAGCAAATAAAAACTATTTATTATTATTATACTGAATGTCACTCCGCCCGCCCAATACATAATAGATACATATATTATAATAACTACTTATATAAATAATATAGTAAATTTACTTATACTTACATATATAAACATAAGCGGGTGGAGGAATACGCCCCGGCAGGGAGATCAAACGGCCGGGGGTTAGGGCTGTAGGCCGAGAAACCGGCGGACAATCCTAGCCGAGTCAAGTAAGTTATTATTATTATTATTATTATTATTAATAGTAGCCCCCCGCCCCTCCAGGCGAGGTGTTCCAGGGCGGGCGGCAAGTCCTGCGCACGCAGCAGCACATCTTCGTGGTGGGGCAGGGCGGCTTCGGCGGCCCGCGGGCCAGCGAGCGCGCGCTGGCGGTGCAGCCGGCGCCCGCGCGCGCCCCGGACGCGGTGCTCTCGCAGAGGACCGCGGAGGACCAGGCCGCGCTCTACAGGTACCACCCGCAGCCCCCAACAGCCCACCGCTGGACATAGGCCTCCTTGAGGAGGACTTTACAGGTCATGATCGAATTCGACAGCACTAAATAGAATAATTATTTTTTGTTAATGTGTGTTACGGTCAGGATTATATAAAGTTTGTCAAAGTTATGTAAAAATAATTTTAAAAAATCAAAATATTAGCGAAAAAAGTATGACCATGTTCGCTAATGTTTTAGTCGTTTATGATAAAGAAGTGGTGGTCGGACTGGTCAGATAAATGAGTTGTAGCAATCAACTCGGAATTGCTAACCTACCTATAAAGCATTTTTTTTTATAAATAATGTATTATTACACAGGTTGTCGGGAGACTTGAACCCTCTCCACATCGACCCCAACGTGGCGACTGCTAGCGGACACCCCAAGCCTATTCTACACGGGCTCGCTTCTCTTGGATTCTCCACAAGACATGTACTCGCGAAGTTAGTACATTATTTTAGTATATAAGACTTGATATTACTACCTGCTAGCTAGGTGCATCGTCATCATCATCATCATCATTTCAGCCTATCACAGTCTACTGCTGGACCTACGCCTCCACAAGTTTGCGCCAAAAAGCATTAACTAGGTTATATAAGGTATATTTATTTAAAAAAAAATATATTTTCTTAAATACGGTTAATTTTAGGTAGGTAATAAATTCTATTAGGAAAAGCGTTTTTATTGTTGTCGTATATTTCACTGAGTATAATAAGGGTAAAATATACAAAAATTTTAACAAATCAGTCAAATATTAAAAGTATACTGAAACCACAACATTTTCTTACAATACGAATTAGTTTTTGTTTCAATATGTCAATATAGTAAGTTAGTAACACTCATCATCATCATCATCATCATCACCATCATCACCATCATCACCATCATCGTCACCAACACTATTATTATCATCATCATTACCATCACCACCACTATCATCTTCACCAACACTATTATTAGCACCATCACGACCACCGCGTAGTAACACTACACAGGCTTTTCTACACTTTCTTTAGTTTCAATACAGACATTAACAAATAAGGACGAATTATGTATTTTTTACATTATTTAATAGGTTCGCCGGTAACGATCCCGCTAATTTCAAGGCAATAAAGGCTCGTTTTACTAAACCCGTGCTCCCCGGACAGACGCTCATCACAGAGATGTGGCTCGAAGGAAACCGAGTACACTTCCAGACCAAGCTGAAGGAAACTGGCAACTATGTTATTACCGGTATGTTTTACTTTAATGATAAAAGAATTACCTACTGTTTTTCCTTATATTGTTTTTCTTGTGTCCCGTTAAGTCAAAATAATAGCAGAACCAGATCACTCTTATTATGAAAAAACACTATTTTGTATTTGTGTCATTCTTTTGTTATTACTACTAAACCAATTAAATATCAGTGACACAAAATAAGCTTCAAACAAAAAAGATACTTTTTATATTAAGTATGTAGAAATAATTAAATGTTTATCTTTAAGAATTAAAAAGAAATAAGTTCAATGTATATAAGTAACCGATTTTAAATGTACACAAATACTTGGATTGTTTTACTTTAGTTCGAAATATACCTCCTACTAGTTTTTAATTTATGATTATCATATTGTGTTGGGCGGCGTTTGGCAGGCTTCGTCTAGTCTTCACTTCGAAGATTCCGCAATGCTTGAAGACAAAAGTCTTCGAGCAATGCGTCCTGCCTGTGTTAACATACGCAACCGAGACGTGGACACTGACGAAGGGACTGGTCCACAAGTTTAAAGTCACTCAACGTGCAATGGAACGGTCTATGCTTGGGGTTTCTCTCAAAGATAGGATTAAAAATGAGACTATCCGCGAAAGAACGAAAGTAACCGACATAGCGCACAGAATTAGCAAGTTGAAGTGGCAGTGGGCTGGTCATCTGTGTCGCAGGACCGGTGGCCATTGGACTACTCCGTCGTCTACGAGTTCTGCAGTGGAGACCGCCGCCTAAGCCTATGTCCAATAGTGGACTGCCATAGGCTGAAGTGATGTTATGTCTTGCAAAAGATTTTATAAATTTCATAAAAAAAATGTCTACAGCAGTTAGTTAATAATATATATTATGTCATCTAGGTGCTTACGTTGACCTGAAGAAAGTGGTCAAAGATGGTGCCTCATCTTCATCTACACAGCAAGCAGTATCAACAACTTCTAGCCTAAAGAGTGATTCATTGTTTGCTAAAATTGAGGACGGCATCAAGGCTAACCCTGACAAAGCTAAAAGTGTAGGTGCTGTGTTCCTGTACAATATAACTGAAAACGGAAAGACTGTGAAACAGTGGAGTAAGTAGCTAATTATCTATGTGAACAAATAAAGATATTCTTTTTTTTATAACATTTGTGTGAAATATTTATAAAATATCATTGGAAAAGTATGATTAAAACTAATTAATTTTGATTGGTTAATTGATTACGAGCCCCGATGCAAAATAGTTCGTCTAGTGTGAAATTTTCTCTGTGAGGTTTTTTCTAACTTCATTATTGTTGTATATCTATATAAAATATTAAGCTGTTCTACTATCGCATGTCGCGTTACTTATACCATTTTTTAATTATGAACCAATAAACTATTTTAGCTTTTTAAATTTATACATACCCTGTTTTAAATTCGAAAAAGTTATAAGCAAAATAGTTTGTCTAGTTGTTAATCGATGCAAAAGAGTTCGTCTATCGGTGATTATTCCTTCTTTGTAAAATTTAGTTGCATAATTTAAATTTGTAAAAGTAATTGTGTCATTTGTCAAGTGAGACATATAAATTCTGAAAATTTCAGTTTAATTTCATTAGTTTTCAAATAACAATGGGTCGTGGCAAATCCGTGTGTGAAGAGCTTCAAAAGCGAATAGTTTGTGGGGTCGATGTTGGCAAATCAAGTTACCATATATTTAAAGACTTGGTACTTCCCAGGTCTACAGTCCGATCTATCCATTCAGCACTATAAAAAGATTAGGACGACTTCTTGTTTGATGAAAACTGGTCGACTACGCATCACATGTGCAGCAGAAAACAGAATCCTGAAGAAAATTATCAAAAATAATCGTCATGCTCGAGCTGGAGAATTCACGGTGCAATGGAAGGACATGATTCACAAAGACGTCTCAGTTGATACTTGCAAAAGAGTCCTAAAAAGAATGGGTCACGGTTTTTACACCGCTAAAGGAGACCCCACCGTTGACTGCTGTACAAAAGAAAAAGGTTGAAGTTTGCTCGTGATCATTTAAATTGGACTTCCTATCAGCGGCGTAGTATGATTTGCAGTGACGAGTCCAAATTTGAAGTGACAGTCGGCGATGAAAGGAAAAAAGTGATTCCGAACAAAAATGAAGCATTTCATACTGATTGTCTCAAACGCAAAGTGAAGTTTCCGGCGTCTCTTATGATATGGGGCTGCATGTCTGAACAAGGTGTTGGTGGTAAGCAGTTTATGGATGGTTCTATCAATTCTGCAAGGTATCAAAACCTTTTGGAAGAGAATACTTTTGCGTTATGTTTTTTAGAATATTTTTTTTAAATTTTTTATGTTAAGTCATGAAAGAATTACAGTTATGTTAAAATAAACTTTAAAATGTTCCTCAAATTGTTATTTACTTTTTATTAAACGTTCTTAATTATTTTACCAATATTTACTTTCTATATTTTACGCTTTGCACTACTTTCCATACTAGACGAACTATTTTGTATCGGGGCTCGTAATTTATATTTTTGGCCTACCTAGTAGTGACTTTGTAAGGGCTGATGGATGGTTGGATGGATGATTGATTTTTGAATGATTAAAATTGATTAATTTTAATCATTCTTTATACTTATTTATATACTAGCGACCCGCCCCGGCTTCGCACGTTTGCAAAAACTATCAGTGTTCCTCTACTATATTATGCATGTATTATACATCTTTTCTCTGGATCTTTCTAATTACTTAAAAAGACTGCATCAAAATCCGTTGCGTAATTTTTAAAGATCTAAACATACAGACAGCGGGAAGCGACTTTGTTTTATACTATGTAAGGAGTCAGTTTTGTTTTGTTCATAGCGTTATGATAGTGCAGTTATAATTTTGTCCTATTGTCTAAAATAAACTGCGATTTGGACATTATATGTAAATACATTTTACTGTTATTAACTATTTCTATCAAATTTGTACACAGCTCTCGACCTCAAATCCGGTTTGACTGTGTATGTAGGAGAACCGAAGACTGGAAAAGCAGACACAACTATGACAGTAGGAGACAATGATTTAATGGAAATTGCAGCGGGTACATTGAGCCCACAAGTTGCTTATTTGAAGGGAAAACTTAAGATTTCAGGAAATATCATGTTAGCACAGAAATTAGGACCCCTCTTGAAGAGTGGAGCCAAACTGTAAAATATTATTAATATTTATCACAATGACATTGTAATAATATTAATTGGGTTTTTTTTCTTTTTAAGTAGTTTACTTTACATAAAAAGTATGTATCTACTTAAAGAAAGTTTTATTATACCAGTTATATTTTTATCATTATTAAATTAAATACAATCTATGAGTTTTATGGTGGGTTAAATTATTAATAAATTTTTATGAAAGCTACATATGTATTATAAGAGAATACTATATTTATATAATTGTTATTCATTCCAAACAATGAACTAGAGTTAAGGTGATGGATAATAAAAAAAATTCCTATATATTGTGTTTATATTTTAAATACAAATTTTCCTTCCAACACTAATTCTGCTTCCCTCACATCTGCTTCCCAGGCAGTTCTCATATGAGGCTGTGAAGTTAAATCAATACATTTAATAGCTTCAATTTCTGGTAATCCTGTAGTTTTCTTTGCCACGCCTAATATGCAGCAGTAAGTTCCTGCAATAATTTTTTTTTATTAAAAATAATTTGTAATAAGTAACACAAATTTTTATTTATATAATATGAAATATCATGAGTATGCATGATGTATATGATATATATGAATTTCAAAACTATACTTTTGTAAAGATAAATTTTCGACTGTTTGCTTTAAAAATAAAATACATATGATTTCATTTTAGCTTTTGAATATGTTATGCTTTTTGATAAAAGTAATTGATTTGATAAGATAGTTTAGTGACATGCAAAACTCATTATTTATAAAATTTTAACTGATAAGTAATCGTAATCCAAGATTAAACACAATCTAATCTATCATAGCAAGTGAGTATAAGGTGATAACTGTTATATATTACATAACTAAAGTAAGTTAAAACTAAATGGCCCAACTAAAATGGCAGTTCTGAGTTGGGGATCCAGAAACATAGCACTAACCCAGACTTAAGAACAACACCTGTACTGTTTATACAAATATTTGTCGTTTGCAGGGATAAAACCCAGAAATACTAGCACATCGGCTAATTATTATGGTAACTATAGTAAGGCATTGTCATTATATTGTCGTACTATCTATAAAGTTAAAAAAATAATTTAGGAATAAACACAGCATAATTTGTGCATATAAAATTATGTCAAAGTCCCTAGGGATAGCTAGTTAGTAACTCGGATGTTTATATGCCTTGCACATCATATTGTGAGGTACCATGAGGTAGGTGCAAATATCCCCAAAATCTGGAGCAGCTCATCTTAGGAAGTGCTGTAACCTTACAGAAGATTATATCTACATAATACTGCTCTAGAGAAATGTTGTGTTTCTGTGGTGACTAAGGTAACCAGAGCTCGGGGCAGCGGGCTTGTGAAGCTGCTGGTGTTGCAGGCGTCTATAGCCTTGGGTAATTGGGTAATGGGTACCATTTGGTGGACCGTATTCTTGTTTACTGACCTCATTGTACATTATTTAACTTTGTGATACGACACTTTGTGAGGAATGATGACTGCAAAACAGTTTTATACTAATGTAGTTATTAATGTTACAATTTGTTTTTGCTATGTACTAAATATTTGAAATAAATAATAATAATTATTATCATTTCAATGCATGAAAAGTATACTAGGTTGTTTATTTAAACAATTCTTTGTTTTAGGTTACAGTAAAAGAATGTATTATTGTAAAGATTTATCTACCTTTTTGTAGAGGAGATTTATTAATCAATCCATCTGCTGATTTACATTTCACAACTTTTACTCTTCCAGAACAATCGGAAATAATCAAAATATCATTTCCAACAGTTTGTTCGACTGTACCTTGTATCCAAACATCTAAAGGTGGCGATTTATTAATGAGATCTTTGTTTAAATATTTTCTAGGATTAAATGGTACTCTGTTGTCAGTCATTGCACATATTTTATAAAGTAATTAGATTATTAAAAATAAGGTAATAACTAAAAACTCGAGATAAATATCGAAATATTTATTATTTATTAATTTTAAAGCGCGTTATCGTAATTATGAATAAGAATAAAATTAAAATCCTGTTATATACTCTCCTTACACTCAGTCTTACAAGCTTATAAGATATCCATGACTTCCATGAGTAATTTAAAGATAAGCAATTTTTCAAACCATTTTAAAATATTTCTATCATTATTTTGAAGGTTTTGAACTTTTGAATAGTTTTTTTTTCACAGACTATATAGAAAATGCTGTTCGGTGTTGCCCATTTATATTCAAATCGAAAGCATATTGATAACAAAAATCATGTGACGGATATTATTTTAAGATATATTATTTATGTTTAGTATTGCTCTTACGCTAAAGACATTTGCAATAGCATTATAGAGGTTTGTCGTGGTCTGGGCGTTTGTGTATGTGTATTGTCTGTGTTTCCGACGCCCCGACACAGAAGAAATCCTATTTGAGTGTGAAGTGTTTATTAATATCTTATGCTATTAAACGAGCAATTCTTGTATACATATATATATGTATAAAATCTGAAAAGGCTCCAATGATTTTCATGAAATTTAGTATGCAGAAGAATTTGAGGGAGATAAATAAAACCTAGCTGAGATTCATTATTAGAAGATGTCGTTTTATCCCAGTTTTTAGACAATGAAAAAATGGCTAAGATACCTTTAGAATACGAGAGTAAATTTCACAAATGGCAGTATAGTTGTAATAGCTCAGGTGGGAAATCAGCCGGTCGCGATTGACCGAAAAGACCATGGTTTAAATCTTCGATCGATTATTATTTTTGCTTTTTTTTCTAATTGCACTCGTTATTTTTTATTTAATAATGTATGTAAAATCGAAAAATATTATTTATATTTTATCATTATTTTTTTTTTATTTTTTAATTCGTAAAAACACGATTTACTAAAAATACCGAGCTAAGCTCGGTCACCCAGGTACTAGTACTTATTTACTAACCGACTTCAAAAAAAGGAGGCTGTTACTCAATTCGACCGTATATAAATAATAAATAAATAAATAAATATCATATAACATACACACACGGTCGTCTGTTCCTATGGTAAGCAACTTAATGCTTGTGTTACAGGTAACAGCCGACTGGTAGGTATATAGCTACATATTTTTTTTTTATGTTCGGGGATAACTCCGTCGTTTATGAACCGATTTTGATAATTCTTTTTTGTTGGAAAGGAGATATCCCTAGTTTGGTATCATGATAAGGAAACCAGGATCTGATGATGGAATCCCAGAGAAATCGAGGAAAACTCTCGGAAATCCGCATAACTTTTTACTGGCTCTACCGATTTTGATGATTTTTAATTTAATCGAAAGCCGATATTTATCATGTGGTCACATTTAAATTTCATCGAGATTTGATTACAACTTTTGGAGTAATCTTTGATAATACGTATTTACTTGACAATTTTTTTTGTCTACCTAAGTTGTATTACTTGTCGATATAACTGAAGTCGGTTTTTTTTCGTTTGCCTGCAAACACAATTATTATCGATACAATCAATAGTGTCGATACTGTTAACATATGGAAGTGGCAATACTTTAATAAAACAACACATATTCACACAAATTATTGTTTCAACATTTTTTATTTATTGAAGTTTCAAAATTAACAATAATTATATTGTATAAAATAATATAGAGAGTAGATTTATATGTATACAATCAATACAGTTTCTCATTTTAACAATTATTGAATTTGCAGAAACAATAATGAATAATATTTGCAACATATAAAAATAGCAAATTAGCTTTCACTTTCACAAATATGATATTATTGTCGTTGTATGTTGTGTTTTAAGTTAAGACCGTCTTTATGGGTTATTAAATTATTACTGAATATATCCGGCAACACACTTTGGAGCAGCGTAGTGGATTAAGCTCTGATCCTTCTCCTATGGCAAAGCTACATGGTGAAAGACGCAGTGGGATATTACAGACTGAAGCGCACCTAGGGCTGCCAACTTTTTTGACAAAAAAAAAAACGTATAAAGTGGTTTGGATAGGAAAAAAAGTACGTGGAAGAAAAAAAAAGTATTTTTCAAATTTTATGTTTATATTGCTTTAAAAACGTATTTTTGTGTGCCTTTAGCACATGCTAACAATTTTTTGTTATGTTTAAATGTTTCAAACTCGTTTAGCAATCAATATTTAAATTTATATAAATAAACAATTCGTTTCTAGTTAAATTTATTGACGCTCTATTTCTCTCTTCTCGCCAATTGAGATTCATTATTAAAAAACCCTTTCAGTGAAAGCTGAAGTAGTGGGAAGTGAGATTAACTAAGAAATATATATATTTTTATAAGAAATATATACATTTTCTAAATTGCTAGACAGATTAAGTATTAAGATGCACGATATATATTCCGAATGCATAAGACTTAAGGAGATCCAAAAAAAAAATCACTAATGATGATAAAGAATTTTCAGTGAAAAGTACAGTTGAAAAATGACAATAGGTATATACTTAAAAATGCACCTGATAGCTTAGCAAATATAAAAAATATATATCATTACAGCCTATACAGTCCACTGCTGGACATAGGCCTCCACAAGTTTACGCCAAAAATAACGTGAACTCATGTGCTTTGCCCTTAGTCACCACGCTGGGCAGGCGGGTTGGTGACCGCAGTACTGGCTTTGTCGCACCGAAGACGCTGCTACCCGTCTTCGGCTTGTGTATTTCAAAGCCAGCAGTTGGATGGCTATCCCACCACCGGTCGGCTTTTTAAGTTCCAAGGTGGTAGCGGAACTGTGTTATCCCTTAGTCGCCTCTTACGACACCCACGGGAAGAGAGGGGGTGGCAATATTCTTGAGTACCATAGCCACACAGTACAATAAAAGTAGAATACATTATTTATAAAGTATGGTTGGCAACCCTAAGCGCACCTTGCTTTTTTAGTGTGCACCTTGTTCTATTTTGGCAGCTCTTATTAATCCCTCGCACACACCTATTTACCGGCAAAGATTAACGTTGAAAAACGTTCCTGTTACCTAATTACCTTTAAGAATTTTAACGGTATTAACGGCATAGAAAAAAATTTACGATATTTATCGGTATATTATAATGGCAATGGTAACTTTAAGCCCTGATTCATAGTAGGGCTGTTTTATATGAAAACTAGCGATTCTTCTTCTACACAATTATATTAAAAATAACAAAATTAGCATGACAATTTTGGTACAATCATGTCCGCGTGGAATTGTGCCAAGAATACTGGCAGCATTTCCTGGTTGAATCGCTATGCCGATTCTCTGGGCCTAAACCTAAACCAGCCCTCTTGTCACCAGTGGAAGCAATAAGGCGAGAAATTATCTAATTTAATTTTTTTTAGTACTGCTACTCCAAGGTTCAAGTGTTTCGACTGCAAACGGCACAAATATGTAATTTGGAATTAGTGACGAATATTTGTGTCGTTTACCTGGCATGAGACGGAGCAAGTGTGTCAACGCAGGCTGCGTTCCACAAAAGCGTCCGTCCCCTTTCCCAGAGAACCAACGTTAATCCATTAGGTCTCTTGCCATTATCGCGACTAATTCCGAGCAGGAACATCGATGGTTGCAAGAGCTGTTTTTATGGTATCATTTAGGGAACCATGGCAGGAACCGTGTAGTCTAAAAGAATCAACAATATATATAATTACTAGATCGTTCAATAAGTCCCGAGACTAACCTGGAAATGGCGCATAAAATGTTATGCAGGATCAGCTCTCTCTAAAGCAACCATTTGTCGGTGGTATGCCGACTTCAAACGCGGTCGCATGGACACCAATGATGGGGAACGCTCAGGTCGTCCAAATGAAGCAGTGACTCAAAAAAATATTAACCAAGTCCTCAAAATCGTATTGGAAGATCGGAAGGTAAAAGTGCGAGAGATAGCCGAGATAGTGAAGATTTCAGCTGGTAGTGTTTTCACTATTTTACATAAAAATTTGGCCATGAAAAAGCTTTTTTCTAAGTGGGTGCCGCGTTTGCTTACAACTAATCAAAAGGAACAAAGTATCAATGATTCACAGCGATGTTTGGCGCTGATGAATCATAATAAAAAGGATTTTTTACGTCGTTATGTAACAATGGATGAAACCTGGATATACCATTTCACTCCGGAATCCAATCGGCAGGCAGCGGAGTGGAGAGCGGCTGGTGAAAGCCGCCCGAAGCGTCCAAAGACTCAGAAATCGGCCGGTAAGGTTATGGCGTCTATATTTTGGGATGCGCATGGAATACTTTTCATCGACTACCTTGAAAAGGGGCAAAATATAAATAGTGACTATTACATGTGCTTATTGGAGCGATTGAAGTACGAAATTGCGGATAAACGGCCTCACATGAACAAAAAGAAAGTGGTGTTTCACCAGGACAACGCGCCTTGTCACAAGTCCGTGAGAACGATGGCCAAAATTAACGAATTGGGCTTCGAATTGCTTCCTCATCCCCCTTATTCGCCAGACTTGGCCCCCAGCGATTACTGGCTGTTTGCAGACCTCAAAAAAATGCTTCAGGGTAAGAAATTTGACTCAAATAGTGAAGTTATCGCAGCAACGGAGGCTTATTTTGAAGCCAAAGACGAATCGTTCTACACACATGGGATAGAAAAGTTAGAAAAGCGTTGGAGGGACTGTATCGCTCTTGGAGGAGACTATGTTGATGAATAAAAATTAATTTTATAAAAAAGACCTTTTTTTAGTACTTAGTCTCGGGACTTATTGAACCACGTGTTATGTATATTTGATATTATTAAAGTACCTATATAATGTTTACGTTACGCAATTTTGTACTCTTTTTCATCTTTTCTACCGTGTTTCGTCTGCTTCTCGTATTCTAATGAAAATGCTATCTCTCTCTTGTCGGTCCCTCATGTCTGAGGATCGTGGTCAGCATCAGGGTTGCATCTGGAGCGGATGATGTGCCTCCACCGGTCTCTGTCCATGGCGTCTCTTACGACCGTGTATAACTTAGTGGTAGATGAGTTCTTGACCTGGTCTACCCATCTCGTTGGTGAACGACCGCGCGATCTTTTGCCGTCCGTGTTCCCAACCACAATCAGTTTCTCCAGATTTTTATCACCTCTGCGCATCGTGTGGCCGAAGTACGACAAAATACGCCGTCGGCATATGGTGGACAACCTGTTTTTGATATGGAGCTGGGCCAGGATCGACGCATTAGTGCGTTTCGCAGTCCAAGGTATTCTCAGCATTCGCCTCCAGCACCACATTTCGAATGCATCAATCCTTTGCCTTTCTCGGGCCAGGATTGTCCATGTCTCAACTCCATACAGGAAGATAGGGAATACAAGGGCTCGTACCAGCCTGGTCTTGGTTCTGATACCGATTCCCCTTTTCTTCCAGATGTTGTTCAGACGCGCCATAGCATCCCTTGCCATCCCAATACGCCTTCTTATTTCGGGGACACAACTGCCGTCATTGCAGATTTGGGCACCTAGGTAAATGCATCGACGGTGTCAATGCCCGGAATGTTGAGAGTATATTTTGATAGGTTTCCGGCTCGATCCACTATCATAAACATAAGAAAATGCTATATACATTTGTAAAAATAAGATGTAATACCTACAATGCAGAGAGTATCTATCTATTGAAATAAGTACATAAAACTATCAAAAATTTAGGTGCATATTTGCAACGTCTCTTAAGAAAGGTATGTCAACGCTTGTAAAGATAGACTTGAAGTTAGAACGTTATTTAAGTAAGCTGTTTCCTTCCTTGTCATATCAATTTTTTCTTGTATTCGTGATATCTTTCGAAAGTCATTCCGAACAAATGCAGCAAAGTAAATAGAATAAGAATTTGTATTAAAAGTTTGTTTATAACGTTCTCACGTTGTTTTACTATCTACGGTAAATAAAGCAGATCTACGTAAATTCTAAAATTAGAATTTATGTGTGTGTAAATACTTCAACGGCAAAAAACTCGCAAACTTTGTTTTTATTAGGCTGCTGGAATATCCTGTGTAGTCCTTTTTTTTCCTTCGGGTAAGAATTGTTCAGCTCTACATACCCTGTTGATAAAAAATATATATCCATAATACTTTGGAAAACTTTCGTATGTTGTTGTTGTTGTTGTTGTTTCTTCACGGACTGTTCTCCGCAACTCGACGTCAAAAAAAAAGAAAAATATAATAATTGACCGAGGATTTGAACCGTGGTCTTTTCAATCGCGATCGGTCGATTTCCCACCTGAGCTATTACAACTTTCTGACAGTTGCGAAATTTACCTTCGTATTCTAACGATGTTTTTTCATTGTCTAAAACTGGGCTAAAACGACATTTCCTAAAAATAAATCCTAGCTAGATTTATTTATCTCCCCCGAAAGTCCCTGCATACTAAATTTCATGAAAATCGTTGGAGCCGTTTCCGAGATTCAAATTATATATATACACAGACACACACACACACACACACATATATATATATATATACAAGAATTGCTCGTTTAATAGTATAAGATATGATTTCTGTGTTCAATTTATTACATAAAAAAATATAACTATCAGAAGTGTAATCAGTATATTCTGGATAAAAATTAGGGTGCACTAGGGGTTACTTAAATAAATTCAAAATATTATCTAACCCACAATATAGTTTCAGGAAGGGTTTATCGACCCAAGATGCTATTCTGAAACTGACTTCCGTCATAGTGAAGGAGGTTGACTGTGGTAATAATTGCCTTACTGTTTTTTTGGATCTGAAAAAGGCTTTTGACATCGTCTCTGTTCCTCTTCCCTTACAAAGACTGCAGGGCATCGGTGTTAGAGTTATTTCGCTTTCCCCTTTTTAAAAGTTTATAATAGGTTCCTCGTGCAAAATACGTACAGCCTTTGCTAGACGACTAACTAATCGAGAGAAGATTAACTAAAATGGTCGGAATCTCTTACTTTTGTTGCGGTTGAAAACTTTATCGCTAAAGTTAGCTTGTAATATAAAATGCTTCCTTACCGCTGTTATTGGTCACAACTCATACGACATACTCGTACAATGAGCATTACTTAAAAATCATAGATAAACTCGCACTCAATCACGTGCGTACACATGTGTGGACATTCTTGCGAACAGACACACACTGTGTGTACAATACTAACACTTAGATTGAATTTTAAATTTTAAGATATTCAGTATAACTTGTGAGTATAACTATAGTCTCCGTAAGGGAAGTAGCGAGTTATTCCTAATACAAGTAAGTGTCTCTGACAACTTACTGGGAAGACTCGGTGATTAATTGTAACAAAGATAGTAACAAATAAATGATTTTTATTTTATTTATTTTTATTTTTTTATACGCATTTTTATAAGTATGATATAGAAGTCAGAAGCATTGACACTATATATATTTAGAAGAAAGCGCGTTAAATAAAATATGACTTATTTGTATTTTTTATAGCCACTTTAGGCAGTTCAGTTGATAGATGATAGACCACATCTGACCACATCGATCTTACAAGAAGGATATTAGTGTGCAGAAGATGTTTCAAGTAACAAACCGCTTGATGTCATTTTGTGCTCAGTTTACTAAGAAGATTCTATGGGAATTTTCGCTACAGATTTTCGTACTCTACAAATATTATAACAAAAAATACTATATTAATAATTATGTTTAAATTTCAATACTGGTAGCGAATAAATTTATGTAATGTAGCAGTAACTTACAATAAAATTTATTTTAAGTGAAAATTGTATATTAAATAATAAATATTAATCGTAAGCTAAATAAACATACACAAAAATAAAGTTTATGTTGGAATATATATTAAATAAAACTATTTATTACATATTTAAGCCGTGTTTACTTCTTATCCAACATACATAAGTCTTAGAAAAATTACAGGGTCAAATAGTTGTCATAGGAATGTGTTCTATTTACAAAATATATATAAAACCTTCACTCCTCCTAACGCATTCCTAGACTATTGATCAGATTCTCCAATCTTTGGGATGGCAGCCCTTTAGTTAAAATATCAGCTTCCATCCTCTCTGTATTCACATAAATAAAAATAGGTAAAATCTTTTTAAGTTAAACGGTTTTATGTTAAACATACATTGCAATGTTTAAGATAAATGTACTAAAAACCAAAAAATAATAAAATAGATACAGTCGTGGGAATTATAAACATATGCATAGACTAGACTAAAATAAAACCGTGGGGCACGTCAATTGTCTATAATCGTTGATTAAAATGTTTGTTTTGTAATGTTACACTATAATTAGGCAGTTGTTTAACCGACAACGATGGACGTGTGATAAGTAGGGCTAGAATGTGGAAACAAGCTAGCAAGCTCGATTATAAGCGAGTTTTAGGGTTTCATAGTGGTGAGCGAGTAGTACTTTTATCATATGTTTTGTCGATTAAAGACAAACTACGAGCAGTGAAACGACTCCTCGCCAGCCAGCAGTGTGAATGTCCAACGATAAACTAGTTGAAACATCTCTTTTATTTACATGGAGTGTATAACTATTGGAATTTCCATGAGCAAGAAAATAGTAAGTAATTTCCTCACCGTCTGCGGGCCAACTGCCTATTTTAACGACGAATTAAACGATTCTTCTATCGCACATTAAGTCGATAATTTTTAGACAATTGACGTGCCCCACGGTTTTATTTTAGTCTAGTCTATGCATATGTTTATAATTCCCACGACTGTATCTATTTTATTATTTTTTGGTTTTTAGTACATTTATCTTAAACATTGCAATGTATGTTTAACATAAAACCGTTTAACTTAAAAAGATTTTACCTATTTTTATTTTCTAGTTTTTAGTTTTTATTTCGCATTCTGTTTAATTCATTTAGTGCTTCATTATTGCAAGGCCCATCTTAAATATTGAGGTTGTATAGTGCACTGTATTCTTCTTGTCAAGCCCTTTTATTTGATACCCATATTGGTGGGATTGATAAAAAATTGTTATCAGACATTTGGTAGCGGCGGCCAGCTTAGATTTCAATTTTGCATAGTAAATTGTATTCTACTTGTTGAGACTTTTCATTTGATACCCATGTTGATGGGATTGATAAAACCTAAGTTATCCGCCATTTTGTAGAGGCCGCCATCTTGGATTTTAATTTTATATAGTACATTGATTATACTGGTTGAGCACTTTCATTTGATACCCATATTAATGGGATCGATAAAACCTACGTTATCCGCCATTTTGTAGCGGCCGCCATCTTGTATTTCAATTTTTTATAGTATATTGTATTCTGCTTGTTGAGCCCTTTCATTTGATACCCATATTGATGGGATTGATAAAACCTACGTTATCCGCCATTTTGTAGCGGCCACCATCTTGGATTTCAATTTTTTATAGTATATTGTATTCTGCTTGTTGAGCCCTTTCATTTGATACCCATATTGATGGGATTAATAAAACATAAATTATCCGCCATTTTGTAGCGGCGGCCATCTTGAATTTATAATGATAATGAATAAACATAATTGTATTGTCACCAAAATGCAAAGTGTATACAAAATTTCAGATTAATCGGTTGACAGGAAGAGGGTGAAATTTGAATTACTAAATTTGACCCAAGAATAAAAAATAAAACAAACGGGGTGAGCTAAATAAAACCGTTTAATAATATAAACTGTTTTCTCCTTAACGTGCTGTCGAATGAAATGCGTTCTCAAATCAATATGCTTGGTTCTATTGCTCACAATTTCATTCTTGCACATCTGTATTGCCGCTTGACTGTCGCTATATATAAGTACACTATTTTGTTGCTTACAGGCAATGCTATTCCACAACATTTTTAAATGTATAGCCTCCTTTACGGCTTCTGTTAATGCCATGTATTCTGCTTCTGCTGTAGACAAGGCTACTGTTCTTTGTTTCCTTGATTCCCAGTTAATGCATCCACCAGATAATTTGAAACAATATCCTGTGTAGGATCGTCTGTCCAGTGCACACGATGCCCAATCTGCATCTGCAAATCCATAGATGGGACATTCAGTTTTCTCGTAAATTATTCCAAGCTGTAAAGTTCCTTTGAGATACCTTAGTACAAATGTTGGAATATATATTAAATAAAACTATTTATATCATATTTGAGCCGTGTTTACTTTCTATCCAACATACATAAGTCTTAGAAAAATTACAGAGTCAAATAATATGTCATAGGAATGTGTTCTATTTACAAAATATATATAAAACCTTCACTCCTCCTGCTTGTGCAACTCTGTCGAGCGTCACTCTCTTCTATGATTTTGATTTTTAAATCTTCAGGGTTCGGTAAAACATCCCTCGATTCTATCGCTATTCTAAAGTTTTCGTAGGAGGTTGGTAAACTATAAAGCATCATAATACTCAGCAGTTCTGGGTGAATACTTACTTCCATGTTTTGCAATTTGTCTACAATATCCATGAAATTAATAAGGTGATCCCGAACATCTTCATGTGCTGTCATCTTTTTTACAACTAATTGTTTTAACAAACCGGCTTTTCGTGCAGGCCCAGAGCTTTGGTGGATAGACTTCAACTTATCCCACACCTCTTTTGAAGTAGTGCAGCCACTTACTTGCTTTAGCTCATTAGGTGACATGAGAAGTAATATCTCAGCCTTCGCCATCATGTCCTGTTTTTTATCGGCGACTTCGCCTGTTACGTATTTCCACAACTCATTTTTAATAAGGATGGCTTGAGCTTGTACGCACCACGTATCGTAGTTATCCTTTTTCAGCGGTTCGATCCGATAATTTGTAGACGTCATCATACTCGATTATTTTTGACTTTACATGCAACTTTTCGCTTCTACAATTACTAACCACGCTCTGCTACCAAATGTTGGAATATATATTAAATAAAACTATTTATTACATATTTAAGCCGTGTTTACTTCTTATCCAACATACATAAGTCTTAGAAAAATTACAGAGTCAAATAGTTGTCATAGGAATGTGTTCTATTTACAAAATATATATAAAACCTTCAGTTTATAACTGCAGCATTGCGTGCAGAGATCAGTGGCGAACATGAAGCGATGCCGCAAGCATGAAATCACTCCAATATTGGAGCTCCCGCCGTAACAACTCAATCAACGCAATTTTAAAATAAACTGTTTTTTATTATAGTACACAAACGTCGGCCGCTTCGAAGTTCGAACAAAAAAATATGCCCCAACGAAGGTCTCAATAATGACTTTCTCGAGAACTTGTTACATATAAACAGCTCTCGAGGTAGGTATACGCAAGATCTTTTAAGCAAACTTCAACTTTAAAATCGACTAACATACGCTAAGTAATGATATAAGAATTGTACAATTATAACGTTTTGGTATATAAGAAATAGGTTTTGGCAATAGAGTCGATATTATTTATTAAAAAATTGTATTTTCGTATGTTAGTAGGTGTTGGTTTTATTATGATGCTTGAAGGTCTTAACAATATTTAAAATCAGTTTTAAAAAGCTCATCTATTTTAATTCAATTTAAAATTATTATATCAGATCTTTAAAGACCGGTTACCCGGTTAGTCTAATAAAAGTAAATAAAAACAGGACAACTCTATTCCGTAGTGCTCCGTTTTACTTTTATTTATCCCAAAAGACCGAGGGGAACGGGAAGGGAAGACATTGAAGCTGTCATCTGTGCGCGAGGAGCAAATGCTGACCAACTCACAACTCAATCGAAAGCGCGCGGGCGCCGGTGTTGTACGTGTGTAACGCATACCGCTCATAAACATCGATGCAAAACAAAACACCATAAATTAAGTGTAAAATAACATAAACAGACTGACATTATCGTTCAAATAAAATAAAAAAACTCCATTGGATTTTTGTTTGTGAAGTTTGTTTTCTTTTTGGATCTGTGATATTTTTATAGACGATCGTAAAGTTTTTGTTAAACTTTTCACCGAACACGAGCCATGTGACTAAGAAGAAGCAACGAAATAAAAGTATGTACCGTTTTATTTTAACTCTTATAGTGGATATTTAAAATGTAAGTAATCTAGAGTTAATTTTTTATACCGGAATAATATTGGCTTACCGCGTACAAAGAATATATATAATAATGAAACATTTTGGAGGGTAGTTATTTATTAACTTATTTAAGTTATTTATGCCTTAATGTACGCTGCAAATACATTAAAATATTAAGTAGTTAAAAAATAGAGATTGAGTCATACGAATAGTCTAATGGCTATTTTTACTATTTTTATGTATTTATATTAGTTATATTTATTACAAATTATATTATCAACAAATCTATACTGATATTATAAAGCTAAAAAATTGTTTTTTTGTTTATTCAAACGCGCTACTGGTTCGAATTGAAAAATTATTATTTTGTTAGATAGCCCCCCTTTTCCTCAAAATAACGCGGGTAAGATAAAGTTATATTTAGCAGTTTGAAAATGAATTTTAGCGGTACTATGCTTGAAAAAGTTTTGCAAGGAAATCCTATACGTTCGGTACAAAAATCAAATAAACAATGTTAACAAAACATTACTTGTGACGTAAAAAACATGCACAGATTTAACTAATCAAAGATATAGTTTAATCAAACGGCTATAATATAACATTGTATTGTTCTTGCTTTTCCCGCGTCCTTAGCTGTAATGCAAACGTGAGCTGAAATAATGTGATGGTCTATTAAGCAGTTGACGTAAATATATCATGCACGAATGTAGTCAACTCGCGTGAACTATCCACATCGAATAATTGTTGTTATAGATTAATATTTACGATTTTTACTAATAAGAAAGAAAAAAGACTTAAAGAAAGGAAAATTTTAACTCATCGTTAGGTAGTAAATTAAGTTTAGCCAATTTTTAGCAAAGGCACCTAAATTCATCAATTTTTTGAATAATATGTAATTTTATTAATTTTTAAATCACAAAAAAAAAATATATTTTTTAATTCTATGGTTAATGGCGAGGTAAAACGCATTTGTTAATTACGTACTACTTAACTTTTTTGTTATCAAAATTTATGATTGGAAGCTGTGATTGTAAGTTTACAGACGATCGGTAATTGACCTGTGATTATGGTTTCTGCTCCAATTCTATGCTGAGCGTTATATTTTATAGCTTGTAAAAAAATTGTTTCAAATCGTACCTGTAAATTGTGAGTCAGCGGATTCTATAAAATAAAATATTTACCATTATAATGTTGGTCACTATGTTCAAACAGAAAATTGCTCTATTGAGTTAATAATAGGTATATTAAGTAGGTATTAAGTAACTCTACGAAAAATATAAAAATTACATATTTAAATAATCAAGTAAGGTAAAGGAGTGTCATTTCTACATTCTATTTTAAATTCTGCTCACATTTGACTGAATATATAAAAAATAATTATAAATATTGACAGATTGTTTTAGAGTTTAAATTGTAATGGCGGAAGTGTCCTTAATTTTTAGCAATACTGTTTAATGATCATATGTACCAATATATTTCTTTTAAATAATTAGTAGGCAACTATTATAATTTAATATAATTGTTTGAGGCTTAGGTATACAAAACAGATGCGTCCGTGAGTACTAAAGTGCGGACGCACGTACTAGTAATAAAACATCACGTACAGCCAGATTGATTTATTACACCTTGTTGTCCATAATAAGATGTCCTAACTCCTTAACAACCTTTAGTGACGTGCAAAACACTATAAAATATAAGCAACTCCATTCAGTAGGAGTTATGATATACGTATAAACAAAATACAGAATATTTTCAACTGCGTAATGTAAAAGAACATCCATGCCGTACAATACCTACAGATCTAAACACTTTTCTTGTTACAAATACACAATTCAAATAAATACATTTGTTGTGGCGATTGAGCTTCAGTTCTTGATTTTTGTTTCATGATAAAATTCTAAACAAAATATTAAAAAAAAAGCGAGTGTGCCCACCACACGACTGAAGAAAACTTTTTTAGCAATAGGCCTGCACTATGTCTTAGATATACGAAACGTAAATGGCTATGAGAGAAGGAGAGAAAGAAAATGTGTGCTCGAATTTTTCTCCCTTGCTCCGTTTACCTCGTCCGATCACACTTTTCGTAACACTCTCGTCACGTATTCAACAGCTTACTTCCCAAGTCATCCTCCTTTTTTGGAAGTCTGTTAAAAAAACGTCACATGGACCTAATATTCATAATCATAACTCACTTTATTGACTTTATAAGTATAAGAACTGTTAGCAATTACACAAAGAAATTGAATGTATTGGTAAGCAAAGTTACTAGTTTGTTAAATGCTTAAGTATTAAGCAATACAGCTTAATACACATAATGCTTAAGTATTGTAGCAATACAGAAAAAATCGATTGAAACAACTTGACAACACTATTTAATTTCATAATGTAAAGAATTTTGTGACGCATATTTAGCGCATCGACTGCTAAGCGGAAAATTATGTTAATATCTATTAGACGTTTCAAGGAATGATTTAGTTAACATAGGAATGAGACTATTTAAATAATCGTATGCAAACTACATGGTAGCTTTTTTATTTATATTTATTTTTAAATTAGTTGACGAAGAGTAATCGGATAAGTTAGAGGCACACGATGTGTATAATCTATGTTTACTCAATTAACTGTGCAAGTCTGTCCTCAAGAGTATTAAGTTACTTGACGTGTCCTGTCTACGAAACTAGCCCATCGTGAAGTGCTTTAGTCATCTCGAAGGATGTTTACACAAGCTTTTATATTTGGTTTGATAATGTCACACTTGTAACACAAGCTGCGTATTCGTTTATCCTCATAAGATAGTGGATTTAAAATTTTCAACTCGTCAAGTTTGTATTTCATTAAAAAAAAAAATTCTTAAGACTATTTTCGATCGCTTCGAATTTTAAAATTAAAAATCGTAATCAAACAAATGTTATTTAACAATAAGCGTCAGTACACAATCAAAACTGAGACTAAAGCTAATACTAATAAATTAAAAGTAAAAAAAAAACCTTTTTAAAAAACAAGCTTTTATTTGAATGCGCTAAAACGAAAAAAAAAATCGTTTAAAACTTTTACTATCTACTTATAAAGTCATTACATAATTTATATGACAGAAAAGCTTGTCGCAACCTCCAAACATAGAGAAAATATTGATAAATGATAAAGTAAACAATAAAGTATGAAATTTAATTATTTAATCTACTATATATGGTAGGTACTCGTAAATAAAGTCAATTAAATTTATACTTATAACAACACATATTCAAAAAATAGAATTATAATAAAGTAATACACACATACTTTTAACATAAATAAAAGATACATAGATAAAATATATATCATAGTATTTAATATATATTTTTTCTGAAGAACTGTTTGATGTGGTGTCACCGTCAGGCTTTACCATCGCACCCCTCACCGAAGGTCTAAGTTTCATCCACACCACTTGCATGCATGGTTTGCAACCAATGTGCTGCTGTGGTCCTCCCGAGGTTTTCCCTGAGCGCTATAATCTGGGGGTTTTCAAGTGTCGAGCGTATAGATTTTTCCCTAAAAGCCGGCAACGCACCCGCAACTCCTCTTATGTTGTCCATGGGCGACGGTAGCTGTTTAACATCAGATGGCTTCGTCTGCTCGTTTGCCCCCATTGTTATAATTAAAAAAAAGTGTGTATGGAAGTTTTGCATGAAGTTATTTATAGTTAAAAGAAGTATATTTTTTGCAAGTTTTAATTAAAAAGCCGCTTGAAACAGTTACTATTATTTTTTTTCCCAGTTTCAATATGATACATCATTCTGTATACGTGAGAAAAGTACGAATCCAACCAAATCACGATTGTATTTATTGTATTCACCACAACAACCTTATAAAATACGGTGAATGTTTATGGGGTATCACAATACGTATAGTTATTTCCATTCTTACGTTTTATAGGCAATTTACGAAGGGTGCCAAAACTGATTGTGATATGGTGTATTCGATTACAGTTTTGATTTTAGTCACGCATACGTGCATGCGTGTTCCTGTTTATTTAACGCATTAAAGCGGCCAATAAAGTCGTAACGAATAATGTTATTCGATTATAATAATAATCTTAATTTAGAATAGAGATCTGGATCGCCTGGAAGAAATGGCTAATTAGCCATAAGCCGCCCATTGTACTTCACTGTCTGTATTACCTTCAAGCTTTGTTTGTAATATGTAATGGTGTACAATAAAGTAAAAAATAAATAAATCAAAATAAATCTTAAAATTAATACAAATTACAATACACCATTTCAGTATTCTTTTAGTTTATACTTAAGGTTGCTGAAAGAGAACTAATAAATAATTTTACATTGCTTATTGTACGCCAATAATAATAATAATAATAATAATTAAAATCACGTATATATATTGTGGAATTTTAATATACAACGTTAAAATAATCATTATAATTAATGAGATTGGTATAAAAATATGAGTAACAACGAAATAAAACAAAATCAGTGGCATGCAGTGCACATTGCAGCTGCATGCCATATGCGACAAATTCGTCCTAAATCTTGGTGATTTACGATTTGTCCGTCTGGTTCGAAACGTGAAAGGTTATAACCATCTGCAGATTGAGAAATAACCAAAAAAATAAAATAAAAAAATAAAACGGGAAACTTAAAAATTTTGACCGCGGCTCGAATTATAAATAGTTGCAACAATATTTTTTATATAAATGCCCATCTATATATATAAAAGCGAAATACCACTCACTGATTTATCACGAAATCTATATAATAAATTATATCGAATAAACTATACCACCTACGAATATGAAATTTGGCAGGAAGGTTCCTTATAGGGTGTAGGTATCCGCTGATAACGGATTTTGCGAAACTCTACCCCTAAGGGGGTAAAACTAAAACTACTTTTGACTAGCCCGTTGTCGCAGTTGTGTAACACAAGCATTAAGTTGCTTACTATAGGAACCGACGAGTGTTTGTGTATTCTAAAGATATTTAAAAAAAAAAACGGGGCTTAAAAGTTTGTATGAAAGTTCTATGTTTTTGAAGTGAGAGACTTGAAATTTAAAATATATGCTCCTTAGATGGTATGGATGTTTTTTTTTTAATACATTTTGGTCGACAAACAAGCGTACGGCTCACCTGATGGTATGCGATTACCGTTGCTTATCGACCTGCAAACCCAGAAGCATCGCCATTGCATTGTCGGCCCTATTCCCAATCCCCAGCCAGGAGTTCTGGTCACCTTACTCACCAACAGGAACACAACACTGCTTGAAAGCAGTATTATTTAGCTGTGATCTTCTGTAAGGTCGAGATACAACCTCAGTCGGGCTGCTCCAGATTATGAGCAGGAAATTTCCTGCTGTGCCCTACCTCAATAAAAGTATTGGATGATAGGTGGAGGTGTATTGATAATCTATTTTTAGGAATTAATCCCCTTTTGGGGTCAAAGCATGGTAGTGTGTATGAAAGTCCAATCTTTCTTTTATTTTTTCCTTTCATTAAGTATTTAGCTTAGCATATAACTAACTCCACGCGTACGAAGTCGCAGGCGGCCGCTAGTTAATGATACGATTTAGCTTTTCAAAAAAAGTGCATTTCTTTTATAATCGGATTTGTAAATCTGTTCATAAGTAGCTGTTATACGCGGTTTCGGATTTTGGCATTGTTCAAAATAACAATAACACGCATTTGTCAATATTTGCCGTAATAGATACATAGGTAAGTTTTCTATAGTACACTTCGTACACTTCTTTATAAGCACGTATTAACAGTAGAAATCTGAGATTCCTGAGAAATTGAGCTCTTTGTTGAATCGCCCGCATGTTTTAGTAATATGAAGATGCTAGTCCTTATACGATGGAAAATATAAAGCTATCTTAGCTCTTGATGTTCTTCTGGTATCATATAAGGCAATTAAAGATCGAAGTTTTCTCAGGTGCTCGTCGCGACGTTCTCACGTGTAAGCAGAGTAGTTAATGTGGATTGCATTGATAACGGTGTCCTGTTCTTGCAGTGATTCCCTGAAATAAAGCTAGTGACATTCCGTTTGTAGCACTTGCGTCTGCCAAAGATAGTACAGTGAATCTACAAGTTTTAAGTAGGTGACGTTATAAAATTTCAGCAATGTGTAAAGTAGTTATGTTCTAACAAACAAACTTTAATATTACGACTGCTTGTTGTGATAAATTGACAATTGTACGTATGTATGTATAAGAAATATTCGCGTTTTTATTTGTAGCAGATTAAAACTGTGAACATGACAACACATTAATTAATTTCGTGTAGTTAATTTCCATAAATTGTTTAAATATTTACATTTCATTTCAGGTTTAGGTATTTCTATTCATCTAAAGAGTAACAATTTGACATGAAGTGCTTATTAGTTATTATTTATTTTTTATATAATAATGTCTCGATCAATCTTTCCTATTTGAAAAATAAGATATGTAGACATTGTCGTGCTTACAAAAGCTTACAGACTTTAAGACCATGTTTTTATGCAAAGGTTTTATAAAGTAAACAAATCCCGGTAACCTTGTTATAACGGCTACATAGTTATAACTGGTTATGTTACCGTTCGATGTAATTGTACACTTTGCCATCAAACCCGGTTTTGTATGTTGCTTTGATTTAATACATATTGAAATTGTGATGAATAGATATACTCGTTTTTAGATGATTTTAAGCAATGATTTATCATTTGTACAAAATTTAACTCTTTAATTAATTTCGCTATAGTTAAAATAAATTTATTAAGTAGTCAATATCATCAGCATTTGATATGAATTTCAAACAATAATCTATTGCATATTCAAAGATTGAGACTACAATATCTTTAGGTCAATATCTATCTTTTTATGACTCTTTACAAAACCTCCTGCTGAGTCGACTTATGGCAGCTGCTTAGTTAGGTGATTAAATTGCACATTTTTTTCTACGACGTTTATTTCTGTGTTGGTGAAATTCTACCATAATATAAAGCACCACAACGAACCGTCGGTCGGTGGAACTATTTACTTGATATTCATTTCTATTACTTTATTGTGAAAGCGAATCTCATACGGTAAAGGTAATAAAGTCCATGAACACTTGACATAAGGCGATTGCTTTATTTTAAGAGATTTGACATATATATAATCATGTTAAACATCGATAAGGTCGCAAAACTTGAGCTAAAACACAAAAATAACTTAAGGACTGTTTTAATGTATTTAAAAAATACATTACAAAATGGTTAATGTCATAAGACCTTTGTAACGCTGGCTGTGCAGACTATCAAACACGATAAGTTATCTTAAGTACCTACTTGTTTTCGTTTAATTACAACACGGGGTACTTTGCGTACTTGCGCAACACTATTGTTCCTCGCATGTTTTACACTAGCTGTTGCCTGCGAATTCGTTCGCATAGAAATTTTCATATTATGCTTATCATAAAATCAACAGGATGTTCCACTCATATCAGTCTTAGCCTGATATTGTATAGCCTATAGTTTTTCTTGATAAATGAGCTATTCAACAGTAAATATTTTTTTCAATTCGAAGGAGCAGTTCCTGAGATTAGCGGGTTCAACCAAAAAAACTTTAATTTTATAATATCTTGCAAATATTTTTAAAAGAAATATAATAACATGAAACATTTTTATTGTGTATAATTTGTTGCTACTTATTAATATTTACTTATAAAATGTTTTAAAATAAAATGTAGTGTGAACAAAATAGCAATTAACAAGTTAGCTTATCGTTTTAGCGATGTCTTCGCACTTGTAACTTGTAATCGTAACCTGATTGAGTTTAAATTCATTTAGGTCGCGTTATCAGCGGTGTCATAAAACATTGCAGTATCAATATTTGTTAATTTTGTGTTTTATTTGGCAATAATTTAACAAATTTTCATCAAATTTTGAATGCTTTATTTAGATCTTACAAAAGTTTTTTGGCAAATTTTAAGCTTCCTTGAATGACAAGTCAGATAAAAAAGTCTCACCGTTATAATAAGCTACAGATCCAAATATACATATACTAAATGTGTTAATCCGAATATCTTTAAAATGATTATTTCCCAAGAAAAATTACCAAAATGTTAACTTAATTATACTTACACGCTAATAATTTGTATACATATATTTAAATCTTTGATATATATTTCATTTATCATCCGACAGAAATCTGTTCATTATTATTATCATCATTTAAATCCTCTTAAACTTAAGTATGTCTACATAAAAATAATTTTGTTGAACGATTAAAAATTTATGTTAACCATAGATTTTAATAAGATTTTGAACCTTTATTTCCTTTCATAACATTATCATTATTGTAACAAAAACAGTCGTCAGCTCAGTTATTTCAATAAGCACTTATCATGCATATGTAGCAAACTCTTAAGACTTGTAATCGTTTAGAAAACAAAAGCAAGGTCGGGTAAATGTGTAACATTTGTTTTGCAGACAAGAGAGGTACATATAACACTAATATCTTAAATGTAATTACTTGTCGTTATCTCTTTCTTGTATTTTTGTACCTATCTGTATTTGAAGGCAACCATTTGTTTCAAATTTAAATCACCTGATGTAAATTTACATTATTACTTGTTGTATAAATAATACTTATGTTTTAAGATGTTTTCAAACAATTTAAATAATATAGTTTAAGTAATAGTGAGTTAGTTAAATTTTTGAATAATGTCAAAGATAATGGGTAACACGAAATTTATCGGTAGGTACCTAATTATATTCAAATTGTGTTGCAAAAACACAGAATTTTCAAAATTAATAATATAATTAAATGTAAGTGTTTTGACTATATTGACGTGCTAGAAAAATAATAATTTTTATTTCAGTTCAATTAAATATGTATAGGTATTATTAAAAATGAAAAATATTTTTATTATAATGTTCTAACTATTAAATAATTGTGTTTGCTCGCAAATGAACAAAAACCGATTTCTATTACAAAAGTAATCATCAGAGATCTCAATCAAATTTAAATGGGGCCACAACAAGCATCAGCTTTCGATTAAAACAAGAACCTCCTCCTTTTTAACCGACTTCCAAAAAAGGAGGAGGTTCTCAATTCGACTGTATTTTTTTTTTTTTTATGTATGTTACATCAGAACTTTTGACCGGGTAGACCGATTTCGACAAATTTTGTTTTAATCGAAAGGTGGTGTATGCCAATTGGTCCCATTTAAATTTATTTGAGATTTAACAACTACTTTTCGAGTTATATCCAATAATGCGTTTTTACTTGCCGCTTTTTTCGTCGACCTACGTTGTATTATATGACATAACTTTCTACTGGATGTACCGATTTTGATAATTCTTTTTTTGTTGGAAAGGGGATATCCCTAGTTTGGTACCGTGATAAGGAAACCAGGATCTGATGATGGGATCCTAGAGAAATCGAGGGAAACTCTCGAAAATCCGCAATAACTTTTTACTGGGTGTACCGATTTTGATAATTTTTAATTAATCGAAAGCTGATGTTTATCATGTGGTCACATATAAATTTTATCGAGATCTGATAACTACTTTTTGAGTAATCTTTGATAACGCGTAGTTGCTTGACTATTTTTTCGTCGATCTGCGTTGTATTACTTGTCGATGTAATTGAAGTCGGTTTTTTTTTCGTTTGCGCGCAAACACAATTATTTGGAAGTCGGTTAAAAACAGTATAGCGACGAATTTTTTTTTCATAACAGGACTTTTTCTTTTGTAAATAACAATCAACAAAAAATCGTTCTTAGTGGTAAAAGTAATTTTTTATCAAAGATATCCATCCAGCAATGTTTGTTTCAACTTTTTAAACATAAAAAAACTCGTATTTTTTTATAACACGGGCAAGAATCGTAAATAGTTGTCGTTTTTTATAACGTTACATGGAGCAGATGAGGCTATTTCTAGGTTCCTTTGTCTTATAGTTTCTTCTTGAACAGAAAACCTAGATAATATATAATTAATATTTATCTTTATTTCATTCTCAAAGTAGCTTTTTATATGCAACTAGCTTTGCCCGCGACTTAGTCCGCGTGTAATTTAACAAGAAAGTTATTGTTCAGTTCGCAGAGTTAGTAAAAGTAGCCCAAGTCGCTCCTTACTACATCAGCTATGTACCAGTGAAAGTCCCGTCAATATCGGTCCAGTCTTTTCAGAGATTAAAGAGAGAACAAACAGACAGACTGACAGACAAAAATTATAAAAAAAGTTTTTTGGTATGTGTACCGTGTATACATCCATACTATGCATTTAATAAAAAGTGGTTATTTTAATATTACAAACAGACACTCTAATTTTATTTATTTTTATAGATTTTGACTGATAGTTATAATCATGAAATTATTTCAGAACTCTAATTATACCCACGTAATTATTTTTCACAAATCGAATAATTGCCTATTTTTTTAATCCAAAAAAGAACGAGGTTGTCAATTCGATTGTATTTTTTTAAAATGTATGTTACTCCAGAACTTTTGAGTGGGTGGACCGATTTCGATGATTTTTTTTAATCGAATGGTGACACGTGGTCCCATTTAAATTTAATTGAGATCTGACAAGTATTTTTTGAGTTATACCTAATAATGCGTTTTTACTTGACTATATTTTTTCGTTAACCTGCTTTGTATTATACCGCATAACTTTGTACTGGGTATGCCGATTTTGATGATTTTTATTTTAATCGAAAGCTTCTATTGTTACCGCATTTAGATTTGATCGAGATGTGATGACTAATTTTTGAGTGATCTTTGATAACGCGTATTTACTTGACGATTTTTTCGTCTACGTTGTATTCAATTATTGATGTTAATGTAATTGAAGTCGGTTTTTTTCGTTTGCGAGCAAACACAATTATCTGCCCAAGCGTCAGATTGAAAATAGACTATCGTTACTCATTCGATTTTATGTTTTCTAGTATGACATTATACTTTCTCAATAGACTAGATTTCAAAAAAGACCTTAAAGACACCTCTGGAACCAATAAATCTGAAACTAAACGCGTTAAAACCAAAACAAAACTTTTCAGCATTATTATATTCTTATAAATATGTAAATATCTATACGTCGCTTCAGCCTGTAATATCCCACTACTGGGCATAGGCCTCTTTCACCATGTAGGAGAAGGATTAGAGCTTAATCAACCACGCTGGTCCAATGCCGGTTGATCTATCGTATCTCAATTTAATTTTTTTACCTAATTGAATCAAATCAAAAATCACAAATAATAATATTATGTTATTCTTGGAGCTGCCCTTTTTCTTTGCAACAATATTATTTCCATGTCATTCGGTGCGCTCTATGGGTGTGTAGAGTACCTGACTGTCCCAAGTTTGTCTAATCAATTGTCGTTTAACGACACGCTATAATGAGGCGTGCGAGACCGTATGTTTGGTTTTGTACTTAGCGCTGGACATTAATGCCTCTAAAGTGACGGTACACGTGCACAGCTTCTACATTTCAGACATTTGTAGTAACTTATATTTACGTCAAATGTATTTTTTAAATGAAAGCAATTTATATAAAAAAAAGATTTGATCGTAAGAAATTAGAGCAGAAAAATATATTTTGTAATTTAAGATATGAATTAATATTTAATAACTTCGTTAAGACATACATTTGACAGAAAATTATAATATAACATCAGCTTAGCTCATCTAGCGATAAGATCGCCTTGTACAATGATCTTTATTTGTAATTTTTTTTATTGTCGTTGTGTACAATAAAGAGTATTATTATTATTATTATTAACTTACATCAACTGTAAAAATAGTGTTCAAAGTAAGTATATTCTTAAACATAATTAATTTGAAAAAATACATACGAAATCTTATGTATGCGAGTAATTATTTGTGCTTTTCACACTTACGCGCTAACCGCTCAACGTTTGAGAGTGGAAATGTCGCACAGATTCTTGCCCGATCTCAATTTAGATAGTGTCCGTCGGCTACGTGTCTTAGAATTAACTTTACCTTACCTTTTCGTGCCTCACGACATTTCTCCGAAATTTTGAGTCGCCATCGACAGCCATAACTCCAACAGCGTAACTTGCAAGTCACGAATATTAACAAAGTTCGTTAAATCTATTCAATTTTATGCCTCCTTTTAAATAAACAGGTTTTAAATACAATTTAATTAACAAACAAAACAACGACGCACGTTCATCTTTGCTTATCTTTGCTACCGTAGGCGATACGTTCAAAAAGACTTTATTCCAAAGAAACTGAGGTTAGTCAAGCGCAGGTACCAATTGTTATTGTAATGTAACACTCAGTGAAGGCGATGGACATCTAAAGTTGTCACTTTGTTTACTTTTGCCATCGGGTACTTCGTAGGACGACGACCTATGACTATATTTTAAGGGCTGTCGATAGATGTAATTTTCCAGTAATTTTACAATCACATGTATTTTATAGAGAAATATTTAGTTTTGAATTGTACGAACACAACATTATTAAACGATGATTATTTAAAAGTTTTAATAATATTCCGAGAGCTGTAACTCTCTGTGTGTGTGCTAACCGTAAAAAAATTCTATTACAAAAAAGGTAAGTACTTTGGCATATTATTTTTTATAATTTATTCCAAACATAACATAGTAAATGGTAACCCTACTATGGTACGGTAAACGTGTAAGTTAAGTAGCGAGTGAGAAGTACTCGTACATACGTGACGCGATTCTGTTTGTTCGGCAGCTTCCGAGAAGGCTTTGGGATCAGTCAAAGATTACCTCGGCCCGAATTAGTTTACATAAAAGTGTGTCACTGGCTATGAGTTATCAGCGACACTGATAATTAAGTTTAAATACTGAAAGAACGTATTTCCTCAAAAAAGATGCTTAAATATGTAATAAATGTATAATTGGTATAAATAACTCTTTTAATCGCATTTTAATTACTTTGTTGATTACCAAGCGCTAAGATATTTGAAAACCCATAAAACTCATCGTATGTGGTATAAACAAATTATATATGTGTGTATATATATATATTTTAAATTTGAAATCGAAACCAAAAATTCGGAGAATGTGTATTCGTCAATTCGCGGTAGAGCAGATTCGTAGGTCAAATCTTTTCCTTATAAAAACCTTTGCGTTACAAGCTTGTGCCTATAATTTGCAGACTTAGGAATATTTGTAGAGAATTTATTTTATTTAGGAATATGTTTAGTTTGTAAGTTTTGATAAACGTTGCTTAGATGTTAATATTAATATATTGTTTATCCACTAATGCAATATAAAATAACAATAGTTTATTAAACAGTATACATATTAACAATTCACAACTTAAGAACTAAATATTTACAAATAATACAATATTACAATCTTGGTGCAAATCATGTCCACGTGGAATTGTGCCAAGAATGCTGGCAGCATTACCCCGTTTAATCACTTATGCCGATTCTCTGGGCGGAGCAAGTGTGCCAACGTAGGTTGCGTCCCACAAAAGCGCCCGTCCCCTTTCTCAGGGAACCAACGTCAAACCATCAGATGTCTTGCCATTCGCGACTAATTCCAGTAGACTCGAGAAGAGCAGGAACGTCGAAGGTGGCAAGAGCTCTTTTTATAGTATAATTTAGGGAACCGTTCCGAGAAAACCTACCTGAACTCTTATTGCAGGAAAGGCCGTGTAGTCCAAAAGAATCGACCTCCTTTCCGCACGAACATCTGTGTTCAAAGCACAGTGGAGTTCCCAACCGGAGACCGACAGCAATTCCAAAAGTTAATGCAATAATATTTATTAATGAATTTATACATGCTGTGATTACCCCGAAAAAGAAGTACAGTTACGCAGTACGGGTTCGCTTGTTTCGTTATCTTGTCCAGTTTAAAAATGTAAAAGTACTCTAAAGACAATTTTCGTTTCAATTTGAATAAATAAGTAAGCACTAAGTTCATGAATTTCTAAACTTTAAAAGAAAACACGTCTATAAAGATAAAATATATAAGTCCCGCTTTTCATGTATAGATATGTGTCTGTCGTGTCTCATAAAAGCAGATGAGATAACTTTTCTTTTACTTATAAGGATTACTAAAAAAAAGACCACAACAATACAACAATATAAATTATAATTGTGTTTGCTCGCAAACGAAAAAAAAAACCGACTTCAATTACATCGACGAGTAATACAACGTAGATCGACGAAAAAATAGTCAAGTAACTACGCGTTACCAAAGATTAATCAAAAAGTCAGATCTCGATAAAATTTATATGTGACCACATGATAAATATCAGCTTTTGATTAAATTAAAAATTATCAAAATCGGTACACCCAGTAAAAAGTTATTGCGGATTTTCGAGAGTTTCCCTCAATTTCTCTGGGATCCCATCATCAGTGCCTAGTTTCTTTATCATGGTACCAAACTACGGATATCCCCTTTCCAACAAAAAAAGAATTATCAAAATCGGCACATCCAGTAGAAAATTATTGCGAATTTTCGAGAGTTTCCCTCGACTTCTCTGGGATCCCATCATCAGATCTTAGTTTCGTTATCATGGTAGCAAACTAGAAATATCCCCTTTCCAACAAAAAAAGAATTATTAAAATCGGTATATCCAGTAGAAAGTTATGCGATATAATACAACGTAGGTCGAAGAAAAAAGCGTCAAGTAAAAACGCATTATTAGATATAACTCGAAAAGTAGTTGTTAGATCTCAAATAAATTTAAATGGGACCAAGAAAATAAGAAAATTTGTCGAAATCGCTCCACCCAGTCAAAAGTTCTGAAGTAACATACATTAAAAAAATACAGTCTAATTAAGAACCTCCTCCTTTTTTGGAAGTCGGTTAAAAATGATATCAAAAAAAGGCAAGCGTTAAAATAATGTATTAGTTTGAAAACGTGCTCGTTTAAGTAAAGATGCTTGAAACTGAAATTTAACGCTCCAATTTTCTAGTTTATCGTAGATTAAACAAACTATACGAAATTAGTTTTCTTTTTCTTTTATTTCAGTTTTAAATTTCAACAGTAAACATAAGTTTGTTTGGGCATGATCTATTGCTTACATTCACAGTGTGTACATTCTTAGTTTAAAAGACATTTAAGAAAAAATCAATCATTATAAATTGTATTCAAACTAGTGAATCTTGTTCTACCTAGAATATTGATTAATTTGTCCGCACAACAACCACAACAATTGAAAATTGATTGAAGATGCCTTACGGATGGCCAAAAGACAATAGACAATGCTCGGATAACTCAACTAATAAAGTGTAAATTTGTTTTTCTAGGTAATGTGGTTGCTAGTGGCGTTGCTGAGCCTTTCGGTGTTGGAGGCCGGCAGTACGCCGTGCGAGGAGGCGCGCATGCGGTGCGCGTACCGGACCGGCTGCGGCGCCGCGCTCAACAACTACATGTACCTGTGCAACGATGTGCTCTCCAAGCCCACCACGGTATGCCCCAGGGCTTGCGAGCACGCTCTCATCGCGTTGACTTCCACCGAAGAGGGCAAGGAACTTATGAACGTAAGTCACTCGATATACCTTATTTCAGGAGGTCCGTATTTTAAATTTTATAAATAAGAAAACAGAGTAAAGTTTTAGTTAAGGAAATAATTATTATATATAATTAAAAGTAAGACATATGATTTAACTTCATAAAAATGCATTTTGGTATTATAACTTATCCATATTAGCTCATGCTAGGAAAATCACAAATATATATTGTAGAATGTACTCGGAATTGTACCTACCAACGCTTCTTGGTGAGATGGAGATAACTGGCTTTTTTATATAAGATGTAACACTCTGCAGCAGAAAACATCGCCAAAGAACTGCTAAACAATGATAGACCCAGGGACATGCTATATGCATTTAATGTATGGATTTGCAAGGGGAACGAACCTTCATTCACCTTGTTCATTCGTCAAGAATTCTTATATTTTTCATAAAAGGATTCATAAACTCAAAAATGACACGTATGACTTCTGAACAGAAATAAGAACTCATAAATATTTACGAATACGGAGTAAAAAATTATCAATTAATGCCAATGATGATAGAGAAAAGATCTTTCTGTTTAACGATCAATTTAAGATAACCTATGAAATGTAAAACTAAATAGATACTGTTCAAAACATATGTCCAAATTCCAGAGATTCTTAATTGTATTGGTAATATTTACAGTGACGCATCGATAGTGTTATAACACCCCCTATATTTAGATGTTTTATTCGATTTTTGTCGATATCTTAGGCTGCAGTCGAACTCGGTGTAATTTTTACTTATTTTATAAACAATAATGGATATTTGAGGGCAAAGTTCGCTTTTCTTACACATTATCATACTGAGTTGATACGTTATGACGTTTATATCGAATCATTAATAAAATATTCATGTAACATCTCACTCTGAACTTTATACAATTGTCGTGACAAAGGCCGTATTTGCTTCAATAATTTTTCATCGCCTCTTGTTTACAGCGTCTTTCTCAATTGAAGGATACGACAAAATTATCGAGAGCTACGATTTGAGCTAGTTTCGTTAATTGGACACGATGGATAATATTCCATACGTGGCATGGGGGATCCGTTTACGCTGGTCGGTTTTGGTACAGACGCCCCGCAATAAAATCTAATTTAGACGTCAGATTTGTCGGACACGACGCATCGGCATCATAGCTGAGGGTCCCGGTTGACGACCTCTCGTTGACGTAACTTTTAAAGGTGAACATCTCAACTTACCGTTCGCGTTTCAAGTAAGAAATAGATAAATTCAATTAATTGTATTCTTTGAAACAATATAATTATTTCTTAATCCATACATACGATACAAGTACATATAAAGTGTATATTAAGAAGATTCTTGCTTTAAGTATATAAATACGCTTCATTTGCATACGCTGTATCTATTACTGCTGATAGTTAAGAGTTGAATTTCTAGTAGTATAGACTTTTTATGGGAAATATTGTGGTTGCTATATTACTATTCTATAACATCGTTTTCATTTTGTAGTATTTCAGGTTAACTTAAATAAGACAAATTACCTAGAGGTTTAGAACTTTCAAAAATTCCATTTATTTAAAGTCAGCAGGTGTGTCTCATTAACTTTCTAAATATAATAAACTACGTATTTGGAAATTACATCTGCTGGACCACCAACATATACCTACAGTAATGGGATATTCATTGAATCATCATCTGAAATGACCTTTTGATGACATTGATGTCCCAAATTACCTTTGATTACGACAATTGTTGTTATAAGATTAAATTGTAGTTTTAGATTATAGTGTGCGGATGTTTTCGTTGATTGCATTTCCGTTTGCAATGTTGTAATATTTGTTATAATAAATATTACAACACATTGTATGTTACAATATTTTTTTTCTTCTTCATAAGGCTAAGTTACTAGGCGAATAACGATTGTCAAAGTGCAAATTAATCTTTTGCTGTTGAAAAAGTTTTAATTGTCTGCTGTACCTTTTCCGGATTCCATGTCAAATTTTCGACCACAAATGAACAGAGCTATATTGGTATCCTATTCAAAGGTTTATGAATGTAGGTAGAAGTAGTACCTACCGCCACCGTATTTTGATTTGCGTAAATATCGAAGATTGATGATATTTTCTAATGCAGGAGGCTAGCTTGTTATCCAAAAATCTTGCGTACACGCATTTCGGAATTACACAGTAATATTTATGTAGTTAGCTGTTCGAAGATTTAAGATTTATTTCGTCCAGTTCTTAAGGAAACGTCGGTATTATCAGGAACCGGTTGAGTTGATTATGTCGTTGTAACGGTGTGATTATGGTAGTGCGACCGTTGGGCAATGTGTATCGAAAGGTAGAGCAAAGCGGCCGTGCAGCCTTGAGATTTGACGTCTTGATCGGGACCTACCGCAGCGCTCATTCTTGCGCAGGTGTTGCCTCCTCACAAAAAATATAGCGTAAGACGGAGGCTACTTCTTTGTTTATCCGTAACATCGCATACAGGACCATAAATTGACCTTTAATTAAACGATGCCGTCAAAAGCGGTTAATTAGTTTCTTAACGATCGTCATGATCGAATAAGTTCCGTTCCATTGGGATTTCGACATTGTATAAATAAGTTATGGGTTTCCGTTTAGAAGTGTTTGTTATGCAAAATATCCATGTCATTATAAAATAGAATATTCTAGTTAGTAGTTTCATAACTATACGTAGGATCGGTCGTAAACCGTTGACAACGATTGGCGGGATCGTTACGAAATATTCACGAACCAAGAAACCATTAGCCAAATGCTTAATAACCTCCTTATAAATTGACGACCATTTTTATATCACATATAATTTATGATAATCTCACAAAAGTATCTATTACCACTTTAAATTGAAATATTTCAAGAACGTCACGCCGTTGATATTTCGAGAGTATTTTTATGAATCAAACTTTTACTGTTGTACTACGTTGCCTTAAGACAATTTTTTCAGACTGTTTATACGTTTAATTAATATTGATCATAAAATTGCGTATTTTTTGTTATAGTGTCAATGCGAGGACGAGTACTGCGTGGAGGCTAAGCAGAGAATCGATGTGTGTCGCCCGCAAGTGTTGAGGGGTGCAGCAAACGCGACATCTTCTTGTCGCCTGTCTCAACTCATCTGTCTAGCTGATGCGCAGTGTGCGACTGCGTTAGACTACTACAACCAGTTATGTAGATCAGTGTACCGCGGCAGGAAGTGCTCAAATAAGTGTCGGAATTCTATACAAATATTGAGGAAACAGGAGAAAGCGGCGGCCTTGACAGCTTGTCGCTGTGATGGTAATGAGGATTACGATTGCCCAAGGATGCAGAACAACCTCGCTAGACTGTGCTTCCACAAGCACTTAAAGAACCACACGAAGAGTCACGAGAAGGGATATGAGAATAAGCATAAAAAGAACCATCATCAAGAGACCCCATCCGCAACGAGTCCTTTCGCCATGTCATATCTGTTATTTGTGCTATGTACATTAATCTCTTCAAATTATAACACATGACATAAGCTCCCAAATCTACCTCAAATGCTTATACTTTTTAAAATGATAATTATAAGTAGGTACTACTTCCTGTAGATATGTATAGATTCCTATTTTATATTTTAAATTATAACCTATTTATAAGAGAGGGTTTGCAAGGGTTAGCGTGTCATTTAGATTAGTTTAGGATAAACCGAGTGTAAATAAGTTTGTGTTTATGGTTAATACAGATATCCGAATAAATTTCTCTGTAAAGCTGTAGCCGCCCACGGGCGTATGCGCAGGCGTCGCGCTATAAATACAGCGGTGCCGGTGGTCCGGTGACAAATGCAGGGTTGTTCCCGTTGCGGCGCCTCGCCGATTGATCTAAAGCTAGGCGGTAACGCGACATGTCAAACATATGAATATAGATTCCACAATTTTTCATCTCACTCGATCTTATTATAATATGCAATCGAAACAGTCGAGCGCTTAACGAAGACGCAGGGAAGTGGATGTCTGGAGTGGTTAATTCCGGAGAGCGAAACACTAATCATCTTTCAGTGATGTTGGCGCGCTACAAATATGCGGGCAGCGATACTTGTACCAGAAACACATTTGGCTTATTTTTATTTTGTCTTTTATGACATACTCTCGAGAGATTTATCTTGAAAGTTCAACAGTGACAGGAAATTAGTCAGGTTTATAGATGGTTGAATAATATTTAAGATAATTATTAACATTCAGCAATAGTTTTTATAATAAAACATCAATTTCGTTACAAAAATATAAGCTTTACTTTTAAATAACGTTTATTTTTTTTAGCATGCTGCCAGATAATTTCAAAGAATAAAATATGAAGTCGTTTTAACATTTGCTCGTAACGAATTTTTATTATTTGACCTTTGAATCTTCTATTCCAACTTAAATTACAAGTGTCAAGCTAAGTGTCAACATTGAAGGATATATTTTTTAACGATTCACGATTCTAACATTCATTTCCAACATGACGTTGACTTAAATGGCAAATTTAATTGAGAATTCACCGTGAAATATACAAGTCGTGATATTTCCATGAAGAGTCAATGGTAGGGACTTAAATCGTGGTCTCTTACGTTAAGCCGAGTCGCCCTGTAATGAAGAGGTTCGGAACCGGTTCTGACAGAGCAAGGTCCTACAGTTGAATACATAAATAAACACACGTTATAACTTTTCCGAACTATTTGCTCTCAATCGATGTTAATAAAATTTGGACCTGTTTTGGTATAAAGTACTCATTCTCAAGTAATGATTTTTCGTTGATTGTTTAATCTGTGGCTAGTCTAATTTTTGGTAAAATGATTATTTAAATTAAAATACTGTAATATTTGTTTTTTTTCGTACTTTGAATATATTATAGGTTGAATTCACTAACACTGTTGTGCGGGTCCAATAAAATAAAAGTAGAAATAATAGGCTTTTTATATTAATATGTTATCGGCAATCGGTTGCAAAGAGCTTGTCCTTCGACATAGGCCTCCTCTTAGTTTTTCACATTGATCTGTCGCTCGCTGTCCTCATCCACACTGGAATAGCCATTTTCTTTAGGTCAAACCACGTTTCGCCTCGTCAACGTTTCATTTGTCGCCTTTTGCTTCTTTTTTCACTCATAGGATACTACTCCGTTATTATTTTTGTCCATTTCTCGTTTGTCCCTCTTATCATATGTCCCGTCCATCTCCATTTTAAAGTCTTGCGTGTCCTTTTAGTCTCCTTAAATTGAGTAATATTTTTTATTTCTTCCAACGTTATTTTATCCATTCTTTTTACCCTAATCACATTCTATTCCGTTTTTATAAACGTTTACTTTGTTCAGTAATTTTTCTGTTAATGCCTATGTTTGGCAACTATTTGTTTGCAATATTGTATACTTTATACAATACAATATGCAATATGCAAATATTATATACTTTTCTTTTCTCTCATTGCTATCATTACAGCCTATACAGTCCACTGCTGGACATAGGCGTCCACAAGTTCACGCCAAAAATAACGTGAACTCATTTGTTTTGCCCATAGTCACCACGCTGGGCAGGCGGGTTGGTGACCGCAGTATGGGGCTTTGTCGCACCGAAAACGCTATCAATCTCATTGCTAGTCCACTATCAATGTTTTATTAATAAAAAATAATAATGTTAATAGATACATGTTACATAAAAGTATGCGTGAACATATATGCTATGTTTCTAAAATAAAATGATTTAAAACGGAGGTGAATTTTAAGTCGAATCTATTTCAAATTCACATTCCAAAAATGAATTATATAACGTGCGCTCGAAAAACTACAAAATACAAAATGTTAAAAAGCGTATTTGTTTTATTGCCATTCAAAAAATTTATTAGTATGTGGCTAAATTTTTACACGTATTTTTCAAAACGTTTGTTAGAAATCTCGCTAAGATCGTAAATCTTTTTCTTTTCATCAGTATTGTATACGTTTCGTATGCAAGTCGCAAACAATTGCTTACTAATGTTTCATCGCCAGAGTGATGTCGTCTGTATGCATAATGCAGAAGTCACGATATACAGACTATGCATGAACTTGACTTTATTTAAATTTAATGTTTTTTTTCCTAGCTTGGAATATAGTATAGCAAAAATATATATTATAAAAAAATAAGTATGGACAAATTCTATTTCCGGTTAGGTAAAATCAAAGAGTATAGGAATTAAAATATGGTTGAAAGTTATTATCACTGTTAATTTGAAATAAAAACTGTTGGTAAAGAAAGTATTGTACAATTAATTTTGTTTCGTGCCAGTGAACATTTATTTATTTATGTGTATAAAACCTTTGTAAATGCTTAGTGTAAATATATTTTACTACTAGTGAATTCGGTTTAGTTGTTTAAAAAGTTTTAGTTGTTAATAAAATATTGTCTTTTGTGTGCGTTTCCGTGTAGTTGTGTGTTAATTTTCAAACTGTTCTAGATGACCTAGTTGTAACAATTATGACCTTATAGGATTAAAAAACTAAGCGTTATTATTGTATTAAAATTTATTTTAACGTAAGTATATAGTAAAATATACAAAAAACACATGAATCTATTGTAAAAACAAAATTCACATACATATTTTCCAATATAATCTATATTTAACCTTTACTTCTGTGGATTAAATGAAATAAATAATAAAGCAAAGGAAATAAGCCACTTACGTTTAAATAAATTTTATAACAGAACTTATTAACCACAGTTTACCAAAGTGAGATTATTAGTTATAGTTCAGATAATGTAAATAAACTAGCATCGTATATGGTAATCGTACAAAGTATTCTAGATTAATATTTATTTAATTAATTTAGTAATAGATATAATTATTGTTAAATTTGTTTCGTTTTCACAAAAAAACCTTATAAGGACTTTAGTTGTATTTATTCTACAAAATTAAAATAAAATTTTCTGTTTTCTAAATATGTCTATTATTAATCCTACGAAATCTTTAATTGCTTAACAGACATTTAAAAGTTGTGAAACATGAATGAGTTTTTAAATGTATAATTGTTTCTTAGAAAAAAATTCTTTTACCATCCCGTGGCAAATTTTAAGTAAAAGAGCACTCAGCAAACAACTGTAAATATTTTTCAAAACTCTATATTAGTCTACGTCTTGTAAGTTGTTCTTATAAATAAATATATAAAAAGAATCGCCACGGACAGACTTCAAGCCCCATTTATAGTTCTCCAATAAAAAAATAGTAAAGAATGCTTTTCTGCAATATTTTATTGTTAATATTTTCTATTGATGCCCGAAATTTTATTTTGAAAAAATCACAAATGACTACTACGAATTTTCCGCCGTATTTTCATGAAGTTAATACATTTATTAAAACAACTATAATACGAGTATTAGTTGAAGCGGTGATTAGTTTTCGAAGTCTAAGTATACCTAATAAAATCCTGTAAGACTAAATGGTATTACTCAGATTAAAAAAAAAAAGAAAAATATTGCAATTAAGCCAGCCAGCAAGTTGAGCTTACAAAATAAAAGTATACTTATGTATTTTTTAATTTTAATAACTTTTTATAAATTTCTAACAAAAGGTGACATTTTAAAAGTAAAATTTTATTATGTTGTTAGTGTAGTATGACTCAATTACAAGAAATACATTTAAATGAATCGTAAATATTGTACAGCCTGTTAGTATTCGACCTAAAGCAGAGCCTCTTAACAACCTACTCAGAGCTTTATCAGAACGTGCTTTTAATATAAAGTTTTAGAATAAATGTTCATTAATATGTTTTTCGATGACAAACCGTACAAGTAACTCGATCTTCATGTGTTGAAATCTTGAGTAGAGGACAAAATAATTGAGAAGGTACGTCACTGCTTTAAATTCATCTTTTTTTATCTATAATTGATACCGGAGCGGGAGCGGCAATTATCTAAATATAACGTGTGATTGACTGGCTAAACAAATTGTCTGAAGTAAAAAAATACAATTTTTATAAATCTAGGCATGACTACGTAAAATGAAATAAAAATTAGTTAATTTATATATTTTTTATAATTAACCGATAAACCAAGAATAGTTCTAAAATTTCAGATTTTTAATATGATTCAGAAAAAAGTAGGTATTTAAGTTTTTGATATTTTTTAGTTAAAAGACCGATTTCAAAAGATCATTAATTTTACATAATGATGTATTTTGTTTGGTAGACTGTAACTCCTTGGAACAGAGCAGTAAAATTAAAGTACCAAACAATTTGACAAATACAAAAGAAAAATATGCGATAAAAAACAGCGTAAAAATTCTACTTAAGCACCAATAACAAATAATAAAACGGAAATATATAGGTTTATGTATATTTTGCACAGCTGCCCGTTTTTTTCTGAAGTTCTTTCACGTTGTAAAAGGTAGTATATCATGAAGGTAGTATATAATTAAGCCACCCAGAAACTCGCCGTAAAGTAGTTTTTTTGTATGTAAAATTTACAAGAGCATTTCCTGAAATAATAGGTAATGTAAGATAATTGAAAATGATAAGTGCCGGAAGGCCAATATGTTGTTTACAATGTCCATCCTCTTTAAAGCAAAGTTTTTTCTACTTACTAACACATGTATCTTAGTATCTAGGTGCTTTAGTTATATACCTCTTGATATAACACATACCCGCGTGTTTCACGTGAGGTCCAAACATGAAAAAACCTTTTACCAATATATATGAAGTGTAGATGTGCTTTGTCTCTTAAATACATTAACGTAATTTTCTTGTGAAATTGCACATGCCGTTAACATTTTAAGAACTTTTTTGCTATCTGAATTGCCTGTATATATACACGAGAAGCGTATCCGTTCCCACAGAGGCAGAGTATTAGTTTGCCAAAATAATCACGTACAACAGATAAAACTATACTTAACTCAGGTCAGCAAGTTTGTAGGGTCATCGAAATCTATTATAAAAGTGTACTCTTCTCGTGATTTAGCACTTGTCTCTCGACAAGTATTTCAATAGGGAATATCCTGAGAGGCGGCATCCGTTTCGCGATGGCCGTGTGAACTTTTATAATAACGTAGAGCATGGGATATTCTTTACTTAAATGTCGCGTTGCTTAAGATTTTTTTATCAATAAAATTATACACAACACATTCTTATTTAAAAAGACAAAAAATATGTGTATGTCGTAAAGTTATAACAATACTATGTATTTAATAATATTACCTTTTGTTCTCAGCAAAGAAAATAACACTTGCAGCAGTTGCGATATGTTTTTTACCTGACTTCAAAAAAGGAGGAGTTTACTTAATTCGACCGTGTATATACGGTCGGATTGAGTATATATATATTTTAGGTATGTTCGGGGATAACTTCTTCGTTTATGAACCGATTTTAATAATTCTTTTATTGTTGGAAAGAAGATATCCCCGGTGTGGTACCATGATAAGGAAACTAGGATCTGATGAAGGGTCTACCTACGTTGTATTCTTGTCGATATAATTGAAGTCGGTTTTTTTCGTTTGCCTGCAAACACAATTATTAGAATTCAAATAATTTGTTATTTTTTATTGATATTGTACTTCTTGTGGCACGTTGGGGTAAAATGACTAGAGTTAATTTTTACCATGCGCGCACCCACCGTCACAAAAAATCGACACCCTGAAGTTAGCTAATCAACGAAGAAGAAGTTAGCAACGTGAAGTAGGCTAGGCAATAAAGTATAACTTTTTACGTGCGTACGTAAGTACACACACACTTTTTTAGTGATGTCCAAATTTTTTCAATACTATTCGAACTCATTTTAATTATAATACGTTGATAAAAAAAAAAATTACACTCATTTTTGTAACCATCAAAATAAATGTAATTAAGATTTCTAGATCAACTAAATTATTTTATTTCAAGTTATTATGAGTAAAAAAATATTTCTCAGTTTCAATTAAATGATTTAGAGTGACGTTAACTGAGAGTCTGAGCCAAAAATTCGAGTATTGCAGTATTGTTTTCTAAAGCCCGCGGCGATCACCGGTGGCTCTGTGGGAGGTCCTTATGTCCATATAGCCTATAAAATGATTACTAAGGAATATAATAAAAATATTGTCCATCAAACCGAGGAGAAATAAAAAGAGTGATATGAATTTGGATACGAAAATCGGGAAAAGTTTAGCGGCAATTTAATTTTTCGTCATGATATTTAAAAAAAAAACATTATAACTTCTTAAAGCAGTAAATAAATTTATGTCATTGATTCGGTCTTACAAAAAACTTTATAGTTTTTAAATGATAAGTTAGAATTGTGTAATTGTCCTCTGGCAATCGATTCATTACATAATTTGTAAATTATTTCGGTTTCCGCTAGATTCGTTGCAATATGGTATTCAGAGAGAAAAGTAAGAAATGAGCAATATATTGAAATCTTACATAATAAGTACGATTACAGAGGACTCAATCTATCAAAAAACCTATCATAACAACGCAATTATCGCATATTGCTTTATTTAAGTTAATAGACCCACCAATGATAATCGTGTCTAATTGTAGACACAATGTTATACCCGTTTTCAAGGCAAAGGCTTCTCATCAGATATAAGAGTAACTTTGGAGTTTATTTAGACCACGATGCTCTGAGAAATCGAATTCAGAACGGCCGTCAATCACATTATGTTGCCGACTGTAGTGTCAGTGTAAATAACAATAAAAAAAGTCGACTTGGGTAATGATAACGATGTGTAATTGGGCAATATTCCAAGGATTCCTTTGCAATGACCAGAATACAGAGAAATATAAACAGAATGAGGCATTAATATTTTATATCCTGTTCACTTATTTTGTTATGTCTTTTCACACATTCTATGAGGTAATCACCATTATTCTTCCATTTCCTCATACGCGGCATGTCAAAGAGCTCTACCGCTAGGTATATATTTTTTACGGCTTCTCGTCTGCATACAAATTGCAACTTAGCGTCTAAGCCTTTTAGATAACCGTCATGTTTAGAACATGCCCATTTCAGGAGAAGTGTCAGAGACTGGCTGGACACAAATTATGCAAACAAATGGATAGGACGAGGTGGGCCGTTGCCATGGCCAGCAAGAAGTCCGGACCTAACCCCCATGGATTTTCATATCTGGGGGCGCATGAAAAGTCTTGTCTACAGCGAGCCAAATCCAGTTTCGTCTGTGGAAGAATTAAGAGAAAGGATTGTGGATGCAGCAAATAAAATGAGGACAACATTGACCACTCGAGTAGTGAAGACTGGTCTCCGTAGAAGGATGCGACAATGTATTAGAAACAGAGGCGGCCATGTTGAACATGAACTGTAGAGTAGGAAAAAGTTGTGTGAAAACCTGATTTAATAAATGACATTTCATGCTTACCTATTGTTTTATTTTACTATTTAGGGCTAAGTATTAATTTTCTTCTCCACTGTCGCCTATGAAACTAAGTTTTTTCCAATGCATTTAAATAAAACCCTAGATTGTTATACCTCGTTAGATAGCTGATGAAACGTAGATATTTTAAAACACATCTGCCGAAAAACTGCCATAATATTTTTCTTAGATATCCCTTAGAGAAAAATAAACTTTATAATTTTTTTTTTAATTTCTTAACTTTCACTTGTCTACTACGGCCTTTTCTTATGCACTATTTTAATGATTGACGTCGTAAAGCATCTTATTAGAGATGTAAAAATGCAACAATAATAATAATAAGACACACAAAATAAACAAAATTAAATTTAGTAGCCTAAAAATCGGCAATTTTCAATAAAAAAATTAAAAGTCGAATATCTCGAAAAGTGTTAAGTTTAGGGTAGGGTATTTCATAGTGAAATAAGTCAGAAATGATGGGTATTTCACGCCCTTAACGGATCTAGCACGACTTTTCCTGTAACCCTGTATTTATTATTGTTATAGATTACGATGCATTATTTGGACACCTTCTCACCATCTATAGCGAATACATTTTAAATTTCAAGTCTCTTACTTCAAAAACATAGGACTTTCATACAAAGTTGCAACCCCCGTTTTACCCCCGTAGTGGTCGAGTTTCATAAAAGCCGTTCTTAGCGGATGTCTACGTCCTATAAAGGAGCCTACCTGCAAAATTTCAAGTTTTTAGGTGTTATAGTTTCGGATATTTCGTGATGAGTGAGTGACCTTTCGCTTTTATATATACTCGTATATAGATTCCGGTTACCTTGTTATTTAAAATTTAAGTTTCATAGGATTAGGATTGCATAGGATTTTATTTTTATTTGAAATAAATTATTGTAATTTCGAATGTAAATAAGTGTTATTTTGTATTCATTTATATTTCTCATCTGCAATTACCTGTTTTTTATTGTTACATATAAAATATACTACTTTAATTAAGACATATGTGATGAAGAATCAAGACGACGAAAACTCGTAAACTTCGTGCGTGATTACTGCTTTATTACTATCTTGTTTAATTGCCTATTAGTGAGCCATTATACGAGTTCGCTAATACTCAATGATCGCCGCGTGGCAGAAACATAATCTACAATTTTGTTTAACTTTACGATGTGCTTTTATAGTACATGTAAGTACCTATATCATTATATAGTTTTAAAATGTTTTATTTCGAAATATATGCGTACTATACACTCATATACCTATAATTTTTTTTTAAATTTTGTGACTAGTTTTTTTATACATTTTACACATATTTTTTACATTCTACAAACATGCAGTTTGCAAATTTATATTCAGTAGTTGGCAATAATAAGAAAAGAAAAAAAAGAAAAATTCATAAAACATGTAAACAAGAAACTGAGTAAGTAGCATTTCAATTAATGTTTATCCTGAACGGAACACACTTATTTCCGATCCACGCCAATTTTCTTCCTTAATGTCTAGAGCTATTAACGAAATTGGGATGGCGATTCTATTGCACCGGTCATGGCCCGTGGGTGGGCCATCACCACGTTTACTTGCTCTGTAACGATCGCTGATGAGGCTCGTAATTACACCTCCAAACCGACTAGTTTCCTCATTGTTACATCATTTGATACACCGTGTGTGGCGCATGTTACTTCGGTATATGTACCGTTGAAATCATGCTGAGCGACATTTATTTCCTAATCTGTGTATGTGTGGTAACATTGTTTTTTAATAATTACACTAATGTTTGTTGTATTCTGTGAAAGAGTGGCGTAGTACAAAAAATGATAATGATAATGAAGCTAAGATTAGGTAAAAAATCACGCGTTCAATCAATTTTCTATTGTCTTCTAATGTTAATATTATAGGTGTTATAATATACATATATTTAATGTCGGTATCAAATCTGTAATTGAATAATATTTTTATGATTTTTTAAACATTACTTCTTTTACGTTTCATCGCTGCCATGTTTGCTTAGAATTTATAACTTCCATATTACATTTCAATCCGTAATTAGTTTTTTAATATTATTTCTTAGGAAAATTCATAGCATCTATGAAATTAAATGCATATGATTTTTATTTTTTTAAAAGGGAAGGGTTGACATGAAACTTAACGGACAAGAGTTAAATCCCACCAAAAAAATTTTCATGTAAAATGTTGCCAAGACGAGATCATATGGCTCGCACTGTCAAAAAGTTATCAGATCTCATGTAGAGCCAAGCTTCTAACTCTACACGCCCTAACTCTACAAGCCCTAACTTCACAAACTCTACACCTTAGTCAAAATATGTGGCTTGGCCGTTTCGTTACTGCCGGCCGATGTTGTAGAAGACAACTGCTGGTGAGGTGGACTACTGCTGCTGGCGATGCTGCCCCCTGCCTCTTCATTTTGGCCCCGTCGCGGGACAGCATGGAGGGTAAGTTGGTAACGGCCCGTGTGATCACGCCCTAGGCGAGAAAAAGGACACCTCAGGGGGTTTTAGGTGGTACGAGTCCGACATACCCTCCAGCTCAAATCCAAACTCAACACAGGTGAAATTACGAGGATTGTCTAGTCTATCTTCTAATTGAATATTAAGGCTACATTTATATCTAATTTTGTATTTAGTGCTACTAACGTGAATATAACAACATAAAACACGAATTGTACATATAAATTATTTCTAGAAATAGAAAAATTTAACAAAGTAAAGGACATTACGTTAATTTAATTTATTTATTACAATACAATGATGTATATTAAAGAAACAAAATATGTAGATATTTTATTTAAAACACCTAACATACAATTACTTGACAGGCAAATCACCGAGATACCCGTATTCATACTTTTAGACGGGAAATGATGCGAGGAATATAATAATAGAGGAATTCTTTAGAAAACTGACATAATGATGAAACACATTAAGCAAAATACTGCCATTTACACATCTTGCAGGCGGTGTCTTTGTTGGCTAGTTTAAAAAAAGAGTCCCTTAGTTTCTTTGAAAACGAAGGTTAATAACCTCTCGAAGATTTTTCAGCTTCTGTAATTTCTGTTTGCTTTTATATTATTTTTAAATAACTATTGGTATTGTGTCGCTTCCTTCTTAGTTCGAGATAAGTCGTTCATTGATCCTGTATTATATATCTTATTGTTGTTTTTGTTATACTTCTAGTGGTTTGTTTTGATAATCCGTCTTTTCGTCCGTGTCTTCCTAAACCAATAATTTGATCTGTATTTTAATCCGGTTGCAAAAGGACGCTTACCGCATATTAAAATATTTTTTAGATTTAACATACCTACATAATAAATGTAAAATTTTAATAATAATTACCTACAATACTGCATAATCAAATACGGAAATTGCTTACAAATTAAATTACCAATTATTATTAACTAAGCAATAATTTGAAATCATGATTAATAATTCGAAACATTACGTTCTATTTACAAAAAATACATTTTACATCCTTTACAACTTCTGTAGGTAATGTTTTTTATAAAAGACACATAGAAGTCTGTGTAGTTTTGGTTGAAGACTAAGGCTATCTCCTATTATAAAGAAATAAAAAACTGATTGTTGTAGTATATTATTTCAATTTAAATGTTTAATTGTAGTAAACAAATTTATGTGCTGTGTGGCTACGGCACTAAAGAATTTAGCCACCCCCTCTCTTCCCGTGGGTGTCGTAAGAGGCGACTAAGGGATAACAAGGTTCCACAACCACCTTGGAACTTAAGAAGCCGACCGATGGCGGGATAACCATACAACTGCTGGCTTTGAAATACACAGGCCGAAGACGGGCAGCAGCGTCTTCGTTGCGACAAAGCCAGTACTGCGGTCACCAACCCGCCTGCCCAGCGTGGTGACTATGGGCAAAACACATGAGTTCACGTTATTTTTGGCGTAAACTTGTGGAGGCCTATGTCCAGCAGTGGACTGTATAGACTGTAATGATTGAAACAAATTTATCTATAAAATGTTGTAAACATCGCTAGTAGGTGTTACTGATAACAACCGGGACCGGTGATAATTACTCAAATATGATTATGTTGATGATATATATAAATATTATTAAAATATGTTCGCATGGTAGACCCGCCAGAATGCCGATGATATTTAAGGGTTCATCTAAAGCATAAGTTATGAGTTTTCGTTTTATTGTAAAGTTGGAAAGGGGAAGTGCCTTAATCTTACAGAAGATACATAATACTATTTTCAAGCAGTGTTGTGTTCCTGTAGTGAGTAAGCTAGTCACTACTCGTGGGGAGGGTCGGCGTTATGGTCACAACACGCTTACGATGCTTGTAGTCTTGCAGGCGTCTATTAGCTACCATCGGGTAAGCCGTACGCTTGTTTACCGACCTAGCTGTATAAAAAAAACTTTAATCAAGTCTTTGCTAGCGTCAGTTGAATAGACATGGCATTAATCATTAGGTTTTTATAGAGTCATCACCGCCTTCAAAGCTGACAGCCGACAGCTCGAATAGAGACAAAAGATCCATAGAGCTATAAATAAGTATGATAAATAATTGGTTTAAGAGTATGTCCTTTTTTATTATGAATATGAAATCCGTTACTTTAATTGCTTTAAAATAAAATAGTCTTATTTTTGTTACATAATAATAAGAATAATGCGTAATAAAAATGCGTATTTTTTATGTAATCTTTTTTATTATTTATTAGTTGTAGCACTAAAAATAGTAAATAAGGAAAGATATTTAAAATAACTGTTACAGAAACACACAATTAAGTTGCCTACCCTAGGAACAAACGCATGTGTTAGACATATTTTTTTTATATTTTATTAATACATTATTACACATCTAGCAAAGTTTTAAAACCTAAAGATTGTGTAATATAATAGGCGAACTTATGGCTAACTAGACATTTTTTCCAGGTCCTGTTATACCAAACCCAATTTTTATTTATTTTGTAAAAATAAATGCTATAAAATTGATCACTTTAAAACATTATAATTATAAAAATTGATTATCAAAGTATTCATCAAACACATTGAGTTACAAGAAATTTGTCAGCGCCCGTTGTATATGGACGGAATAAATGATTGTTAAAAAAAAAGTTTCGAACGCAGCGGTCACTTCAAAGATAGAGTCGTCTTTGTAGAGCCGAAAGCCGTGAAGGCTTCATTAGAGGTATATCCGATTTGTTTACAATCCTACTATGTTATAAATCTAAGTAGCTCGCTTTAACACACCATTAATTATTGCAGCTGTTTTTGACATATTTATTAAGGTCGACAATAAATAATCTATAAAATTGTTTTAAGGCTTTTTTTTTTATTTCGACATTTTATTTTTATTTTTTACAGTACATATTTTATAGCTTTGGGTTAGGATTCGAATTAATGGTTAGATATTATTTTACAATTTAATCGTGTTATTACCAATTTTATTCAAATTTATATGCTTATTACGAAGAAATAATTTGTTTAATTTAAGAATTGAAGTTAAGAGGGAGATATAAGTTAGTGAAGATAGAAAGAGTTTACTGTAGGGGTAACTTAAAAAAGTTTTACTTCAGTTGTGTGGTTTAAAGTACACTCGTTTTCTTTTATAACTTTGTTAAATCTTAAATACACACAAATCACGTAAAATCGTGCGACGAATGTCGTAGCGACGAAAAAGGACTAGTTAAAAAAACAAAGCGCAGCTCACAAGAAAACACAAGGGGAAAGTACAATAGAATATGAGTTTTTAGCAATTGTGTGGGCAACGAAATACTTTAGACCTTATTTATTTGGCTGAACATTTAAAATAGCTAGTGACTACAGACATTAAAAATAAATAATGAATTTAAAAGAACCATATTCACGACTTACATAATGGTGACTTAGACTAAATAATAATAATAATAAGAAATATCTACACAATACACACGCGGTCGTCTGTTCCTAAAGTAAGCAACTTAATAGCTTGTGTTATAGGTAACAGCCGATAAACTTACTTATAAATAATACATCTATAAACACACAAACAAATATTGATATTACACCCAGACTCGGGGTGGGAATCGAACCCACAACCCTTTCAGCAGAAAGCAGGGCTACTACAAACTGCGCCAACGGTCTAGTGACCTATAAGAAAGTTACCGTGGCATTAACGAATGCTACCTCGCACTATTTAAGAAATATTACTGGCCGAAAATTAAAATCACATTACTCACCACATTATCGAACATACTATTTGTGTTCAAAGTAAATACCTAAAACCAGACCCTGTAAGAGCTAAAAGAGGTATTGGAGATAGTCTTGGATGATTAATAAAAATAGCTCAATATACTACAAGGAAGTTATTTGGTAACTATTTATATATTCTTTATTGCACTTTAAAAAAAATCATAATTAGAAGTCGTTTTTACAAAAAATGTTGGCAAGGGCGAACTTATCTCTGTAAGAGATCTCTATCAGTCTACCCATGGTGGTGAGAGAAGAAGCTATCGCGGGACTCATAAGCGCATTTGTGATAAAGTGAAAGAAAAAAAAAAACTGATCAAAAAGTTAAAAAATAATAAAAAAAAGCCATATACTTAATTTGCTATATATACATTCAAAATTAGTCATATAAAATACATATATACTTAAATACATACACAGTTACATGCACATATACATGCATACATACATACACACAAACATACATACACATATACATACATACACATATACATACATACACATACATACATACATACATACATACATACATACATATATTGAGAGTACAGCAATTATGAGAGGTTCATAGCTTCGGAGAGAAGATGTTTCCTTAGCCTGTCCTTGAAAGCATAAATTGAAGTGCTGTCTTGGATCACTCTCGGTAAATGATTCCGAAGTTTTGCAGCGCGTATTGTGAATGAATTGAGGAGGAAGTTGGTGTTATGTCTGGGGACTTCGAGCATCGATGTGATGCAAGACCTTCTAGATCGTGTTGGGGTAGGAGAAAGAAGGAAACTCACTACAACTATTCCCGCGAGTTGACTGTTGCGAATCAGAGAAATCACAGGGATTTTAAAATTTAATTTATTTAAATAATATATTTTTTTGTACACAATATATCATTCTTAATTCTCACATTTTAATTGTAATTTCATTTTAAGTGATTAAAGTGTTTTTTTTTCGATCCATCGGCTGCAGTAAACGTAATTTGCGTATACATATATTTCGGTGACTCTTTTGTATTTAGGTATAGCTATAGATAAGTAATAAATAAATCTTTGCTATAAGATTATCTTGCAATTACGGTAGTTAATTTTTTTTTTTATGAAATCGTTGATGGAAACTAGCGATTGTTATTATTTTTTGTGTTATAAAAGCTTATTACAAGGCTTAAGTGGTTTTCCTTTGGTTGAAGAATAGATAAAACTATTTTGTAATCAAAATGAACAAGTAATTGTATCGCGATTCGATTCGTGCGTTGAACTCTAGTACCGAATAGAAAGAGCACGGACTGGTTTTCTTCGTGTAATGAAGACAAGCCAATGAGGCAGTAAAATATTTTCCATAATCTTAAAACGATTTACACATTTTAGAATCTCTACATTTTTAATTTGTATTTCATAATTATATATACGTTACTAGCTGCTGCCCGTGAGTTTTCCTGTGTGGACGTCGCTAATTTTTTCTAAAATTTTCAAATTTCATTCCTTAAGAACCTTCTAGAAAGTATTAGGAAACTTAAAAAAAAAGATGAATAAAACCGGCTAAAGTTGTCCTCAAGCTATGGCGTGATTGGTCACACCATAATTTGTAATAAGGTTTGGGGGAAATAGGGATTCATTTATATAACTATATATTAATACGTGAAGCAAAAACTTTGTACCCCCTTTTACGAAAATTACGCGGGCGAAGGAGTGTGAAATAGAATATTATAGAGAATAAGTGCAGAATGAATGAAAAATTCATATATTTTTTTTAAATTATGCATAAAAAGTATACTAAATTAATAAAAAAAAACATTACACACACTACCAGTCTACCATGCATTTGACACACACACACTTATTATACTTTTTTGTTGATCGTCAAAGTCTGTAATCAAATTAAAAAATTATAAAAAGGTTCTAAATTTTCATAATTTTTTGGTTTTCTTTTATTTAAATTTTTAATTATGGTCGAATTTCGACCTCTAGGCGACCGCTAGTGTAAATTAAAATTGTAACTGAATGTGTATACTAAGTAAAACTATTTAATGTATTACGGTCGGTGCAATTGCACAATAAAGCGATAGTGCTGTTCGAGTGGGGAGAGAAGTCAGCCTTTGCGCAGGCCAGCTCGTGGCTACAACAGCTGGGTGAATCCTCCGGGGGTGCCCCTGGAAGAAACAGCGTGGACTCTATGAGAGTCGGTTACGATAGAGGTGGCGTATCGGACAGATACAGATGCCTATTAGCGTCAAGACACAACCATATCATAGCCTATGAGGTCAGGAGGGAGGATCTAGTGTACTTAAAGCCCAGATCATAACTACTTTCATTCCCTGTATGGGCGACTCTCGAAGAGGCTGCTCTTAGTGGCTCGGAGTGACTGCAACAAAAAGCCGGGGCAAAAAAGAAAATGCAAGGACGGTGCGACCCCGAAGATAACACTTAAAAGGCGAAACCCCGACTGATGGCGATAGCAAAGTTCGTTCAGGCTACCATCTCCCCCAAAATAGGTAAAGGACTGTCCCACCTTTCCCCAAAATTAGCGGAAACGAGTGAGCTGCAAATGAAAGCAATAAGCAGATTTACCAAGGACGAAAGTCCGAGGTACTCTCAAGCGCCATCAACCACTCAGACGAGGGCCAATATGGGGCAAGTAACACCACCCAGACTTCGACCAGCGTGCACACCACTACAGTATGCGGAAAATGCGCTGATTGAGTTCCTGTCCATAACAAAGGCTAACCGTGAGGTAAGCCTGGCCATATGCAAGAAAATCATGCAGACCTACCAGTACAACCATAAAAAGTTGCTGGAGGTGGAACTCGAAGAAGCCGAAGCAGCCATTTATAATAACGACACCCGGCAAGTCCTCAAGGGTAAAATTTCGGTAAGGTATATGGCTGCATACAACATCACGTCAGGCTTCGTGGATGCAGTCGAGGACGAGGGATAGTACGACGAGATACAGACCTTTCACACACTGAAACCCGGGGTGGGGCCCGGTGGTGGTGGCCAAGTGCACGAGAGTGATGCTGGGTGATAGGGTACTCGAGATGGCTAAAACTAGCATGAGCGACCCGAACGCCGAAGGCGCTTTCGGGGCTTGGAGGCTACCGCGACTGAGTTCGTCAAACGGGGTACCCGGATGCGGAAAGACAACTCGCATAGTCGGGAATTTCAATGAGGACGGCGAAGTCGTAGCCACGACCACGATTAAGGCAGTGGAAGATTTTAAGGAGAAGCTGGCGCACTGCTATGGTAATAAGGCCAAAACGAAGGTGCGCACTATGGCGTCAATACTGGCAAATGGTTTTCGTGAGGGCGTTAAGATAAGCCGACTAACGGTGGACGAAGCCCTAATGAACCATTTCGGAGTCATAGTCGTGGCTGCCCGGCTTTCGGCAGCAGAGAAGGTGGTCCTCATCGGAGACGTAAACCAGCTGCCATACATCGACAGGGAAAACCTGTTCGAGATGCGGTACAGCAGACCTTACCTGTGCATCTCGTGCGAGCTGTCCTGCGCGCATTGAAACCCAAAAAACGTTGCTTTCGCCATCAGTGAGGTGTACAACAGGATCTACAGCTCGAGCCCGATCATCCACTTCTTGCGCAGGACTGGACCCTGTACCTTTCTTTCATGCAAGAGAAGAAGAAGGCGTTGATAGGTCGGGGATACGGAAACGGGGACGGGTCGAGAATCTTGACCATTCATTAGGCGCAGGGAAAGACGAGTGAAAACGTCATTGTTATCCAGACGAGGGCGGAGAGGCTCCGAATCCATGCTAATGTCTCGCATGCGGTGGTCGCGGTGACTAGACACACTAACACCTGTGTCTATTACACTGACGACAAGGACGACGCAATCGGCCACTTCGTCAGAAGGGCGGTGCGGGCGGTAGTATTTTAAAAAATAACAAATACCGTAAAATAAAATAAATCAAACAAAATAATAATAATAATAATAATTTAAACTATTAAGTGAAAAAAACATATTTTTTTTATTCATTTTTGTCGACAGTATAAAATTACGTAAATAATTTAAAAAAAAGTTTACTAGTAATATTTTAGTTTTACAAACGTCATATTATACAGTCGTATGACTGATATTACGTCACTTCCGTTATATATATTTTTTTACGGTTTTAGTATCACATTTTTTTCATTTCGGTTGCCCAGCCAAATGTCAAGCCCGCCGTAAGGAACTTCGTTCCAATACATCAATTACTTTAATCTTTCACTTTTCACATCTTAATATCATCTTATAAAAGCGTAGCAACGCGCGCAGGGTACAGCTTGTACAAAATAAATCACTACAGATATATGAGATGTATATACGTAGTATATGTGTGTATGCATGTATTTTATTGTATGTATTTATAAGCATGTTTTTTATAAGCTGTTTGGCTACGACAATAAATAATATAGCCCCCCCCCTCTCTCCCCGTGGGTATCGTATGACGCGAGTAAGGGATAACACAGTTCCACTACCACCTTGGAACTTATAAAACCGACCGATGCTTTGAAATACACAGGCCGAAGACGTTCAGCAGCGTCTTCGGCCAGCCATGCCAGCCCTGCGGTCACCAACTCGCCTAACCAGCGTGATGACTATGGGCAACACTCATGTGGAGGCCTGTGTCCAGCGGTGGACTGCGATAGGCTGAAATGATGTATTTTATTATGTAGGTATCCGTTGCACCCGCAATTTTTCTTATACTATTCCTGCACTATTTTGCTCCGGGTTCATCACCCCTCTTGTAGATAATAGTAATGCCATTTTTTTACATTATTTAGTGCAATAAAGAATATATGTAACTAATATATAAAAATAAATTCATCGAGTGCTTTAAATTTTTCAACGTCCAATTTTCCCCAACACGGCTATGAGTGCCTAGTTTATCTGTAGTGTATTGTGTATTTTAGTATAATCATACAGGTAGAAATATTTATTTTAAGTTATATCTAATTAAAAAAAAAAACCTAAAGGTTTTTACACGTGACTCAGGCTTATCATCAACAATCTCAAGGCGCGTCGGCGAGTAGCGTCGGATAAAAGGGCGTGTAATAACAAAAACGAGCGAGCGCCGTCACGTATAACAACTTCATTCGCGCTAACGAGAACCTGTTCTGGGGACACGCTACAACTTTATCGGCACCAATCGGGTAAAAAAGGTTATTGCATCTTTGTCCAGCTTCGGACAATAAAAGTAACCTCTCGCTGCGTCGCACCGAGTACCGGAATCTGGAAAGTGGAGGATCTACACCTAATAAACATTAAATAAAATTGGAAAGCTCTGTTTTCTTTTTGTATTGTACGTCTTTTGAATCGTTGATACATATTTTATTGTAGTATTTGAATTTAAATGTTTCTGTATTAGACTTAAGGATTAAAAAGGTAGAATATTACCAACGTTTTAAAAAATAAACACAGCTCTGCACTCAAAAGAAGTTTAGTGCATGAAAAGAATGAAGCTCAACAGCTTAAGCATAAATAAAATAATTACTCGCGCTCGCTTGCTTCAGCCTGTAATATCCCACTGCTGGGCATAGGCCTCTTTCCCCATGTAGGATAAGGACCAGAGCTTAATCCACCATACTGCTCCAATGCGGGTTGGCGGATATATTCCCTACTATGAGTAACGATCGCTATCAGGTGTACATGATAATAACCGGGACCGACAGCTTAACGTGCTCTCCGAGGCACAGTGGGAAGACCCACAGGGACTAACAACCATAAATCTATTTAATAAAACACTTTTTTCGGATTTTATCGCGGTTTATTGTTAACTTTTGATTCCCGACGTTTCGGATACTTTACAGCAACCATACATACCTACGTGACCATGGTTGCTGTAAAGTATCCGAAACGTCGGGAATCAAAAGTTAACAATAAACCGCGATAAAATCCGAAAAAAGTGTTTTATTAAATGAGTAAAATTCGCGTAAACATTAGAAAACCATAAATCTATATATATATATATATATAGATTTCCACCTATATATTGACTCCTCACGATATCTCTGGAACCACAAGGCGTAAAGGCTTGAAATTAGGTAGGAATATTCCTTTCGCCGAGTAGAGGTCAGCTAAGAACTGATTTTAAGAAATTCCACTCACAAGAGGGGGTTGCGGAGGCGTTAACAATGAGAAATTCCCGTTTTTAACATATCTCCTATTGACCCCAAATTTGGTAGGAATCTCCTATATGTGATGTAGAAATGACCAATGAGCGGATTTTATGTTAACTCATCCCCAATAAGATTTGCGGTGAGCGTAAACAATGAAAAGTTTAAATGTATGTAGCTCCAAAACTACTGAACCAATTTTTATCAAATTTTGTAAGCATCTGTAATTTGATCCAACTTGGGATATAGGATAGTTTTTATCTCAATCGGATCTGGTAGGTGGCGCTGCTATCAGTACGTAACTCCGAAACTACTGTACCAATTTATATCAAATTTTGTAAGCATCTATAATTTGATCTAACTTGAAAGATAAGGTAGTTTTTGTTTCAATCGAACCCGGTAGGTTGCGCTGCTATCAGTATGTAACTTGGAAACTACTTAACCAATTTATATTAAATTTTGTAAGCATCTGTAAATTGATCCAACTTGGGACATAGGATAGTTTTCATCTCGAACGGACCTGGTAGGCGGCGCTGCTATCAGTATACATACTGAACGGAGTACTTTCGGAGTTACAACTCCGAAACTACTGAACCAATTTATATCAAATTTTGTAAGCATCTATAACTTGCTCCAACTTGAGAGATAGGGTAGTTTTTGTTTCAATCGAACCCGGTAGGTGGCGCTGCTACTGATGCATGTAACTCCGAAACTACTGAACCAATTTTTATCAAATTTTTTAAGCATCAGTAATTTGCCCCAACTTCGGAGATAGGGTAGTTTTTATCTTAGTCGGACCCGATAGGTGGTGCTGCTATCGGTATTTACATCCGAAACGGAACCAATTTATATCAAGTTTTTAAGCATGTGTAATTTGTCTAAGATACTAATATTTCGTTCTAAAATGTATCTTCTTTTTTGTGTGTGCAATAAAGTTTAATAAATAAATAAATTTTAAAGAGGAAAAGTTTCTAACTCTTTTTAGGGAGTAATCTTCGCAAGTACTGATCCGATTATGAAAATTCTTTTACTAACAGAAAGCTACACAATTCAGGAGTGATATAGGCTATATTTGATTGTTATGGAATAAAAAAATCAGTGAAAAATAATAGTATATGTAATCAAGAGCTGAAAAGTTTACTCTATATTTGCATTACAATAATTAACGCCCAACGAAGTGGGCACGGGTCGGCTAGTATTTGTATAAACACAAACATTCACTCCGAGCGGGAATCGAACCCGCGACTCGGCACACGCACCATTACACCAGAGCGGTCGTCATAATACATAATTACTCATTCTCATCTAACAAAAGGTACAATTTCATTCATCCACATCCGGGACACGTGTGTCTCACTGCTGCCTACGCAATCTTCCTCTTAAATATGCAGGGACCTTAATTTACGCAACAGACTTCCCCATGGCTATTCAAACAAGATACATAATTCCGAGAAGATTATCGTTGTATAATTTAACGAAATGTCAGCAAAGACTTTACTGAGCTATTATATTTACAATCAAAGGGCATTGTATTATAATAGCTGAGGCGTTAAAGTACGGTCAAATTTAAAAGTATTACTATTAAGTTTTATATTTCCTCAGTCTATTGTTAAACACGTTAATGTCTATATATTATGTACAAGATTTTGTCTACAGAATGATTATTTAGAAAATAAATTTTTTAATCGGTTGTTTATGTACGTATGTATGTAGTTCTAAAATAATTTAAGCTTTAGATATAAGATTAGATACTACATTAGTTTCAACATAAATCTTTGATCACAAAATAAGTTTTATTCTTAAAGATTGAAGAAGAAAAATAGATCGATCGATTTGAGTGATAAGTAAGAACACCTAAGAACACATACTAAAGCAGCCCAACTGGAAAAGTAATCTCATTTAGTATTGTGTTCCTATAGTGAATAGATGATGATCTTGAATGATCTTGAAAGCAGAGCCATCAACGCACATGTGACGCTTCTAATGCTGCAAGCTTCCGTAGGCTATATAATAACCGCTTCAACCGTCCGGTTCTTTGTACCTCTCACCAACTTATTAACGTATTTTTTTCATACATTGGGTATGTGATGAAAGTGCATGAAATTTATGAATTTATAAATTCTCACCAAAGAATTGAGAAGTTGTGAAACACTCACTTTTGTTGTTACGCTTTTCATAAAATGGTAACGGTGGCGTAAAAACGAATATTGCAATAGTACTTACTACATACTACTCACTTATGTATTTATAGAGATAACTGTGAAGTGTTTTAGGATTTTCTCCTGTGTCGGGTTTCCGAATAATACGATACTCAAGCACAAACACCCAGACAACGACAAAAAATTATATGGCCTATACAAATGTCTGTCGTGAGCGGGGAATATGTATAATATGAGTACTCGTAAGCATTGGATAGAATATCATTTTATTATAATTAATGTAAAAAATCCTAATCTTTTTTTTTCAAATATATTATTAATTGCATAGCTTTTTGATGTGTCAATTAGACACAATTATTTTTGCAATTGACATGTACGATGAATAAGACACCAGAATCCACCCATAACTATATTTTGGAGATACTGTAGGTAGTGTGAATTTCTTTGTTTCTCTTATACAATACTACAACAGTACACAAATAAAATAATATTAATAAATTTACTTATTAGATCTGTTATATTCTTGTTGTTGTAGGTAGCATTTCAAAAGGATTTCTAATTTCATTTCTAAAGGAAATAATACACTACAGGATATTATAAATATAAGGTCTTGGTATAATACATCTCGTCCCCCGCAGCACCGGCTCGACGAGTTAATCAGACCACTGGACCAGGTATTGTCAAACTTTCATATACAATCATTACAGATTTACTTTTAAGCTTTTGCATTTATTTGATTTTTTCTGCCTATTACAGCACCATTATAATCTAACATACAATGGAATGCTTAGTAACTGCAATGTACAAAATTAAATATTTTCTTACTTAATGAGACTTTATTTAGCCTGTAATTCTTAGACGTAATACACGTCCTTGCATGCTTCAGAATAATACAGCTTAAAAAAAGGAAACAATAAAAATCAGAGATCTAAGGATCTTGGATCCAGAGTACGTATAAAAACAATTCACGGGTCATTAGCGTTTCGTTAAGCTCGTAAAGTATAAAGTTTGAGGTGGTGTGTTAATAATGGAAGATAATGACTCTATCGGCGGCGGTGAGGCGGCGAGGCGAAAGGTTGGAGCGCTCGCGTGCTTGCGTTGAGATCGCTTTCCTCTGGACAGCTTAAAAAATCACTCTATCAATGTTCAACTATTAAAAAAATATTTTTTTATTCTTGTTCGTAAGTTGATTATTGTGTATGTATGATGATTAAACTTATTAAAAACAATAAACATTTCATTGTTTTAGGTCATAATTTAAAGCAATTAAAAGAATTTTATTAGTAAATATGTATACACTCTCGTAGTTTACTTACATAACTATTATATATATATTTAATAACCAAAATAAAAACTATTCGAGAAGCTATATATATATATATATATATATATATATATATATATATATATATATATATATATATATATATAGAATAGCAACAACACACATATATACAACACAACAACTTATAATGCATGTTAATCCATATATCTCGACACTGGCTTTTGAATAAAATAAACAAGCACTTCAGCCTGCTCTATATCAGTATACATACATTGGTATACGAGTAGATACCATTACTTACAAACCATTTCAAACCTTTGTCTGACACTTTAATACATATATAAAGAATTTCACTGGCATGCGGTCGTAATAAATTGACTTTATTAACACAATAACATAGTCAAGAGTTGTCACAAACAATTGTACTGGAGATAATAATATGATATTAATAATTGTTTCAATAACAAGCAGATGTTTATTAAATTGTTTATTTATTGACTGTATCGATCACATTCTTCGTATGTACACATGTATGTTAAAAAAATATTTATGTTTTACTTGATAAAATACACTACAATTTAATGATTATTGCTTAAAAATATCAAAGAAGAGAGTTTGTTTCAGTTGAAACCTATATATTAAAATACTCATAGCTGTTAAGGGAAATATAAAAAATTGACCATTTGTGTTAGCTAAAGTAGCTAAGTATATACAGCGTCTAATTATAGTACTAATATTATTATATTTTGCTGGTTGGCTAACCTTCACAACTTATGTCGGTTTAAATAAATGCCCCGTTTCGTAACCCACGAGAAAAAAAAAACATTTATATTCCTCCTATTCTATAAGTTGCCTGACTCTCCTTCGTCTTCCTCTACCTCGTCCTCGTCTTTGTGAATTGTTTGTGTTAGGTTCGTGAGTTGTGTTGAGAGGGTGTGGTGTGTCTGCTAACTGCTGTGTGTCTGATAATTGTTGCGTGTCTCTATCTGGTGATAGTTGTGTGTTTTGTGAATGTGGGTCCTGCATTTTGTGTACGAAAACAGTATCACCAAGCACTTTACTGAATATGATTGTTGTATGTATGGCTGCTTGTTTCTGAAGAATACTAATGTCAATATTGAAATCTAGCTGTTCTAAGTTTTTTTTTATGCTCTTAGCTACTGCTCCTGTTGCTCCTATTACTATCGGGATGACGACCGTTTGCGTGTTCCACAAACGGCTGATTTCAGTTTTTAGTAGGTGGTATTTGCTTAATTTTTCAATTTCCTTTAACTCCGATGTTATAATCTGACGGTACGGTTACATCTATTAGGTAAGTTTTGTTTTTATCTTTGTTAGTGTAAATTAAATCCGGTCTATTTTGCATTATGGTGAAATCAGTTTGAACATGGATTTCCCACATAATTTTGGCTGAATTATTTTCTTTTACTTGTGGTTGAGTCAGTGTTTCTTTCCACCATAAGTGAGAAACTTCCATTTTATGCTGTCGAGCCAAGCACCAGTAAATGCACTGGACAAGGTTATTATGTCGTTTAACATAATAGACCCCTGCCAGTTTTTCACATCCAGATATTATGTGTTGGGTGGTCTCATCTCTGCTTGCACATAACCGACACTTGCCGTCTAGTGGCTCCTTAAGTATGTCATGTTGGTGTTGTCGTGTCATAATTGCTTGGTCCTGTATTGCAAATATTAAGGATTCGATACTTGGAGATATCTGCTGTTTCTTAATCCATTTAAATGACAGGTTCTTGTCTATGTTACCCTGATATAACACTTTTTTAGGAAATTGACCGTCTAGCTGTTTATTTCTCCATATTTCATTATGCCTATTTACTATAGATTTCCTAACTTCCTCACTTGTTAGTGCATTTCCTTGTTGTAGATATAGTTCTCTTTCTATTTCTTGTGCTTCTTTTATTATTGAATATCTATCCTAACTGTATCATGCTGTACTATTGCTTTGATTAGGTGATCGCTTTCTACTTTTAGATATTGCTTGTATTTAACAATTTGTGTTTTATACATGTACTCCACATTTAGTAACCCTCTGCCTCCCTGCTTTATTGGTAAATACAGTAATTCTACTTCTGCTTTCTATTGCTGTGCTTTTTTAATCGCTAGTAGTTTTCTAGTCTTAACGTCTATTTTATTTAGGTCACTGTTTTTATAGTTAAAAACACCGAAAGAGTAAAGTAAAACCGGCAAAGCGTACGTGGTTATACCTTTGATGAGATTTCGGAAACTCGAGTGTATGTTAAGTAGCTTTTTGACTCTTTTTAAGTATTCTTTAGTTATCTGTTCTCTAATTACGCTATGTTCTATTTTTCCAGATTCATGTACTCTTAAATATTTATACCTATAATCTATTGCAAGTTGTTTGAATGTTTCGCCACTCAGAAGTATGTGCCCTCCACCTGATGCTATGTTTCTGTGTTCTGCATTTAAATGTAATACGTTGCATTTCTCTAATCCAAATTTCATACCTATGTCGCTTGTAAACATCTCCAGACTATCAAGTAATACTTTTAAATTAGTTCTATTGTTTGCATATATTTTAAGATCGTCCATATACAAGAGATGATTAGTCCAGATGCTATCTTTGAGTTTGTAGCCTTTGATTTCATACTTATTTAGCACTAATGAAAGAGAGTTCAAAGCTAAACAGAACAATAACGGAGAAAAGGAGAAGGCCCTGGAAAATGCCCTCGTTTGATATACATCGGTTCAGTAGTTATTGATTCATGCGAGCCAGCAGATTGAGAAGCCATTCGTGTGAAACACTATCAAAAGCCTTTCGATAATCTATCCACGCCATACTAAGATTCTTTTGGAATTGGTGTGCAATATAGTTTTATTGACCATCAGGTGATCTTTACAACCCCTGACTCCACGGCGGCATCCTCTTTGTTGTCTGAAATTATGTTATTCTGGTGGCAGTGGCTATATAGAACGTTAGCTAATACAGAAGTAAGTGAATATAGAAAAATATTGTATTGGTTGTAATAATTCTGTATTTATAGTAAGAGTAGTATTATAAACTAACAAATTTGCTAAGTTAGTAAATTCTGTAAGTCTTCAAAAATCAGTCATGAAGTAGGATGAACAAATAATTTTTTTGTATAAACTAGTAAATTAGATAAGTAAGTCAATAAAATTGTTTAGTAGTAGGCTGAATAAAGTGAAACAATTATTGTATAAATTAATAAATTAGGTATGTAAATGTAAATGGTAATGTGTCAAATTATTTACCCTGTGAAAATATGAAAATAAAAAGCGGTTACTGAATAGGCCTTAAAAGTAGACTACTAATGCTAGAAAGATAAGGTATGCGGAATGAAAGTGCGAGAAGGATAAATGCGAGAACTGGTATGAAAGAGAAACTAGAAAATACAGGCTCCGACCCTTATATCGGAGGATTAGAAATAAAAAAATAAAAATAAAATACAGAAGTAAGAAGTTTGTACATACTTGATAAGCACGCTATAGGTCGCCAGTTTTTCGGGTCCTCGGTGTGTTCATTCTTAGGTACCGTACTAATATTATTATAATACAATACTTTTAGCGTAATGATTTTGAAAAAAAAATATGACATTATTATTTTATGACCTGTTTTGTTTTTATAACAATAGTTTATTAAACATTATACATATTTACAATTCACAACTTAAGAACTAAATATTTACAGATAGTTTTGGTACAAATCAAGTCTGCGTGAAATTGTACCAAGAATGCTGGCAGCATTTCCCCGTTGAATCGCTATGCCGATTCTCTGGGCAAAAAATGCACCAGCCCTCTTATCACCAGTATGACTTCGACGTTTTAAAAAATTTCCTTATCTATACAAATAAGGAAATAAATAAAATTGAGGTGTCTGTTTGTAATATTGAAATAACCGCTTTTTACTAAATGCACATGGATGTATACACGGTACATATACCAAAATAACATTTTTTACAATTTTTGTCTATCTGTCTGTCTATCTGTTTGTTTATTCCGGCTAATCTTTGAAACGGCTGGACCTATTTTGACGGGACTTTGACTCGCAGATAGCTGATGTAGTAAGGAGTAACTTAGGCTACTTTTATTTTAGAAATGATGAATGAATTTATTTTATAACTCTACGAACTGAACAATAACTTTTTTGTTTAATTCCACCCGAACGAAGTCGCGGCACAGCTAGTTAATAAATATCATTGCTTACAGAAATATATTAAGTTTTTTTTTCATATAAATAAAGCACTTATTATACCACCCCGACGTAAAAGAAACAATTCCAAGTGACCGAGCTCGCTGTGAAATCTTAATGGTTCTGCACTCAGGGTTCTGCAGTACTAAATTAGAGGATGGCAACTTTTTGCTAAGAGCATTAAAACTCCGGTATTCGTCTTATTCTGATTTTTAATTTTTCACGTGTAAAATACCCCTATCCTGGAAAATACAGATAACTATGTATTTACATTACCCCGTTTGTTCTAAGTTAAGCAAATTAATCTTCTAGATCTTAGATTACAGACGACTTATGTACGTATTTGTATTTACCATGAATATTCTCATTAATAGTACGTATTATTAAAAATATATAACACGCTAAGACTTGGAGCAGGAATAAAACTGGTAAACCCTGGCACAGCTACTAGGGTTACATCCAAGTGCCAACTAACCAAACGGAAAGTCAAATATTCTCTAATTTTAAATAAAGTGATTTCTAAATCCTTATTAAAAGTAATTCCAAAGAACTATTTCATTTGGTCGTACTTTGTTAAATTAATTTATCGTCTGCATCGAGACTAACTTAAGATGTCAAATCCAAGTTGAATTCCGAGCGTCTTTTGTTAAAAAGATAACTGTTGTCCTGTCACTCGGTTAATTTATAGGCGTTGTCGTGAGCAAAAATATGTTCGAAACAGAAAGACGACATATACCTATTAAGTACAAGCAATAGCTACCTAGTACGGGCTGTATTTTAACTCAATAAGGCATTGTTCGTTGTAGCATGAAAATGGCTGTCATGTCAGGTAGCGGTTTAGTTGCCGGCCACATGTTTTATTGACCGTGATGATTGATCGTTGAAGGGGAATGATTTATACGGCTCTACGTACCTACTTTGTTTTACGTAGGTACTATTGAAATGTTAAAACACATTTCGTGTTCGTGGATTTCATTGTTTTTGCTATCTCTTTCATTTTAGATACATGTACTATAATTTATTAGACGCTTATAAGGATCATGATACTAGCTCAAAGAACACGTATTGTTTTAAAAAGCTGTTTACTTTAATTAGCGATCAATAAACAGTAAAAAAATATATTTTTAATACAAGTAAGAATCTTTCTTGGAAATCATTTGATTTGTTTAAATAATAGATAAATTCTTCCTTAAAATTTTTAAGCGTGTCAATAATTCATTTTTCACGTGATTATCATAAAGTATAGTGACACAAGATAGCGACTGTATTTTGAAAATCGAAACAAAAATCTCACAAACGCTATAAAACATACCCGTATGTATTTGTATCCAACTGGAACTCTAAATAAATAAATAAAGCCTTCAAGTTGAAGAAAAAAAAGACCCGAGGCTTACAAACCCTGTTAAGCTTTCCTATGGAGATGAGGTACAAAGGGAAAAGGGATAGGTATATTTATTGTAAAAGTGCGAGTGAAATAGAAATATATATACCACGTGACACCTGCCGGCCGCCAAATGAAGATATCGCAGCTGGAGAAGAGATCACAGACAGATGCGTTCGTTCTAAAAAAATAAAAGAACTTTATTTTTCATTTTATTTTACGGATGATATCGTAAAGTTTATCGTAATAAGGAATTAATAAACAAATCGCCTTTACGGTATATCGTAGATATTGTAATTAAAACGAGCGTCAAAGATAAATAAATTTAATGGCATATTTGAAAAAAAGAACGCAATAACATATCTTATACTACTATATTATTCATGAAATTTAGTATGCAGGGGATTTCGGGAGAGATAAATAAATCTAGCTAGGATTCATTTTTAGAAAATGTCGTTTTATCCCAGCTTTTGAAAAAATGGCTACAATATCGTTAGAATACGAAGGTAAATTTCGCACTTGTCAATAAAGTTGTACGTAATAAATCAGGTCGGAAATCGGTCGGTCGCGATCAACCGAAAAGACCACGGTTCAAATCCTAAATTTCCAGATCGAATTTTATTTTTACTTTTTTTTTCTAATTGCACTCATTATTTTTTATTTAAATAGCCAGTTCTTATTTATTTTATTATTATGTCGGAAAATCGAAAAATATTATTCATATTTTATCATTATTATTTTTAATAATGTTTTTATTTTATATTTTTTATATTTTTTATTATTGTCGGTACAAAAATTCATATTTTATAAATATGTTATTCGTATTTAAATATGGTTTCAAACAAAAACACGATTTACTAAAAATACCGAGCTAAGATCGGTCACCCAGGTAGAGTAAGTGCGCCAATTATGGACCACCATAAGGATTTTGTGTAATAAAACTCAGAATTATAAAGATTAATCAGCCTTATATATTTTGGACGGTTCGATAATTATTTGGTATCAAAAACGATTGTTAGAATTCTTAAGGAACATGAACATCTTAGAAATAATCAACATTTTCTAAAATATGTCATTATTGTGCATTAGCAAAAAGTGTACAAAATATGGACCACATGGTTTTAAATATGGACCATAGTCAATTTGGTAAAATTATTGAGAAAAAAGGGCGTGTTGCCTAAAATTAAATCAGTCAATTTTTAAGATTAAAGTAATTGCTAGTACACAATTCACATAAAAAAAATCAACCTTATCTTCTATGCCAGCACATTCTTCATGAGCCCACTCCCTGCATGATGCACATTGGATTCATTTCTCTCCATGAACGTCTTAAAAAAAAAGCCCATTATAATACAAACATTTACTATTTTGATTTTGGGAACGATCAGGACTTTCATCGGTACTATCATTGACTGAATAATCACTTTTATCAGAACTTTCAGACGATGATTTTCTTTCTGTTGTGATCTTTCTTTTCTTCTGGGCTGTTTTTTTTTGCATTTTCTTTTGTGTCTTCTTTGGCGGTTTCTTTGGCGTATTCTTTTGTATGTTCCTCTGTATCGACGTTTCTAAATCTTGTTTATAAGGAGAAGATGTCAAAATTGTAGGCTTGGTGGTTTCTCTTCCTCTGTTGCTGACAGTTTTCCTTAAACGCGGTATAGGCTGCAACACTTTTGGCGAAAAATATGATGTAGATGATGTAGAGGCACTAACTATTGAATCATTCATAGTCGGTGTTGACATTCCTGGTCGTGCGCCATCAACGCTCTGGGGTAATGGTTCATTTACAGATTGAGGTTCCGTACTTGCAACAACCCTTGTCTCGGGTAAGCAGTTATCGGGTTCAGGTACAACAGCCCTTGGCTCAGGTATTGGGTTATCAGGAATTTTATCAACTGGTGTCGTTATATCGCGCGCTGGGTCATTAGAAGGATACTGCTGGAAGGTCTTCGTCAATAAAGCCATGCTCTTCAAGGACGTGTCTATTAACGGGATATATCCCTGTTACACGAAAACCGCTAATGGCCAATTCTGCACGCTGAGCTCGTATGTAGGCTCGACCAAACTCACCTCTCGTAAGACCAAATCCAGATTTTTCAATTTCTAGGCTATAATCACATAATTCAGCTTCCAATTCACTCGGCAAAGTTGATTTTCTTCCAAGTTTATTATTCGTAATGTCGCTAAGTGATTGGTCTTCCATTTTTGATAAGCGTATAAGCGTAGTTTTAGGCACTCCGTATGTTTTAGATGCTTTTAAAAACCCATTTGCTTATCTCGTATAACTTTAATTGCATTAGCCATTGCATTTTTATCCCATGTTTGTCTGGTCTTTTCTTTGGTTGTAGAATTTGTAGACGCCATCCTAAAACAATCAAATTAAAATATAAGTGAGTGTTTGTAATATGGACCACTAGTCCATATTCAAAACATGCCGGTGGTCCATATTATACTACACATACATTTCTAGGTTAATATTGTTGCTAAAAAAATTATTACAACTATTGGATATATCAACTTACTATGAATAATTGTAAAATAACTCACCTTTCCCCTAGTTTAATCCACTTTCTTAAACAGTAATATTTGCTGAAATTATGACCTTACGAAGTTAAGTAAAAAATTACATCGCACGATTATAAAAATGAAAAATGGCTGCCGTGAATGCGTGAGTGCTCTCTGACGACCAGCAATCGACTATCGAGTCGCGGGAGGAGTGGAACTTAGTGTGCGGAGACTCTTAACTAAATACGACCGATGGTTTTTGAGAAATGAAGGTAGTCCATATTACGGAACTAGTCCATAATTAGCGCACTTACTCTACTATTTAATTATACAGGCATATAAACCATTGATTAGTTGTTGTAAGTTGCAATATTATGACAAGTTCTACAATAGAAAAAAAAGTTACAGTTTGAATTGGGTAAATATATGCACACGAACGATTTACTTAGAAAAATAAAGAGAAACCCTTAAAAACGGGAGCTGACAACATGCCACAGGTGAATTTATGTTTATATTTCATTTGAAAATAAAACAATACGGGCCATTATCGATCTTATTGCAGGGGAATAAAGGAAAAGATTCATTATAATAGGATTTCTGATGCGCATCTGTAAGTCTGTTCTTGGTAATATTCGTTTGTTCAGTACTTACTACTTAGCAAATGTTTATAAAGCACGAACTCAAACAGTCACGTAATCCGTAACGTTAGATAGATTATCTCTTGAAATAGAGACGTTATTAATTTTAAAATAAATACTAGGTTCCTTATAAGTCAGTGCACCTGGTTTATAAAAATAAATTTTAGTGTATAATTTTACATACCTATATTTTAATTATTTATCGTTTTTGTAACTTTTTTCGTTAGAGTTAATTTATAATCAGTATTAATTTTTTTTAATGTTTTAAATAGCTAAATAATGTAAAAGTGTTCAGACACTTCGTCGCTTGATATACTCACAACAGTAATAGGCAATTCAACACGAAAAAGATTAAAAATATGTTTTTAGGATTTAGCTTTTCACGACCTTTTTTTTTATTTCAAGTTGTATTTGCAATCAGTCTGTCCGAACTATAAGCAAATTGGTTGTGATATTCGTCTGTGGCTGAGTGTGTCTCCAATGAGACATCTACTCTCAGTTTTTCTACAGTTTACTGTCTGTTTTGTAATTCCAGTATGTTATGCCTTCTTAGCCTTTTGATACAGTCATCGATAGTTAATTAACGGGCTAGCTCGTTCGGGTGGTTTAATAGCTTTTCTTTGTATCTTGAGGTATTGGATCGGATCTCGTGCCTCACAGAATTCATCGATTGCATGATCTCATTGTTGGTGACGTACCAGGGTACATTAGATATTTTGTTTTGTTGCCTCTGGATTAACTTTACATTAGAGTCGCTTGCGCTTCCCCATAACTGTATCCCGTACATCCATATTGGTTTGATTATCGCTTTGTAGAGCAAGAGCTTGTTATCTAGCGATAGTTTTGCGTTTCTACCTAACATCCAGTACAGATTCCGGTATTGTATGGATATTTCGTCTCTCTTGGCCTTAATGTGGTTTTTCCGTGTTAGACGACAATCGAGGTGTAGACCCAAATATTTTACGCAATCGCTAGTGGGTAGTATTTTGTCGCCAAGTTATACCGGAGGGCAATTTCCGCGTCGGAGGGCAAAAGTTACCTGCGACGATTTAGCAGCGCTTGCTTTTATTCGCCACATCTGCATCCATTTGTTCACTTTGTCTAGGCCGACTTTTAGCGTATCCGATGCTTGTCTAGGATCGGAACTAGAAGCAAGAATTGCGGTATCATCTGCGTAGGTGGCTGTTATAACGCCGGGTGTTAAAGGGCAGATCAGCCGTGTAGAGCGTGTAGAGCACAGGTCTAAGGACTGACCCTTGCGGTACCCCAGCATTTATTGCATAGAAGTCAGAAGTTTCCTCAGCCTCTTTAACATAAAAAATTCTCTCAGACAGATATGATTTCAGTATAAGGAAATAGCAATGGGATAGAGTCTGTTTTATTTTGCAGAGTAGGCCTCTGTGCCACACCTTGTCAAAAGCCTGTAGTATGTCCAGGAAAGTCGACGAGCAATATTTTTTGTTTTCTAGGCTCCTTCGTATCGACGTACAGACTCTGTGGGCCTGTTCCACGGTTCCATGTTGAGGTCTAAAGCCAAACTGGTGATTGATTCGGTATAATATCTCGCTCCATGAGAATTGGAGCTAATCTCCTGAGTAACAGCTTTTCAAAGACTTATGACAGTACCGGTAGCAAGCTAATTCGATACGAAGTTTTATCATATGGTATTTTGCCTACTTTGTGAATCATTATGATTTGTGAAACCTTCCATAAGCTAGGGATGTACTGGAGTCTAAGCATAGCGTTATAAAGCGTTGTGATGAGGACGATGGACTTTCTTGGGAATTGCACGAGTATTTCTTAGGTGATCAGGTCGAATCCCAGGGCCTTCCTGTTATCAAGCTTTCTGATGATCCTCTGAACTTCTTGTGGAGATGCAGGTTTAATAGGTAGTTCTAGTTGTAGGTCAAGACCTAGTATTGAGTTCACACCAATTGCCAGGTTTTGACCCGCAGCCTCATTAAGCGAAAAGACCATTGACAGGTGTTCTGCAAACAAGTCTGCTTTTAGTTTATTTGTTCTGGCCCACCCGCCATCACCAGATCTGATAGGGGGCTTGAGTTCCTGAGGTCTAGCACATGCTTTCGCAGATCGCTACAGCGAGTAGTTGGTAGAGCTAGTTGCTGTCATAGTTTCTAGTTTGCTTTGAAGTGTGTTGTCGTCAGCCTCTATGATCATTTGCCTTAATTCGACGATAGCTCTGTTTAAATCCCTCTTATCATCACGATGCCGACTCATATGCCATCTGCGGTGAAGCCTGCGTTTCTCTGTAATTTTATTTCCTATTTCAAGGGGGTAATTTGTGTGCAAACGTTTCTTTTTCAACTCTGGGGTGTTTCGCCAGCATACTTTTTGGACAACTTTAGTAAATCTCTCCAGCGCTGCATCGATCTCCATTGTAGTTTTTAGTTTAATGTTTAGTTGCACAGAGTCCTCAACAAATTCCCGGAAGCCACTCCAGTCTGTATGAGAGTTACTAAGGTGCATGGGTCTCTCAAACTCGATTATAGTAGTATTGAGTGTAAGTATTACAGAAGTGTGATCAGACGAACTGTCAATACATGGATCGACTTTATGTTAGCCCCCGGAAATACCACCGGTAATGAAAAAGTCCAGCAAGTCTGGCAGTTTGTTGTTATTCGGTGGCCAGTATGTCAGTTGAGAAGTGGAAGCGATGCGCAGGCCCATTGCGTTGATGCACTGTTTGAGTTGTCTACCCCTGGTAGTAATCAGTCTTGAGCCCAAGTGGGTATGCTTCGCGTTCCAATTACCTCCAGCAACAAATCTAGTACCCAACGTAGCGGAATAGGCTGAGAACATGGTAGAACTGTTCTCCACTAGAGCTGCTGTAATAGTCTGAATATGATCCGTCTTGTACTCAGCTAGAAGATGGTGCTTTACAGTTTCCTTAACCACTATTGCGGTTCCTGCATGAGCTGTACCATCTGGATGGTTGGTAAGGTAAGTAAGGAATCCACGTACCTTGTTGTGTATCTTGCTCTTTTGCGTACAGTAAGCCTCCGATATCAGTACAAGATCCAGTTTGTGTTCCGATATTAGTACTTCAAGGTCTTGTTTATTGGGTGCAAGCCCATTAATGTTCCAGGTTGCAATCCGCAAGCCTATGTTGTGAGTTTCGACAAGAGCGTTGTTAAGAGTCCCATCAGAGTACTCATTTGTTGTAAGAGTAGGTCTAGCTTTTCTGCTTGGTTGATAAATATATTGCACATGTAATCATCCTGCTGCGTGTATTTTGTTTCAACATTTGTCTGTTTTAAGACTTGAGCGTATGTGCCATACTGGCTGTTGTGTCTTGTATTGTCATGTATTTGGTCAGGGACTATTTTTTCTGGCGGATGGCTTGTAGATTTTACAATTTATATATATATATATATATATATATATATATATATATATATATATATATCTTAATATATATAAATCTCGTGTCACAATGTTTGTCCTCAATGGACTCCTAAAACACTTAACCGATTATAACAAAATTCGCACACCATGTGCAGTTCGATCCAACTTGAAAGATAGGCTATATTTTATTTTGATATATTAATTATTATATTTAAGAAAAAAATAAAGAAGGCGGTACAAAGTTCGCCAGGTCAGCTAGTATATATATATATATATATAATGTATGTTCGAGGATAAGTTTAATTCTTATATAATTCTTAGTATAATTCTTTTTTTGTTGGAAAGAAAATATCCCTGGTGTGGTACTATGATAAGGAAACCAGGATCTGATGATGGGATCCCAGAGAAATCGAGGGAAACTCTCGCAAATCCGCATAATTTTTTACTGGGTGTACCGATTTTGATGATTTTTAATTTAATCGAAAGCCGATGTTTATCATGTGGTCACATTTAAATTTCATCGATATCTGATTACAACTTTTGGAGTAATCTTTGATAATGCGTATTTACTTGACTATTTTTCGTCTACTTACGTTGGATTACTTGTCGATATATTTGAAGTCGGTTTTTCTTCGTTTGACTGCAAACACAATTATTATTTTACAACAACCTGTAATAATATTAATGTGTAGATACTTCAAATCAAAAAATTTGTAATAAAAACACTTTTACATGTACAATTAACTAACGATAAATATAATATTATTAGAGAACAATAAAGATATGTATCTATGAAATTAAATTGGAGTGAAGACAGAGTTAAGCGTGGGTGAAGGAACAGTTATTGTAATCCAGGCAACGAGTAGTAAATTAACATAAGTTAGTGTTTTACGTGTACGTGATTACGAGCCATAAATATTCAATACTCTGATGACGTTGGTTGAAAAACAAAGACATACCAATATTATTTCGCCTGATAATTAAATTTTATGCTCCATACTCTCTCTTATATGATAATTAATATTAATAATTAATTAATATTAAACAATAAAGTATTTCAATGATTATAATTTGATTTAGCTCCGTTTAATGATGTTCTATTTTTTAAGAATACCAGAGAACAGTGCATGGGAGTAATGTAACAATTAATGTAAGCTTTAAAGTCTTACCTATCAAATGAAACGTTCGACAATAGTTTGCCTTCAACAACTTATTATAATACTAAGCTACTAAGAATAGAATTCAAACAGGTTTGGCTATGAATTTTAAGATCAAGATATATATCAGATGAATGATTCATCAAATTTTTGACATGATTTGATGTGATGTAAATCATAAAATAGACTAGGCGTGGCTGAATACTATGATGAAATTTATATTATCATAATACAAAATCGTCTTTTTTATGTAAAACTTCTTTATATACGCTTGACGGGAGTAAGCTGGCGAATGCGTGACGAGAACGTTACTAAAAGTTTGATCGGGTGAGGCAAACGGAGGAATAGAGAGAAATGCGAGCACACATTTTCTTTCTCTCCTTCTCTCATAGCCAGTTATTTCGTATATCGGGCGAGGCAAACCATGCGTTTTTTAGTGTTGACAAAATTAGTATTGGACGGTTGTTATGCTGCAGTACGTTACCAGAGTAGCTCGTATATTAAGACAAAGTAAAATTTAAAAAAAGGGCTAGTGTTTTTTTCACAGGAGGTGATCAATAACACCTACAGAACCCCCCAATTGAAGGACGCAGTTAGGAGTCGAACAACCTATATAGATTTTTACCAACTCTATGCATGTATAATCTGTCTTACTGGCATTCGCCATCATCGCTCCTTTTTGTTTTTTTTTTTTTTATATTTTTTTATTTAATATTCTTGATCGTAAAACTCTAGGCTAGCGAGATGATACCAGGAAACAAGAAACGTGAGAATAATATATATTAAGACCCATCTCGAGGCTCCGATAATTGAGACGTCAATTTTTTCAACCGGTCCCCTTCGGGTTTTTGAATATTTATAACGCGCGCGGACCGTAATTTAACTTTGCTTCTCGTTATCTCAGGGCCTCTATCTAACTCGGTTTCGACTGATACCGGTATTAATGTGGATTCCAACATATTCTAGGAAAAAAAAAGAAACGCTAAATGATATACGAACTCGTAGCTGGTTTTGTTTGCATTGTTAATTTTTTTAATGTCTTATGTAGAGCTTTGCTGAATCAAAAATGTTTTTCGATATGATATTATATATATCTATTATTATTTGGTACCTTAATTGAAGAAAATAAATATGTAAATTTACTTTATAGGTACGTAAGGATGAATTTATAATCATCGACGTTTAAAATAATACTGACAGCTGGATTTGAAACACTTTTTTTTATTATTGTACAATTTGTAGATTATGAACATCTGCATTACGATTAAGAACGTGACTGTTACGAAATAAAGGCAGTGCTTAATATATATTAATCCGATTAACCATTTACGCAACGGTTCTAGACAACCAGGTACCTACAAATTTAAATCATTTCAACGAATTTGTTTTCAATAGATTTTTTATCCATATCTATCACGCAGAGAGCTTGAATACGTCTTTGTATGGATGACATTTTGTCAGCAGGAAAAAAATATTAAAAGGTCTCGTGTACAATTTAGACATCAATCAGACTTACTAAGCTGCCCTTTTATTTTGTAAAATTTTAATGCACTTTGTTCATCGAACGCATGCGACGGCTTCAAGACTATTTTTCTTTAATATACGTGTTACATTTCGAAATTATCCAGAAAATTAAAGCTACATATGTATGCGTTCATTTTTTATTATTATTCAAAATCAAAATCAAAAATAGCTTTATTCAAATAGGCTCCAAGAGCACTTTCGAATCGTCATTTTACAAATTAATACTTTAAAAATAAATTATTATTTTTGTAAAAGTGAAGCTACCACCGATTCGGAATGTAGAAACTCCGCAGTTACTCTTTTGAAAATAATATATAAACTGTGTTTTAGCACGAAATTAGAAACATGTTGCATGAAATACAGCGTCACTAAGTCCACACATCTTTATCAACTATGTAATCCTGCACCGAGTAATAAGCTTTATCTACTATTTTTTTTTTTATAAAAAATTTTTAATTTATGTTAAGACAATTCCAAAATCATTTGTGGTATTTTATTATACATGCGAATACCATGACCCAGAAAGGAAACGTTTACTTTGCGCAGTCGGAAACTTGGAGTTACAATTTTGTTATTCCTTCTCGTGTTTACAATGCGATTATTACTATTTATTTCAAACAATGAATATTTTGGTGAATATACATAATATTGTTATAAATATACTGCGACGCAATCGTTAATATGTCCTTAAATTAATGTGTTAGTTTGCGCGACTTTCGTTGTCTTATTTTTGAGTTGACTTTTTCCTATTTAAATTATAGTCTATAGCTCATTAGAAATAATTTTGCAAAATTGCTGATTTACTTTTAGTGTTTCCTTCCTATTGAGAAAAAAGGAATCATATTACAAAATTCGAATGTACATATTTTAACTTCAAAAAAATGAAAAATAGTTCACTTCAGCCTATCGCAGTCCACTGCTGGACATAGGCCTCCCCAAGTTCGCGCCACACATCCCGGTCTTCCGCAATCCTCATCCAGCCTACACCGGCAATCTTACGTAGATCGTCGGTCCAACGGGCCGGAGGACGTCCCACACTGCGTTTGCCAAGACGCGGTCTCCACTCTAGAACCCGTCTACTCCAACGGCCATCGGTCCTGCGACACAGATGACCAGCCCACTGCCACTTCAACTTGCTAATTCTGTGGGCTATGTCGGTTACTTTCGTTCTCTCGCGGATAGTCTCATTTCTAATCCTGTCTTTGAGAGAGACCCCAAGCATAGCCCGTTCCATTGCACGTTGAGCGACTTTAAACTTGTGGACCAGTCCCTTGGTCAGTGTCCACGTCTCGGCTCCGTATGTTAACACAGGCAGGACGCATTGCTCGAAAACTTTTGTCTTCAAGCATTGCGGAATCTTTGAAGTGAAGACTCGACGGAGTCTTCAAATAGTTATTGACACTAAAATATTATTAAAAATGTAATCCTATGAAAAAGATCTAGATTTTTAAATGAAAATGGGGTCAAATACTATACTGATTAGATATACACACTATACATACATATTAGATTTTAGTATTATCTAACAAGTAGGGAATCCTACTTGTTAGATTCCGACTTGGCCAATTTTTACCATCAGCAGGTTTCCGGTTTTTTTTTTCCGGTTATATTTTCAACAAGTTCTTCTTTAAAATAGATTTTGATATTTATTTATAAATATCAAATTTAAAAGTGTATCAAAACGGTTTGAGTAATTTAGCTAATCGTAGCACACAAAAGTTTCTTTGGCGTTTATAATATTTCTAGAGACATTTCGTTATTAATAATGATAAAAATACCTAGATGGTACATTACGCTCAACACCAGCTGTAGTAATAAGTACACTGTACTGTAATTATAAGCTTATTTGTAACCCACAAGCAGTAGATAAATAACTTTTTCTCAACAGAGAGTGTTTCTGATGGCCGACTTATAAATATTTAGCAAACTTACATGTTGTCTTGAAAGTATAATTAGAAAATGATCCATCTACACCCCATTTCCTTTTCGTAAAAAAACAATACGCATCACGATAATATTATATTAGTTAAAATTTTATACCAATATCCTCTCTTTTTTTTTTTCGAAGTATCGTTATTTTTAGAGCTAGAACCCAGCTCAGCCTATTACAGTCCACTGCTGGAAATAGGCCTCCCCAAGTTCGCGCCAGACATCCCGGTTTTCCGCAATCCTCATCCAGCCTACACCGACAAAAAGCTTAAAACTTATTTTTTAGACTGTTGATTTCATATAAATAAATATGACATTTAAAATTTGTAAAAGTTTTACCCTCAAGGGTGTACAATAACAATACGGATAGAGGATGAAAGTTTGTATGGAAATATGTAAGGTTTTTTTTATTTTTTTTTTTTATTTTACGACTAGAGACAAAATATTAGAGCTTTTCTGATGTCTAGAAAAATAAACCAAAAGATATATCAAAAAACGGTGTCCAAAGTAATTATTCGAAGTCGTGTCCTCAACGAGCTAGTAGTAATATAAACAAACTAGCGGCAAAAAAAAAACTGATATTACTATACTATTTATGGTTAGTGTATAGTGGTACCAACACCAGCTATGATATAGATAAGACATACTATATAACGGAAAGGCTATAGCAAAAATGTTATCTACATCTACACAAATATAAAAAAAATTGGGGAGTTTGTTTGTAATATTAAAAGAAGCGCTTTTACTAAATGTATATGGATGTGTATACATATACCAAAATATCATTTTTTACAATTTTTGTCTGTCTATCTGTTTGTTCCGGCTTATCACTGAAACGGCTGAGCCGATTTTCACGAGACTCGCTGGCAGAGATAGCTGATATAATAAGGAGTAATTTTGGCTACTTTTATTTTAGAAATCTATTTATTTTATAACTCTGCGAACTGAACAATAACTTTTTTGTTAAATTCCATGCGGACGAAGTCGCGGGCACAGCTAGTATTTTATATACATCGATTTACAATGAAAAAAGCAAGTAGGACTATTTTCACGAACATACGTATTATTGGTAAAATAACAGTGCTTTCAGCTTATAACTTTATTTACAATCTGGTATACGTAATAAACAATTTTAAGCAAAAAAAAAACAAGAAAAATATTTGTACCAAAAGTTTGGTTTATTATTTGTGTTGTTTTTCTAAATCAGAGACATCTAGTGGCAGTGCTCATTACTAGAAAGTCAATCCTATATTAAATTTAAAAGCAATGTTGCTAAATATAAAATTGTTTTGATAGCGCTATTAAAATTATGAAAAAAACTAAATCCATGTTATTAAAAGTTTCTTGTTTTTAATTAAAGTCGATTATAACTTCTTAAGCGATTGTTCATAAATGAATTCTTGCAATTTCTTGTCATCGATTTTTTTTAATCCCTGGGCCTTGAATTTTTCGGTAATAAAATCACCACTCTCGAACCTTTCTCTCTCTCTGTTTAATTTATCACTTGGAATATTGTCACTGTAAGGTGTAAGGTTCTGCAAGCATTATTTGCGTTTCATCTACACTTTTCTTCAACTTAAAGCAGCGAAGTAAAATCTCTCGTAAAAGTAACAAATTACAAGAAATTTTGTACAAGTTCAACCCAATAAAAAACATGTATTTTTTTAAAAAACTCATTGCAAAATTTACGGTGCCTATATTATTCATAGATTGTAGCTTCACAGAAACCAACGCATTCTTCAATCGATAAACAACAAATATGCCAATTAAAGCTATGTCTTAAAAACGGACCGAATTAATTTGTACACTCAATATATATTTTTTGTTAGTCTTAACTTTATGAGAAGATATATTTGTTCCCACATTATTGACCAAATATATAGTTATTGAAATAAGTAAATTTTTTGGTAAGTTTTTATATCAATGTTTCTTCTTGTTAATTTTTTTTGTAACTTTACTCGAGTAATTAAGGTAAAGGCTTTCGATTCGAATCACATCACTAGCATAAGCTGATTCTGTGACCAGATTGTTTATTAAATGACATTACTGGAATTTGACAGTTTACTGGAGTTATTAACAGTACAAAAAGTAGCATGTTTTATTTATTTTAATTTTGTTATGAAAAACTAATTCAAGGCACAATTGTATGTTAATATTAACGTTAAAGTTTTAGTGTAATGAGTATCAAGGTTATTATATAATTATATTGTGAAAGTGTTTTTGACGTTTGGGCATCTTGTTGATTACTTTTACTTTTGTTGGGTAAATTTTTTTGATATGACATGTAAATGGTGATTTTTATGAAATTATATACATCTCTTTCCTAAATATAATTATTTACGTCTAACTTACAAAAAAAAACTAATGTTGTTTATTTTTCGTAATAAGTAATTCAGAGGTCAACGTCGTATTTTGATTGACTAAAGTTACCACAGTATCACAATTAAAATTTAATGTATTTGACCAATATATGCCACATTTCAATCACGCCATGTAAACGTTATCTTACATTATTGAAAAATAAATCGTGAGGGATTATTAAACAAGAAAACTTTTTCTATTTTAGATTACACACGCGTATGATGCGGAAAAATTGATTTAGAATTAAAATCTTTCCATCGAAGAGAAGAGTGATATAAGTATAAAGCAATAACTACAGAGATGAGCGCGGGAGGGCCTAATCCTATGAACAATTTACCCCCTGGAGTCAATCCAGAGAACAACCTCTTGCCCGGAGGACCTATAATTAATCAAGGAATGAATAGAAATAGGAATAATAATCAAAATCCATTATTTAATGTTAGGGAAAGACTATTTCATGCTTTATTTTTCAAATTTGCAATTGCATATGCTCGTACATTTCCTCGACCCGTAAGGAGATTTTTCGAGTTTCTAGTGCTTCTGAAAGCACTAATAGCTTTCTTTGTGCTTGCATACATACACATAGCTTTCTCGAGAACACCAACAACATGTTTGAATCATATCAAAGATTCGTGGCCAAGAGATGGTATTTTAAGGGTGGAAATCTTAAGAAATCCTGCCCAAGACTATACGATTGAACAGAGCTATGCTAAAGAGAGGAAGCTGAAGAAAGATAAAGAGGAATTAAATTCCATGCTAGGGATGCTAGCTACTGAAGGGTAAGAAACAATACTGTCATATATATTCTCTATACTATGTCCTCAATATTAATACACAATTTGTCAATTAAGTGTCAAGTATATAAAAAGTTACAATCTACAAATATATCTTAAGTTTTAAAAAAATATTTAAATTGTTCTTTTTCTAGTTTGCTAATTTACATTTGTAATATAGATTTTATTAATACATTGAAATGTATGTTAAAACATGAGATAATACTTTTTTTTTAAGATATATATTTATTGTTATTGTTGTGTCATACATTGATAAGGTACATATAAAGTAATAAAAATAATGCGGTCATTATAAATCATTAAAAATTTATTGGCAAAAAGTATATATAAAAAGTGTATATAATATATAAAAACTAGTAATATTTAAAGCTATTTTTTATACATTTTCTGAATTAATTTAAAAATTACAATACCATGTGTACCAGTATAAGTTTGACATCTTAGTTACTTTATTAAAAATATTACTTCTACTACTAACTCTGACATATATTTTTCAAGGCTATTTTTTTTAATATTTATACAAAAAGTGAATTTAAGAATAGTGTATGTAATAATGTATTTAGGTCAAGCATTGCTAGTTTGATGATGAGTGTCTAATTTTAAGTTTTTATTTTTTATTTTTTTATTTTTTATGTCACTAGGTCGGCAAACAAGCCTACGGCTCACCTGATGGTAAGCGATTACCGTAGCTTATAGACGCCTGCAACACCAGAAGCATCGCAAGCGCATGTTTTTGAGCGTAATAGTCACTGTAAGCTAAACTAAAAATGCGTTAAGTTTGTTACCCACTTCAAAAAAGTAGATTCTCAATTTGTCTGTATTTTTTTTTATTTTTATTTATGTATGTTACCCCAAAACTTTTTACTGGGTAGACTGATTTAGATGAATTTTGTTTTAATCGAAAAGTGGTGCTTGTCATGTGGTCTCTTAAATTTAGTCGTGATCTGATGACTACTTTTTGAGTAATCTTTGATAATGCATATTTATTATTTGACTATTTTTTCATCTACCCACATTGTTAGTTATATAATTTTACTTACTAATGTAATTGTTGTTGGTTTTTGTTTTTTCGTTTGTGGCCATATACAATAATTCTATAAAGAATAAATGATTGTGTAAGTTCAGTGAGCATAGTTCAATATAGGAATTAAGAAACCTCAGAAACATGGTAATCTAATTATAATAATTTACTGCCTAATATTATCTTACTTCTATTGTAAGGCTTCACGACCAATAAAAAATTTTCTTTAAGTATATATGAGTTAGTTAAATATTTCAGCACGGGGTAACAGATTTTCTATTCATAGATTGTATTTTTACCTATTACACTATACTGACAAGTAAGATTAGTATACATAGAAATTGAAGTAGACGTCAAAAGTTATAAATGAAACATATTAAGCATATATATTATCTTACTGATGCATTGCATCATATTTTATGAACAAGATTTAAGTACACAATATAACAAAGTATTCATTTATTGTTGAACAATGTTTATGAACAATATAAAGTATTGATAAGTTTGTGTTTATTATTTGTAAGTCTTTTACATTAAAACATTTTTAAATTTCCAGATTTGTCAATATAGAATCATCAACAAATGATGAAATTAAAGATGATGAATATTTAAGAGATGGAACTGATTATGGAAATATCACCCGTATTCATGATGAGAATGAGGACTCTCCAAATCAAGTGATCGAAACGGGTTTCTTTGTCGAAAGTAAACCAGATATGGTGCCAAGCGATGGTCTAACTGATCTTAATCAAACTATTGTACCAGGTGAAGATGTAGAACCAACATCATCCATATGGGAAGGAATATTGGGACTTGTAGAGGATATTGATAGGGATTCAAAATTGGGTGATGTAAGTATCATACAACTATCAGATCCTTTGTTATGTGCTAGAAAATTTTGAGACTAGTAATTAATAATTAAGTTTTTCTCTTTCTTGTGACATTAAAAATCAAAACTTTATTGAAATTGTTTTCTGTGGACAGACAAGCTTGTGTAACACAAATATGCCTAAATTATTATAATTAAAAAAAGTATCTTACTGCTCATTGGTATGAGCAAGATAGTAATATTTAGTTAACATTCCTTGACTTAGTCCAAAAGTTGAGATAAAATATTTATCATTGTTTTTCGATATAAAAATATGCACTGCCATAATATAAGTAGGTTATGAATATATGTCAACCTTACACTTGCGTAAAAAAAGTAATTTTTTTTTCAAAATCAAGAGAAATTTAGGTAAAAAACGAAATTATTGTCAAAACTGACAAACAAAGTATTAAGTAATACAATAAATAATAATAGACGCCTTACACTCATCAATCCTCATTAAGATCACTCTTGTATCGGGGGTCTAGAAATAACACTAAAGGTACATAGGCACAAACATAAAGACTAGTAAAAACCTTTAGCAGTACAAATGTTTGCCACGTGCGGGGATCGAACCTGCGATCACTATAACTGTCAATCTGATATTGTGACCATTGCGCCAACTTATCGTAATTTAAGCCCATATTAAAAGACAAAACAAATTTTAATAATCCTTATTCTTGTCTTTTCATAATTTCAGTGTCCTGAACCATACCTCATTCTTGATCTTACCACTAAAGTTCCTTTGTAAATAATATTGAAATTTGTGGATCAATGTGTCAAGTTAGGGAATCTTGATGGTATTCAATGTGACTGATCACAATGAATGGTTCTAAATTCTTACAAATATATAAGCATGCAAAGGCGGCTTTTTCTTGTGTGCAAAATATTTTTAATAAATAAATTAATAAGATGGATAGTTTATAAAATAAAATATTTACCAAGTCGCGCGGTTAATGTACATAATGAAAATTGTGCGTGCAGTTAGTGTATCAAATTAATTTGGTAAAAGAAAACCGCGATGCTCGGCGACGACGAGTCCTGAAAGGCGATGGTCTCCTTCTGCGAGACAGTAATGTCTCAGAAGGAGGATGACGAGCGGGTGAGAGAGGAGGTTGCCGACGAGGCCTCCCTCCGCAGGCGGCAAACGGGGGTGCGTAAGAGACGCTACTTAATGGGCCTCCAGTAACGCCCCTGTGCCCGTGTCGGCCAGGATGGGTACTAGGTTCTGCTAGACACGGCGTCATTCATTTCGATTGTTCAGAGGTGAGGCGGACAGTCCCCATGGAGGAGAAGTCTGGCCTTTTCGCCAAAGCCAGCCTGTCGCTGGAGGGATGCTGTTTCGTGCAGGTCCAGGACCCTCCAATTAAAGCGGCTGAAGACTCCCGCAGGGGTTTGGTCGGTATTGCACCCCCAAGTGCTGACGCCGACATACGCTCTAGGACTGTCTACCCGTGGCCGGAGAGCCTTTTGCAGTGATTTGCAGTGATTAAACAATATTTGTTTATAGTCAATACAAGAGTGATTTTTAGAAAAAAAGTCCACTTGTTTTTCTTTTTATTTATTTATTTTAACGTCTTTTTATCTCTAGCGTTAGTAAAAAATGTTATTTTAAAACTGAAATACCCCATGGTATGATTAGTCTGGCAATGGCCTAAAACTCGGATAAAAGAAATAGTTTTTACAATGATACAATTGGTTCAAATATAATTTAGACAAAAAAAAGAATAGGTGTGTATTATGTTGGTTTTTAGGTGTGTGTGTATCTGTGTGTGAATGGTTAGTTATATAATTTAGCTAAACATTGAAAATCAAGACAAAATGTTCTATGCTGATAATTAATTTGTTGTTGATAAAATTCGTAGTGTATTTTCGGTTCGTTGAAAGTCAATACTCTATAAAATGAAAATAAAACATAAGCTAATAACGTTACTTACTTTTTGTAGATATTACTTCGAAATAAGATTATACTTTTTATTCTTAGTTAAAAACAAACATTTATTTATTACTAGCTGCCCGGACAGACTTCGTTCTGTCAAAAGTTAATAGTAAAAATTAAATTATTTTTAAATTTTTTAAAATTATTCTTTAGTATTAAAACCTACCGTGGGCTTGGTCAAGCCATTCTCGAGTAGCAACATTCATTTTTATCTATACATGTAGATAAAAGTAATTTTTTTAGATTCTTTTATGAATGTGAAATAAGCAATTATTTTGAAGTCATTGTAAAATTAAAGCAACGTAATAAATATATGATTAACATTCTTAGCCTCACCTATGTACGTGTTTGTGACCATTGTACCAGATTTTACGTCTTATTTTATTACAAGTCACATTATTGTTATATATTATTTGTCACAAGTTTTTTATAATCTGAAAATATTCCAACAATACAAAGAAAATGATAATCACGTTTTTGTGTTCCTAGTTAGGTTAATTAATTATTAAAAACTAAACACGGGTTTGTAATATATATTATTTTGTTTGTATTTAGTTTTTTTATATATACATTTCAATGATTTGCCGTTTTCTTATTGTACGTCTACCTCCTTTAATTTATATCTGCAATCGTTCCTTTTCGGGTGTGATGGAAGAAATCTTTTTTAGAGCTTAAGCACACCCATTATAAGTGAGTCTTAATGACAAATATTTTATATAATATTGTAAGTAGATTGTTAAAATCAATAAATCAATACATTTTTTTAGAATGTTTGTTAATATAAAGTTGAGTTGAGTTGACTTTGAAATATATGTTGTAAATGGTAGTTGAGCAGTAACCGTAAGTTTGTGTAGAATGGCCCGGCCATTATATAAGAAATATCACAAATGACCATTTAGTATTGATATCATATATATATATACATTATATATGAAATCAACAATTGACGAAAAAAAAACAAATGTTAAATGATTTTCACGAGTATTTTCCCAGAAACGGGAATCAAATCTTCAATTATTGCAACAACCTCAGGTCGCGGTCGCAAATGTTAATCGCGAAATTATCCATAATCTTTGAAGAGGTTACTGACCGGATTCGAACACGCGACAATTGATTAGATATCTCGAAGCAAAATATTATGATATCATAACACATTTCTTCTTAATACGATTTTCATAAAATTTTCATGCACAATGTAATACATTGTGTACAAAATGATAAAATAAATAAATGAATGCTTATATATAGTTGTAGTATCTACTTTACCGTTAATTTTGGCCAATTACACTTGATAAAGCTTATCTTGTTAGTAAACTACTGTTAGGCTAGCAGAGACTTTATCTGAGGCTATATTTTCTTTTTATTTAGGAAGTAAAACAGAGCCTTAGTTTCGGTTTCACTTCAACAAATAAACTACAGCTTTGGGTTCTACTAGTTACAAAAAGAGAAATACTATCCAGTATTGTATCCAACGTTCAATGAATTTGATAACTATCTGAAACTATCAGGGTTCCTTAATGATATTATGAGTGTTCCTTAATGATATTTGAAATGACTGGACTGTTTATACAGTTGGCAATGACCCTGCTTTTTGCTTCCAAGGCTGTGGGTTGGTTCCCTCCCCGAGCCTGGGTATATTTGTTTTTTATATCAGTTAGTCAGTTTAGTCTATTGCAGTCCACTGCTAGACATAAGCCTCCCCAAGTTCGCGCCAGATATCTAGTTTTTCCGCAGTCCTCATCCAGCCCACACCGGCAATCTTACGTAGATCGTCGATCCAACGGGCGGAGGACGTCCCACATTGCGTTTGCCAAGACGCGGTCTCCACTCCAGGACCCGTCTGCTCCAACGGCCATCCGGTCCTGCGACACAGATGACCAGCCCACTGCCACTTCAACTTGCTAATTCTGTGGGCTATGTCGGTTACTTTCGTTCTCTCGCGGATAGTCTCATTTCTAATTCTATCTTGAGAGAAGCCCCAAGCATAGCCCGTTCCATTGCACGTTGAGTGACTTTAAACTTGTGAACTCGAAGACTTTTGTCTTCAAGCATTGCGGAATCTTGTTGTTATATCTATTATTTATCTTTACAATAATTACAAAAAAAAAATCTGCATCAGCCGACCTATAGTACAGGATTTAAGCCATCTACATTAAAAAAAGAAAAGAAGAACATAATCTTATACATATTTGTATATATTTTTTATTACATTTGTTTTTGTATTTAATTACAGGAATCGGTCGACGATTCCGCAGTGAACGATTCATCGAAAGGTAAGATTTCGTAACGGTTCAATCGAGTTTCTCTTATGGGTTTCATAACTGACCTCGAAACTAAATTTTTGTCTGAATTTTTTATCAACCGTGCCAACTTTTGATCTTTTGTTGAATGTCGGTTTATTCTGAATGAAATATGGATAATTGTATAAGCGAAATAAAATAGACTAAAGTGTTAATTTTATGTAATTATATAATAACTGTATTTAATTGTTTTTGTTACTTCAAATTAATTTGACTTAATATTAATAATAAAATAGGTAACTGATATTTACCTAACTTAATTTTTTGTGTTTCTAAACAGTACCTGAAAGATTATTGTATATTAAAGATAACTAAATGAGTTTAAATTTTTTAATATTCTTTATGTTTATTTGCAAATAATTACAATGATTATACTATAAACGCGTAACAAAGAATATAAAATAAAAATCAAATTTTTAATTAACCAATTCAAATCAAATCAAAAATTACTTTTATTCAAATAAGCTTCAAAAGCTGAATTCTAATTTTTCTGAATCATCATTTTGTCAAATTATTAATTATATTAAATTAAATTATTAATTATATTAGATTTTGCAGAGAATAATCAGCAAGAAACTCCGCAGTTACTCTTTTAAAAAATGTGTTTTATTATAAAATATAAAAGTGTAAAGATCATAATAAATATCCGATATAGTGTTTTATTTTCTGTTTTATAGATGAAGATTACATACTGGAATATTCACTGGAATATGGATTTCTTCGTTTATCACCAAGTGCAAGGCTCCACCTCAAGATTCCGGTAAAAATCGTCACCTTGGACCCGCAGAAGGATGAATGTTTTGGAGATACGTTCTCTCGTTTAGTTCTTGATGAATTTCTCGGCTACGATGATCTTCTCATGGCTTCTATTAAGAGTCTAGCTGAACAAGAGGACAATAAGGGGTATTTGAGGTTAGCATATAGCGGATAGTCGATTTTTAGAGTTTACTCCAACTGAAATAAGTATGGGGTGTGAAGTCACCGGATACAACGAAATAGCAGTGTCGCTGAGAGTGATGCTTTCTAGCGCTTGTAGCTATAGCAAGATATAGGAATAATAGTACAGGAGTAACTGTATTGATGCGAATAGAGAGCGTATTTTTTTACAAATTTTTGTCTGTCTGTCTGTTTGTTCTGGCTAATCTCTGAAACGGCTGGACCGATTTTGACGGGGCTTTTACTGGTAGATAGCTGATGAAATAAGGAGTAACTGCGGCTACTTTTATTTTAGAAATATATTTATTATATAATTTTATGAACTGAACAATAACTTTTTGTTTAAATTCCACGCAGATGAAGTCGCCGGCACAGCTAGTCTAATATAAAATAGGGAAAGATGCCCAAGGTTAAAATGAGGTTAGAGATATTATGTCTAAAAGTTGTTATATTGTTAGAAATTGTCATAACCTTGAAATATTTGAATTCTTAAGTAAAACATTGAAAATATTATTTTCGTTATACCACTATAACCGTACAGAGGGCGTGCAATATCACAGATGCATAAGCTTCATTTTCCGTTTCGTTCTGGAAATTATGATGTTAATAACGACTCTTACGGCTTTAAATTAGAAACACAATTTGATAATGGTGAATTGATAGCAATACTAGGAAAAGACTTGTCCCCAACCCCTCTCAGAAAACCCAACATTTTTTTCGCACAGTTATAGGGTTAGATATAGGGTTTAGTTCAAATTCTTAGAAGCTAGCTCTTATACAAGCCCTCGTATAGTTGATATACATTGTAAATTCGTATGTAATATACATACTTTGTTTCAGGAATGTGATAACCGGTGAACATTACCGTTTCGTGTCGATGCTGACTGCTCGCAGCTCTTATATAGCTGCATTCTTTATTATGCTGGTGTTTGTGAGTATTATTTAAATTATATTTCAATTTAGAGCTGATAATAATACTACGGAGAGTTAAATGACGACCGCAGTTAAAGAATACTGCTCTCAAGAAGTTTTGTGTTATTGTCATGAGTAATTTAGAGCTTTTGGAGAGGTTTGGTCACTATACAAAGCGCTTGAAATATATTGTTGGTGTTGAAGTGTGCATAGTAATCGTTTGCCATCAAACGGATCATACTTACTTGATTGCCACTTTTTTTTATATAAGAAAATCGTTTATGATTTACAATTTACGATTTTAGCAACCTATGTCTTGGTATTTTTTTTTCATACAAATAGTTCAGGTAACAAGTGTACGGCTCACCGAATGGTAAGTGATTACCGACGTCTGTAACACCAAAAGCATCGCAAGTGCCTTGACGACCCAATCGTCTCCCAAACGTCCTCAGGACCTCTGACTACCTTACTCCCAACAGGAATACGACTCTACTTGAGAGCAATACTATACCGAGACCAATATTTTTTATTTTATATTAACCCGCATTTGAGCAGCGTGGTGGATTAAGCTCTGATCCTTCTCCTACATGGGGAAAGAGATCTAAGCCCAGTAGTGTGATATTATAGGCTGAAACGTGACAATATTATTTGGTTGTGGACTTAAAAAAATAAGGATGTTCTCAATTCGACTGTATTTTTTTTGTGTGTTATGTCAGAGCCTTTTACTGTGTGGACCGATATCAATGATTCTTTTTTTAATCGATAGCTGATGCTTGTCATGGGTTCCTACTTCAGGGAAAAACTACTTCAGTCTTAAGTTATGTTTTTCTTCACGGTGATACTGCGCAACACATAAAGAGTAATAAAAATATACATAAATATAATAAAATTATGTTGGGATGTGTAAAAAGATAGTAATTTTATTATGAAGATAAAAATAAAATTTTCCCTTTTCTAATTTTGCTCCTTACATCTATCCAGTTTCGTCAAATCTTATTCTACAACCTAAAGCAGAAAATCGATATAAAATTTTGTTGTAGCACTTTTCTCAGCGTTTATTTCATAAAACTGCCATCTTGCGTCAAGTAGCGTCATCACTAAGAGTGTATGTACTAAATGACTGAAGTTAACCAAAATTTTGAAACCTGTTAGTTCTCCCGCTCGTTAATAGATGTCGTGATATATGTTCCAACGAGAAAATATGCTCTTTAAGAAATAGGTTGCTTTTCATCCTGATATACCCCCGGGATCAGAAATTACGCGAGAGAAATAGTGAGGTGCAGATTCAGTAGGAGGTCTTTTTATAGTGCTGAATGATAGATTGGACTGTAGTGTAGACCTGGGAAGTATCAAGTTTTTAGATATTTAGTAACTTGATTTGCCAGCATCGACCTCACAAACTATTCGCTTTTGAAGCTCTTCACACACGGATTTGCCACGACCCATTGTTATTTGAAAACTAATGAAATAAAACTGAAATTTTAAGAATTTATACGTCTCACTTGACAAATGACACAGAATTACTTTTACAAATTTAAATTATGCAACAAAATTGTACAAAGAAGGAATAATCACCGATAGACGAACTATTTTGCTTATAACTTCTTCGAAATTAAAACAGGATATGTATATATTTAAAAAGCTAAAATATATAAGTTTATTGGTTCATAATTAAAAAATGGCATAAGTAATGCGACATGCGATAGTAGAACAGCTTAATATTTTATATAGATATACAAAAATAATGAAGTTAGAAAATCTCACAGAGAAAATTTCACACTAGACGAACTACATATTTTGCATCGGGGCTCGTAATATATAATAAATAAACATCGATGTATGTTTGCGGTGCCATTTAAACGAATAGCTTATGTACCAATTCTAAAATTGTGAATTCTTTTTGTTATCTAGAAATCTTTGCGAATGTAAAGGAACTGTAGCATATTTGGAATATTGGTGTGTTTTTTGGAATTAAACTGAAAGAGAAACGAGATAACTCAATAAAAATGCACCAAATTATAAAAAAAAGTTAATAAACTTTAATACAAACAATCAAAACGAACACAAAAAGAGAAAGTTTCTCAAAATGCTTATAATAAAACTCCAAAACAAGGGTTAAGTCCAAAAGTAAGGTGAAATATAATTTGGAATACTCTTTGGAAATCGGTATCATTTTTTCTTAGAAATTAATTAATCTCTAATGTTATATATAGATATATAAATTCTTATATCCTTTTGGTTTATCAAATAGTTACAAATAGCAGTTATTTTGCATGTTGATATATTTATTTCAATTTTAGTTAAGCTAAGTTTGATTATTAATATTATCTCAACTTTACACTTTATATAAATTTGATTGATGACCTTTTTAAATGAATTTTATTATTAACAGGTAGTATCTTTACTTTTAATTTTTTATGCGAAGTAATTTTAATTATACTTGCTACACGGCATTAATATATTGTGGAATGTTGTGTACCCCGTGATGAGATACATATTAGATAATAATGTAATAGTGAATTATATATAATGTTCCATATGTATTTTGTGGATGTACCTATAAAATAAAATAAATAAATAGATAAATAAATAATTATGTAGTGAAATTTAAGTAAATAACAGAAATAGATAACTTATACATAGATAAACAAATAATAACTATATAAAAAATAATATATATAAATATATATAAGAAAAAAAAAAACCTTACTAACAGTAACATAGGTTAAGTGTACATTGTAAGTAGAACATAAGTGTACATATATGGTAACTAGGAAATAAGTGTACATATATGATAACTAGGCAAATAAGTGTAAATATAGATAAGAAAAATAATAATGTTAGAAATTAAAAAGCAATTATGTGTATACTTCTGCATAAACAGTATTTAGTAAGAAAAAAAAAAAAAAAACCGTCAGCGTCGGACCACGTCCTAGTTTTACTAGGCAGTCACAGGACTGTCGATCTGTAGTATAATAAGTAGAAAAATCGCCTGTAGTATTATAATGCATGCATGATAAACAAAGGCACGGGTATTTTGAGCCCGTGGATCAAAATTTATAAATAATAATAAAAAAAAAAAATGTCTAATGTTTGTTTAACAGTTTTAGCTCTCTAGAGTCTAGATAATCAATTTGTTTTAAAGAAAGTAGCCAATAATACTGAAAAAGCACTAAGAAATCAGTCAGATAAATATTCTTAGTTGCTATTCTTGCCGTAGTCACAAACATACACACCAAGTGAATAACCATCACAATCACCGTGATCCCACAATTCACACACTAATCACTACCCATTCTTCATCTTTTATATAATAGTTCAGTATTTATCGTTGCTATATCGTCGGACGAGCTAGTATTACCTACTTCCAGATTCAGCACTAGGATTCGGATCTCATGAGCTATTGTCGGTCGTATCTTCTCTTTTTAGCTTTTTTCTATTTTCTTCTTGTGTTTTCTCTTAGTATGTCACTCAACAACCTTACTTATAATTCTGTTACATTTCAATTCTGCAAATGTTTACAAAATCAAACGAACATCATAATGTTGTATGATCATTTTACTGTTTATATAATTACAATGATGACTTTATTTACTATAGTAAATAATTACCACTAATTTCAATCTTACCGAAAAACCTGTCAAAATAGACATTTCGTTCCCGTGAGGCTAGTAGACGAAATGTCAAGATGGCGTCTTGTTTTTAGAACTCGATGGCCGCGTGTACAAGACACGTTAATTGACGACAAAAAAAAAAACACAGATGGTTTTATATTGATTTAGGTAAATATGCTGCAGTTTCTCTACGAATAATGAAATATGGCGCCATATACCATAAGAGTTATAGCCGGTGGCATTATAGATCAATTAATAGTTAAAGCGAGGCGCGGCCCTTCGGTCGCCACTAAAATCAGGACTCTCTCCCCGAGTTACAGTTATTGCACTTTTACAGCCCTTTCAAACTTTATTACGGTTCCAAATTCCACCTTTATGCCGTGCGCACGTCTTATGTGTGTTTAACAAAACTCCTTATAGAGACTTTGCGGACATTTCGTTCGGGTTTAACGAAAATATGTTAAATTGCTTTTTGAATAACTTTTTTATTGCTTCGTTGTTTCCTAAATAACGCTAGCTATAATTATAATTGAAAATCCAGTTTAAAAACTAGGATAGGTATCTATATATATCTAATATAAATGTTTTTGCATAGATATCTTAAGGTTTATATAATTTATTTATTTATATTTATTTTGGTTAATAGTGATTTCAATGTACTGTATATATTATACTTTGAAGACTACCTTAGTTTTTATTATGAAAAGCTTATTTATTTCTTTTTTATTTATTTATTTATTATAATGCGCCAACAAGGTAGACACTAACAAATTCACCATAATCATCAGCACAGGGTACAAATAATTGAGTGTTACCTCAATTATAGGTACATACAGCTTACATAAGAGTATCTCATTACAAAAACATATAGAATTAAATCAACGAAAATTAAATTATTACAATAAATTTAAGAATAAAGTAATCCAATTTAAATTAATTAATAAAATTAATAATTATACAATAGAATTAAAAAAAATACTACAAAATTAAAAAAAATACTAAAGATTAATAATAAAACAATCAATTATACAATAGAATTAAAATTAATACTACAAAATAAAAAAAAAAATACTAAAGATTAATAACAAAACAATTAATTATAAAATTATGAATAAATTCAACATTAAAATCAACGCCATGAAAAAAAAAACTAAGATTAAAATTAATACAATATAATTTGATACAATGAAATCAAAGAAATTTATATTACAATAAATATAATAATAAAATAGAATAACCAAATTTAATTAATCAATTCAACAATACAAAATTGATACAATAAGAGCCAAAACTGATACAATATAATACGTAATAAGTTAAAGTTATGAAAATAAAATGTAATTTAATTTTATAATGAGAATCACAATAAAAATAATAATATAATATTAGGAATAATACATAAAAGAGAAAACGTTTTAATTTCTTAAACCTCAGACACCAATAAGCTCAGTCACTAACTTTAAACAGTTGAGGGTAGTTCGAGAAAATGTCTATAACATTACTATTAGAGTCTTCCAAATTGTGAATATTGTAACTCCTGTATCTTAATCTCATTTTGTGTAACTCCGAAGAGGACGGTAAAGTGGGGAAAACTGGCCTAAATTTGACTTTGCACCTTTAATTTTAAAAGGAGGTTTTATATGTCGTTGCGGTAATTTAGAGATGAAGCTTAAAGTTAATTCTAGCGTTTCTTATACTTTAAAGCCAAAATAAATATACTTCTGTCACATAAGATTTAAATTTTAAACGGCTTTAATAAAGCTCATCGAGCCCTTTGCTTGTATTACTGTTACACAACAGTAGGAGAATAAACGCTGCTAGACTAATCTCATATAGCGACGTCAACTCGCAGAGAAATTGTATTAATCAATTGTCAAACGGCACGCGTATTGCCTAACATATCTCCGGTTTCATGTGAGCCTGTCAAAGGACAAAGTAAATTATGGAATGCAGCTACCCCCAAAATACCATTTATTACTAGCTATCGCTCATAACTGACGGAAATTTCAATTGTATTGGTTTCGACGAAATACGTTGCATATTTATGTAAAAGAAAGCCCTACAGCGGGCGTACGTTATTAAACGTAGGTAGGTTGTTAATTGTTATTTATTCGCAGTACTAGTAGCGCTTTAGTTGTTCAAATAGTAGTAACAAAGGAACAATGCCAATTTGTGTCAGAGTTTTAACTTTGCTAAATTATTTCGAATGTCCTGAAATCGTTAGCTAAATAGGAACGTATTGTATAAATTTTGGCTTTGTGTATTTCTCTCAGAGTACACGGACTCCTAATAATACAATGAACAGTTCGGAACGAAGCCTCACTAGTGCAGCCGAAACTTGTATAAAAACAAGAGGCGATACAGTGATTGATCGATCTAGTGGGGGCGGTATGGTGCCATATATTAACGGCACTACCTTTTAATATTAACGGCCGGATCGATGGTTCACTTTACGGCGGCTGTAAAAACTACGCTTGGTAGTCGCCCGTGAACGTGTTACGCACGGTCCGTTGGAAGGATGCGGTGACGCTCCGACGCCCGATGCAATTTTTTCCTCGACAATTTGATTTCCATGACAGAGAAAGTTTCGGATATCCGATACAGGTAATTTTTTTCCAGCGATACTCGATGAACATTTAGCTAAAAATGTACATATTTCGTGCAGGGATTTTGGGTTACATGCTTGGAGTATGGAGTAAATTTAATTAAAATGGAAATGATGAAAATATTTACGGAAGAAAAATGTTACGAAACAACTAAAGTCTAAATTTAAAAAAAATAAAATAAAGAAGCCCTTAAAGTAAAATTCATATAATTTACCTTACGAAAATTTTTGTTAAGTCAGATCTTTTAACTTACGATTCAGATTTTCAGAGACAGAAAGGCTTGATTGTACGTGCAAATTATTACCGAATAATTCATGTCAAAACATTCATAATGTTAATATTTCACACGCTAAAGTAATTTTGACTATAATTATCTCTTATAATCTATTGTCAGTTCGTCATTATCAATTAGCCTTTGAAGGAATTTAGTTCTAGAAGATTATGGCAGTTAGGACTCAATACTGAACATAATGAACCATTTCTTCTTCTTCACTAATGGAATCAACCATTTCAAATACAAACAAAATTTTTTCTGACAGGGTTTTATTTTTTATTTTTTCATTGTTTCATTTTAACAACAAAGCTTTCGATTTCTCTTTTCGATCTTACAACATCAATATTTATAAGACGCTCAGTACGCCTTAGGTCTTTTCACATTCAACGAAAATTTTCTTTGATACACATTTCATGATAATTTAACAATACAGCTAAGAGTATCCGAAACGGTAGTGTTCACATACAACTCCAGGTGGGGATATCTCGGTGCCGCTATCAATCTTTTCGCCACATCATTTGCTCCCCGCGCGGTTCGCCGCGATTGAATTTCATTAATGAAACGCTTAGTGCAGATTGAATCAATTTAAGTGGGAGTGCGATCGGCCTCTAATGTTTCCTGTTCCTCTGCACACTCGAAGTAATTACACGAATACTTCCTGTATAGGATACACAGGAAGTATTTAATAATGTAAGAATAATATAATTTAATAAAACGTTCCTAATTGGAATCATTGTACGTAATCTGTTTTTAAAGCCGATAAACTCTAGTCCTTGAGTCGATTTGAAAAAAATATTTATTTTTCATAAATCGTTTTTTTATTGCAACGGAAAGCGTGGAGGCTATAAAATGACATATTATATTATGATTCATAGGGAGGAAACCAATCTTGGTAATGTAATAACAGAAGATATCCACGCCTTCTGTGCTTAGGATATTAGACTTAAGTTCGGGGTTTTAGATCTGGACTCGTACAGCTGAAAAAACGCTTGTTAGTTTTGTTTAAGAAAATTACTAAACTTACATCATCAGCGATAAACAAAAAAATCGTATAAATCTGAATTTTTTAGGAAATATTCTGAGAAATGTATTTCGGTCAATCAATAGTGGAACAACGCGATGGAATTATTTCTTTATACTGGAAATAATTACTAGATTCATTAAAAATAAAAACAACCAATTTTATTTAAAAACAATTAAATTTTAACAAATTTATTTATTAATAAAAAAATACTTTGAATTACGCATTAATTATGCTTTCAATTGTTACAGACTGTTTCGATATCTATGCTGCTGCGCTATGCTCATCATCAAATATTCGTTTTCATTGGTAAGTTGAAATATTCGTTTCATAATAATAGGAATAAACTAAACAATTTGAAAAATGTATCTTTAGAAATGCTGCTTAATAATATTATAACAGACGGACAGATGGAGCTTGACAAAAGTCCATTGTCCAATAGACGATATACACTGAGGCCACACTGCTACTGTAGATTCTTTAACTTTAATAAACAACTGAAAAATAAAACGTCGCTTCCATTTGACTTAGACGGAGCTAGTTAAGTCGCAACAGCGTTGCAATTATGATTTGTTGGAATAAATTGTGTAAAAAACTCAAGTTCTGAGCCGGCTCAGCGACAATCTCTTTGTAATAACAATAATTGCGTATAACGCCCGCGGCCGTCCCACCCCGCTCCCATTTCCTTTCAAATATAAAATATAACAGGTCGGATTTACCTAGCTCCCCCGCTTTGATCCGCCGGCAATTAGCCGGTTACAAATAATTTGTTTTTTTTTTCCGTTTGTTTCTAACCACTCGGCTAAGAGATTCGATTCGATGATTGTTTTCAACTTCAATCTCGCAATATATTTTTTTGTGAGCCGAGAAAATGAAAAATCTCAATTACGTCTTCTTGTTACTCTATTATAGAGCTCCGGGTGGTTGTTTTTATATAAGCCGGGATTACCTTTGAATTTTCCCAGTAAGTGGAAATATTTACAATATTTGCTTCGTTTATCGAGGCCGTAAGGCGATAAAAACAAGAGTTTTTCAGAGGAAGCTCGCTTGCCGCCCTTGTTAAGCTCATTATCGCCTTCCCGGATTCACGTGTCATCGGATCACGTTAGTTACATCCGCTTTTAAAATAACTAATATAATATTATTTGATGCCTCATTCCCTGATTAAATACGTTCCATATGTGTAAAGAATGCTAAAAATATGTATTATTTTTAACTATTTATTATATATAGAAATGCTTGCTTGCATTTGAAAGATCTGGAATATTTTCATACACAGTTAATAAAACGATCGATATGATTATCTTTATGTCGCTCAGTAAAGCAGTAAATTTTTTTCAAAAGTATTTTTTTACCATTAGGTACTTTTATATTTTGTCAAGATAAAAAAAATCTATGTAGACTATAAGTAACAGATATCAACGTGGAACTATAGTAAAACGACTGCATTATTAAGTTCATAAATAATTTTATAACTTGTATTGATTACCTGTTACTAAAAACAACATTAATATTTGAAATATCTACGAACATATGGTGATGTGTCATATGTTAGTCATTTCTCAATACAAAATTTCCGACTGCTAATAATATTAATTTTCAATAATATAAATAGTATTATTATATAATGTTCGATTCAGGCTTAAAATAGATTCCCGAATGTTCGTTTTGCATTCGTTTTTCTGTTCAAAGAAATTGACGACGAAAACATCTATTTTTACTGTCTCTTTGTATTTTAACAGGGATTATTTGTATACTTGAGTTTATATCTAAAGAAATTCTTAAAAAAGTATCTAAATATATATTCTTATTTAGTACTTTTCCTAAGTATTATTTCGATGGCAGGCACGTGAAAAGACTCCCCAACTTTGTATCTATTTTAATAATATAAAGCAAAATAATTTATTTATACGCGCTAAATTTTCATGGATTAAAAAACGTGTTGTATAGATTGGTTGTTAAACGCATAAGTGTTTAGTCTAGTTTAGGTGTAGGATAATAAAGGTGAGAGGATATCAATAGGTTTTTGCCACACCTAAAAACATAATTGAAAACAATGATTATCGACTAAAATTCAGTATCAATTATACTATACCTGTATTTATTGTTGATTAAATTCAAATAGACAAATAAATGTAATTATTTATTTTAAAATTATTAAATTCTTCCTTGTACATTATAATGAAAATATCCGCCGAACCGCATTAGAGTGTGATATTACAGGCTAAAGAATAACATTATAATTGTGTTTGCTCGCAAACGAAAAAAAAAAATGATTTCATTTACATCGACAAGTAATACAACGTAAGTAGACGAAAAAAAAATAACAAACGCACTAGTCGTCACTACATATTTCGAGGGTTTCCCGCGATTTCCCTGGGATCCCATCATCAGAGACCCTTGGGGTATCTCCTTTTCACCAAAAAAAAGAATTATCAAAATCGGTTCATGAACGACGAATTTACTTATCCTCGAACATACATATAATATATATATATATGGTTGAATTAAGTAACCTCCTCCTTTTTTGAAGTTTAGTAATGAACGAAAAATTTTTTGTGCATTTTATCGCGGTTTATTAACTTTTCAAAATCAAGCGTATCAGGATACTTTACAGCAACCATGGTCATGGGAGGACTGAAGTGTCAGACGTCATAAAGTTACAAAGTTATACGAAACTACCCTATGTTACATCAACCTTTTAATTAGTCCTTTGTACGCACTCTCTTCTTTTGTTATTCAATTTAGTCTACAATTCCTGATATAGGAACTAACTATTCCTAGTGACTGTAGCACTAAACAGACCTATGTAACAATCTTTGTGTATATAAGTACTAGTGGACTTAAATATTCAAAGGTGATTGTAACTCTCGAGTTTGTAGGATAAACTCACAATATCGGATGAGGGTAGATCTGTTCAATGGGATCCAGTTGGTCGCTATGACGACTTATCCCTGCTGAGGCTATTGAAAAATATACTCAAAAGTGGAATATTCTCTTATCATGGCGCCGTGAATATCGAATAACCTCGATGCCTTATTCTTTTTAAGAGATAAGTTTTTTTTAAGTATTGATAATATCTTCCTTAGAAATATTTTTTTCGTTGTTCTTAGAAATATCTTTTCATGACATTATTATATTTTTTGCTTCGGATATACTATAACGAAATATAAATGTCAATTAAAATTATAAATCTAATATTGATAGTTATTATTGCCTATAAGGTAGTAAATATCTTTTTTTAATTCCTGTGATGTAGTGGTATGAATTAATATCGTTATTTATATGCCATAGTAACATGTGTAATCTTCAATGATTTAGATAATCATATTAGAAAATTTGAATTGATTTATTAGACATTTTAAATTTAACATTTCATTACTTCAACGTATTTATTTATGAATTGAAAATTTTAACAACAAAATTCTTGTATTAAAACAACATAATTATTTATATTGAAAAATGATCGAATAACAAATGCAACTGTTACACTGACCAGATTAATATAGAAATGGATACGTACATCGTCAAAGCTCAGCTGACCCGGTGCTCTGCAGAAACAACGTGTGTGAATTCTCTAACGTTGCGAGGATTACCCATTGTGCACAAGCGCCGGGTACGGCAAGGGAAGGATTACATTGATTCCTCTGTACTTTGTGTCTCCGTAACCACAGGTTCGAATACGGTATACAATAAAACTATTCGAATGCTTAAAGAAATACACGGTCTTAAGAAATCTTAGAGTTAGAAGTGTAAATATTTACTTAATTAAAGTTTTAACTATTTTCGATAATTTTTAATAGATTTTATAAGAATTGAAATAGTTTGACTTAGGATATCGATTTCATTAAGATATACATCAATATATCAGCGTCTTCGGTGCGACAAAGCCAGCCCTGTGGTCACCAACCCGCCTGCCCAGCGTGGTGACTATGGGCAAAACACATGAGTTCACTCCATTTTTGGTACGAAGTTGTGGAGGCTTAAGTCCAGCAGTGGACTGTATTAGGCTAAACTGATACATCAATATGATTCTCAAAAGTTTGAAAGTCATAGGGATACAAGGGAATCAAATAAGTTAATCCAATTGGTTTTGATTTTTTTAACCGACTTCAAAAATGGAGAAGTTTACTCAATTCGACCGTATATATATATTTTTTTATGCATGTTCGGGTATAACTTCGTCGCTTATGAACCGATTTTGATAATTCTTTTTTGTTGGAAAGAAGATATCCCAAGTGTGGTGCCATGATAAGAAAACCGGGACTTGATGTGATGGAATCCCAGATAAATCGAGGGAAACCCTCGGAAAAAGTAGTGACGACTAGTGCGTTTGTTAATTTTTTTTCGTCTAACTTACGTTGTATTACTTGTCGATGTAACTGAAGTCGGTTTTTTTTTGTTTGCGAACATACACAATTACTAAATTTTCAAATTAAATAAGAACGAGTACTTAAATCTCTTGACAAACTTTTATATCGTATAATTTGGTTTTATATCGTAAAATTTTGATAGTAAAAATTTGAAGGAAAAGTTTTTTATTTTTTTAGCGCATTTAAATAAAAACTATTTTTTTTAAGTTTTCACATTTAATTTATAAATGTATAAGTTATTTCCTTGCACTCAGTTAATATCTTAATATATATATATATATATATATATATATATATATATACGGCTGAGATATTGCTTAGTAAAGATTTATAAGGCAATTTTATTCTCACGTATTTGTTAACAGTTCACTATGAGTTTACTAATATTTTAGTTTTATAAAATAATGTATGAATTAAAAACTATAAAGTCGCTCAAACTATTTAACACCCGAAGGCTTGGTTAAAATTCCAAAGTTCCAAAGTACAACCTTTATTAACGTTATTGAGGTCTATTGCTTATAAATATTTAAAGATTAAAAGAATTATGAAAAAGTCGTATGAATTTAAATAGTTGATTGATTTATACATAAATAAACAATAATTATGTGTTTGCGTATCGAATACCCTATTATTATAATTTTCATTTACTAATTTACGTAAAATATGGTTTTACGCATCATTTGTACAATACCGCGTCACGTACAAAGGGACCAAATTTAATGTGACAAACAAATCGCCGCTGCATACGTTTTAATTGTTTCACCTAATTAAATTCAGATTCAAATTATTTGATGCTTTGTATCTAAAGTAATAGAGAAGAAACTTTTAATGGTAGATAGGGCTTTAAGGCTGCATTTTATATAATTGGGTCAATCTGCGACATCTGACTGCGTAGTGAGTGCATTATACCTATAGGTATATTTTGTTTAGTTGACCAATAAAATAAATAAATAGAGAAGATTAGAAAAGAGAGAGCTTAGAAAAGTTATGATAATAAAAAAGATTGTTTTTTGTTCGTGATAATCAAGTATCATGAAAGATTCAAATACCTGAAAACGTATTCTTTTCATAAAATATTTATAAAATTTCGTTATAAAATTGGATGCAGTACTTTACTCAGCGTTTTTGCAGTGACGAAGTATTATTACGAGAGAAGGTTTTTCATAATTTGCATAATTAAATATCGGAATCAACTTCGCGATCTCGACGGGTTAATTTAGTCAAGAGGTTGATGTACGCGCACAAGCAAGCGCGACGACGTCACGGCGACCGGCCTGCGCCGCCGCCGCCTTCACCGCGCCCCACCGTGTCCTTCTTCCCCCCTCCGGGCCCCCGCGGAGTCGAACTTTGAGCGCGAGACTCGACGCACGTTACTTACTCATTTTAAATTTATTGTCTGTTTAATACGCAATAAAGTCTTTATTATTACTAATTTTGTTTTGCTGAATCCATCGCAAACAGTTGAGGTGCTTTATTTACTTTTTTTACTACTAAATAATAATTGATATTAAAAAAACGGAATATTTATTTATCATTGTAAAAACAGAAGACACCAAAAATACATTTTTATTTATTTATTTGTCTTTTACTTCTAGTTATAGAAATAAACTCGATTTTACATAATACTGTGCTTTTGTAGGAAAAAAAAAGTATTGAAACATAATATTACATTTTCATAAATAGAACAAAATAATAAATTATCACTAAAACATTCCAGATCATTAATAAATATACCCACTATTTGTATAATTAATAAAGAAAATAACTTGTTATTTGATAATAGAACGTGAAATTGAGAAGGTATCTTACGATTTCTAACGTCTGGTTGCCATTATTTTACCGTCGATGTTTTTTTCCCGGA